>NW_026901092.1:1920000-2520000 GCF_033783945.1 Neopsephotus bourkii | reverse complement strand
CTCTATAAAAGATCATGAAAATGAGATTAAAAAAAATCTTTATTATGTGTTCCTGTAAATATATAAATGAACACAAAGAGCAATAGAGTTTTCAGAAGTGACTCTAAAGTCCTTAGCCATTACAAGACAGCCACAGAATGTTTGCTGCAGTGTTTCTTTCTCTAAGATTTTATTATTAGCTATTTTACTGTGAGAGTAGGACCATGAATAATAAATATTGTCATACAGAACAGTTCTGATTACTTCTCCATGGAAACCTTTTAAATGGCCATGTCCTGAAAACACCTACGAAAATTCACTTTGTGAATAATTTCTGTGGCTTAAAGAAGAGACAAGTTCAGGCGTGCTTGTATATTTTGACTATTTTCATAGCTAGCCTACAAAACCCCTTATAATTCTCAAACATTTTTTGGTCCTTTGTTCTATGAATTTAATTTCAGAAGAGACACAAAAAGGCTTATTAAGACTGTGTTGTATAAAATCCTCCTTTAATAAAATAAAATTTCTTATTTTATTATATCTCATTGGTCAAGAAGTTACAAATATGCAAATGAAACCAGTCTGATAATGTCATCTGATATTTTTTAGAAAAGTTGTATTGCATTATCTATGATCATGTGTTTATCTCTACCTGTATTTATTTCCAATACCTGCATGGAACAATTAAGTAACTAAAAAACAAAAGCAACCCAGCACTGGGGTTTTAAATACTTGCTTAAAATGGTATAACTCATAATAAAGCTGTTATCAATATAATCATGTTTTTCTAGGAGACAAGGCAGTGTATGCTTAACTTGAGATTAACTAATGCACTTTTATGGTTTGTACTTCCTTAAATTAGTTATTTCAGGTAGCATATAAGTGTGAATAGCAGCCACAGTTATTACCAGACTATCTACCAATATTATTCTGATTGTGTTAGATGCTTACTGGACATTTGAATGCAGTACCTTGCAAGGAGGTTTACAAGAAACATCAATCATCAAAAATTTGCACCTTTACTGCCTAGTAAAACTTGTATTAAAATAATATTAACAATAGCTGCTTCTGTTAAAAGAAAATAAAAATCCTACTTTCATCAATATTTAATCCTAATTTCAAAAGTTGTAACCAGCTTTTGAAACCAATATCCCTGATACCCTGATTTGGGAAGTTATTTTTGTTCTTTTCAAGATTTATTTAAAGGTCTAAATTAGAGTTCTCCACTGAATTTTGATACAGACACAGGATTAGAATAAGGATAAGTTTTATCTATAACTATTATAGGTCATACTTAGGATGCACAGAATTTATGTTACATCACCCTATTTGATGCATCTCACTGAGTTAAAAAGTTAAAATCAAAGCAGCTTCTAGATGGCATGTGTTTTTATTTTTCACTTTGGTATCTTTTGGCGTGTCTGAAAAATAGTAAGAAAGTATTTCTGCCCTATGTAGTATACACATGCAGTTTTATCATGAATGAAAACATGACTTTAGAAGTCAGAAGAAGTGAAAAGAACAAGAATGATAATGAGGTGCCGCAGGTGCATAGAATAAGAATTTTCCTAATCCACTAATAGAATCATAGAATCAAGTGAACAAGTTATTGGAAGGGGAAAAAAGTTTTAACAGACATCCTATTATAATCACTCCAGATTTTTCTGTATTTTTCCTATCTTTTTCTTCATAAGAAATATATTGTTCCTAATTAATTTTTTTTTGATTGCTTCATAGAATTTTGGCCCCCAAAGTACTTGCTAAGGACAGAGCATATTATGGTATGTGTTCTGGTGAGCCCACTGGTGGGAACTGCGGTGCTATATATTATGAGATTCTATGCCATCTCATTTAGAAGCAACATTAAAATTTTCTAATTTTACACATAATTATTTTTTATAATGGATATTTGAAAATAATGCTGGCTTTGAGAATAATTCTCAAAATGACTAGATGTCTAGTGACATAAGGAGTATACTTTTTATCCTTGTCAGTTTGGATTTTGAGATCGTAGAAGAAACAAAATGTTGTTTGGTGTTTTTTTTAAGTGAAACTAAATTATGTTGAAATTAAAATATTCAACAAAAAACTAAATTAAAAGATGTCAACAATATTTTGACAAAGATGTTCAGAGCAGTCGAAAATTATCTTCTGAAAATTATTTTCTGAAAATTAATAACACTCAAGTTATGAATCAGACCTTATATATATGAACTTTGAAATCCATTATGAATAGCACTAATTTCAACTGCAAGCTTTAAACTTTGACATATTTCATCTCCTACAGACCCTTTTCTTAGCAACTCTTTTATTTGGATCATGCTAAAGGCTGTTTTCTGCAATGCTCATTTTGTATTTCTGGTGATTGATAGCCTCTATCCTTTTTTAACGTAGAGTCTTTTGTATTAGTAGTAGAATGGGCCTTCCACAGAACAAAGCTGGAAGATTGACCAGCATGTAGCAAAGATACTCTTGCTTGACAGAATTAGGTATATATACATGAGTTTGTTCTGCCCTGTTTGTTGCTTAATGCATGCAAAAAGTCTTTTACAGTGATGGTGATTGAGCGCTGTCACAGGTTGCCCACGTGGTTGTGGAGTCTCCATCCTCAGAGATATTCAAAAGATTCTTGGACATGGTCCTAGGCAATTGGCTTTATGTGGCCCTGATTAAGCAAAGAGGTTGGACCAGATATTCTCTAGAGGTCCCTTCCCACACCAGCCATTCCATGATTCTAAATTTGAGCTTTTTTTCTTTCCTGAAAGACCTTAAATTTATATTATCTGAGCTATCGGAGCTGTTTCAGAGCCAAGTTTCCAAAATATTTTTGATAACAGCAAATATTTTTAGGAAATCCTGATTTGTTTAGGTTTGTAATTATAAATTCTAAAAGCCACAACTGTTGTTTGTTTGTTTTTTTTGACAGTAAGTGCATCATCTAGTGAAGTCATAATTTCTTTTTAATTATAAGCTGTCATTTCCTGGGGTGATTACAGGACATGTTGCAATTGAATGACACTTCTGATATAAGTGGTATCAAAGATCATACCGATCATAACGAGTTGGATAACTTCCTTAGGTAAAATGAGTAGGAACTTGTCTAACAAGCATTCTGATTTTTTTAGGCTGGTTTTTTTCTTTTCTCTGATGGAGAAAAATGGTTCAACGAATATCATGTGGAAGTATGGATAGAAAAGCTAAGCATGAAATGCAAGTTGAAATTGTATTACAGAAAGGAAGAGTCTCATGTACTAATTTAAGCCAGTGTTCAATTGATGGTAGCTAATGAACTACAAAAGCTTTGACATCTTTTGCAGCAGACAACCCAGTGTAAACTAATCAACATTGCCAATATAATCTAACCCTTCGTTGTTCATTGATCTTTTCTACAGGCTACACACCGCCTGGCCGCATGAATGGGTCAGAAATATATATCTGGAAGAGGATAAAGCTGTTACCGCAAAGGAAGACTAAAGTTGGCCGGCATGAAAGGAAAATGAAAATTGCCTACTGAATATCTTTGTTCTGCTTTTATAAAATGCTTATATTTTTCATCAGTGCCTCATAACAAGAGCCTGTCCAGTTCGTTCATGCCTGTGTAACTTATTCGCATTCAAACTCGAGCAATGCAATGAAGTCACTAAAAATCTGAAATGAGTAAAGTCTGAGTTTTCTTTTACAAGGAGCTTCAAACCAAGACTACTACAAGAACTAGTAGTTCATTAAATTAGAAAGGGGTTTCTGAAGATTGATTGTAATCTATTAATCTCTCAATGGTTTTGAACCAACGTTAGTGAGATCCTGCATTCTCCACAGAAGCATTGCCTTTTCTCACATCTGTGGATATGGGGTGGGAATGTCACTAGAAAAATAAAGATGTTGCACCTCCTTTAAAACCATTAAGATCTTTGTAGAAGAGTATATAACTCATATTTTCTCCTAAGTGTGTGCTAGACGGAAACTGTAGACAGGGGAACTAGATATTTCACCTGGTGATATGTATTTATTTTACTAAGAAAGATAAATTTTTGGGGCAATGAAATTATATGATGCTACCTGGAACCCAGATAAAATGCCTCTTTATGTTTGCAGGAAAAAAAAAAGGGCAAAAAAGAAAACAAAAACAACAACAAAAAAACCACAACATTGTTTTAAAATATAAAATGGCATTTGAAACAGTAGGAAGGACAATTTTGTTAAAATCTGCTTTTGAAAGATTACTTTGTAATTATAGACATACCTAGCAAAAATTTGAAAATGTAAATGTAATAATTACTTGCCCAGCTTTTCTATAGTTTTCTGTACTGCTATACCTTTCTCTTATCACATTTGTTCTTTCTGCATGGAAATTTCAAAGAAGCCTAAAGGTAGCTAGAGAGCTGAGCCAAGCAGGCGTTCAATACCCCTATGACTATTCGAGCTCTCAGCAAGATTCTTAAAACAAAAAGACTAACCAAGATGTACCCAGCATCAAATCCTGGTTGCTTTGCTCACAAGGGTTTTCTCAGTGCAGCTAATGGGACAGCTTGTACGATTGCGCCAAGCAAGTCCTGAACTGCAGAGAAGAAAATTCTCATATTTCTGTGCTAGAAAACAAAGAAAAATATTTTTAATTTACTATCCCTCTTACATAAGCATAAACAATTCATTCCAGTGTATTCCAGCTTTTGATTGTCTTTTTTTTACTATGGTATTTGCAACACTTTTCAGGTCCCTTCAGGATCAAATTATATTAGAATTTAAATTTAAAACATAATTTTAATTGCAGAATTTGAAATTGTATGTTTGCTTGATAGGACAAAATTGGGAGGGGTTAGCTGAGGAAGAGTAGAATCACATTAAGGAAATGTCCCAAATGTCCACGTACAACAATGTTATTGAGTCATGAAGCTACTAGAACACAAGGAGAAAAAAATGGTGTAACTTCAATCCCAGCTTTTTAGTTTATTCAAATGAAGGACCCTCAAATGGTTTAGTTAGGAATTAAGTTAATTGGGTTTACTGTAAGGTTGGTCTACTTCCTGCTGGAAAGTTTCCCATATTTCCTCAGTATAAGTAGCGGCTGGACTCCCATGTCACCCTGTTAGCCCAGACTTTAATTAGTTCTGGCATTCGCCTCATAATGATAAATGCTGAGATGATGAATGGAAATGCAAATGAGTGTGAAGTGGCTCAGCCATCAGTGTTGAATATCATTAATACCTTCCTACTGTTAAATCGATCAATGTCATCCCAGGATCCCTCTGTTCAGCGGGTGCAGATGGCTGTCCGCCAGAATGCCTTCCATTATATTGGCAGTGAAAACTTTGTGGGTTTTTCCTCCCCATATGCTTTTATTCATCTTTTGCTGAGTATTTGTTTGGCAACTAGAACTCTAATATATTTCCAGCTGAGATGATAACTATTTAGGGTCAATAAGCGAGTAGCTAATTTAGAGCAAAATAAATATGAATATGGATTTCTTCTCACACCGGGAGAGTATTATCAAGTACAGATTCAATAAATTGGAGAGGAATAGAATTTTTCGCAATGCAAAATTTCATGTGGTAGCAATGATGATAAAAAACAGGATGCAAAGATGTTTGTTTATTTCTCAGGCATGTTACATCTTTGTATTTTTCAAGCTTCTGGGTCTGGCAACATGACCCTAGAACTATGGTTTGTAAAAATCAGAGGATTGGATAATGCTCAACATTGTGTTTTAATATCTGAAAGTTTTTGTGAATATGAAAAATAAACCTGGAAAACAATGGGAATAGTTGTTTGATCAGTTAGGTTGAATTTCTGTGCAGTGAATTTGGGGATCATCCACAAGGATGTGCATTAGACTGGTGGGTCTTTGTAGGGAAGCTTTTCAGTCTATGCAGACACAGATACTTTTTGAGGAAGTGTTTCTGTACATCTAAACTTGGGACCTACCTATGACAATTCAGAGATGCTTCTGTGTTCAGCACAGGGGGAGTATGGGGATTAGCCTTTGTGAATAATCATTTCTCCGTATAGTTCACAATTTATTCATAATCTCTGACAGTTATGAATCAAGGGTGTTTTATTATGTTAAATCAGGAAGAAATATGTTTGATCCATAGAAAGTGCAAATAACAACCGTTTTATGAAAGTGTCAAGAGGCTATTTGAGAGGCTAAATTCACCTCAGTGTACCAGCCTGGAGTTTCTTCAAGTTCAGCTTGTGTTTAGCCATATGTGATAACAACCAAACCATATCATTTTTACACTGGAATCTGTGTAATCAAATCTCCAATTGTCTATGAATCCTCTCATCTGTGGTTTTGGAAAGATGGAGGAAAAATATTCTGGGGTGTGTACAGCCTGTACACATAGCACCTAAGTGAACAGTGTACTGCTTCTTCCATCCTCTCTTCTTCTCATAAATAACACAGTATATCTTTCATTTCCCTTCATAAACCTTCTCATTCCATCTTCTCAGTAGGTTGGAAACTCTCCAGTGGTTTGAGAACTTACTGGAACCAGTCCAAGCATAAATCACTTATTATCAGGTTTTAGTCTTTACATAAATGAAACTGTCTCTTTTTTTTTTTAATGTCTATATTTGAAAAGTAATTCCTATAAATCACCTTTGCATTTACCCCCTGCATCTGTTTTGCAATGGGATTATTGTCTGATCTTAGGCTAAAAGTTTTCTTGCATTAGCCTAATGAAAATTGAAAAATAAAATTGGATAAAATATTTTGTTACTTTGGAGTCTATTAGACTTTTGGGATCTATGCTAAAGTAACACCGGCCAATTTCAATAACATAAGGAAGACAAGGAAATAAATCAGACATTTTAATTGTGAGATTATATCACTTTGATAGGATGACTAGGGAAAAGACAAAACAAATTTTAATAACAAAATAATAATTTAACATAGCACACTTTGTTCTGTGCTATTTCTCCTGGGCTTTAGTGTTTAAAAAATTATATTAATATGAACTTTAATGATTCTTTTTTTTACAGTCAACATTTTCATGAAGCCTGAGATAGTTAAAACTACTGTTCACTCTGATTTGAGGAAGAATAAAACCATCCTGTGGAAAAAAGTGTCACTGTTTCATATCCATAAAATATGCAACCACAAGCAGATCCCAGGAATTATGTCAATCAAAAGGTAGAGAGTTAGGTACACTTCTTTTAGTAGTGCAGGTATAGAATTTTATGTCATTCAGTTCTTGTTTCCACTGGTATCAAAACAATTTTATAATAGCAATTCCCTTCTCTTTTTTAATTAGTTCTATTCTTGCTAGATATTAATTTTCTCTAATACCAGATATGTATATAATACTTTAAAAAACAGTGAAGTGAAAAAAGGGTGTGGGAGGAGGATTGTGTCCAAAAGAGACTCAATGTGAAGTGAAATTAAATGAGGTCTAAAGTGCAAAGATTAATGTAGGAAGTCTGCAACAGAGATTTCATTATAAGGCTATCAGAAAGGCTGTGTCAGTAATGTGACTTCAGAAGGGGTCTGGATTCCAAGACAGCCTCAAAACACCACAGTCACATACTGTCCTTCAGGCTTCCAGTTTTTCCCATCCAAATGCTCCTTAAAGTAGCTCTTATACAGTTTGAGCTGAAGGTTACCCACGCACAGCACAACTGTGCTGGCTTTGATTTCTTTACTCCCTTTCGCACACTGATCTCCTCATAAGCTCTCCTTGCTATCTCATGTCTCATGTGATGAGAATCAAGGATTATTTAGAGCTTGCTGTTTTTAAGAGACTCCCTCTATTTCTTGGGTTCTCTATTTCAACTGACAGCTCAGCTTGAAATGCATCTTTCAGACCCAATAAGATAGTTTCAATTATCTTTTCTTGTGTTAGTGCACAACTGCTAATGGATTTCCAGAATCATACTATACTATTGAATACATATACATTATCTATCTTTATATACAGTAACAAATTTCTACAGAGCATTTTCCAATCCAGTCAAATCAGGTAGAGATTTTGCCATTAGCTTCAATAGAAATAAAAATATTTTCTTCAATTTTCATCTTAGTTACCATCCATACTATAAGGCCGCTTTGTTTGTTGTTCCCATTGGCTTGCCCTTTTCAGTGGAGGTATGCACAAAGGGAGATATGCAGAATTTATAAAGATGGAAGATCATGTCTCTGAGAAAAGATGTGTCTATTATACATCAAGTTGATAGCATTATCCTATGCTGCACTAGTATTGATTATAAAAGGCTACTTCCAGTTATTTACAGCTCTAAGAAATCTGTACTATGGGTACATATGTGCATGTGAACTTGTGCATGCACACATGGGTAACGCTTCACATGTAAATTCAGAAAACCAATGTTTTCTATTTATAGCTAAAGACAGTCATGAGGGTGACTGAAAATAGGGATAGTACTAGGAGCCTGATCAAAGAGAAAGACTGGGGATGAATGAAAATGAAAACAGTATTAGGGCTGCAGTTAAGGACAGTGAAGTGAAGCATAAAGCTTGCTAAAGTCTGAGGAAGTTAAAGACAGAAGAGCTCTGGCTGGGGTAGAGGAGAGGGAATACTCCCACCAGGCAGTGGCAAAGAATGAGAGCTCCCAGGGCTCCTCAGCCACATCTTAATGTCAACAACAGTTCTGCAAAAGCTCCTGGCAAACTAGAGGCCCCATATACCTCTGAGAATGACTCTATGCCAAGGGCTAAACTCTGCAACTTCTGTCACATTAGTGGTCATATGAGATATGATACAGATTTGTGAAGTGGTCTAAAAGGCTTTAGTTCAGCTAATGACACACATAAGATCTATTTTTATTCATTGCAAGGACCTAGGAACCATGTCCAAAATAAGTGAAACCTAGAAAAACCAGGCAAAGGCAGAGCCTATTCAAAGTCAAGGTCTCCATGCATGAGCAACTTTACCTGAACCCTGCTTTGTGTCATACAGAGCAGTTAGTGGACTGGAAAAGATTACAGGAAATTTTGTGGTTAAAGCAGCCTCAGAGAACTGAATTAAATATTGCCTCTTGTCATACCGGTCCTTAATGAGGCTGGTAAAGCCATTTCAGTCAAAGTTCTTGTAGGTGGTTACTAATTATATATTTTCACTTTATGCATCTCTGATTTGCAAAAATGCTGGGTACTCACATTTACATTGTAAAGAGATGTGCTCTTAGTAGCAAGCTAGAGAACAACAAGCACATACATAGAAACCAGGCCATATGCATACAGACAAACAAGAAAAAAATCAGAGCATGGGTGTAGCACAGGTGGACTGCCACGATGCTGAAGATGCCATCAGCATAAAAGGGATGACTTTTTCACAGCTCCCTGCTGCTGTCTTCTGCTGACCAGTCTGAATATCTGCACTGAGACTCAACTGAGAAAGAGCTACAAACCTCAGTCTGCAAAGGCCAGAGCAAAGCCCAGATTCATGCTCCTACGTAATTGTTGGCTGGCATTCTAACGTGTCTCTGGGAATGAAGAGTCAGCCTATGCTTTTGTCCTGGTTTTGGCTGCGAAAGTGATAATTTTCTTTCTAGTAACTGGGTTCTGGAATGTTTCCGTATGTCAGCGGTTTTGTTTTTTGGGGGGGTTTTTTGGTTTCTGGGTTTTTTTTAATAAAAACAAAACAAACAAGGCAACAAACCCAATATCAGAAATAGTTATGATATGTTATTTTGCACTGTTTTTTTAGTACTGTTTACTGCATACTTTTGTATTACAGTGATGACCAGGATACATCATCAAAAAATTAACATTTCTCACATGTGGGCAAGGTTTAGACAACACTCAGTAAACATGTCATGAACCTTCATTAAGTAACAAGGGTGAAAAGAAACACTGCAGAGCTCTTGCTTTTGGTAACATCCATCCATCCCATTAGTTGCATCACAGAAAACCAGAATATGATCCTGTAATTAAAGACTACATCATACCCTGCAAAACAGACAACATCTCTAGATTTTTAACTTCTGACAGTTTGTCAACAAACTCAGTGTTATGTTCTGGAAGCTGGAAGGAAAAGACAGGGAGCACTATTGTGTTTTCAAGTAGTATTGATAATGTGAAAGAAGATTAAATGTTCAGATAACAAAGCCACTCTACAGAGATCAATTTGTTAATGTCAGATTCACAGATTTATACTAGTGTAAATCCAGCACGGCTACAGTGAGATCAAAATACTCTTAATTTACATAGGTGTCATTTATAGTTAATTTTTGTCCTTAATCTTTCATTTCTCTTTAGTCATTGTAATTTTACAGAAGTGTGTCACAACTCAGAGGGAAGTTTTCAGGAATAGAACATCATGCACTAGAATGGTGTCTGCATATACACTGATAGATTTTAAGTACATATGAAGAACTAATTAATTTGAAACTGACTGAGAATTCTGGCAGTATAATTAAAATAAAAGACAACTGTGAAGGAAGCCTGAAGGAAAGCAGGACAAGGGGAAGGATGGGTTAATGCAATATTTCTTAGGCACAGAAAGGTGGAGCCAGTTGAATTAACAAAGAGATTAAAAAAAAAAAAAAAAAACAACTAATGATAAACAGAGTGAAGAATACCTATTGTATTCTCATGGCTACAGACAGATGTCTAAGCTGCCTGTTTTCCTGAATCAACTTTACTCAACACCTGTGAGCATGTGATTAATTTAACCAGAGTACACAGCGTACTTTTCTTTCAGTCATAAAAAAAAAAAATAAAGCTTGACCTCTGGTATTGTGAAAGAAAGACAATCAGCTAACCTAATAGGCCCTTTATTTGCTAATCAAACCTCTCATTAACAATTAATTGGATCAAAAGTTCGCTGGCCATTATTGCTGTGTCAGTTCGACTCTGAGGGCCTCAGAGGATGAAACTAAATGAGCTGGTCAGGTTATAAATAATTTCCAGTGGCTACTCCTCTTACCTCAGGCTGTTCAGGTAGAGGTCAATGTCCTGCCTACTGCAGGCAGAAAAGACTGTTGCTGTGACAAGCAAGAGGCATTCTTCCTTTTCTAAGATGCTCATTTAGACTTAGTAATTTAAACCTTTGTAAAATCCCGCAGTATAAAAAACAGCTCTGTACTGCAGTGTTTCTGCATGTACTTGCTTATCATGACTAAATCAAAGCAACATTTCAGATTGCTTAAAGCCTTTCAAAATGAAAGAAGCCAGAAGTTGCTTTAATCAGGAAATCTGCTTCTTAAAGAAACCCTGAAGAGACACCTTTATGGCAATATAATTATTTGTTTCTATTCTTAACCTAATAATACAGGTAGTGACTGACAGAGTTCAAATACTGCTCATCAAATAACATGAAAGGACCTGTCAGAAATGAATGAAGATACAAATGAGAATAAAGTGAATGAGGTTTGGTCCAAAATATGTGCAATGCCACATTTAACAGTTGGTTTCTCTTTTTTTCATTAAAAAAAATAATAATCATATTTCTGGATTCCCTTTAGACACAAAGTGACAAGCCAGTACATCAACTCTTAATATACACATATTAACACAAATTACAAGTCAGTTTTAGAAAGAAGGACAACACGGTCTGGATAGGTCAAGTCTCAAAGATCCTGTGTGGTGAACTTCAGTATGATGAGAGGACTATTTGTTCATTATAATTTTAATTTCAAAAGCCAAGTAGAGAATGAGGTAACATCCATCCAGGGCCATTACAAGGATCAGACAGTGAAAAAGAGTGACATACAACGTGTGCATGTGGTGGCTGGAAGGAGAAAGGATTCTGGAAAAACAATGATGTTGAAATGCAATGCCATGCAAGAATTTGTGGGTTTCCAGATAGGATGGGAAAGCTGCAGAAACGTGGGGCTGTTTATACTGGTTAATCAAAAAGAACACCTACAGTATTTAAACAAAACAAAAAAAAAAAAGTGAGCTTTTCAAGAGAAGAGTCTTAGGAAGCGATATGTGGTTTTACTAGGATCTTATGTATACAGTAAGGTTATCCAGACTAAAGAGAGCTGGATGTATAAGGAAGCTGAATAGTTCCTCACAAAAGCAATACCTAATGATTCAAGATGTCTCCTAGAATACAGGAAAAACCAGAAAAGAGAGCAGGACAGGAAAGGACAATAGAAGAGATATGGTCATTCACTAATTATATGTTATAGCAACTCCAGAGGCTGCACAGAGCTATGTGTACATGTGGGTTTTTTTCCAGGCAAATGAAATGATCTCCTAACCAGCCAGAAGGCATGTAGATGTGGTTAGGTCAGCATGACATTAACATATTTATACAGCTTTGGCAAGGCTTAGGAACAAAAGCTGAGCTCTCATCTGCTGGAGGCATGGACAGAGGGAGGTCAAAAAAGATTGATAGCTCTGAGTAGCTGACACTCAGAAACTTCTAGTGCATAATAATGTTCTTAGGGACCTCTAGAAACAGAAGATTGATTGTAGTTCAGTTCTGGATAAAACTATTGCTATTGCACACTCTTGCTGCTGCAACAGGTTATGTCCTCAGTAAACCTCCAATTCATAAACATTGTGTGTGGGGAAGAAACAAACAAACAAACCTCTCTGTGCCTTCAGATGCAGGAATGCTCAGTTGCTGGCTGAGCTACGTAACACCACTTGTAACTGGCTTTAACAAAAGTAAAGTGGTACAGGGAGAAAAGGGTGACTTGGTACCTTGAGAATGGGATCCCAGGTCTGGAGAAGAGCCAGGAGAGGGAAACATTGACCCTGGAGTCACCCCTCCTTATGAATTTTGCAGTTTAGTGAAAGATGCACTGGTCAGGCAGGATTTGGCTAACTCTGACAGTATTAAATATACATGATTCCATTTCAGTGACAGGTTGCTTGTTGTCAGGCATATGTATCAAATATGAAGTAGTTGTATTTGCAGGTATTTTATCCATTTAGTAATGCATATTATTATGTATATACATATTTCCCTCCTGATTGCTTATTTTCAATACATTAGCAAAGATGTTTCCCAAAGGGCTGAAAAGGGGGCCTGGGAACCGGATAAGGCCATTCTCCAGGCTTAAATTTTTAATATTAAAATGCATTGAGATTTGCTATACACTTGCTCAAAATGTATTGCCCCAAGCAAAACAGTGTTTTATAGATGGACATGCAATTTTGTTTCTTTCAGCCGAGGGTCACATTTGTTTTAGTGGCTTCAGGATGTGCAAAGTAACAAATGACAACTATAAATAAGCATTCTGTGTTTGTAAAAAGATTTAAAAAAAAAAAGTCCTTTTTATCCATATTAATATCCATATACGCTTATACACACATACACAGATCTTAAAGAAACACAATTGAAGTAAAAATTGATTCTGTGATAAAAACAATATTGTAATTTTTATTATACAAGACTGCATCTTAGATACTTGACTGAGTTCAGCCACTTTCTTTCCACTGACAAAGCACAATATTCTCAATCTAAATCATGCCAAGACTAAGCCCTAACCTTTCTACTCTCCTACAAAGAAGAGACATCTGTTTCAGTTGGAGCATAGCTGAAGGGAGTGTAAGAGGAAGTTACATTAGATCACTACTGTCTTCCTAATTTTAAATGACACCAGTATTTGAACCATACTTCATTAAATATTCCTGAACATGTTCTATCTCTACAACTCACTTTCATCAAAACGTGCAGGGAAACTCATGTGAAAACCCTTCTCTTTGAATACATAATGTAAGATTGCTAATCATGCATTAATCTCATTTATTGATTTTGCATTATTCCAAAGGGGGAAGGAAAGGGATTCTAACAGTTCAGTTGGTTTGATAAACATTTTACCTAAGATTATGCTGTGATTACTGTAAAAGCAACTTAATTCATATTATTACAACCTCATTTTATCTCATGTAACTGTCTAAAAGAATAAATCTGTTTCAGTGATGTATCAGTACGTTTGCTTCATTATGAAAATTACTTCTTTGTGGTTTGTAGGAAAGTCCTTTTCCAAACTTGATTGACTAGGGGGCTATGTACAACAAAACAATGTTGAGAGGAGATGGTGGAAAAGTGTAAGAAATTAGCCAAGGTAAGCATCCTAACTACAGATAGAGTTCAGGTCATGTAACAGTACCCTTAAATTCATCTTGGAATTTAAGAATTCCAAGTTGTATTAAGTTGTGTTAAGAAGGAAGCAGGGTACATAATCATTTGTTTAATATTGAGTTTTCTGCTCAGAAACGCTGGGGACAATTACAAGAGGAAAAAAAAAAAAAAAGAGACAGTAGATGGAAAATGAAAAATTGTTTTGCTTCTGAGAGTTGAACCAGAACAACCATTTTTCAGTGTCATGGGATTAAAATTTGAATTAATGGTTCAAAACTGTGGATTATCTTTTTTGATCTTTTATTAAAAATAAGAAGAAAATTAGCTTTACAGTTTTTTTTAATCACTGCCTAGAAACATAAATAATTTCTTCTCTGTGATAGGGAGCTAGCCTGTTGTATCCATTAATACAGTGAAACAAATTCTCCTGTTTATGAGTTGTTGCCTTGATCTGGGCTTAGGTAGATAGTGTGAGTACTGGGAAGGTATAAATGAAAGCATGCATCTGGAAGTTAGGTAGTTTCAGAACTAATTTAGAGCAAGTGTTAGGACAAATGCAGCTGCACTGTCAGACCTCTACCTAAGGTGTTCCGGTGAATGCAGAATTTGGAAATTTTGTTCATTTGTCCGTTTTTTCTTGGTCAACCTCATTGCTCTGGTGATCAGGTGGGATGATCCAGGCTTTGCTATAGTAGCCCTACATTGGCTGAGGACATTTTCAACCCATTATCCAGTTTTAAAAAAAAGTTTGTGTGGTTTTTTTTTCATTTATGTTTTTACTTTATTCAATCTTGTCAAGAATAAATACCTAACAAGAAAATACTAGTATTTATGTAAAAGTGCATTGTCATTTCCTCTGGAACACAGAGATTTCCCAAGGTATCCTTCAATTTCAGCATGCACTGCTTATGTAGGTAAGTATATTCAATAACAGGCTCCTCCTTCAGTCACCATAAAAGTATTTCAGTGTTGCTATATGTACTTCTATCTACCCTGTTAAGAGTAAAGTGACAGTGGCTTGCTCTAAGCAATCATTTGCATTATAGAAGATGTGCTAATGTACAAGGTCTGTATTAAAAGCAAAAAAGAAACCCTATCTAATCACGCAGGCTATATATTGAGAAGTAAGATGGAACAAATTTTTCAGTCTTATTTGGCCTTGTTGTTCTAGAAATCTGTAGCATCCCCTACTTAGTCATTTACTAGCTGCAGAAGGGAGGGGTGAGGCAAAACTGTAATTTAAGAAGAGTGCTTTATAATTAATTCGTACCTATTATTTTTATCTTGCTGTGTTTTGGGTTTTTTCCTCCTTCAAACAACAACAAAATAAAGTGTTACAAATATAAGTCTAAAGTCAAGGGATGTTGCTTTCATTTATTTTTGAGGGCCACTGTAAGAAATGTTTTCTATCCTAGAACTGATCTTTCATTACTGTCTTCTCTTGAGCAGCAGTTTGAGAAGTGGGGGAAGAGAGCATGATTTCTATGTATTTTTCTGTGCACATCAAGTAAAATTTCCTTGATATCATCAGACAGTTAAAGCATTAGGAAACCATGTTCAAAATTAAGAAACTGAACACATTTACAAAATTCAGGATCACATCAATAGTAAATGTCTTGGAACTCATTTCTAAACAAAAACATTTGGGGTGCTCCTGCCCAAAGGCTTTCGTAAGTCAAGACATATACAACGAGAAGTCTTGGATATCTGCCCAGGCAGTCTGTGTCAAAGTCATCTCTGGCAGTTCTTCCAGTGGAGATTACAGTTAGATGTGAACTGATTCACATTACATTCTATTTTCCAGTTCTGACAGATGGAAATTGATACCAAAGAACAGTCAAAATTTCTCCACATGTTGATCCATCTCACTCATCAAGCTCTGAATACTGCATTCAAAGTGGAGAGCTGTTCTGCAGATATCAGGTTGAGAAATCTTTTATGCTAAGAAGGAAAGAAAATCAAGTACATACAAGAAGATAATGTCAGTGGGGTCTGTGCTCTGCTCAGTCTAGTGAAAAGAATGAGATGTAGACCTGCAGTTTCTAACAGGACAGCTTATTCAGACCAAGTTGAAGGAAAGCTAGGTTAGTGCTATGGGTACACATACATATGTACTTAGCATATACATACATATGGGTATGGTATGGTTGGACATGGACTTTGGGAGTTTTCTATAACAAAAAAATTAAATGTAAACATCTCTACTGGGGGCCTTAAAATGCAGTTCCACTGTGGAGGCTATGTTGCCTGAATGTTGCTTCTGCATTTTTCACATGGGGATCATTCAGAAGCATGGCTCAAACACCTGACATGTAGAAACAAATGCAGTCAGAGCTCTACTAGTGATGGACACTACAGCATGAAGTAAGATGAATGAAGTCTGAAATTCAGAACTCTTAGATTCATAACACTGCTTTTTTAATTTCTTACTTCATTCTGACTTTAAATGAAGCATTACTAGGACTTGTCAAGAGTCTAGAATGTAAAGCAAGAAAAGCGGCATTAGCATGACAAAGATTTTTAATCTGGAGAGGTTCCGTTAAAAAGTAATACACAAACACAGGGTCTCTGAAAATCCAGAAACCAGAAATAATTCATGTGTAGAAAAAAGAGGGTAAAGATTAAAAACATGGGGTAATTCATGTTGGTTTCTTAAGACCGTAAAGCTTATGTTTGTAATAATATGCCTGCCTTCCCCCACTATCTGTTTTACCCACTGTGACACAGATAGTTATAGGACAGTTTTCATGAAAATCTGATACTAAAGAGGGAGGAAAGGTTCAAGGGAAGGTCTTGCTGAAGAAAACGCTGAATCCTGAGCTCAGCATTACCTGTTTTTCTTTGGCCAGCCAGCAGCCAGGATGCACATCCAGGCTTGGCAACCAGTGCACCCATAGTTTGGAACTTGGCAGGGTATATGCTGCCCCTTCTGCAACTGGTGGTTATCATTAAGGACAGAGACTTGGGGTTCCAATGTAGGGGCTGGTGGGGAGAATTAGAGGTATGTCAGGGAATCATGATAGGCAGCAATGGGACACAAATCTGGGAAAGCGGGATTTTGCTACCTCTGTTGTTAGAGGAACAACTTAATAAATGTGCATACAAAAAGTGTAGAAGTAATTTTGTGGCACCGGCACTGGTAGTGACTGTTAAAAAGCCTGAACTATTTTCCCACTATGATGAGAGAACAACTCTTTCAACTCTGAAAGGATCACATTTCTGTCTATAGTTAGGTGCAATAGATTAGAAAGGAGTATTTGAATTACTTTAAGGTAGTGTGCACTCTTTAAAAGCATGTTATGTAAATGCTGTTAATTTCCCTTTAAAACTCTAAAGGTAGGAGTATATTAGAATGTGAGGGTGGTGCCATCCATGATCCTAATTTTAATAACACTCCCTTGAAGCTCTCAGGAATTGTTTCCCATTAAGGATGAGAAATTCAGAAATAAGGGAGTGGCTGACAAATATTTTGTTCATAAACAATGCTCTCTAATAGTGGCAGTTCTTAATCATGTTGAGTGTTTCAAATCTGGGCACTCAAGAGAACTAACACAAGAGAGAGTTTCAGTCTGTGAATCAGGGAGAGGATGGAGCGACCAAGAAAGATTATGATCAGTATATCAAACAGGGCAAAACCTGGCTGGGTGGTTTAATCAACTGGCATCATAATTTTAAAACCAGCCTAAATGATAGGAACAGAGATAAGACAGGACATGCAGCTTGTAGCTGTTCTTTAATGTGAGTGCTGCACCAGCTGTGTGGATATGAACAGTACCACAGAAATATATTTATGCATAAGACTTCTGTAAAGAGTCTGCTCAGGGTGAAAACTGAAACCAAAGACTTCAGCTGGATACCTGTGGATTTTTATTTTGCTTGTTTTGTTTCCATATATTTGGTTTGAAGTATTTAAAGAATGAAAAATAAAGAATTTCACATCAGAATGAAGTTTATACTTCAGGGGGTTTTAAGGCAAACTGTCCTGAAGTAACAAAAAAAAAAGGCACAGTCCACTAGAAAAAGTCAAAATTAAGTTTCTCAGATATATTGTTTTCTTTCTTATTTTCTTAACCAAAACTACTCAGTTTTGGGTGTAAATCATGAACACTTTAATTCCTGCCAAACTGCATTTTTAAACAGTTAATCTACTTAGGGATATTCAGATACTTTGGTATATCATAACACAGAGTTACCTTATCAGATTAACTCATTACTCTTAGATTATGATGATGTTTCTAAAATTGCATCTATCTGTAATCAGATGTCTTATGATTTATATCGCTCCACAAGACTAGTTGCAGTTGGAGATAAATGAAACACTAATGTTCCATATGTGGCTAATATAAAAATAAATAATACAGCAAAGGGAACAAACAGTTGTTCAGATTCTACTGTAAGACATATAATTGCTAAAGAAATGCACTGTTTAATGCAAAAAAGAAAGTTTGAGAATTTAAATTATGAGAAACTCATGTCATACTGAAGAATCGTAATCAAGGGAAAATAAGGATATATGGAATCACGCATAAAATACAAGGCTGGATGGTTTTATGCAATTGTCAATTATAACAGAAGGAACAGCTTTTTTCCTAATACACATACATTGATTTAACAAGGTAGTGCTGGAAATGGAGCACAGTATACCATGCTAAAACTATTGGCTACACAAAAAGTACACCAAGTATAAACTTGACACTTCAGTGTGGCCAAGTATGACTTTTAAAAAAAATCTAAACTACATGTAAAATTATAGGAAAAAAATAACAGCCTTTTTATATGCTAAAATCTTTTAGAAGAATCAATTTAGAAGAATATTTGAGAACGCTGCGATTTCTCCAGTAGAAGCAAAGCCATGCACTCCACCAGTGCTGTGAGTGATGACTACTGACAGATATAAGGTCACTGATCTTTCAGTTTGAAACAGGTAATTACTCAAAGCGGAAAAGTCAGTACATATCCTTTAAATCAGTAGGAATGGTAAAAAATTTTAAAACTGCCTTCTTATGAGCCAGTATTCAGATTGCAAAGTATTTTTTATGGCAAGGGTATACATAAATTCAGTTGAGCCTGAAAGGCAACAAAACCAAGGTAACTTGTGACCTTGCTGTACTTTAAGGAAAAGTGAGTCTGTTTTTTGCAAATATGTTTGACAGCTCCTGTTCAAATCTTACAGTTAATGCTTGTTTTGAGATTTTAAAAAACATGATTTTGAACAGATGCGATAACACAGCATTAGTAGCAAAAAGGGAAAAAGTGCTTTAACTTTCATAGACCCAACATGTAATTGATTGAGAAAAGGCTTGAAGAGACCACCTGCAAATTGAACTTTGAAAAAACATAAACCTAAAACATTTATTTTTCCCTCATTTTAAGGATGTATAGGTGATTTTGTGATTAAGGTTGCTTTTTATACTGTTTTTTTTAAAATATTGTTCTTCCTCAAGTATTTCAAAACTTTTTCAAAATGTTGACTTAAAATATCACATTTGATTTTTTTTGTCTTTTCACACAATTCAGACCACCCAAAACTATCTCATATAAAACACGAACCAGAATTAAACCATACAAGATATACATACTAAATAACGAAATATATGAAAAAGCATTACTTCTTTTCTCTCCTTATTTGAGAGAAAAGGAAAACTTGGTGCTTCCTCTAAAGCCAATCATAGAGATCACAGTCTAAAAACAAGGAGGAAAGAGCTAAAGAGATCACGAGTAGAAGAAATTGTGAGTCATCAAGTCCAGCTTTTCAGGGGAAGACCCCCATAGTTGTTAAGCAAAAGCTTGAGAACTGTCTGTCACCTTTTCATCTGAGTGACCAAGCATCTATCCCATATCTAGCATTGACTCAGCTCCATATTCTGTGAGACAAGAGACCATGTGTGTGCATCATAGTAGCAGGTACAGCTACTCTCCCCTGAGTTGCAAGACCTAGGGGCACATGCCTATACTGCAGAGACTTGATAGGGAAGTTTTTGTCAGGAAAGAAAGCAGGAAGGATCAGGCCACAACCTCACAGAATAATTCTGGTCAACCATGTACAGCCTACAGGTCACTGATACAACACTCCTGTTCTAAACCACTGCAAATAAGAATACTGTCCATAGTAATTTCTCAGCAAGTGAGCAGTATAGATGAAGGCCAATCACTGACCCTCCAACTATCTTTAGGAACATAGACATGAAACGCAACTGTTAGGCAGGTAAAGGTCAACAGGACAAGCCCAGATCTTCAAGTTTCTGCCAGAGTATTTCCAAATCAATGTCAGTTAAACTTTGCCTTAATATTGATTTATTTATACTGATCTGGGTTTTGATTTGTTATTAAATGCCATGTCTCAGATATCAGAGTATATCATGTGGAGTACTGCAATCATGAGTTGAGATTTCAAAAATCTGATACCCCCATCTCTGTTGTTCATAGAACTGCATCATTTTTTATCAGGACTGATTTTTGACAATACTTATGAGTGTTTGTTTGCTGGTACTTTGCAGTAAAATAATTAAAACTTGTCCAATATAAGGCTAGATACTGGGCTGTCTTCAGGATCCTAAGAACTTGTTTGCTGTCTTGCCTTATATGAACCTGGCAAGTGGCTGAAAGGCTAATGTTGACCTGGTTGTCATAGTTACCTCCCAATGTATGTAAGTGATAACTGCTCTGAAAACACTTTGTGAAGTAGACTTAATTATTATGTGTCATATTAGGAAGTGATTTAATTCTTGAAGAATTTCCTAGCTAAGAAAAAAAGACAGAAAATCCACACAGCAATCAAAGCACGTGGCATTATTATCAAGTGCTTGATTTTTCAATATCTAGTCTACTGCAGAAGCCTGCAAATGGAAGCCCCACTGCTTATTAGAAGTGGACTAAAGTTTCTCCATTCTGCTGTAGAATGTTGTTTTCTAAGCATTTATACAGTAGTTTAATAAAGAGACAAAAATGTGTGGCTATTTTTGATGCTGATGAAGGGTACAGTGACAAACTGGCCTAATCAAAGGTTCATACACGTCTAAGACCAGATGTATGTTTCACCTTCACAGCTATCTCTCAGTGTCTTGGTCACTCCAACAAACAGCTCTGGCACTGCCTTTTGGCAAAGAGGAACTAAATCAGCATCATTCACCTTGGAATAGCCGCAAACTCCTTGAATCCTGTCTAATTTTTTTTCTTTCTGAAGCGAAGGAAGCAGGTCCTCTGGCAGTAGGACACAAACTGTGATCAATAACAGTATGCTATTCCTCCTTTGTGCTTTCAGCTGCAATACAGTTGGTGTCATGAGCAGGATGACCTTGTGAACCATCCATTTGTTCCTTATCCTGCACTGCAGTTATGTCACAGTATTATGATAGTTGTCCTGCACAGCCTTCTTCAAACCTAGTATTTCTAATGTTTCACTTGATTTAACAACTCACTGCTGCTGACAGGGTTAATTCACATTCCTCTTTCTAATCTCCTTTTCTCCCAAATACATATTTCTGCATCATAACTTATGTGAGTGCTTACCAGATTTATTTGTTAACCAATTTAACACATTTAATTACAGAAGGCAAACTCAACAAAATGTTTTAGTAGAATAAGTCAGCACACAGACATGAGCACAGAGGGGAAGTTAGCTCCACAGAGGTAGCAAGAGAATAATAAAGTGAGAAAAAGATGGGGAGAGAGGACAAGTAACAAGGTAAAGAACGTTTTGAAGGTTTTATACAGCTACAGAGTTAAGTATGCAACTGTAAATAGACAATTTCCATTAAATTTCTAATTTGAGACCAGACGTCAGGAGACTTCCAAGAGTCAAAAATGAGAAGCTGACCACAATGGGAATTCAATTTACACAGAAGAACAAATTAAACCAGTCAAGTATAAAGACCAGGTAGCACATACTTGTGAAAGGATGTTGAAGGCAGATAAAATATGGGGAGAATCTTTAAGCTGCATACAGAGACAAGGCATTTGTTGCACTGAATTTTCAAAATACAAGTAGAATGACATTGCAAAAGCACAAAAATACTCACAGCACATAAACACAAGCCTTTGAACACAGTCACTATAACTTGCAAGAAATAAATTCTTTTTTAAAATCATTCTAATAATGATAAAATGTACCTATTGAGAAATAAAGCATATGTATTCTCACCAAAGGACATAACACTACTCGTGTTTCCCACAGAAATTAAACTTTCCAGAATTAAAAGAATTTCAGCAGAGAGGATTTCATCTACTGTAAGAAAAAGAAGCAACATTCATGAAGAGGACTTGTTTATGGGAACTGTTTGAGAGAAGCCATGTCCCTTGACTGGAATACTACATTAAACAGAAATGGAACATGTATTAAATATAAATGGGACATGGGTGCACAAATGAATTTAAGATCTGACACTATAGTAAATGAAGGGAAAAATCTACTGAAATGGAATATGGACAGCAAATCTTATCACTCATTCTGGGAAGATAATTCCTAATAGGGGTGTAGATGAACTATCTATAAGGCTAAAACAAAAATATCTGACAGATTATGTATTAGAATTATGTCAGAAACAGAATATCTATATTGAAATGAAAATGTAACGGATTTCAAGCTCCATTGAAAGAATTGATATTGTAGAAGAACCACAAAATGTGAAAATGGAAATGGAAAGAAAAACCCTACAAAAAGAGAACAGATGTGTA
Organism: Neopsephotus bourkii; assembly: GCF_033783945.1. Lineage (NCBI taxonomy): Eukaryota > Metazoa > Chordata > Aves > Psittaciformes > Psittacidae > Neopsephotus > Neopsephotus bourkii. Next base: position 2,497,351 of record NW_026901092.1, on the reverse strand, counting down.
GAAGTGCCAGAGGAATATCCAGATCATAATAATCATCCAAATGTCATAAAACAGTTTATAACTGAAATAATATGGATAATGTTAATAATGTAGACATTTTAAAAAAAATAGATAACAGAAAGAAATATGTTACAACATATGAAATTAAAAAAGAACGTGCACAGGAATTTGGTGATATACATATAAAAATACATAGACAGTTTTTCAGGGAAAATTATCCAGAAAGTGTAATTATTAATAATTACCAATTATGACTGCAAATTCTGTAACCCAACACACAAAATTGTATTTACTAGACATTATCACATGACAGTGACAAATAAGGAACCACAATGTAGTCATCACAAGTTAAAAATGATATTATAGAAAACTACAATTGTGAGGGAAAAATAAAAAATTAAATTAAAATATCACCAACCAGATGAAGAGAAAGCATCCACTTGAGTAATTAAAAGTTTGATGCAGTGGAAATTTCAAGAATCATTCAACACTCATCTGAAGCTGTATAAAAACCTCAAAGCCTCCAATTAACCTGCCAGAGCTATGCTAACCTACACTGTCAGTGCTGGGGTGTTAACCACCTGTCAAAGTACCCAGCACTAAATGCTATGAAAAATCATCCCGAGTCAACCTTCTTCACATACACTGCACACGTTTAAAATGCTTTCTCAGACAATGCAGATCTCTTTCACCTGTACCAGTCAAGTAATAATGTACTAGTAGTTCCAAAGTTTAAAGGTCTCAGCTCGGGTGACATCTGTAATTGACTTTAGACTGTGAATCCAACTTCTGCCCTCTCTGGCTTATGAAACATAGTCCTGGACAATCATAGACACTCATGTCCAAAACAGCCAGCACTTAATTTGGAGAACAAAAGATTTCTCCTTCACACATGTTGCAAGAAATCCATGAGAGATGTACCCACTGTTTAACATCAGCCCTTCCGTTCCTTACTGAATTTATAGAGGAGCTAGGAAAAAAACATCTGCAAGGTCACCTGGGTGATGCAGAGACTATATATTTGAGACTACACAGACTTTGGTCATCTCACTGAGCAGAAGCAGCTTTAGTGTTTTGTTAGATGATTGCTGCCTGTCAGTGCATAGATGCAAGATACCCACTCTCATCATCTGGAGTGGTTGGTTTCACCAGCAGGAGATAATGGGGGCTTTCCTCACAGAGGTGCTGGAGGCAAGCTGAATGAATTAGAAGGATTTACATCTTTCCTGGCAGGACTTACCCAAAATGGTTATGGGAAAACATTTCTTCATGACTCAGTCCCTCATTTATCAATCCCACATTCTTTCTCCACATCTATTTGGTATCTGCTTGCAGAGCAAGAAATGCTCAGACAACACAGGTTCCAGAGGAGGTAGTATTTACATGATGCAAATTTTGCCTTTCTCTTCAATGCCTGGGATGGGTTAGTGTTTGGAAAAAATCAGCTCATGAGTAAAGAACAGCTTATTGAAGCTGAACCTAAATGAAATACAGATAATGTTGATGATCAGTGAAAAATCACTTTGAGAACTGGTGTTTATCATGCAGTTTTCTTTGGCTGAATATGCATCATTTACTTTTCCTCAGTTCAGTCTGTAACTTTTGTCCTTTCTGAGTTCCCTATTATGACCGCTTTACTGGTAGTTTAAAAAAAAAATTATGTACCTGTACGTAACATTTTTTGTAGTCAACAGAATGTTTTCCCAGAAGATTCTTTCATCCCTGATGCAAGGTGTATTTCCCTTAAATTCTATTGGAGATGACAAGTACCAAGGCATTGATATCTTTCCAAAGTGATCTGAAACAAATAAAGATCCAGTCAAAAGAAAATGTTGCACACCATACATCACAGAAGGAACATACCAGACATGACAGATGTTATTCATATGCTAGAAAGTTCCTAGCGTAACAACAGCAGCTGAATAGGATCAGACACTTGAAAGCCACCACAAACTGCAAAATACTTTTTATTTCATGTGAATAAAATACCTTACTTCTGCCTGCAGTCTGATCCTTCAATAGACTGAATGATGGGAATCATTACTTATACTGCAATACAGTAAGGAATCAGGCCCTTAGCCCTACTTACTCCTTCAAACAGTAGGTACTCAAATTTTCTGTACATATCTCAAGATGGTAAAAAGATGTAAGAATAGCAAAGAAGTTTGTATTTCTTTCTCTGCATACAGAGAAAATTGATTTTACTTCTGTGTGACTTAATAAATTTGTATAGCAAAAATTTTATGTGACTTTTTTATTGCTTAATGTTTTACTTTCCAGATTATTTGGTCAGTGGTTGATTAGCACAATTATACACAGAGCTACTAAATCAGCTGCTTAGTAAGATTTAAGAAGCTTATTAGTCTCCTCAGTAATAAAACATTTCCTAAATGTAAATGTATGATGACTTCCAACATTTAACCAGCAAGTAAGGTATTCAGTCTTCCTAGATGAGCAATATAGTAGCTCAGTAAACCACTGAAATATGTATATCATTGGTAGGAGAACAATATGAGAAAGAAATACTAACAAGATTTTTGTATTCAGAAGCAAGTGCTTAATACTGTTGAATTATCTTTGCTGAAAGAAAATTAGTAACCAGCACAGAAAAAAAGTAGTAAGAATTTCCTGATGTATATAATTGCATAATATTAGCCTTATTCTCTTTCTCTGACACAGAACAGTAGCTAACCAGATCTTACCCTTGGCATATATAATTCATATTAATGTAACAAAAATAGCTATAATGTTTTGCTCTCTCTTTTTCATGTATTCCCTACAATGCACCACTGGTGGGCAGCAGCCAAGTGCAGTGTGGGTGAAAGGGATTGTAAGATCAGAATGAAACTTTACCAATCAGTACAAAAACTTACATAAACCAGAGAGATCACACTGTAGGGTAAGGAGGTTCTTACTCCCAGATGTGCGTCTTCAAAAATTCAGCACACTGCTTTCTAAAAGTTAGGCTGGCCACTGAACTAATTTAGAAGTGATATCATGAATATCAGAAAAAGACACTGAAGCAGCAAAATTTAGAATAAACCAGCAGTGATTTAAGTCACTTCAGATGGAACAGTGCCTTCTATTTTTTAAGGTTTTTTCACAAAAAAGATAGGTGTCGTGTATTGGCACCAAATTACTGCAACAGTGTTCTGAAGCTGTTGTCATGTCCTAAAATTAAGAAGTGCAGGAGGAATCAGAAAAATATTTGAAAGTTGCATGATTTCAAGGAAAAATGGTGAGAGACAAAACACACTGGCATACCAGGTGTTGTGCTCGAGAAAGGTGAGGAAAACTCTCCTACTTTTGCCACTGAAGTGATGTATGACATCAGGGAAGCATTTGTTCTGCATATTTAAATTGAAACCTGAGAGCTTTTACTTGCTCAGCACAAAGAGGTCCTGTACTTGAGAGGGATTGCTAGGCATCACAGCAGTGTCCAAAGCCAATGGTAATAACTACATTAATTACCTCATATTATAAGTAATTATTACTTACTACTATAGTTTTTTGTTGGGTTTTGTTTTGCTTTGGTTTTAGTTTTATTGTTGCTACTGCTTTGGGCAGAAATGAACTTGGAGGGATTTAAAGAAAAATTTGTCATAACTGTGTGATAATAGTCCCTTCTGAAGCTATTTCATTATCCACCTCTCTTTCTCAGTTTTCCATCCTTAGATCACATGCAATGGCGAGACCCCTCTTCACTACATTTTACAGATGAAGCTTTTTGTGATGCCTCCCTTGGCACTGTTGCAGTGGCTGCGAATGGAATTTCCTCCTTTTGTCTAATCTATGTGAAGAGCTATTTTCTAGACTCAGTAAGTTTGCTTGGAGAAATCCAAGACTTATGAAAGCTGTCTGCTTAGAATTGAGTTTGGTTGATTGACATTAGTATCTGCAAGGTTGTTAGCTTCAATTTAAGCTTTTGAGCATTCATAAGGTAACTCTCCTATGTCTCTGGACAAGTGGGAATTAACACATCACTTTTGCTTGCTGTCTGGATATTTAACAGTATCTCTGTCTTCTGAACACCTGAAGCTTAGAGAAAGTTAGACATATTTGGTTAAAGTCAACAAACTAATTGAAAATTTGGGGAGATAGAGAAGTGATAAACAGGCAGACAGGCACACATCAAATCACCTATGAAATTCATCAGCCTTGAAAATGCACATGTATCAAGAAAATTTCATAGTGTATTGATGAATGTTTCCACTGTGGAAACTCAAGAGATGGGAAGGTCTTGATAAATGCAGTTTCTGGAGACTCTTCCTTCTTGCCTACTCTTTGGTTCCCATTAAGCTAGATTCAGTTCCAGGTCCAGTTCTTGCACTCATACAAGGAGAGTTTTCAGAACAGTTGAAAGAATCCAAACCATCTCTCCTTCCACTGGGAGAACTGCTAATCATGTAGTAGTACTTTAAAAATCATAGGAGAATCTATGGTGAGCAAACCTCTGAGGCTACGTGCTAGATCTGCAGGTTGCAGTGAAGGAGGATAGTCCAGTTCTTCTGCCACAGCTGCTCTGAACATCTTACGATGTTCAAAGTAAAACACTCTACTCTGGATGCTCTTCTGGTAGCGGTATTAGCCTCAGTATGTTGTGTGATTGTGCTAAACTGCTAACATTTTCCTGAAGTGCATAAGCAAGAAAAATTTCAATACCTACTTCTGCCAAAAGCTGCAAGTAAAATTTCATGGGGAAAAGGGGTTTCTTAACCATTAGAGAATTTCTCCTAAATCCAGTATCAGTTCTGCTGTGAAAATAATGGAGGGATGAAAACTTTTTGAGGAACAACAAAAGTCAGAGTATCATTTCAAGAAGCAAGCACAAGAAATCTAACGTATGGGTGTAATTGTTATTCTTTCACATAAATAAGAATGTAAGAAACATGCTTGAACCAGAGGTGCATGAAAATCTTCTGTGGGAGCAGTATAACTTATAATTTTTCCCACCACCCTCTCCCTGTTTTCAGCTCATAACACACACACCTGTTATTCAGGCACTCCTTATACATATGGGGTTATCAGGTCTCTTACGAAGTCAGGGAGCTTTGGCCCATTTGCCTTTTCTGGGGTCTTCAAGATGGGACATTTCTATATTGCTTTTTTACAAAAGGGTATAGCTGCAGCTGTAATGAGTTGCCTTCCCCCCCCATTTGTATTAATGATTATGTCTTGATCATTCATAACACATGGTTATACCACTCCAGGTCTCCATGTTAGCGTGTTCTTGTCCACTAGAAGTTGTGTCTAGCTCTGGTCTGACACTGAGAATGGCTTTCAAATACAGATAAAAAAGAAACTAATAAATAAACAAATAAATAGATAAACTAACAACAAAACCAACAAATAAACAAGCAACCCACACAAACATAAATTGGAATACATGCAAGAAATAAGGAATTTTACATAAAATAAAAAAAGAAAAAAGCACACAGAGGAAAGTAAAAGCCTAATTTAGTGGTCATTTCCCCTGATCGAAAGCTTCCATACTTCCAGATTTTGTCTGTGTCCATAGCTGACACATCACTTAGGTGGCTGAGGCCATCTCAGCAGAGGCAGAGTACCTGATCTTTTCCAGAAACAGAATGTGCCACCTGAGGATGACAGTGCACAATTGCATGACCTGTGGGCTCACACCATCCTCTCCATATAATCTTATCAGAGAAGCTGGTTACTAGCTACATTCTCTCTTTACCTATGTTGGGCCAGAATGAGGGACCTGCTGAGTCACATGCATAGGCTCAGAAACTCCTCAAAACTGAAAGAAATTCATTAGAGAGGGTGTTATAGCTCTTCTAGAAGATGTGCTACCCTAGCTCATTCCTCCTATATATCTGGGATGTTCTTTCTTGAGTTTATAATCAATACAATTCCTGTGTTAAGGGATTTAATGTCTGCTAAACAATTTCACATAGTTCTGCTACTTAAACTTCTGATTATATTCACTACAAACTATTGGACTTTCAAGTTATTTTTTGGCTTGTGTCTTATTAGACACAATAGGTACATTAAATGTGATTTCCCATAAACAAGGATAAAGTTTACAGTAGCTGATATTCATCTACAGCAGGACAAAAGTTAACCATGAACAACAATGCCAGAATTGAGAGAGTATTTGAGTTATTACTGTAGTGTAACTGCAAATTTTATTTTTTTTTAAGAAATCACTTTTACTTAATAGAATGCTTAAAATGAGCTCCATACTGTAGGGATTAACTCATGCTAGATTTGCTGATTTGCTATCAAAATAAATCTGTACCCTTCACTTTCCATAGAAAAAGACAGCTGCCTCCATTTAATTACTACAAAACACAGGCAAACTACAGCTGAAATAGTTACATGGGGTTTCCTCTTTTATACATTGCATAGAAGGTGGATAGCTGTTTTTTTTTTTCAATTTTTTTTTCAAAGTAAAAATTTCAAAATTTTAGTATGTGATTATTAGTTTTTATAGAACCATAGGATGGTTTGGGTTGGAAGCAACCTTAAAGACCATCTAGTTCCACCCCAGCTGCCATTGGACAGAGACACCTTCCACTAGTCCAGGTTCCTCAAAGCCCCGTGCAACCTGGCCTTGAACACTGCTTTTCTGGGCAACCTCTGCCAGTGTCTCACCCTTCTGTAATATTACATAATATTTCTGTAGCATTCTTTCTATTTCCATTGCTTCCAGACTCATGGTATTTCAGTTCTTCCTGCATGCCAGTTTAATCTTTCATCATGTTGACACCATCTTATGTCTTCTTCATATTTTATCATTTTAACATATTTTGTTTCATAATAAATGCATTCAGTAAGGTCTGTGCTTTAAGAAAGTCCCTCCAGCCTCAAAGGTTCTTCTCTTTCTATTCTCTGGATCTGCTGAAGTGAATCAATTAATTTCGAAGTCTTCTCAAAGATTTCTTCTTGGTGTCAGTATAAAGTTTTAGTGCCTCTCCTTTTATTTTGCCATATTTTTTTTCCCTTAAATAAATGATTTTAACTTTCCAGTCCTTCAGGAAGCCTCCTTTAACTCCAGTACTCAGAATAGTCCCACCTGTGTTAGACCGGTGGCCTGATAATATTTTTAAGGGTGCCATGTTTCCTTTCCACAATTTCTATATAAGTTTTTTAAAAGAATCAGCCTCCGGCTCTGATAGTTGGAAAAAATTAACTAGACGCAGAAGATCTGTCTGAGTCTGAAATCTTGAAACAAAAGCTTTAGGACCTTGAGTTACCTTCTTGTCCTCTTTTGAGTCTCGTATTTCAAGTATCTTGCTATGATGTTTAAAATGCCAGCATTGTTACAATCGTAGAATTACCTCTGCTGAAACTGCAGAGAAGGAAGAAAACAGACCATGTCATGAAAGGCTCATATTATGTGTGGTGCTCAGCCTGATGCCGCTTGTGGATGATGCTCAGAAGAATATCAGCACCTGTTCCATCTCTTAATCCCTAGGAAAAGCTAGAGGGAGAAAAACATCGAGAATGCTCTGCAGAGCTCACTGGTGTATACGGGTATATATGATTTTTCACCAGATCAGCATTTTACAAGTGACATTCAGACTCAGAAAACAGTCATTACTGAATTACTTTTTATCACTTTTCTTTACCATGAGCTTGGAAATAGTCTGCTTTGCAAATTTCACAGGGCGCTGAACAGAGACCTTAAGCATCTGTGTACTGTAACCATACCTTGAACCATACATACTTGCTGGGTGGGAGCAAGCCTCAGGAGCCTAGCAAAGTACATACCATCATATTTCTAACATCAGTAACTAATGACATCCCAAAGAGCTAGAATTTAATTAGTGGAGAAAATCTGGGATGGTACCACAGTTTTCATCATCTCAGACTCCAGCCCTTAAGAGCATACAGGCCTGAGAGCAGCTTTACCTTTCTCTCCCAAATAGCACTATGAATCAGAACTTATTTTCCTATAGGAGAGATAGATATAATGTGTTTTGAGAAAAAAAAAAACAACTTTACTTTTTCCTCTTCCTTGTTTTGAGGGGGTTTGTTGTTGATCTGGGATTTTTAAAATGAAAAAAAAAGAAAGGTAAAGCAGTCACATACTCACATTAATTATGTTTTGCATCAGTATTTCACTGTGGACGAAAGATCAAGATTAAGAAATTGTGCATGTAGTTAAATTTGGCACCATGTGATAAAATCCCATTTAGCTGTGAACATATATTTTTTCCATTCTGTTTTGTCAATGAATGCCAGCTGTATGGAGCACAGTGGACCAAACTGAGATTATGACATCACAAATACATATAGAATTACTAATTTCTGTACCACGTATATTCCATTTATGTAAAATGCACTGAACTTTAATATATATAAAATTTCTTCCAGTAAAATAAACTGAAGATTTCTCATATTTAATGTGAATATTCTATCATGATATAAAATTTTATAGTAAGTCACTGCCAGCCCAATCGTTTTCCTTCCTTACTACAGATGCTTTTTTTAACTCATTTAACACCTAATTAAGTATTGCCTAGCTTGACAAAGGACTAATACCAAGAATATTTTGCAAGAGATTCTTATGATAATGAGACCTGAAAGTGATTTAGAGACATACATAAACATTTCCAGTCTATCTTGAACTATCATATTACTGTATGCAGATTACAAAAATTATATCAAATTTGCATTACAAGTACAATCACGTATATCACAGTTGTTAGCTGTTGAGTTTTTCTGAGGTGTGACGAAAAAGATACTGCACCTTTTGTCTTGCCAATATCTGTCTAGACATATATCTATATTCCTACTAAAACTTTTGTTACACTATATTAAACCAAACCAGTGAAACATCTGAACTGGAATAATTCAACTTCTTCATTAAGTCAGATTTCCATATCAATACAGAAAGAAAAGATTTATCTACCCTTTTTTAGTGATTATATTCTGATTGCATATTATGAATCTACTTTGAACATGGATCACAATGATGCTTAAAATTTTGTACAGTCTAGTGAATCACAAACTTAAAAATGCTCCTGCAACACTAAATGCGGGCCTTATACATCCTAATTATCTAAGGCATGCCTACACTAATAAAGAGTGCAGCAGTATTAAGTGCAAACTTCCTGACGAGAATCTATTAAACAACTCATGGAGTATTAGTGGCTTCAGCTTGTGAGGTACACACCTGTAGTGGACCTTCGGCTAGTTTTATCCAAAATCTAGTCCATGTGCTAAAGCATTGTATGAGTTTATGATGTCAAGATTCACCTCAGATCCACAGTAAAATTTTAGTTTGACATAACTTAAGTCATAAAAAGTCTTAAGGAAAAGCAAAGAGTGTAAAGCACCTATTCATAGAAAGATGAGTCTACATTTCTCATTGTATCACAAGTAAGTTAAGACATTCTTTGCAGGAAATCAAGACTAAAACATAGTTTATATACTTAAAACCAGATACATATAACATATATATTATTCAAATACTTATAATGATCACATGGTTGACTGTTACTGAAACATCTGAGATCTTTATCTGTGTTCTTCAAAAGTACTTTGTAAGGCTCAAATAAATATTTTTCCTTAAACAGAAAGAAAAATTAACATTTCATTAAGTATTTTAAGCCTAAATAACCTTATGTCAAGAAAATTCAACCATCTGAATCCTTATTACTACTCAATACTGCTGGCAGTGCTACTGTTAACCTGGCAATGATGACCAATTAAACTGTAGCTTAAACATACATGTGTTAAGCAAAGCTAAATCTTACAGTTCATTTAAGATCTATGCTGAAGAATATATGAAAAATCACAAATTCTTATGTCTGACCTAATGTGTGTGTATTCCCTCTCCCTGAGGACCACAAGGTCTTAAACAAGGCTTCCATAATAAGCTTTCTTACACCCTGTGCTAACAGTGACTTAGCAGTGTGACAAGGAAAATATTGCTAAAGGCATCTAACAGATTAGTAAATGAGGAATATCTTTCTGAAGATGTTAAGATGTCAACATTTTCAGAATCCCACTACCCTCTGTTTCTGATGGTACAGTCTGAATGACAGAATAATAGAGATACAGAAATTTGGTGGGAAGAGGTCTCTGGAAGGCCCCAGCAGTGCCTCCTACTTGAAACATGACTAGCAGTCAGCAACAAAACAGATCAGTCACGGATCTGTACAGCTATGTCTTGCAAACTTCTTGGGACAGAGCATCCACAATTGCTCAGGAATGCCCTGTCCTAATGCTGCACTAGTCTCCTAGTGCATGGGTACTGTTATTTTCTGTGCTCCCCTCCACATATCCCGATAGCATCCTGTAGGTGGTGAGATGCTATCTTTGCCAGTGTGCTTCATTAATCTGACTGCTTTTGCCTATCTGTACAGTATCTTCAACTGTATTGATTACAGCTTAGTCCTCACCTCCTTTTCTTCATCATTCTTGATATTTCGTTGACTACTGCGTTGTTGCTTCCCTAAAGCTAGTGTTCTGTCTTTTACCTGAAAGGTGGTGAAAGAAACCCGTTTAATTTCAACTGCCTTCTATTAAATCACGAGCTTTTATGCTGATGGACCTACTACTGCAATTACTGAATCATGGCCAGGGTCAGTGAGTATGCTCTTTAAGTAGTTAAGTACGACTACAGATTGAGGAAGGCTCCTCATGCAACTAATTGCATTCACCATGAAAAAAAAAAAAAAGAGAAAAGGAATTCTAACAAATTTTCAGCTTCTAATGACTATTATCTGTTACCCATTTTTCACATAGGTGAAAAAGCTGAAAATCTCCTGCATGCATCTCCCAAGTTTACCTCCCATCTTCATCTTTGGAAGAACACAACAGATAGAGATTTTACTACTCCCTTCATTTCAGGAAATATACCCAGGTCTTGAGTCATTATTCTTCAGGTACAGGGGCTGTCCCCTGCAAGGCAACTACACTCTAACATTCCTCTTGCTATCTTCCTTTTGAAAACAAAAAGTTAGTGGTGGCCAACATACCCATGGCTACTTTCAACAACCAAAAGGCATTAGATTAGATTAACAAAAAGTCTTTGTAAGGACTTTAAAGAAAGGTTTATAAAATACATTCCTGTTAGGAAAACAAAGGTGGCTCCTCCTTCCTTCAGCAGTACAGGCATGTTTTCTGTCAGATGACTGTCAGAGGGATTTAAGCAGAGCTATCCAGGTATTGATTTGCAGCCTGGATGGTGCACTAGTAAGTTTTGGAAAAATCTTGAGAGAGGCCTCGCTACAGAGCATTTAGGAATCACAGGGGCATTTTGGCTTTACATCTGTGAATGACAAAGCACACACAATCAGTGTGAAAGACATTCCATTTCTGTGATATAAATGAAATAGCAAAAAGGAAAATAATACAACTTCTTCCTTTCTCACAAAAGCTGTAAGGCTTGATGCCAGAAAGCTGTAAGGAATTTATTGCTTAAATAATAACTGGCTGCAGGGATCTGGACTCTGCAACATGCTTATTCTGATATAAAGCCAACATTTTTTTCTGAAAAGCTAGGAGAAACTCATCCTTTTCCTAACGAAGCAGTTAACTGCCCTCTGCCTAGAATGGTCATAAAATGGTAATTTACACAAGGCCCTGAGAAAGCAAAAGAACAGAGCCCTGTGGGCTTCCACATCTCATCAATAAGGACAATCCAGTCTCTTCCCTATACCAATCAGCCTTCTCCCTGAGTGTCACTTAGGCTTGGTTTGTTCCAACAAGGGCACGATATTTGCAGGTTTCTTCCTTACTGCAGCCTTGCTAACATGTTTGTACTTTCAGGAAGATGTTTTCATTTTCATCTTCAACATCTGAGGTTTAAAAACAATTTTTAAAACGAAAACTTAAATGTCATGCAAAATTCTAGAGGTAGTGTCTTGGGTAAAAATTTTTGCCAGATTCCAGAGCAAAACCAAATACTCACATAAAGAATGATGCCAATCAAGCAGCTACCATGGCATTTTGTGAAGGATGTCATATTTTAAGCAGCCACATAATCTCGCCAAAAAAACCTGTTCTGTAAATCAGGTCACTTCAGAAAGTTATTTTTCATCTTCACTGAGTAATCATTTGCACCATCTAGAAATCTAAGTCCAGTTTTGGACTCAGAAAATAAAAATGTTGATTGAATGAAGCAGGTTCAGCATGGACACCACCAAGATGGTCAGAGACTGGAACACTTGCCCTTTAAGGAGAGGCTGAGGGCAATAGGATTTATTCAGTACAGAGAAAAGACAGCTTTGAGGGGACTCAGTAACATCTCCAGCACCTAAGAGGAGCTTTTTTGAGGAGATAAAGCCAGACTCTTCTGAGTGGTGCATGGTGAAAGGATGAGAGCCAAAGGCAGAAACTGAAATAAGTTCAGTCAAGCAAAGACTATGCAAGCCTAATCCTTGAGCATTTCAAGGTTTTCAAGGCCAGATAAAGCCTTGAGCAAGCCAGTCTAACCTCACAGATGACCCTGATTTGAGCAGGAGGTTAAACTAGAGCCCTCATGAAGTCTCTCACTTTTTGCGTTATCCTGTGAGCCTAACATGGTTTGTTGTGACTCAGATGGAGCTTTGCACAGCTTCATCTTAATATCTCTTATCTGGACATAAAAAGAATAATTATACATGAAACTGACATCTGATGCATAACGGTTACAGGTACATTGTTCACAGAGCATTTTTTTACAAAGTCAATTTGGTTACTGAAAAAAAAAATCAGCTGTTAAAGATGGAACATGATATATTCTATTTAATATTCAGATTTAATTCCAGCTTTGACCAACTTTCCTATTACCAGAAATGACTGGATTCCTGGTTTATATGTCAAGAGTTGCACAAAAAACTCAAACATTACCACAGATGGTGGGTATGTTTTTGTGATCATTTGTAACACAGTAGTTTGTGGGTCACGCCACAATAAATGGGCATCTGGAATGGCTATTAAGGTTTGACAAAATTATTACAGATTTTCAAATGATGGTGGAGGTGGGTGAGTTAGAACTTAACCTCAGTCATAAGATCCATCCATAATTGGCAGAGACTGTAACAGTACTGCAGCTGTGCCAAACCAAGAGCGAGGATCTTCCACAGTGACAGAAGAAAATAAGCTTGCTGAGGATCTTCTCAGAAGAGGGAAGTGCTTAATTAGGCAGGGTGTGAAGATAGTCCAGTACGTATGCTTCTGCACAGTAATATTCCAATGCATGCTTTTTTGCGGTATCATTAACTGTTTTACTTCAGCCATGCAAAACGGCTGCAGTTGGCAGTAAGTACAAAATAACAGAATTCAAGAACACAACAACCATTAAAACGTAATTAAAAAAAAAAAGTCCTCAAAGAGCCAGATTTGTAAGTCAAACCCCATCAAGGTAACAGACAAATTGCAGAAGGTGGTTGCTTACTGTGAAGACTAGACATGTGTCTCCATCTTCTGCTACGCTTGGGACTGCAATGAAAGAGCAGAGATAAAGGTGGTAGCAGTAGCAAAGGAGGCTGGTTACAAGTAGCATGTGAAGGGGTGAAAAGTACCATCAAATTGGTGTTGAGACACAAGAAAAGAACTCCTGTCAGCATTGTTATGCCCTTTGCTTGAATGTCTTAAGTGAAGTCATCCTAAACCTCCCTTAGAGCAATACTGTGTCTTCACAGTGCTGGGGTTTAGTGTTTTCCAACACAGTGAGGTCAGCCAGAAGGTGCAAATTTTTCAGAGTTTGACAAAACACAGCTATGCCAAGAGAACTCTTAGTTCAAACCTGACCCAAGAGATTTCACAGGCAATGGATGGCTTTTTGCCTCAGCAGCCACACTAGCTTGATTATTCCTTTTTTACACATGGGGGAAAAAAAAAGATCACCAGATTATTACATGATATTAATGTTAAATAACAACAATAAAAAAGCAACACCTTATTTTTAATATGTTATCTTTTGTACACCTGCCACAATAGTGGGAAACTGAAGAGCCTAAGCTTTGATACTACATATTTACAAGCCCTGCAGATCAAACTTAAATGGTATTTTAACTGTACTTTACCTAAAGCAAGAAATGTCTAGGCAGATAGCCCAGAGCATATTTAGCACTGCCCTGCAGTCAGTGAGACACATGAAGTGAGTATACAGTGTCAAAGTACTGTAAAAATAAGTCAGAATATAATTGGCTTAGACCGTGTGTATACATGGCTAAGGCACCCAAGCCACTGGTAAATTACACAGCCATTTTTACTTGATTTCCTGTTTCTTCAACTCTGAAGTGGTAATTCTGTTGAAGATGATAAAGACTGTTAAGGAGATTTTATTTAATGCAGATGGACATGTTAATGCAGAGTGATCTACCCATCCCTCCAATTAGCCTACTAGGTGCAGCTTGATCTAAAGCAGAGACTGGAGCCCTGAGGACATAAAGCAAGACAGGGAGAGCAACATAGCTCAGCATGTTTTCAGGAAATCCAATTATTTGTCTGAAGCTTTGAATTCAAAAGTGGATTCAGAAAGTCCTAAAGCAATTATGATTTGCACTGAAAGAGACTGGCTAAAGCCAGCAGCTAAACGTTTGTATTGTTTTTGGCTTGTGTGCTCCATTTATATAGTAAGACCCTTTAGCACAATCACTTCAGCATGTAACTGAAATGAGTTTAGTTTTCAATAGGATTCTTCTTTCAAATAAGTTGATAAGAAACATACCAGTTTTTTTTATTTTTAGTACAGACAGAAAAGCTCAGAAACAATTCTGGATTTCAAAAATTACTTGAAAAATTTTATGAGCTTGTAAGATAGTGTTGTGTTAAATATCTTGTACAAGATAATACTGCTAAGACATTTGCCTGGGTGTTTAGCCTTCAGTTGATCTACTGTCTCTCTTTATACACTAGAATGTATGTGCTCTGCCATCATGATTACAACCTTACCTCACTTTATTAATGGTAACAAGAGATAGCTGAAATCTTTCTAAAGGAATTGAGATATGCAAAATTATCCTTTCAGAGTTTAGACACTTCTCTCTTGAATAGACACTGACCTGAACATATTTAAGTAAAATAACTGATATTTTATGTGTGCATATTTTTTCACTTTATATTTTGGTAATGAACATGATGTTTGTATTCTGTTTTCAAAAGTCACCAAATATCATAAATGAAGTGCTGTAAGGCATCTATATCACTTGGAACTTAATTTTATAAATACATACACGTAATGCATATACTCCAAAAAAGTCAGTTTCAGTATAATTTCTTTTAATTTCAGATGCTCTTTAGCAATCATAGTAGAAGAATAATGTGCATTTTTGATCACATTCTTCTAATTTTAAATAGTTTATGTGGCTGGAGGTGCTAGATACAAAGTTTTCTTTTTTAAATAGCAGTAAAAATACCTCATAATCAAAGTTGGCCCAAAACTGGGATTCCAAGTTCACTGGAAGTTTCTTTTTAATTTAGTTTTGATCTGACCTGTAATGGCTGTTTCCAATGTCCGTAGCCCAGGCAGACTCTGCTGGAATCCAGGCAGGGTTCTCTTTGAACTCTGCCTTGAGTTTGCTAAAACCTCATTGAACCCAAGATGTTTTAAATGAAAGACTTCAGACTGGATGAAGTAGCATTTTCTGACAAAACTTTGTTTCCTTTGATAACTTCTGAACACTTCTATTTACAACATGCTTTGATTAAAGACAGACTGTTATGATGAAATGACAGACGTTTCATAATTATTCTCCTCCAAAGTCTTTTGGATGCCAGCCTCATCATAATTCACAAATGGATCAGTCTACTTCTCTTCAACTTAGTGTTTTCAGTCACTTACTGAGAACCAATGTTTACCCAGCAATCAGCTCAACACATAAGCTGCCAAAACATAATGAGAATAGCCTTGTGACTAATTTCCAGGATTATTAGAAAAAATGAATTCTGCTCAGTATTTCAGGAAATAGTGTGTATGATTTTTGTCCTGAGACATAAAACCTTTGAGAATGTCTATATTTGCTTCTGTGATGTGTCCTAAGGCTGCTTTCTGTGTTAGATTTCCAGTCCCAAGCAATAATAATCCTTTTCTAACATGCCATCAATTTCCTTTTCTTTTCTGATTATTTCTTAAGCCTGTTGTTCATTGATTTAAAGTTTGTTTTTTGTCAACATTGAATATCTGACATGTAACCTCCCCAATGTGCCAGGATAGTTACCCAGCCCTGTCCCTGTTTTGATCATTACTGAAAAAAAAAAACAATAGTGTAAATCCTCTGCCTTGTATGTGAGTAGCTAACAACGAATGAAAACAGAAACTGTGCTAGAAAGTGCTCCAGGCACACCACCCCTCTGATTTAGCATCTTTGGGCAGCTGACCAGACTAGCTGAAGGATTGGATGGTCCTGCTGTTAGTTAATTGTGCATACGTAAAAGTTAGAATCCGACTGTCAAGCTGCAGAACTGCAATTAAGAACCCAGACTCCATATTCAGCAGCACTAATGTGGGGTTTGATTTGCTAAATAGTCTTGCTAGTTACTTCTTTACTTTCTGAAGTGTTTGCAGAGGCAAACACATATACATATAATTTCATATGTATATGTATATACCAGTATAGATGTACACAGGCATAAGTAAGTGTAAATATCTGCACATAAAGGACACAATCATAGAATCAACTAGGTTGGAAGAGACCTTTAAGATTATCTAGTCCAACCATTACCCCAGGACTGCCAAGAGCTTTTTTTATGCTTTAAAGGACATGGAAAGTAATAATTCCAAGGGATGTAAGGGCGTTTTGCACATTAATGCTTCTGCAACTATTTAAATGTTTGAGAAATTTTCACCTGCTCTGCATTTTTGCTGTCTGTAAGTTGTCTCTGTTAATTCTTACAGTAAATTTCTGTTCCTCCCTCTGGTGGGTACCAACAGAAAATAGAGACCGAACCTCCCTGATTAGGGAGGTGCCACATCTTTAACTCAAGAAAAACTCACATAGAGAAAAAAGGATAGGTTAACTTCCTATGGATAATCCTAGTATCACGAGCAAGGACAACCTTTTTCTATGTCATTTTTAGTTAAAAAAAAAAACAAAACATAACAAACCAAAACAACTTCCATTTTTAAGGAAAGGGTAAGAAAAAAACATAGGTTTCTGAAATAATAATAAATAATAAATGTACAGAATACACACACAGCATACACAATACAGAATGCATTATGTTAGCTTAGCTTGTAGCAAAAGGTGGATTCTCTTCACAAACTATAGTACATCTTATTCTGCTCTTGTCCTTTTAAGCTGAAAATATATTAATGCACACACATACATGTATACAGACAAGGTTGGCTTTGTAAAAATTTTAAAAAGTCAAAATATTCCCCCAAAATACTATCAATATTTGCACATCAAAAATACACTTCATATAAGCTTTAAAACTGAAATGTTTGCAGCCTGTCAGAAGAGTAAAATATTGATTGTCAGACTGTGACATCAGAGAGGCAGAAGAGGCACTGGTGTTGAAATTAATCTTCCTCAGTTGGGACCATGAGTAAAGCTTGTTTTGGAGAAAACTGTGATCAATAACTCTATTTTGATTGCATTTTTTTATAACCTTAATAATACTCAACATGATAAAATTGCTGCAATTTCTGAAAAGATGCAAACAGGGAGTACAGTGCAGAAATTTTTACCAGTTGATGCTTAATTCTCTGGTGGAATTTAAGACAGAGTTGGCCTATAAAGGCCTAAACGTCTTGTTCTGGGCATCTAAGTGCCTCTCTCTGTATGTTACATTACATTAAATTTGTTCTTTGAAGGTATTTGAGGCATAATTCTTTGAAAATCTAACACTAGGGTTAGGGATCTATGAATCCTCTTCCTGATCTGCATTTTTGCTTCATTATGTATTACCATAGCATATTATTATGGTCTTTATAGATTTCTGGGGTTCACTGCAAAAAAAAAAAAAAAAAAAAGCAGCTTTTGAGTGTGGTTATTCAGCAATAAAAGTATCAAAAAGGTGCTTTCAGAAATAGTCAAACTTTTAAGAATTAGAATAAACTTTATCTTGAATACATTTTATTGCTCTTTTTATTATTCTGAAGTGCACACTTTGGGTAACAGAACTCTAAAATTATCTCTGAATTATTGTGAATAAATCCCTTGTGGAAGTCATATCCAAGTGAGGATGGTGTTGGACTGGCACCTTCGTGACCATATGAACAAAACAGAACTGGTGTATATTCACAGGTATGCATAAATCCACTGTTTACATTAAAAGTAAGTCAGACCTTTAAACACCATGCCTTAATGTTTGCCTCACATTACATTTAAGATACTAGTAAAACCTACATTTCATGCACTTGCATCGTCTGCATATATAGAAATTGTGTCAAGATGTCAGATTTTTGCTCTTCTGAACTTTTAAAGGGCAAGCCATAGAAAAACACTTGCTGAGGAGGGCTGCTGGGGAGAGGGCAGGCCAACACCTGCTTTGTGGAGCCTTATGAAGAAGGTTGTGTGGAAGTCTGTGCCCTGTGATTCCTTTTGGTTTCCCTTCTTCAATCACTGCCATTGCTCACTGCTTCCCTCTCCTCCACCTCCACCCCGCAGCACCTTGAAGCTCACCTTGAGTTTTAATTTCCCTGTGTCATTTATATCTTCATGTATTCAATTTTAAGAGTTGTTTGTTCTTTCCTTTTCTTGAAAGCTCCCTTTGTCAGTGTAAGAGTTATTGTCAAATAAAATTACATGACAGCAACATACCCCAAGAAAGTAGTCTGTGCATAAGAAAAGACTATTCCATTAAAAGGCTATTACATTTCCCCTAGTCTCCTGCTTTAGAAGTTAGTAATGTCTACTGCACGTGCCTCTGAGGGGAGCTATTCCAAGCTCCAGTACCTTGTGAATTGCTCTGTGAGGCACATTGGGCTGGAATGATAAGGAGTCTATGTATTATGACAATAGGGATGCTCAATATCTAGCTACCTAGCAGGTTCCCAAAATCCAGCTCTCTGAGTTTCTGATCTGGTTAAAGATGAAGAAATAGGTGCCTGAGAACAAGATCCCAAGTGTCAGCATGTCTCAAGGAACTGCTAAAACTAGCTACATATAGACACCAAGGGAAGGGACGCTTAAGTAGCACTTGCCCAAATTGCCACTGAACATGTTTGGAAAGAATGTAGAATATGCTTTAGCGACTCAGTCTCTGGGCCTGAGTAGATTTATAATGGTTTTTCTCTGCTTTACCTGTGGGGCCAGGAAACTATTTATCTCCTTAATAGAATTTGGCTTCTGAGGAGGAAAGTTATTCATGGAAATTTCCTCTTCATCAGAAGTTGGTTATACTAGATAGTGAATAGAGAACCTGTAATGCAAGACATCATAACTGAAGGATAACCCACCTGTCTCTGGGGGTTGGTATATCAGAAATTACTGCCCATAATCTTCTGATACACTTAGACATATGACAGCTCATTCACATGAAGTTTTACAGGTGTGGAAGTAGTAGTCATTTCCTTCTGTGCAATAGGACAACAGTCAGCTCATTGGTATTTTTTTGCTGCCAGCCTCTGCCCAAGCACTTTTCAGCTCACAGTACAGACAATACATATTTCTCAAGTGAAAGCCGTAATTATTTGCTTATATGGTTTGCTGGGGTAAATTTTCTGTCATCATACTAGTGGAAGCTATGCTTGCAAAGAAAAATCAATATTAGTTGAGCTGGAGGGGAAAAAAAAAGAATGACTTTAACCTATGGGACAAAACATCCAGAAAGAGGACTTCTGAGTTCTCCTTCCTGATCCATCGAGTCTTGAATTGCACTATGCTCTGGAGCTTGAAGTTCGCCAGCCCCAGGGGCAGGTAAATGGGACTCAGGCTTCAAAGTCATACAGATCTCCTGCATTGCCCTCTGGATAAAGAACAGTGTACTT
The DNA here is from genome assembly GCF_033783945.1 of Neopsephotus bourkii. NCBI lineage: Eukaryota > Metazoa > Chordata > Aves > Psittaciformes > Psittacidae > Neopsephotus > Neopsephotus bourkii. The sequence goes on along the minus strand of NW_026901092.1, from coordinate 2,477,511 downwards.
GTCATGCTAGTCCTCAGAGTTTACTGTCTGCCCTGCTCCCCGTGGCAGACTGCATGGCAAGGAGGAATAGTCTGTAGAGGTCTCTGCTTTCCCCCTTTTTAAGGAAACTGTACCTAAAACACAAAGTACTGAAAGTGGATAGACTTAGCGAAAGATATGGCCAACTTTCTTTTTGAATAAGAATGCATAGAACATTGTTTAAACTGAATTCCCTCTTGGTTTGTGTTTCCGCATTTTCTTTCTTTTCATTTTTTTTTTCCCCAAAGAAAGATGCATTCTCATTTGATGATTTGTCCTCTAAAACATGCTGCTTCTTCACCAAATATAGCCTTCATACGAAACATAACATTTCTTTGGTTAACTATGTCAATTAATCTTTGTTAATGTGGTTATATAGCTTAAAATATATTTTGATTCTTAATTTTTGCATTACTGTATTAAGGATGAAGAATGGCCCATTATTTAGCTATTAGATTATTGTTTCTTCTTCTCCCTCCCTGCAGGATTTATACTAAACAATGTTTAGATGAAAACCAGCACTGAATTAAAGTGCACATATACAACATTACTGCATTCTTTTGCTAGCTAAGCTGTACTCTATTGTATTTGCCAAAAAAAAAAAAAAAAAGTATAACAATTTTATTAAAACATTGGTGTATTTTAAAATGGATTTATTTACTTTAGTTTACATGTTTCTGGTTTCCATGGATAAAATTCCAAAAAGCAGACAAGTGCCTTAAAGGAACTTCAGAAGCACTCCTTTACTCCTATATTGTGTAAGTGGTACTGGATAACCTAAATACCTCTGAAATTCTGCCTCATTCTTCACCCTCAGAAAATACAAATATGCTACTGCAGCTAGAGTAGGAGCTAGAGCAGGATCTTCCCAAGAGGTCACAGGCTCCTTCAACCATCCTCCTGCTCCAGCATGGGGACTTCCACTGTCTGCAGGTATCTGCTCCACCATGGACCTCCATGGATGCAGGGGCACAGCCCATGCCTCACCATGCCTCATCAAGGGCTGCAGGGAAATCTCTGCTCTGGCATCTGGAATATGTCCTCTCCTCCTTCTCCACTGCCCTCAGCGTCTGCAGAGCTGTTTCTCTCCCGTGTTCTCACTCTTCTCCAGCTGCAATTGCTATTTCATGGGATTTTTTTCCCCTTTCTTAATTATCTCAGATGCACTACCACTGTCAGTGATGGGCTTAGCCTTGGCCAGCAGCAGGTACATCTTGGAGCCAGCTGGCATAGCCTCTATCAGACACAGGGGAAGCTTCCAGCAGCTTTTCACAAAATGCACCCCTGTAGCCCCTTAGCTGCAAAAGCCTTGACGTGAAAACCCAACACAATATGCTATGTGAACACACATTAGTACTTATCTCTGAATCCTTAGAGTAACACCAGCAACAAGGGAATTCAGAGCAGGGCTTTGCCTGTCCTTTACCTTTTTGTTTCAGATTGTTAGCAAAGGGTGAGATGGTTTTTTTTTTATTCATCAAGAGAACAAGTTCCAAACCACTAGTCCCAGGAGTCCTAAGCGAGGTGCCCAAATCAATTGTTCCACTGCTTATAACTTGACTTTCCCGTTGGCAGGATAAGACACTCTGCCTTTGTATATTCAACACATGCTTGCATTCCTGCTCTGTTGAACTCACCAGGGATGCCTAACTCTTCTTTCATATAGCGAAGACGAACTTTATATGGTCTGGGAAACCCAAGTTTTTGCCTTATTGCAGTTTGGCAAGTTTAGAAGGAAAACACCCTCCAGACCATGGCCTTCTAAGTGTGCCAGAACCCATAGGTCCAAGAATGGCTGGTGTGTCAGCCACATGCACCTGGCAGGCTCACACAGGCAGTACATACAGAAATAATAAGCACAGGAAGTAAAAAGAAAAGGAAAAATTGTCTGTTCTTTCAGTAGGGTGAAATCTCAAAGCGTTACACAAGGCTGTGTATTCCATTCATTAGCCAGACTTGCTTTGGGGTTAAAATCATTTTTCTGGACCTGGGCCTCACTCCCAAATACTTCTTGCAGAAATTAAGCTAATATTTTTTCTTTATTTCTATATATGCTATGTATTTTATATTTCTTTGTATTTTGTGTAAATTACAGGAAACTGTAAGTTATATATAACTCTTATTTACAATAAAATGTGCCCTACCCATGATGAAGGAGTCCCCAGTGTAAATAAAGATTGTCCAATTTAGTCCCACATAAAGAGTGTATACTTTGCAATATACAATCCTTGTTATTGGATGGTTTTAGAAGGTCAGCTGCTTGCTTATTACAAAGCATTGCTAGCTTACAGGTTGCTTGTAAGAAATATCAAACTAAAATTACAGTTTCTGCTAAAAATGCTGGCAATGGCAAAAAAACCCTCTCAGATTTTGACCTCCCCATTTTACATGCTAAAGAACCAGCAAGACTCAACAATATGAACATCCAAGGGTATATTAAATTAAGCAGGATTTTTCATCTACTTCCAATTTGGTCTTATTTAATTTAGCTTTTAATAAAATGCATTTCTGTTAACCATCACTTCACCCTATTGTCTCTACAGCTTCAAATGACTGCCTTTTAAAGCTATGAATAGCCAAAGTAAAAATCTATAGTTACATTAGTTGCAGGTTATTGGTCAATAAGTGTTCATTAAACACTACATTTATTTTTTCAATTTACAGTGTTATTTGTTTTCTTATTTCATTAGCTTTGATAGGCCTTTTAAGACTTACTTCTACAAAAGTATCTGTGCCTCTGATAGTAAAGCATAGCCAAACTCTGCTCAATGCAGTTATAATTCTCAATCCGTACTCACTCTCCTGAAACTTATGGTGATTGTTTGTTCAAAGTATATGCAGAAAAAAATTAATTCAAAGTTGAGAAGATTTTTGATATCTAATTTATTTTAACCAGTATAGTTGAAGCTTTTTTTTTCTATTTCAGTGGATCACAGAAAAGCTAAATGGTAGCGTATAAAGATTTATGGTGGAAAAAAAGTATAACACAAGAATGTTAAGCTTAAATGTAATATTTTGATCTTTTAATGCTTTAAAAACTCAGAAACCTAAGCCAGTATCTAATTGAATTCACATAAATTGGTTTAAAGTTTGTAGTCACTTACAGTATGACAAGTATAGAAATTTATTTTTGGTAAATGCCACCCAAGATACTTCCCAAAGACAGGGACTTTATCAAAACTGAAGTAGTTTTAGTTTTAATTGTGGTTAAAACAAATTAGCAAAGTGTGAAATAAAGGAAAACAAAAATGCACAGGAAAATTTAAGCTTGAGGGCACTTTAAGTATGAAGAACTAATTTATCTTCAAAGTGAACTGTTTTTAATCTGATGTTCGACAATAGAGGTGGTTTTATTCAGTGCTGCACCTCCTTAATTCTTATTCTGTTTGTGTGAGGAAACTTGCTAGTTTCATGAAACTAAGCATAATTAGATAAACATTTTGGATGCTTTCTTCTATTGCTGACAATAAATGCATCTTAGTGTATTCAAATACTGTTGACAACAGCCACATGTTCGTATGATAACCAATGATCTGTGATTTTCTTCCTGGGAAACTTAACTATCATCCTACCAAAAAGAAAAGGAAAAAAACACAAACAACTGACAAAAAATTAGGTGCCAAATAGATAAATAACCATAGAATTACAGGAGAAGCAAGCAATTCTGATTGAACTATCAAATGTATCATTAGGACAACATAACAAAAAGATGTCAAGCATTTAACTGTCAGACTAGCAGTCTTGATCTGTCACAACAAGGTGCTCATCAGTCAGTGCAAATGTTTTCATATGAAACCAGCTTTGCATCCATGGCTGGGAAGATCTACTGTTATATTTTATCTGAAATAAAATTTTGTACTATATTGTGCCTTTCTAAGTGGGGTCCTGATCCAAGGAATGATACTGGTTAACAACAATAGAGAAAGAAATTGGTGAAGTAGCCTTCAAATGTCATCCCTGTTCTGGGAATCCTACTGAAAGTCAGTAAGATCATGAAACTGTATACGGATAGAAATGTTTTGAGCAAGCAGACTTATCAACTAATGACTTTACACTTCAGTTTCTTTTTACATCACTCTTTTCATGCGTTGATTTTAGTTTCATTAATGATTTCTGACTTTCAATGATTCAGTGCAACTACAGCAATAAAAAATAATGTGCCAGATTCAGCAGGTCAGTTTGCTAATGCATGACAAAAATTTTTTTATAAATGCTATGCAGAATCACCTCTATTCCAAGTGTTTTTTCCCTATCTGCATACAAATAGTTATTTATAATAGTAATAATGTATTTCTTTTTCAGCCTCATTCTGTCCACCCTCCTCATTCCTTCTAAATGGTGTGCATTCTCTGGCCTTGTGGATTTAACCACAGCGCTTCCCAAGCCAGACTGACCTGTGTGTTTTCTGCCTTTTCTTCTCTACCATTTCTTCCAGTACCAGCTTTAACAGACCAGTTAATAAGCTAACCTTCTTAAACAACAAGTAGTTCAGTGAATAAGGAAGATTTCTTTTTCAACCCACTTAATGTTATTTTCAAAGAGGATATTCAATGGCAAATCCATCATTTGTTAAAGCTGTCTGATAAAATTTTATGTTTTTTCCATGCCCACATGGGTATGCTACAGGAGCGTACTTGGGAAAAGTCAAGAGGAAATTTGTTCTTCCAGGAGCTGTCCACAGTCCATGGCTGAACCTACTGCCAGAAGAATGTGTTTGGCCAAAGGATGTTTGTAGTTAATGTGAGGTCTCCTCAGACCATTATGGTGACCTATTAGAGGGACATGAGTCTCTCTTTTCTGAGCAACAGTTACATTCTACTCAGATAAATCTCATAAGTGCCAGGGCAAAACCAAGTAAAGTCTTCATTCATTTTTATTTATTTTGTAAGTGCTCCAGTAAGTGATAGTTCATCAGGTTCAATCTATAAGATAAGTATGTAAGAAAAGTATCTCACACTCTTCTCAACCATGCTGTTAGGAAAGTCTTCTCAGTCTGTTTGAAGTGCCATATATTTCCATTCTGTGAAACATTAGTTCATTTTTCAAATATTCTCAATTCCAGTTTCACTGATTTCACTGTTCTTTCAACAGTGTAATTCAATCTGTTCTCAAAATTGTTGTTATCAAATGTTTCCAAGCTATCAAATGGTCCCTGTGTCCCTGCCAGATAACAGGTGATGGCCCAAGCTACCACTGAAGATGGCTAGTATTTAGAGATTCCTCAGTCCTAGAACACAGAAAAGTTGTTAGTTGATTACTCAGACACAAAACTGAACATTCTCACAAAAAGACAAAAAAAATAAGATACAAAAGCTTCATATAGACATAATTTAAATCTTTCTACGTGTTAGAATGTCTGCCCTGTAATGCCCCTAAATAATTAAATTCATCAGAAAATGTGTTATTAATATTGTTTATTTCTACTAGTAAGAAAGTAGAACGTGATGTGAAAAAGAAAAAGATGTAAAGGTACAGAGAAAAAAAAGCAAAACAAAACACCACACTTCTCAGAAGCAGATTATTTAAACCTTGATTTTTCTATGACAGAGTGGGAAGGCAAGAGGAGTCTTCTCTTTGAGATTGCTGAACTATGATTGAACTACTTTCTACTTTCCCTTCTCTTCTCTCTTTCTGTTTTCCTCAATTTACCTTTCATTTTTCTCTAGTTTATAACTTAACTGAGAGAGTTTGATATAGTCTGCTTTTAAAGTCAGCAGATCATTTCCTTCTGCTTGAGCCTGTCCATTACAAAGACTGCCAATGGTAGACTATGGTAGATGTTAAATTATGTTTCCTTTTTTTTCCACAAGGCCTGTTTGTCTACCATGTGAAGCCTGGATCTAAAAAAAACGAAAGCCTATTTTACTTATGTGTGCAATAATGGCTTGCAGTCTTTCCAGTACACCAGATTTTTAAAAGCCAGAATAGGACCAAAATATTTGCTGTAAATTTCCCTTCAGCATCCAGGCAATTAGCTCATTTTTCTTTTATCTTCCACAAGCTCAGTACTCTTTGATGTTTTCAAAACTGTCAGGGAAGTGGCCTTTGATGTCTTCAAATCAAAACTAGATATCCATCTGGAAGATACACTTTAGTCAAATACACATTATTCAGCTCAGTGCAGGGATAACCAGGTGAAATACTACAGCCCATGTTTCAAAGGTAGTCAACCAGATTAGCTAATGGTATTTTTACCATTACATTTTATGAAGCTATAAAAATGAAGGACTATGTATCTTTATGCAGACCCTGGGAAGGGGATCGTAAAAAGAAGTGTGAGAGAAAGCAGACACGGTTACAAAATAATGAATTTTAGACTATGGTAGCACATACAACAGTGAGGAAAAATCAGAAAGATCAGAGATTGACAATTTTTTCTACCAGATTGCCCACTGCAGAGAGAATTGCAGAACTTCCATTATACTGTTACTCTTGACAGCAGCAACATAAAGGTAGCATAAAAGATGTCCAAAAGAAACAAACTATCAGCAATCAATATCTGACTGTGACAGAGTTCAGTATGCCTTTTTTGCTGCCTCTATTCTTGTCTGGGCAAGTCACTAAATTCCATAATCACTCCTCTAAGATGTCTTCAGCAGCACTTTAACAAATCTGAAAATACCAGCAAAAAGCTTGCATCTGGTAATAGTAGATTTATCTCATTGACTGGATCATGATTTTGAAATTTGTTCTCAGAGTTTCTCTTTATACAGTCTTTGCAATAACAATAATCCCATTTTTTGAGGTAAAAAAAAAATCTAGCACCTAAAGACTATTCTCCATTTATACACTTAAGAGTAAACATCAGCCCACACTGTCACATCACATCACAGAGGTTTATACTAAATATTTGTTGATTCTTGCTCCTAAATCTTTTGAAAGTAATTTCTTATGAATGCCATTTTTATATATATTTTTCCAAAAGAGAGATGAGTTACATTTGAAGAAGTGTGTTAAGTAGGTCCATGTAGTCTAGTGATTTACATTGCTTAGTGAGACTTCTTCCATTCCTTGACCAAGGTGCAAGTTCTTGGAACACATTGACATTTCATCCTATCATCATCCACACTGTTTTCCTTCCCTTTTTTTATTATAATTAAATTGGTCTATGATAATTTATCAATTTTCTGTTCTTTTTCTAAGTTCTTTTCTTGTACTATAACATATTCTTTGTAAATATGCTAACTTAGGTTTCTCTGCATTGTTTTGCTGAGAAAAGGTTGCTGCTTTCCCTGGATTCCCTGGCTAAATCAAAGAAGAAACACGGTTAATAAACAAAGTATCTACTGACTGTACTCAGTTCCTTTTTGGGCTTGCTTATTGTTCTCATTATTCTTTTGAGCCAAATAAAAAGATTGAAGTTATATAAAACAACTTCACTTTCTGCCTGAGTTTTTTCCTAGGCAGAACCCTATCTAAGGATGGGCTACCCATGCTTGAAGAAAAGCCTGATTTGCAAACTGACCCTCTTTTCCCATTATACAGAAAAACTGTTTATTTCCCACTCAGATGCTCAGGCATGCAGGTATTTAGAAGACTTTTCCTAATGTCTTCCAGTACATCTGATAACTCTGGTACAGTCTGACAGATAAAAGAAATTTTTAAATGTGCATTCATTGGCATACACATGTCCTTGTGCCAATGTATATGGCCCACACCATGCTGGTGTGAGGAATGGCTGGTATAAAACATGCTTGTCTGACAACAGGATTTACTTTCTTACATGTATATTCATTCACTTAGCACTATTCTGGAATTAAATGCTTGTAACTAAGCAGAATTCAGTTGTCTTCACACTAGGAATGAATAATTAAAATTTCAGAGAAAAGTTAGATTATCATAAGTGCAAATATTTAAAATTTTGCACACAAAAACATATGCAAAACACTTGGTGGCTGCACACAAGCTGCAAATGCATACAAATGCAAAAACGTTTTTTGAATAATGTTTTTAGATGTAGTGTCTACTGTACACAGAATGCCTCTTGTCAAATCTTTCAGATTTCATAATTATCTTTTGTTGTTGTTGTTTGGTTGGGTTTTTTGGTTTGGTTTGGGTTTCTTTTTTTTAAGGAGTTTTAAATTACTAAAATTAATCTCTAGGAATAAAAAAGAGACAACCCCAATCAGGATTTGTACTGGCATTTCTTCCAACACACCTATACCTCCAAGTGTGAAGCCCTGTGTTTATATAACTTCATTTCAACTCTGACTTTCACCTATGCAATCAAAGAAACTGTTATTTTTAGGGGGGTTGTTATGCAATCCACTGTACTAAAATAATGTCCAGCAAAGTAGTTTTAATTACTGCTGAGATATGAAAAGCCCCTTTGTGAGAAGTGTTCTGGCACTCACAAGCCTCTCTGAGAAAGGCTGCTGAGTACATCCTTTTTGAAACTTTTAATTTTTTCCCTTTTTCCCCTGTGTTAAGCCACCATATCTCAGGTCATAGCAAAGGCAGCAGCAGGCCAGTGTGAAGGCTGCTCATGCTGTTGCACATTGAAGAGAGAGTGTTGACCGCTGTGAGAATCATAAACCTCTCAGTTTGATGATCAACTGAGCAGTAAATTAATTAATCATCATTTTATGCCTCATCAAGCACTTTGCTGAGACTCTCAACAGGGGCCAGCTCAATTAGCCAATGGGAAGCAGACTGTTTTGTTTAGCTGGGTGAGTCTTCCATAAACAGAGGAAGCTTTGACAAGCTAATAAATATGTCATCTGTCTGTGTCACCAGCTGCAATGTGGCTCCACCTGTAAAGTTGTGGGATTCTGCTCGATGTGGTAGATAGCAACTTGAAAGAATGACAGTGAGGTATCCTAACTCCTTCTTAAACAAAGCACTTCTCACAGCTTATCAGGATCCTTAGCCAGTGAACTTGGGAATAATTATTAGAAATCAGATACTTATTTTTGATTACAGATTCCTGTATTAGGCATAATGAAACCAGTCAGGTGCATTTATAATTTTTAAATGCTCCTTTTCTTTTCCTTTGTTCCCTAAAGGAAAAAAAAAACAAAACAAAACAAAACAAAAACCCCTCTCTCCTCACAATAAATGCTTGTGGCAACAAGCTTCTCAGAGTAAAAGTTTTTGATTAAGTGGTAATAATGCTTCTGTCAAAACAGACAGGTCTGAAAAGTCCTTGTATCAAATCCTGCGGTTCCACTGAAGTTACCAGAATTACATCAGTCTAACTGCAGCCAGAATTCAGCTCCTGTCACATTAGACATTTCATCATTCAGAATGGAAAACAGAAATCTGCATTTAGAAGTTTCAGCCTTGAACAAAATCACTGCTGCAAATTTTTGCCATTGACTTTCATGTACCTTCATGGCCATAAGGGCCCATTATGAGTTTCTAATCTGATTTTCTGCATAACACTGCCCATAACCTCTGGCTGATAATCACTAACATATCCAATCTTTGCTGAAAGATTTCAGGTGGTGGAAAATTTAGCACATCCTTTGATGATCTACTCCTATAATTAACTATCATCATCAATAAAAATGTGCTTCTTATTTCAGACTTTATTTTATGTGGCTTCAAATTCCAAACATTTTATTTTCTTAAATCCTGTTTCAGGGCAAGCAACCCAAAATTTCGTGTAACACAGGTATCAAAAGAAGCAGTTTCACCCACTTTTTTACACTCTTTCCTCTCTTTAGAAGATAAAAAGTGTTTTTAGGGGGCTGAATGGCATTTTCATTCACTCAGCTTCCCATGGACTTTTGCATAATCCTGGTGAGCATTATGCACAAGGCATTTTTTCCTTTCCATAAAGCTGGAAGAAGATACTTTCTTCCTCCTTGTTCCTGGCCATACACAATCTCTAAACGGATACATGTGTTACTTTTCTACAGTTTTAAGAGTATTATGCCACCCTCCTGGTTTTGGACTCCCAAGGCCGACCACAGTGGTAAGATCCTAACACTTTCATACAATGGTGATGTGGGAGCAGAAGAGATTAAAGGATGACTTGTTAGGAAATGTTTCCAGATAACCCTCATATGAATAAAGTGTCAGGGCACAGCATAATTCTTGCCCCAGTGCAGAAAATGCTTTGATTTCCCAAAAGGAAGGGGAAGAAACATCAACAACATTTAGTAGTGACTCCAGGGTTTCCTCAAGGGTCCATAGATGCTAGAATGACAATTCAGTACACCTGTTGCTCCAGCTAGTAGGAATGGTAGCAGCTCAACAGGAAACAACAGCTCAGATTTTGGAAACCAATTTAAAAATCACAGCCAGCCTTAAGACTTCCTCCTAGCGTTAGATCATAACGTGAAGGAGTGCAGAAGATACTTATATGTTACTCAATTTAGTCACTAAAGAGGATTCTGTCAGTTGTGTGCTCCTACCTTAAAATGCTCTTTATTTTTTTTCTGGCACACAGTTTACCAAAATGTCTGCATTGCTCCCTGTATGAATACTTCATTTGTATAGCTCCATCAGTCTTTGTACCACGTACAAATATTATTACCAAAGGTTTTCTATAGCCCTTCCAAATGATAGAGTGTAACCTCTATGTTCCCTTGTAAATGACTGCACAGAGCAATGACTCCTCTTAGCTGCTCTATTTTAAACTCAATCAGTCTGCTTTTAATCCACTTACTTTTCTGCATTGATTTCACACAGGTCTAATTTTTGGCTATGTGAAGCAACATGCGTTAGAGACTTCCAACTGTAAAAGGAAACAAAACCAAAAACAACTATAAACCAAAATGAGCTCTTTATCTCTGTAGAGGTTACTACATTGACATTCTAAATTATGCTCTTTCCCATACAAAGGGAAAAGAAACAACAGAAACTGGAGAATGATGGGAAGAAGGAAAGTAGGAATCTGCCATCTATGCGGCTTCAAGGATGGTGAGGGTCTTCTGGTAGAGAGGAAGGAGTAACAGGGTTAATGAGTGCATCTGAGGAATGGTGAGACAGGAAAGTGGCACATAGTGACCTTTCCACAGAAGACCTGGTGATACAACACATCTGACCTAGAGAAGCAGAAATTGTTGCTACTCCTTATCAGGATGGTGATCCCTACATATATCTGTACAGACACACTTAATAGAGGCCTCTCTGTAAGCAAATTCTAATTCCACTGAAAATACCAATTTTATTTGATCAACTTGCATCCTACTTCCCACAGACCAGACTGATCATCACTGAGTTTCCAGTACTTGGAGATGCGTTTTCATGTTTCATCTTGAAAAGTTTCTCAAGGGAAACATGCATGGAAATTAATCATTTTGTTAACATATATGTGCATGAGAAGGAATATTTGTATCCCTTCATACTTCTTCTAAGACTTCTGTAAGCAAATGCAAGTGTACATGCACTCCTCAATATGTTGCTCCTGTTGCCCAGATAAGTGCGTATCAGTCTATTACTCTGTTTCTCACAAAACATTTTACAATATGTAAAATGGGATGCTTCATCCCTGGCAGTGTTCAAGGCTAGGTTGGACGAGGCCTTGGGTGATATGGTTTAGGGCGAGGTGTCCCTGCCCATGGGAGGGGGGTTGGAGCTTGATGATCATGAGGTCCTTTCCAACCCTAACTATTCTATGATTCTATGATTCTATGATTATTTCAAGGGATGGGAGGGTGACAAACGATGCAGCAATAAATTTCATAAATTAAAAATAATGAGTTGGTTTTGTGGATATTCATGGAACATATTATTTTTTCCTTGACTATTCAGATGAGTGTCTGATATTTCTTCCTAACTCAGCAATTTTGCCTTGCAAGTGTTGGTGCGAACACCAGTTTCTGCTTCAGGTCATGTGGGTTCAAAGCTCTAGAATTTCATTTTGAATTTGATGATTGTGTACTGAGAATCATTTGTCTTCACTTGCATAAATCAACCTACATTCTGCAAGAGCAGGCCCTGGTTTCCTCAGTGCTTCGAAAAAGAATGAGCTTCTAGAATATTTTTAATGGTTATAGGTTTCATAGTGAAATCTTTGCAGAGTGGTGCTCAGAACGATTCTTTAGAAAATGCATATGATTCTAGTCAGCATATCTTTCACACTTGTTTCAATGTCTTTTGAGAACAACAGAGATTTTTTTCAAGCCTGTGATTTAATAAGAAACCCAACCTGAAATGGACTCTACTGCACTCACATGGGCTCTGATCCGGTTCTCATTAGAGTAGCCATTCAGCTACCTTAGAGAACAAGGGACTGTGGGGCATTAGTAGCAATATGTTATTATGAAACCAAGTAGAGACAAATAACATAAAGAACTTTCCCCCATTTTGCTTTTACTTTCCTTTTCTAGAAATCTCTATATATACTAGTTAAAAACTAGTGCAGGACAAAATCTGAAAGACTTTAGCTCATTTTTCCACTTTGCTTTTGTTGATAATTTTCAGTGATAATTTTTCTTTGTTCACAATGTGAAATTCACTCTGCCTTGTTCCATTTTACAATAGCCATTCTTAAAGATACTTTGAAGTGAACAACTCAGAATAATCATAAATCTCACTGTCATATAGACATATGTGAACTTTCTTTTGAAAGCTTCATTGTTACTCATCTATTCTGTCTGGGATTACCCCAACCCCATACTTTTCATCCTTTATCCCTTTTATGAAGGGCAGAAACTTTAAATATTTGACAAACTCTAATCTCAACTCAATTACAACTTGACTAATTACATCCCATTAATTTTACCCCCTTTTTTTTTTTTTGCCCAAGATTAATACTGGAATGTCTCGGTTAAGTTTATAGGCAGTCCCTTTATGCATCCGAAGTGTAATGCTGAAATGAAGAAATACATAGCACAAAGAAACTTCACTTAGAGCATTGGGAATATGACTATGCTGGTCATTAAACAATGAGATCTAATCTGGTTTCAGGCCTACAGCTGAAAATCATCTTTTGTAGAATTGTGCCTGCCAAGGTTATTGTAAAATTATCCCAGGCACCAAAGTGATGAATGGTCCCAGCATTTGCTGTGATATGGATGCCATCCCTGTGGGGCTTCACCAAGCGGGATTTTTCATGTGGACAGACTCACATGGAGGACAGATGGGAAAGAAAACAAAATTAGTTGATCTGAGCTAGAGCAAAAATCCATCTTTTCTTTGCTACCCAGATTGTGCACTTGCTTTTTTGCAGACACGGAAATGTGTTCTTAAATTATACGACTCTTCCGTTTTTTCCTTTGTGGAGTGAGCTGAATGTTTTATGCTGACCTTAGGTTTAGTGTTGATTTTCCTCGTTGAACTTTCATGCTGTCCTAATTTTAGACATGCTAAACAGCAAGCCTAATATCTAAGCTAGCACAAAAATACTGTGTCTCCAGTTGCATTAATAACAGCTTTAGTCTGATTTTGAAGACAGGCAGCTCTTAACCATAAAAAAGTTCCAAATGGAAACAATCACTCAACCTTAGCTTTGTCAAAGTCCAACTAATGAGCTAGTCAAAGAGTAAGAGTTTCATTTAGCAGACAGTAAGGCTTCCTAGGCCACAGTCCTGGGATGATACCAGCAATCCCACTCACAAAAGCATTGTAATCAGTGTTTTGCAGAATCAGAGCAAAACATGGTTTGGGCAACACATCTGAGAAAAATCAGCCCTTGGACACCTTATATGTTTGATGCTGAAAAGCAGTCTGTTTGATACTTTCATCATTATGTGCTTGTGGCAGAGAAGGAGGTAAGGAGTTAAACTGTCCTCTGTTGCATCTGAAAGTGGTGCAGTTTGATTCTGAGATAAAAGTTGCAAATATCATAATATATTTGCCTAAAAAGCAGATTTAGGATAAGTCACTATTAGACTGCTCTAAATTGCCCGCATAGTTATAAAACAGTTAAATATACACCATTGCATTTTGGATGTAGGAAGTATACTAACAACTGTTCCAAAGGGGAAAGAAATGCAACAAATACTTGGTGTATTTTTTTTCTACATTTCTCTCTTAATCAGATTTCCCAGGGTGAGAGGTTAAACTTAGAAAGCCAGCAGAGATGTTAGGATTATTTAACTGCAATATGACTAACACCTTAAGAACTGATTTGTCAGAATGAATTGCAGCCCAGAGTGTTCCGAGTTTTCACACTAATTTTGTTCTTAAGATAAAAGGCACTTTTTAAAGAATCATAGCTTTTGTTCTAACCATTCCCCCACCCTTGCCTCCAAGGCATTTCTTATAACTCTGATAATATCACAGACCAGGTGCGCCAAGACTTTCAAAATAATAAATTCCAATCTGTCACTGAAAAATTAAAGGTTAAACAAGTTTATAGGAGGAGTTTTCTTCCAGGTGTTATTTTGAAAGTGTATGCCTAATTTATCATTTTTCAGTAACAGTTACAAGTGATAAAGATCATGTAAATACTCTGTATTAGAAATAAGATTTCATTTTGTCATGCAGATAGTACTAATGACTAAATAGACTTTAATCAGGAGATCTCCACCTACTAACGTTAGGACTTCTTAGCAGTAACACTATAATCAGATTTTCTCTAAACGAAAATGCTTACACTGTAGAAACAAAAAACAAAATGAAACTCTAATATTGGTTATATACCAGTTTTTATAAGAACCAGAAGCATGAAAACTTTTCACAAATCACCTACTTTGGAATGGACCTTGTATAGGTTCAGTGGGTATGTCTACCAAGTGGAACGAGGCAATGGAAAACTGCTAACATCTTCCATATGTGACAGCCTTTAAATTATAATACCATTTTGGTTACAGTGACCAGACTGTTCTAAAACAGAAGAATGTCAGCTGGGTGGCTGGATTTCCCTGTAGTCCCTTTTTCACTATTTTCAGTCACTTTTACACAGTTCTAATTCTGCTATCTTGTCCATTATTTATTAAAGTTTGTAGCTGAAAAAATAGCACAGGTTTTGCCCAAGAGGTCCAAAATATGTGCTGTGGACCACCATAAGTCAAGCAGAATGTTGTATTTCTCAGACATTTTGAAGCCAGGAAGAAAATCCAGACCCCAGTTAAACAGAATGCATGGACATGTTCTTGTTTCCCATTCAGTTTAGTGGGTTTTTTCTCTGCAGAATGGGTTGCTCCAACTCTGTAACATCTTGTGGTTTCTGCATAAGGTATGGCAGCATTTTGGGTAGCATTATGCTTCAAGCAGATAGCAAAGGCTTATGGGTAGGCTTACACACACACACACACACACACACACACATATATATAAATATAGATACATTTCACAGGCTCCATAAAAAGGCTACCTCACTCACCAGAAAAAAAAATTCCCTCCTGTTACTTCCCTCTGTGCTATTCTAAGTTCTTCCTCTTGTTTCCCCAGCTTTCAAAATTACTTTTTTTCAATTGTTCTTTCTTTTTAGCTACTTTCCTCCCTCATCCCGTTCGAATATAGACGTGAATGGTATGGAATAAGGGATGGATAATGTCCTGGGTTCAGCAGTAGCAGTCATTTTTCTCCTTCTTGGTAGCTGGTGCATGCTGTGTTTTGACTTTTGGCCTGGGAACAGAGCTGATAACAATGATGTTTTGGTTTGGCCAAGGACTCTGTGAGCCTTATGCTCTTCCAGGGAGGAGGGAAGCTGGGAGGAAGCAGAGACAGGACACCTGACCCAAACTGACCAGAGGTATTCCATACCACAGCTCGTCATGCCCAGGAGGTAACTGGGAGTTACCCGGAAGGGCTAGGACTGCAGGGTTGGAGGAGGTTATCAGTCAGTCCTTGGTCAGGCTGGGGGGGGGGGAGTTATCGGTCAGCTGGTGCTGAGATGTTGTATTCTCTTCCCTCGTTTTTTCCTTTATCATTACTATTATTGGTGGTAGCAGTAGTGATTTGTGTTGTACCTTAGTTACTAAACTGTTCTTAACCCGTGGGGGTTGCATTCTTTTCAGTTCTCCTCTCTGTCCCTCCAGGAGTAGGGGGAGGGCAAGAAGGGGGGGAGTGAGTGAAAAGCTGTCTGGCAAGGTTTAAACCACGACACTATACTACATAGCTATACTGAGTTTTCTCAACCTGGAAGTAAGCTTCTGCTGCTAACACATGCAAGCTGAAGTTTCCATTACTTACTCATAATATTACAATGCAAGTTTCACAATGCATACAATGGTAAAGCTTTGCAGTGTTGTGCCTGATTCTGTGTGTTTAACTCTGTTAGATATTCATATGCTATGATTACTCTTAAATGTGAAGTCTTTTAGCAAGGCAAGTAAATTACCCTAAATTAATACTCTTAATTTCTCAGGAACAGCGAAAGAACTATTCTCCAAATAATTTATGGTAGTTCTTATTAAATACTTAGCAGCTGAGCTATTCAGTATGACTTGAACAGAGATAAATGAACTTGTAATCTCTTGAAACTAAAAACTACTCAATTTAGTACATAAAAATAACACTTAGAGAAGTTACTCCTAATTAATAGTTTTGGTTCTTACTTAGATGCCATAAATAGTTATGCTCTTTTATGTACTCCTATAGAGTATGAAAGACTTGCAAAATGAATATTTCCTTTACCTCTTCAAGGTAAATGATTTTCTCTATTATTACTACATTTCTTTCATTTAAATCTTTTTCCTTTTTTTTTTTTTTTTTGAAGATCAGAAATATTTGGGCACACCAATGATGTTATGGCATTGTACATTGCTCCTGATAAATGACGAAAAGAGCTAATAATTCAGTGTTTCACCAAACTTTTATTTTACAGAGCTGGAAGGAAATGGTGGTACTGAGCTTCAGCACCAGAGAGCAGCAGCATATAAGAATTGTGAGTCAAAGTTTCTCCGTTGAACCCCAGTCTTGTTCTGGACCAAACAGACATGGCCTCCCTTCTTTCGAGTAGAGTATCTAATTGTCTTTTTGGATGACTTTCCTAACTGACACATTTAAAGAGGGATCAACAGCAATGCTTGGGGGGTTTTACCACTTTGATACATACCCAGTGCATGGACTGTGGAATAGGACTGGTAAGTAGCCCAAGTTTTCACACCAGATTGGTCTAGATCTGTTCCAGAGTTTGAGCATTCCAGGTGAGAGAAAACAAGAGACAAATAGAGAACTCACAACATGTTTATTAACATAGGAAAATATAAAGAATCTAACAGATACAGTAAAGGATATTTCCAAAGAGTGTATATATTACCAACCCCAAGGACCATCTGAAGACGATGAGGAAACCAGCTCTGAAGATCATCATCGCAGTGCAAGGAGGCAGGCTCTGCCATGGCTGGCGCCCCTGCGGAGGTGACATGGACCTGCGTGATACGAAGTTCTGCAACCTCACATCGCATGAGGCTCGGGCTTTTATGCTGACAAAAATGCACACTCTTTCCGACACAGCGGGCCAGCCTACGCCAGAAGAAGTGGTCAGCTATATCTAGAAAGATCTCCAAGGGCTGAGACATTTTGGGGGAGTTCTAAAGCAGAACTTTCTGGGTAGGAGCCAAAGATGGACTTTCTGGGTAGGAACCAAAGCAGGACCTTCCAGGGAGGAGCTAAAGCAGGACAGACCATCGGTGGGGGGGGGGGGTTGCCTCTGTCACCTAACACTAGGTCTCAGAAGATCAGGAAGAGGACTGTCAACCATAAGACCAGGTGCATACCCCAAGCAGATGGATTTGGGTTAGCAATACCTACTCCTTTATTTTCTTTTGTTTAGGATGTAGAAATAACAATAATGCCAAAGTAACCAGTAGACATTACTGTTCTCCTTGGGAACAGTTCAGCAATGCCCTCTGGCAGTTTTGGGGCTGAGCATGGGAGCGCAAAAGAAAGTCTAAAAAACATGCAGTTACCTCCAGGAAATAATTGCAATGCAAAAAGCACTGGATGATAGAAGTGACATCCCAGTGAATGAGGTGAACCTGTATCATTGCCCTGCTTTGCCTCAGGGATATTCCTGCCAAAGGAGTACCATCCACTTCCAAGAACAGTCAAGGACAGAGGTGGGGCTCTGCATCAGCTGTCCCAGGTCCAAGCCTCAGGGAGCCAGAAGTTGTGGACAAAGGAAACTCCTGCTAAGCCAAGCACTGACATTGCAACTCCCAAAAGTCAGGGTAGCAGAGCTTGCTTGGGGTGACTTTTAACCACCAGGTTGGAAACTGACCCACACCTGGAGAAGCCTGTCTTATACATGACTTTCTTGTTCCAAATGTAATGATTAAGAGAAATATGGGAGACAGAGTATTTTTTATGCCTAATTCTTTTCACACTCACTCTCATAGGAATAGGCTCAAACTCTTCTCTCTTCTTGGACTATCTTAAAGTTCAAAGTTTAAACAAGTTCTGCATTTATTTCAATTCTAACCTTCTTTTAATCTTTGCTGAAGGAGTCCATGTCTCTCTGCAATAGGTAGAAGCCGTATTCAAACCACACTGCAGAAACAGTGACTGAAGAGAAAACAATCAAGATGAATGGGGCTGGAGTTTATGCACCATTTTTTCCCACTCACTACAACCTCTTAAGCCAACTGAACTGGCCTCACATATATGCACACAAAACCTGTATTTACTGTGGTAGATGTTTCTTGCCTAACTGCTGTTACCAGAGACACAACAGAACAGTAGCATTTGGTACATGGTACTATTGTTCTCTTTACTTACTTTCAAAATATCTTTAAATATTGCATATTGACCATTTTCAGAATTGGAATCAACCGTTCCATATGATGCCTTCTGGGAATATAAAAAAAAAAATGTTTATATGACAAGAAATTAATGCACTTACATACTTCTTTTCTGTCCCTGGATTATCACTACCATAAAAATGGAATTTGACTTGAAAGTCTGTGTTGTCTGAATACACTTTTGGCACCCTCAGGTGATCCATACTATACAGGTCTGTACTACAGTGCTGCGCTCTATACAGTTGGTCAAACCAAACCCCTCTTCTGAGGTTTCCAAAGTGTGCTGTTGGTAATACTTAGAGATGGGCCTGTCAAAACCATCAGATTATCTGCTCTCCAAATAAAACAACTAAATATACAAAAATGCTTAAGTTGAACTTGCTTCAAGCACTTTTAACTCACATAACCAGCACTTTTGGAAAGGTCCCATTGACCTTGGCAGCATATTTGGACATGGCTGAACAGCTCTTGAGCAATTTTTCCAATGAATTAGGCACAAACAGGCATGTGTCATTGGGCACACATGCAGCCTTTTTTATCTCCTCTTTCCCCTTAAAAATGAATAATTTCTCAAAACTGACATGCAAAGAAAGTCACAGCAAGCATCATGTCTTAGTGTATTACGGGCTCATGTTTGGTATTTGAAATTACTTAACTAGATGCTTTCTAAACACCACAGATTTGGGTTCCGACCAGAGCCCAGTTAGCCAAATGCCTTTATCTTTTCTGATATTCATCTTAATCACAGAATTATCATAAACTGTATATGTGAACTGCCTGTGCCTAGTTTCATTACCAAAGAGAGAAGACCCATGAATTTGGAAGCATTGACACTGTGTAGTAAATTCAGTCATCAACTTTTCACAAATGTAAAAGCTGCATCAGAGAAAGCAGAGAATAGTGATAAATGTATTACACGCTGTACATGAAGTCTATCCATTCCCTAGTTTTAAAATGCTTTAGGGAAATGTACAAAAAACAGCCCATTGCTGCAATTGTAGTCTCATGCAAGCCTTCAGCTCTTATTTTGTTGCCAGGTGATCCTACAGATCTGCTCTTTTTCCTGGCAATTGGTGTCAGGCATCATTACCTGAGCACTATCAGTGTTTTCATCTGGGCAAGGAATCAGTGTTACACTGATGCTGCTACAATGATGAGTACCCCCTATTTGACTGCCTTTCTCCATTTCCTCACCTGTCCCATCAAGTGCCATTCTGCCCATCAGTCATTCTTTTCTGCACCCATACCGTAACTCACATTTGGCCTTCCTTCTTTTATGAACTTCGTAATTCCACTACCTTTCTTTCTCTCTAACTTCTGTTTCTTTATTTTCCCTGTGTCATACTAAAAAAAAAAAAAAAAAAAAAATCTGAAGGGAAAGAGAAAACGAAACACTGTGTTATAAGACACCATCTCAACTAGAAAAAATTTGTGGCTTTTGGCACACATCTTTCTTGTACTCTGACTGGCACCAAATACAAACATCTGTTATCATGAAAATCTTCACTCACCATTCTACCTTGTTACTTCATACTTTTCCACATTGATAACATGTTTCAAGACCACCTTTCTTGCTTCAACATTATGTATTATGAACACAGTATTGGGCTGCTATGAAACACTCTTCCTAACTCAATCAAAACGTAACACATCTGTGGATGTCAGGACACAGTACAAAGTTCAATGTTGCTATCCAACTTCATAAACACAAAGACCAAGAAAGAGAAACTGATTAACCCAGCAAACCAGTAGCATAGCCACATATGGAGGCCATGTCTTTTGAATCTTTTACGTGTTTCCAGACCCACAAAGAAAGTAAGAAGGCCATCTACAGCCTGAGTAGAAGTTCAGTCACTGCTACAGCTTCAGCTGGAACTTCAGATACACAAAGCATGCTGGGCTTGATTCGTATAGGGGATTTAATGATATTTTCTTACTTTCCTATCTTGTTTAAAATTAAAATGCCTACATTGGGCATGTAGGAAACATCCAGAAAACTTAGGAGCAACTATGGATCAATATTACCTTTAAAGACTAGCTAGATACAGAGAATTTTATGAAATGTTAAAAATAAAATTATACCATTTTCCTCAGTTGCATGCTAAGTCAACTAATACAATTCCACAGTTCCTTTCAAATTTATATTTGCAACATATATTTGCTTTAGTTTATAACAGGGCAGTAAGTTAGTAAGCTGCACTATTCCAAACTCTGCTATTCATTGACACAAGTACAGACAATTAGATATCTTAGAACTTTTATTTAGAATTAAGAGAGGAGGGAAATGTGAGAACAGTTAAAAACAATCAAGCAAACAAACAAACCTATTTAATGTTCATTTCAATTTGGTTTTATGTTTATATGGGTTGCGTTTTTTTTCAGTTTGCAGTAAGCGCCTTGTTACAAATGTGAAAAGTTATTAAAGAGAAGAAGAAAGCTTTGTAGGGTCTATTTGTTCCAACAAAACCTAGGAGAATTAAATAAAAACAAACTGAACACAGAATATGTAAAGATAGCACATTTTGTAAATTAATAGCTTATTTTTAAAGAGGAAATATAATAAAGCAATGTTGTTAGCTATTTGAAAACTGGTGCGGAGAATGTTGGCAAGTTTTCCTACCTGAGCTGGAGTACAAATAGCTAGTTATTATACTTGCTGTATTTGCAATCAGAATGAACTAGATGAAAATATTATTCAAATATGTGACTGTAAATATCATTGGCTTTCCAAAATATCTCATGGCATAAGTAATGTAGGTTTTCATTGCAGGATTTTTTAAATCAAGGTGTTCTCTCATGTTCACTGTGTCTGTAATTCCATGGCATGAACCTAAACTACTACAGTTGACTGTCAAGGAACTCTGATACAGTTTTGCATCTTGAAACTAATTTTTGCTGCTGTAATATAGTGAAAAAATTTAAATCAATATGATACTGAAAAGAAAAATGTTCCTCTCCACAATATGTAATAATGATTAAAAGGAATCTAAAATTAACTTATTGTCATAATCTCAATGTAAGTAGTATTAATGGTAGCACAAATGCTTGGTTTTTAAGTGCCTGCACAGAAAATATATGTTTGATGTGACAGTTACCATGGCAACTACTCAGTTGCAGTGCATACTAGAGCATATAGTTGTGTAAAAGCTGTTGAGGCATGAGACCTCATTGTGACAGCCTTACAATGTATATTTATCTATAATTGTTTTATTTTTTTCTTAAATAGAAAAATTTCAAGTGAGTAACATTTAGTTGTCCTGCACCTTACTGATGGTTTATGTGTGGTGATAAAGTCTTTTATAGCAATGTAAAAGAAACAGCTATACAGAGAAGCAACAGCAAAGGAGAAAAAGTTTTCATTTCATTGTATTTTCATACTTAGCATTTCTCCAGATTTCTGTCTGTCCAAACAAATATTGTTCATTTCTTGATCATTTTTTTTGCGCAGGCAAACTTTTGCTTTGGATTTTCCAATCTGAGTACATGTATAACTCGAATATTTCTAGAAAAATAATTTTAATAAATGTAAAAAAACCCCCAACAACCTGGTCTTTTGACCTGTCTTGTATATGTCATACAAAGTCTACAATAATTTTACATCTAGGGAGAGAGTTATGGTTTTCAAGGGGAGGAGATGGTGGGGAATACAAAGGTTAATGAAAAGCAAACAAAGCCAGGAAATCTCAGAAATTCATAAAGACCTAGCATGGGCATATCTGAAGCATGAGTTAGTTCTGAAAAATAAAACCTTTGTTTTTGGAAAGAGTTTGGTACAAGGTGTTAATGAAAATTGCTTCTGGGAAGCGGTAGCTGGACTTCATGAATACTCTTCCTAAGAACCTAAGTGCGAAATTTCCAAATCACAAAACCTTGTTTCCTGTTAAGTTCTAAAACTCACCAAGGGAGCATTGAGGCTTTACCGGAGAGAATGTACCTGAACTGTCTTGTCTTGCTGTTACCATTCATGGCAACATGGTATTTACTATGTCAGCTTTGAAGCTGCTGGAAGCTGCTTTGAAGCTACTTGAGGCTTCTTTGAAACTGCTGAAGCTCAACAGCTTGTATTCCATGTAATGAGGTGGAAAGAGGCTTACAGAACTTGGTATACTCAAGAACATAGTCCTGAAGTTAGGCTTTTGACTGAAGAGCTGGGTGATACACGTTTTCCAAAACAGAGGAGAGTCAGAAAGAGCCTTCTCCCTTCTTCTGTACTTGTGTGAAAAGCTCCCCCATAGCCAGGCTGAGCAGTGAGGCCCAACCAGAATTAATTCAGCTTCCTCCTGGTTGACACACCTCTGTCTCTGTCCTACAAAGGTTTTTTAGGAAGGCAGGGAGGAGCAGGAGGACAGGAGCAGGAGAAAAGGGAAAATTTAGCCCTATCTTCTCTTACCCAGATATAGGCTGGGAACACACCCACATCAGACAGCTCTGAATTAGTCTAGGCAAAGCCAGCCATTCAGGTCGCATTCCCTCCAGCTCTCTTACCCAGCTGCCTGAAGCCAGCTGTCTTCATGGTTATGTGGTCTACCTCATGTTTAGTTCACCCCAGCTGTGTGTACCTGCCACACAGCACCAGACCTGTGTAAAGAAGGAAGTATTGGTGGAGTCTGGAGAACCGGAAGATAACCCCAAGCTACATTCCAGAGAAAGTAGCAGTCTCAGGTGCTGCCCCAAGGCAAAGATAGCTGTCTGCTGCTTCCAGCTGTCTCTCCCAAAGGACATTTGGGAAGGGATGGTTTAACAGGTTTCAAAATGTGTGGTGATGAAGGGAAGGTAGAGAACACAATATAAGCCTGCAAGAAAAGCATTTCAGATGTTCTTTTAGTTCTTATTACTCCCCTTCTGGTTATGTCTGAAGCTCATATACTTCCTAGCAGGCCATCACTTCTGAATGCTTTGACACATTAAATACCTGTATGCAGGTTCAGTTCCAAGATCTTCAATTTTTTATGATTTTCTAACATTAAAATTTTAAATATTTATTTTCACAGATGCCTGAACCTTTTTGTATTGAACATGATAGCTCTTATTCATTTCTTCACTCATACATGTTTAGAAAAGGAAACTTAATCTCAAAATCTGTGCCAGATATAGTTCCTTGTGTACACAGGGCTCTATCATTTCTTCTACTAGTACCCACGGCACCATTTTTCTGTGGTAGATGCAGGAGAAACTCTTCATGATGACCTCAGATATATCAGCATTGTCCTTTCCACCTGAATGGTGGAGGCAAAGGAGAACCAAGCAAAAAGCATACCTAGGCTTTATTAGGCTTAACAGAAAAAAAAAATCTTTCTCTTCCTAAAGGGGGAACTTCTATGAGGATCTGAAGTTAGCCACTTGGATGTCTATCTTCTCCATTGTGTTACCTTGTCATTTTTCAATGATGTCAAATTAGAGCAGTGACAAAGGTCATCCATGCACACAGACTGAAAAGAGTACTCCTTTTCATGTAATAACTACTATAATCCCTTCCTTGCTATGGATTTAGGGTAAAAACTTCGCCCACTTCAGACAGTAGAAAAGCAGATGCTGCAACTGTTCACAGGGATTGACCTCAGAATCACATGGACATCATTAGTCGTCCTAATACATGAGCTGCACTCACATCCCCATGATACACAAACAAGGTAAGGGATAGAGTTACCAGACAAGAGTACCACAGATAGGATAGCATTCCTTCTACAGGGTCACCAAAGGCTCCTCTGCAGAATGATGTGAAACAGCTTGTGAGGATATCTGTTTCTTCTCACTCCTTTTTGCTTGAATAATCTTGGAAACTACATTATCAATTATTTTGATTGTTTCTATTATTAGAACTATTAGTAAAGAAAATATTGTTATTATTGTGAAAAAAATAAAGCTACAATGTTAAGTGTGCAACCAACTGAGAAACCACTTCAATTTGAGGAAGCGATATACCTTTTTCCGTTTTTCTGAAAGAAAAGAATAGCTGACAATGAAATATTACGAGAGGTATTGAACTAGTACAGTGAGAGTTACTATCCAATACAGCCACACCAGAGGCTTTAGGCTTGAAACTGAAAAAGGAGTCTAACTGAAAGGTTTACCAGTCATTACCAAGACTCTTACATGTAAGCATGCTGCAGAACATGCTTGCATAGATGGTCATATGAGTAAATCAAATCCTTGCTGGATGCTTAATGCTTGCTGCCCTTGAGTTTGACTGGAACTGTGTTGGAAGACAATAGAAAATTTGTGATGCTTTTGTGACTTTTGCATTATCATGCTGTATCTATGAGCTATAGTCAAAAATTGCATCACAGGTTTTACAAAAAGTTTTGTAGCTACAACTATGTGAACGACTGTCTTTAGTGGCATCAGATGTAGCACTAACTCAGTGTATAAAAGCAATTACTTTATCCAGCATGAACCACGCAGGTTACTGAAAAATTCCTTAAAAGTGTCAGGTTGGGCAAGCTCCCAAGGAATCATAAAATACTTTAAAGACTTAAAAGACTTGCAATCTAGTACTCCACAAAGTTACTGCATTGGTACTTTAATGAATATAAACAAGGTAAAACTGTTTAGCAGTTTGTCTCAAGTGAGTATAATTCAGCGCAGCTTCTTTTAACATCCAGAACCCTACTCACTGATAAACCTTAATGCTACTCTTTTCTCAAGGGCAAGCGGTCTGTGACTGGGTCAGCAGAAGTGTCTACCTGGATATATTCATGTAGCAGCCAAATCAAGAAAACGGTGAAATTGCTTGTACAAGCAGTGAAGATACAACCAAAAAACCTACTCATTAGAGAGAAGATATCCTCCTGTTAGCATAAGTGTCTGCCATGTAGACATCCTTCCCTTCTCTCATTTTCTAAACAACTTTAATTTTGTAACTCAGACTTAGAAAAGACTGGACAGGTATGTCAGACTTGTATTAGCCTAGTGACTGATTCTGCATACAGTACAAGCACATCCTAAAACTTGACTGCAGCCTGTATCTTACCTATGTCTTACCTCCTAGACTATTTCTCCTTCCTATCAAGGTCTACAGCCCTAGATGCTTGGAAACCAGCTTTCTCCTAATGTAGAATAAACAGTAGAATACAAAGTACTAACTAGGAAGAAAATAAGATACTTGATTTTTGCAGATCATATTAGCTACTGTCTCACCAATTGTCTCTCTGCTGGCAAGAGAATATATAGACTCCAGATGATATTTTATTGTTGATCCTTATGAGTAATAAAATGTTTAACATCCTTTTATGCAGCTGAGTTTGCATGAAGGCCAATAGTAACTCAATTGTCGACATTCTGAAGTAGGGTACAGAAAGTTTACATTCTAATAGCGACCTCACTGGTGATACTTATGGCTGTCTACAATGACATTACAGGGTGGTTTTTCCTTCTTTTAAAGGCTTGTGACATTCACATGATGCAAAACTCTCTTACAAAATTCATAATGAAAAAGCCTTTACAGTCTTTCAGCTATGGCCTGCCACAAAAGAAAACACAGTTGTTATATATTCTTAGAACTTAGAGTACACTGTTACTGTGTCATATTTTGGCAGGCTTGAAAGTTCAAATATATAATTGTAAATTTTAAGAAAGAGGTCTGCCTTTTCCCTTTGGCAGCCTGTAACTTGAATGTCATTGGCAAAATGGGAGTCAGTGGCCACTCTGACCACTACTGATGCTGCAACTGTCTGAACATAAGTATTTCCATTCTGCTTATTGGCTAAAATACCATTGTGAGTTGTTGGAAACAATGGCAATTTTGGTAAACAGTTATTGAAATAACACTGGAAAAATGAACAGAGGTGGTAAATTTTATAGACACAATTTCATTTCTTGCAATGTATATTTGATAGTTAGTGGGACAGTAACTATCAGATTTTTGGAGAAGCCAAAAGGTTGTACAGGAGCCATTTATTAGTAAAAGGGTTCAAAAAAAGTTCAAATGATTTCTAAAATGATATCTTCAATAATTTTGCCTTCAAATTTGAGCTCATAAGTTTGGAGGATATGCACTAAATTATTCATATAAAACAGAAGCTACAAAGAAAGTTAAATGGGAAATTAAACCAAACCTTAAGTCAGAAACATTGCAGTAATGAGATCATATTTTTCCCCTTATTTTCTCCAGCTTCAGCTCCTTCCTGAAGTTCTCAAAGGAAGCAAATAAAAAACATGTTCTGGCGAACTTCAGTGTTTTTAGATACAGGGACATTGAGTTAGCTGAGCTCTTCTATGCATTCATGCCACAGATGTACTGTATTATTCTTCTTTTGTGTTAGTCCAAAACCACTTAAGTAAACCATCAGTATATAAAGTATTATGACACCATCACACCAAGACAGCAAAAAAAACCCATTGCTTAGGTTAGCCTCAACCTTGTTGCTTTGTTTCTTCAAGTCAGGAATATAACACAGTAGAGAGATGGCACATCACTCTTCCTGTCTCCTTTGCAATAAAAAAAAGACATTTCTCCTTCAGGATCACCTGCATAACCATGTATAATAATCATGCCCATTGCAAATCAGAAATATATACGTACTTTCTTCACACAGCAATGTTCATACATGCAGTTCTTTCTAACACAAGCAGGTTTTTTTGTTTTACTCACAGTATTTCCAGAGCTGAGGATGGCTCAACAAGCATCAGAAAAGCTAGTAAATTCTGGTTTGCCTTTTATAATGAGAGCAATTTTTACTGTAAGGTATAAGTTAAAATGTCTTCTGACAGTAAGCCAGATTTTCATTTTTTTTCAGCTTTAATAGTAGAATAAATTAAATAATACAAAAAAGTCTAATACAGGAAGGGGACCCTTATTAAAACAAAATGGAACTTCATGTGTTTCTGACTGTTTGAGCCTGAGGCTTCTCCCAGGTGCTAGTAATAAATTGGCAGCCAAAGTCAGGCAAAAGTTCAAGGAAACACTTCTCTGCTTTTAAAAATCTGACAAACAAAACTTCCAGTTACTGTTTTGAATAAATGATTTATAGCCAACTTTCTTAGGAACAGTTATCTGTCAAGTATATTTTGCTGTGATCCCACCTCTTGAAAAAATCTGTTGATTAACTGCTCTACCCAGGTAGTGAACTATTTATTGAAATATAGCTCTCCCATTTATGGCATAGAGCTTTTTTGCATGATCCTAATCACAAAGAAAAAGCAGTCATTCAGCCTTGGGAAAAAAACTTAACTTTGCACTTTAATGTATCCATGATCCACTTTTTCTTTCCTTTGACTTTTACTGCTGTGATTTCCATTAAGTTATAGTACAGCAAGAAGTCTGACTGAGCTACCACTCTCCAGCCTTCACCAGTTTTGCATGTGATATTTTAATATACTCTTCAGAATTGTTCTGTTCTCTCCTGAAAACTAAAAAATGGTGTTGCTTTTTTTTTAATAAGAAAATGTAGAATGAATTATTTCAAATTATAAATGCTTTTTTTTTCTTTAGCAAAATTTAGTAACTTAATGCAGCTTACATTTAATTCATTTTAAGACTATTTTACACTTATAAGGTAATATGCAGAGGTTTTAATTTACCTGAACATATACTCATATTATTTAAGGATAAGATTGTTTTAATGCATAATACTGTGCCCAATCCAGTATGCTATAATCATCACACTGAGATAGTGAAACATGCAGAAATAAAGTTGTGATCTAAATGATTGCTATCTAGTAAACAAGATCCCAAGGTCCCAATAATGTTTTTTGTGCTTTGATCACACTTTCAAAATGGAGACAATATACCTATTCACTGTGTTGGACTGCATTCTGTGCATTAATAATGTGGGAATCTTTATAGAAAGAAGCATAATCCTGGAGCTCTAAACAGCGAGCATATCTATGGCGTATTTTTGAAAAAAAAAACAAATCAATACAGTTGTTGATTTTTAGTCATTCCTTTTCCTCAT
Organism: Neopsephotus bourkii; assembly: GCF_033783945.1. Lineage (NCBI taxonomy): Eukaryota > Metazoa > Chordata > Aves > Psittaciformes > Psittacidae > Neopsephotus > Neopsephotus bourkii. The sequence continues at coordinate 2,449,016 of NW_026901092.1, read as the reverse complement.
TCAGCTACTGCCATCTGCACTTATGCTTTCCTCTTGCAATTCAGAAATGAAGATCCCAGCTAATAAAAATCTTTAATGAGTTACCTTTGTTTTGGACTTAGACACCCAAGATAAATGCTAATGCATAAGTTATATGTTAAGTTCACAGTAACATATACACCTCAGCCACAACACTGGCAATATTAAAGCCTTCAACCATTTTTAGTATTTGGTAAATGGAGTAATTCTTTATTCTCTTGATTGGGTTAGATTTTAGAGGTGGGGGTGAAAGGTCCCTTATAGCTCCTTATAAGTGACAAAGATTGGAGATTTTAATTCCTTGTTGAGCTTTTTTTCATTTTAAATTGCATTTTAAATGGGGGCAGTGTTTTACAATCAGTATCCCATGACCCTACTCAAAGGATCTGCAGCATGGTACAAATGTCTGAGAAGTGATTTCTTAAATGCCAATATAACTAAACTGCACTACATTAACATTTGGCTTCTCTGGAATGGAAGACTTACTGCTACAAAAGTAGACGAGAGAAAGGCAATATGTAAAGTATAACAGATTAGAAAGGGAGAAAATCTAAACTTAAGTGGAAGAGTACTAGAAAATATTTCACATTCTGCTTAAATAAAGACCAGAAATGAAGTTGGTTTTATTTTTCTTTGAAAAGGGGTTGCTAGAGATCTCAGTTAGTGGGAAGTGAGATAAAGTAGTAAATTAAAAAGAACGTAAAACCAACTTGGTCTTTCACATTTGTATATGTATATTTGGATCGTTGTGCTCTCTGTGTGTGTTTTCACTCATTCTTCAATCCATCATAAGACATTTTTCTAGAAGAAACTACAAAATGTGGCATATACCCCAGAAAGGCTGGATTAGACTACAATAAATTTCTAAGGAGATGTGTCTAAGGATTACCATATTCATCACCAGACACTGTGTCTGAGACTTGACAAAGGCAATCAACTAGATGAAGAAAAGGACTTCCTTTCAAATTGTAGATCTATCCATAGCTAAAATAAACTATTCAATTAAAACATGCTTCTAAATTCTTGGATTTATTCCCAGTTTAACTGGCACTTACTTAGCTGCTTTGGTGGGGATAATTTCCTTGGTCTGGGTAAAGTATTGAAATGTATTTTCAGGTGTAAAAAGGTAGATATTGGATTTTCTTTGCCTCTCAGAAGACATTATTCTGGCAATTTGAAAAACAGTTAAGAACTAATTAATTAAGGACTAATTCTGATTTATGTACAGTTGATAAGCACCATACCAGAAGTATGAAGAGGTATTAAATGCATGTAGTCCATATTGTCGTAGTCTGACAAAGTTAATTTTGTAGTAAAAATTACTGTATTTACAATTTTATAACTTCATTTTCTTATCAGAAAATTTGGAGGAAATTATATTTTTTCTATTTTAATTAAGGAATAATCTTCTAACCACACGAGCGAAAAATGGATTGAGCACAGCAGTTAATTCTGGGTACAACTTTCTTTTCCTTACATTCTGCAAAATTTGCTAAAGGAAAGGGTATGCCTGAATAACCACATACTCATTAAACTACTCCCTTACCAATACATCAAAAGAGGAAATCACACAAAGAGATTCTAGTGCTCAAAACTCCTTTAGTACATGACTCGAGATGCTTGGCTGAGCCAGATTTCCTTGATTTGACCCTACTGACAAACCAATCAATGGTCAGGGATCCTTCTGTCTTAGAAAAATCCTGGAAGTCATCTCCTTTTGCAGAGCAACTGAATTCTGTGGTTAACACATTCTCATACCTTGTGTTGAGATCAGCTCAATCAGGTCTACTACAAGTAGCTAAACCCAGAAAAACTCCAGTATCTGTTTTTTGACATAACTTTACTACTACTTACTAAACATACCATAAATATTGTGCTTTCCTGATATGTGTTAACCAAATTCTTGGACAGGTATGAAAAACTTCTTCTTTGCAGGAACACAGAAGAATGAATGACATTTCTTCATGAGGATTTATAGATAAGACCTCTGAAATGTCTTGGGAAAGATCACTTTAAAATCCAGTCTGATAAACAGAACTGGAGGATGTTCAGAGGTTTCCCTACTAATGAGCTTGTATTTAATAATTTCCTAATGAGTACTCTCACAAAATAAAAATTAAATCTTTTAAAATATGAGATAAACATGCCTATGGACATATTTAAAAACTGTATGGGAACTTTCAAAATTGTTACACCATCCTTAATTTGGTTGTTGGTTCCTATTATAGCCAGGTATTCAAACTTCTGGACTTCTGCACTATAAACGTACTTTGGTACTTTGGAACTAGGAATGCAGCCACTACCAGTGAAACATGAACAGAACAGTAAAAACAAATGGTTAAGAGAAACCCCAGCTAAAATAAAGAAGGAATAGTGGTATTAGAATGTTTAACTCTCTGATTCTTTCTTGTTTGCTATGTATTATGATTTTTCAGAGAAGCTGTATCTAAGCACCCAGAGCACAGCTGCATCTGTGATTTGTCCTGGCTTTGCAACCGGAGTCTGAAGGGAGCTTGTGGCTGGAGGGGAGATTGCTCTTCCCTAGAGTCACATCAAACACACACAGCTGGGTGCTGGTTTTGGAACACCAGGTGAAAACGGCACTGGGGGCGAAACACCAGAAGTAGCAAACCTGCAGCAAGGGTGCAGAGTAAGAGACATGCTGTGAGGAGCACAAGGAGCAAAAAGCATCAGGAGTCACAGAAAGGTGACTTTCCAGCAGACTTGAGGGAATATTTGGAGTTTTCCCAGTTAAAGAAGCCAGAGACTGTTGATGGATGGGATCTGCAGCAAAGGGACATTGTGGGCAAGACTTCCTTTTGCATCTTCAGAAGGTTAACTTCTAGGTAAATCTCTTCTGTTTTCATAAAACTCTACTTGAGACACTAGATCCCTTCTGCTGAGCTCACTCCAAAGTAAAAGGAGGCAAAGGACGAAGCACTGTGGTGCTGAAGTATTTCTCAACAGCAGCCACCTCAGACCTACAAAACACAAATCTCACAACAATGTAAACAGTTATGATTACAGATTTTATTTGGTTTTGCTTAACTGAAGATCATGCCTTGAAACCTTCCTAGATCTTTGCAGGCAACTTCTGTTACAAACACATAATGTTTCATACCAACATTAACCTCATGTTTACTATATATAAATATATATTTCATATATATATTTATGTATGAATACATTAAAATTATGCATTGTGTATAAACACATATACATATATTTATATATAGCTTCATATACTTCAATTAATATTCAGCAAGAAAACATAGACTCACTGGTCCCCAGATACAACATATGTCCAGTTTGTGATGTCTTTCAGTACAGAGAATTTCTCTATTTGATACATAAGAATTAAAAACTTTACTGGAACAGAATCCTGTCTGATAAGTTCAAGAGGCTTCTCATGCTGTGGTTTGGAAACCACTGAAATTAATGCCATAAAGCAAGTCAAGCCAATTTAATAAAATATTCAAATAAAAATTAAGAGCCTTGTCTATTTTCTAATTTTGTTTGTTCCAGTTATAAAATATCCCCTAGAAGAATTACATTTTAACAAGAACCACTGTTGACCATTCAGTTTTATCAGGATTTAAACTTGGAAATATCCCTGTGGTTAAAGAAGAAAATCAGAACCTCACATCCTTCAAGAGGAGCCCTCAAGATAAGATTTAGGCCTTTGGCAGTCAGGATTGTTATGTTTAGTAAATGACATAAGTAGCTGAGCTTATTGTTTATTGCTGATACAGAAGCTGTTCTCTAGTTAAGCAGAGCTATTATGGCTTATTTTTTTTTGTTGTGTAAATATTTTAACAGTCTGTGCAAGTCTGACAGTTGCTTCTGCAGGACATAATCTCATAGAAATATGTTTGAAATGTTTTTTTCCCTTTTTGATTTCAAAAGCTTTGAATTCAGAGCTGCAAAATGGATTCTCTTTTCTTCTGGAAAAGAGAATTTAGAGCTCTTTATAATCATCCAGGCCTTCTTGACCTATGAGTCTACTCTGAAGAAAGTAACAAGTTGATAAGTAATGTGTATTTTTCACTGACCACTTACATATCTCCCTATTGTTTTATGCTTGTCACCTATTACAACCTAAGCAGATAATATATAGTTGAAGTAAGCAACCTAACAGTAAGCCAATTCACTGTTTCTGAAGAAACAGAGTATCCTGTCCCTATTAAAACTTTTTGTCCTCAGATTTTCTACTGGACAAGAACAAAGCCCAAGATGAAATAATTTGTCCTGAAAAGTCAATGCAAAGTTGCAGAAATAAAATTTTTCATTAATAAACAACTAAAATTTTAATAATGTTCACAGCTGTCATTTAGGGTCTTCTCCAAAGACATCACTAAGTCATTCAGGCTGAGGAACTTCTAGAAAGTGTTTCCCTATCAGTTTTCAACCTTGGAGAACTGGCTACTGCCTTTGGCAGTAGTCTGTTGTTTCTACTGATTCTTAAAACTTGGGGTGCAGGTGCTGCTCTTTGTATCTGATTGCTCGTGTTTCCTTGAAGTTTCCTTGAAGAAACAGAAGTTAGATGGGTATCTTTCCTTCTTTATGTGAAATACAAGTTTTACATGCTACACTCAAAAATGGCATTGTAAATACTGCTTCTAATTAAAATAAATAATATATATATATGGCTCTATTAATTTATTAAGAAGCTATACTAGCCACAGGAAATCATCTGGATTCAAAAGACAAGAAGACAGACAATGTGACTTCAAGCAATTCAAGATTCTATTTTCAAATACAGATGAGGAAATTCAGGTTCATTAATCATCTTTAGAGATTAATAACACCATATTTGTTAATCCACATTTAAAGAGCTCAGTAATCTAATCAGACTCAATTGTTCTAATTAGCAGCTTCTCTCATTGCCATCCAGAATGAGAATAAACACAGTTGCTGAATTTAAGCACCTTTTAAAAGACTGGCATTGGGTATTCTAATTCTGCAGAATAGCACTTTGGGCTTTGTCTTTTTAGATACATCTTTTATCTCCAGCAATTTATAATCATCCACAACACTAGTATCTAAGCATAGATGCAAATGTTTTCCTACAGTAGAAATAGCTCAGGGGAGAAACAATGACTAAATATTTGCTGTGTGTAACTTTGTCTCATGTTAGCATGTTTCTTTGGGATCTTAAGAGATGTGGACTTTGCTTTGAAGAGTCACTGTAGGTGACCATGTTTGCAGAAAGAGTGGATCTGAACTCTACAGCAGATATGAAACATTCAGATCCACTGTCTCCTATGCCAAAGACAAGAAGCCAGAAGAATTTGGTCAGGATGTCGATTAGTGTTTATACTGATGCGTGTAACTTCTGTGGCTGAGCTCTTCTCACTTGTGCCATTGGCATGACATCCAATTGGCAACAAATGCTTACGGACTTGGCAGCCGTCCTCATGCCTAAACTGTCAGACATGTAGATTAAGCCTGCCTTCACTGTGTAGGAGTATAAACAGCAGAAAAGAAACCTGTTATGAAGTCAGCTACAGTCTGCACCAGTGACTGACCAATATATACTCTGCTCTTCTGCAGATCCTGAGAGCTGGGTTAATGACAGTGTATGATTGATAATTACATCTGTTCTTTCTCTTCTGTCTGCCTGTTCAGCAGAAAGTGTCTTGGCTCTCTGCAAAGACAGGGAGAGCTTACTTTTTACATGCAGCCACACATGGTTTCAAAGGTATCATTTCTCCTACTGGAAGGGTATAACTTTCTGATGAAGTCATTGACATACAACTTGAAATACAATACCATATGGAATCTGTTCTTTTGATTTCACGCACTTGTCATAAGAATGACCTGTGACTTTCTGCTAACTTCTGATTTCAGTCTTGTCAGTCTTAAAATAAAGTACCTTTTCTTACATACAACACGGTGGCTTCACCATTTTTAACTGATTTAAAATGTCTCCATATTGCATGATTTGAATTATCTATTAGAAAGAAAACATGGTATTGTTTGGTCAAGTATGTTCAGATCCATCTGTTTTACAGTGTAACACTGTAGGCTGATAGGCATTTATCACTTCAAAAGAATCTCTTGTAAATCAGACTGAATACTGAGACCAGCCACCTAATTTATCATCAAGTACAATCAAAGATTACAGTTCATCAAATACCAAGAGCAAAACTGTTTTTCTATAGGATTTTTCACAGCTCTCTTAAATTACAAGAGGCTTCATTCACTTTGATAATATATGAATAATAAATAAGTGTCTGCTTTTACTTTTCTTACGAGCTTCTGTAGCAACCCTGTGGTGATGAAAACAGCAGTCATCTGCTAACTTGTTTAACTGGCATGGGTTTAAGAACTCTGAAGCCCTGCTTCAAGGCATAACTATATGTCAACAGAGAGGCATATTTCCCACCTACACAAGTAGGCTCGTAAGTTGTGATTGGAGGAATACTTGCAGTATATTTGTTCTCATTAACAAGAATTTCACAGCCTATTTCTATGAATAGATCAGTAAAAAATAGTCTAAAAGGCTTAGATACCTAATGCAGGACTCAAGCAAGAGACTGCTATGCCTTCATCTGTGGATGAATTTGTCGCCACCTGAAGACTTCTTCTCAGGTGCCATTAAGCCCAATATTTACTGTAATGGATGACCTTGAAGGTTATAGTTTACCTAGTTACCTAGTTATTCCATACATGTATAGAGGTATGATGCCACTAATATGAGTTGACCTCACATTAGTGCTGAGGGCCCTTCAGTAAGCTAATCTGCCTGATCCTGTTGGTTATTTGGAGCATGTGTTCCTGAAGCATTGTATTCCCAGCAAAACACAGTAGCCACTGTTGCTGTCTCTGCAGACAAAAAGGCATGAACTAGTGGTACTGCTGCTTTGTTTTCCCTAGTTATGGTCACCTACAATATGCAGAGCAGGCTTCTCCACTCCTCCTCAAAGAAATTCAAACATGTATCTTTCAGGCAGTCAGACTGGAGAAGGGAATGTAGGACATGTTCTTTCTCCCTTGTCTTATATGGAAGAACAGGATTGAGTAGACTGAAACCCTAGGCTATGTAAGGACAGCACAACAAGGAGTAAGAATTGGCAACTAAGACACCAAGAGGAAAGAGACAACTTTAATGTTTTATTGATGACCATAAATTTTAAGCTACTAAAACTACCTTCTTTTAGAAGAGACTTCTGGACTCAAAACTCTAAATAATAAAGGTTCTTTCCTCTATACTGCTGTGGGAATTTCATACAGGTTAGCTGTGCCCTCACTGCAGCCTTTTCTTGCTGCCAAGCTCAGAAATCCAAATGTCCCGTTTGACATATGGTTGTTTCAGTTCTTAAATCATCCTATAAGTCATACAAAAAAAAAAAAAAGGTTAAAAAATCCCCTATACTTACGTATCTGAATTCTGCAGACTAACCTGCTTAAAATGTAGGCTTCTAATCCTTATCCCTTAGTAATATAACGAATTAGATCATAAACAGGCTGGGCAGAGAAGATATTCAGAGCAGCCCTGCACAGAAGGACTTGGGGATGCTGGTCGATGAGAAAATGAACATGAGCCGACTTCAGTGTGCGCTTGCAGCCCAGAAAGCCAACCGTATTCTGGGCTGCATCAAAAGGAGCATGACCAGCAGGTCAAAGGAGGTGATCCTGCCCCTCTACTCTGCTCTCGTTAGACCTCACTTGGAGTACTGTGTGCAGTTCTGGTGTCCTCAACATAAAAAGGACATGGAACTGTTGGAACAAGTCCAGAGGAGGGCCATGAAGATGATCAGGGGACTGGAGCACCTCCCGTATGAAGATAGGCTGAGAAAATTGGGGCTGTTCAGCCTGGAGAAGAGAAGGCTACGTGGAGACCTCATAGCAGCCTTCCAGTATCTGAAGGGGGCCTATAGGGATGCTGGGGAGGAACCCTTCATTAGGGACTGTAGTGATAGGAGAAGGGGTAATGGGTTAAAACTTAAACAGGGGAAGTTTAGATTGGATATAAGGAAGAAATTCTTTCCTGTAAGGGTGATGAGGCACTGGAATAGGTTGCCCAAGGAGGTTGTGAATGCTCCATCCCTGGTGGTGTTCAAGGCCAGGTTGGACGAGGCCTTGGGTGATATGGTTTAGTGTGAGGTGTCCCTGCCCATGGCAGGGGGGTTGGAACTTGATGATCTTAGGGTCCTTTCCAACCCTAACTATTCTATGATTCTATGATTTTATAAATGACTTGCTCAAGATCACACAGGAACCCTATGCCTGTAACTGAAACCTTGTCTTCTCAGGATTGGTCTAGTGCTTTACCTGACACTGAATTTACTTGCTAAAGACAACACCGGAGTGTTAACTTATTCCAATATACCTATGCAAAGCAGTGGGGTATCAGATTTATATACATGAAGAAGACTGTAATCATCCTTGCACTTTATCACTAATATATGTGACCATGAAGGATGACTTCTTGAAGAATATCTACTAAATTCCTCATGAAACCTTACAAGAACTGCAACTATTGTGGAGTTTGTGATGAGAATTCCTGACCACGGAAACCAGAATTAAATCACTGGGCTAGTTTCATGAGACAACTAACATATACTTATTCCTCCCCACAAGTGCCACTCTTCTCTATCCTGGATCTTCAAATTTACTTCTGTTAGCCAGCAAACATTATTTTTTTTCTGAAACCTGAGTTCTCAAATAATGATGTAAGAATAAGTGACTGGCAAGACTGACACAACGATAATGTGCCGATAGCCAGAATAAACACAAAGAAATGAAAGAAGCTCCACTCGAAATGCTCAGTGTCACATGGAGCTGGCAGTGTGAGAAAATTCTGCTTTTCATTTCATCCAGTTCCAAAACTTATGGCTTCCTTCAACGGTTCAGTGAAAAATGTACTAAAGAAGGCAAGGAGAAATATGGGATAAATGTTGTGAAGCATGCCTAAAATTTCAACCTTTTCAACATGTGACACAAGCACAGTTGAGGGAAACCTAAACTAAATGAATGGGGGTTTGCCTGTACTGCTCTAAACCACAGTGAACTTGTCTCTATCTTCTCGCTGAGTTAATAGAAAATCTATATTTGTGTTCTGCCTTTACCAGCAGGATTTCCTGAGAGAACGTCCTATATAAGTTCAAAGCTTTTCCATAGTAACTGGGTGCAATGCACTTTTCACTGTTTTTGGAGCTTTTTCACTTTTTATTCCATTTTTATGTCACAAACAGTGACTGAAATGGGAAAAGACTCCCCAATTCAGTATATGAACAATGAGTTCCATTTGCTGCTCCATCAAATATATAAAGATAAAGGTGTAATATCTCCCTCTTTACAGGGATGTTCTGAACAACAAAGCCTCATGTTCCATGTCTCTCTCTCTTACCTCTCGTTCCCCAAACACCATCGCATACACATCCACCTGTTCATTCACACAAAATAGAATTGCAGAGGGAAAGCTAAGAAGTCAGTGATTTCTCTGTGGCCTGGCCACGTACAGATTTGAGTCTTTCTCAAAGTGTCAGCTATCATTCAGCCTAACCAGAATTCCTTCACAGCACTGGTTGTTCAGGCCTCCCTTGAAAGTCTTAGTGCTCAGCTACTGCAAAACTCCTTGTGGTGTGTTAGTGAATTCTATCATGCATCAGTAATTAAAATTCAAATAATTGCTCATCACCAAGTAAGCGATGAACATTTTGACTAGCAAATAACAATCACTTTGTATTTTAGTATAACACTTTTTTGTCCTCTGGGGTATGAAAGCACCTGCTTCTCTTCTAATGTTCATGTACTGAAAACTTCAAATGGGCATATCTCTTACTATAGAATTGTTATTGCACAGGGTGTCAGAGCAGCAAAGGATGAAGGAAAGTCCTTAAGTAATTGCTCCAGTTGTTTTCCTTCCCACTTGCCTAATTTCGACCTCTTCTACCAAAAATAAGCAATAAAACCTTGCTCATTACTTTTTAGACTAAGTGTTTGGCACAGAAAAGTTGTACTAGAAATGTTTGAGTTTAGAAGCCTTTAGTCTTACCTAGGAGTTGCTCTGTGTGTTATTACTCATATACACATGCCCAAGAACAGCATTTAGTAAGAAATATGTAATAAGAAAATAAACCTCCTGTTTACTTTTGTTCACCACTAATTAGATATAATATTTTCCTCAGCAGTTGGCAAATCATAATTACATAAAATTAAGGAAATTGAAAGAATGTTCATAAGGAAGGCAAACACACAATTCAGTGAGAATTTTTCCTCTGTCAGGTAAATAAATTCCATCCATCTACACACCCAAACCAAATTCTCCCCAAATCAATGGAAAGGCTCCCATTGGCCTTAGTAGCTTCTGGATCAGACCCAGCCTATTCCCACAAAAGTCATATCAGGACTTGAGCTAGATCATGATGTAACTGAATTAATTAGCATTAAATTATGAGAAACTACTCTACATTACTACAAATTACTTGTAAAATAGCCAAGCTTTGCTAGTATTAATGATTTCAGCAGTGTTAGATGAGAATTTCTTTCCATGAATATTACTAATTACAACTTTGGACCAAGTTCCGGCTTTCAGATTCCCATTGCCATTTTATAATAACAGGCATACAAAAGCATGGATGCCACGTCACTGCATTAGTTACCACCAGCTTGAGCTGGGCAGGATCAAATCCATCTTCATGGCTTTTCTCCTGGACTATAAGCTTTATTGTGCTGGACTATCACAAAAATCTTATCGCTTACAATTTTTGCACAGCCTGAAAGTCCTCTGCTGTGAATTTTTAAGCTGTTTGGATTCAGTACTCTGATTTAATATATATAAGAGCTTCAAGCTGGGAATTTGATGCTAGGTCTGTACTTCTGGCTCAAGCCCAGCTGTCTACGTTTGGAAATGTATTTGATTTTGGAACACACTTTTCTGGAATGGAATGTCAAGAAAATACATAATCAAGAGGGCATCATAGATAACGAGCTACAAAAACCTGTTTGTCACCCTCCTCCCACAGTGGTGAAGAGCCTTCTACAGCTGCTAATTAGAAAATTAGAACACCACAAATGGTTTATATTTTACTGGCAGCATAGCGTCTTCCCCCCAGTGTTTTAAAGTACTTTTTGAATTGTTTGCTGTCAGCAAAACAAGTGCGCTACCTGCGATCCTATAGACAACAAAGCCCGGCAGCAGGATTTCAGTCAGGTGATGTCACCCAGGTAAAATTGTACTGACAAGCTTTTAATTAAAGTTTTCCCACACATCTTCTGCTGGTCCCCAGGAGCTATTATTCATTATGTGCCGACTGTCAGCCAATTGTGAGTCGGGAGGGAAGTGTTTTATTTTCAAAGCCCTTGCTGACAGCTAGAGAACACTTTGTTATACAATCTGTTTACTTTTTTCACACACACAGTCTTGCTAAAGGGGAAATGGTCATGCAGTAGTGTTTACAGTTTATGGCAATAATTAAATGCATCTGGCAGAGCAGTAGCTGAAAGAAGGTTGGTGTGGGTGTGGGTGAAAAGCCATAAAATTCCTCCTATAAACAGTTACTCTCACCTTGCAGAGCCCCTAGCGTTTTAAGACAAAGTTTCTTTGGGAAAGGGCAGGTCCAAACAGGTGCACAGATTTTGAAATGGGAATACTTGATTTTAGCTATGTGGTGCTTGATGCCAAGAAACACTGTCCAGGAATCAGTAACACTGTTCTCATCTGTGACTAGGACAGTTTGAAGTGGTTATAAAACAGCTGCTTGTCCTTTGCATTGTTAAATCCCAAAGTACTTACCTCTATAAGAAGAAAAGTACACTAAGAAATAACTTGCCACAGATGAAAGCTTATTTTAGCTTACTACTTATAGAGAAGCAATCATCTCAAAAATTTTAATTGCTTACAATAAAATCCTTTTTATCAATGATATAAATATTGAGTTATGAAAAACTTTAAATCACAGTAAAACAATGTAAGCAATAATTATTGCCTCACCTGAAAGTATTTAATATTTCTGTTTATTAAGAATAATAAGAAGTCAATGAGTAGTACTAAAATTTTATTAGATTGATTAAAACTAGTTCAATATTCAAATACAGAGGTAAAAAAGAAATTGTATACTACTTGCTGTCAGGCCATTGGTAATTCTAATGGAGTTCAATTCCACTAGCAAACAAAGAAACTGGAAAATAAATGAATTGATGACTATTTAGACACCATTTTTACTGTTATTATTATAAATTCCTATGAAAATTATAGAAAGGATACACAGTTCCATTGCTAATGAATGAAAATCAATATTTTTAAGTGCCTTTAAATAACTATTTTTTTTAGGAAATAATTTACGTAGATGGAAAAAAAGTTAAGGAAATCAAAGAATAGGTTCTTTAAAATGGACTGTTTCTGCAGTTAATGAGCATTGAACAGTGGACCTTAGTTGTATATAGACAGGGATGGGAGACAGTTGCTGTAGACAATGCAGTATGCCTGCCTTAAAAAGCCTTTTCTATTATTTGTATATCATAAAATGTCTTTAGCCCACCAGCATACAAACACACCAGTGCAGGTTTCATTAATGGATAGGAAAACATTTAAAATTCTAATTGTAAATTTCACTCATAGGTGTCACTTTGGTAATTGTGCTCTCCCGCTGTTACTGTCATTTTTCTTCTCTAATGAAAGTTTTATTTTATTATTTTTTAATTTTACTGGATGATAGAAGGAAGATGATTTTTTTTTTGTTTCAGTCACAGACAGCAAATAGATGTTAATATACTACAGTTACATTCAAATTAACATATTTGTGATTATACCATATTCATCTTCCCAAGCTTAACAAAACCAACATCCTTTGAATAATGTAAGCAGTTAATGTTAATCTTTACTTTAAGATTAATGTTATAAGGGAGTATTATTACTTTAGGATCAGCATTATAAACACTAACAGCAAAATTTATCAGAGATTTCAGAAATCAAAGTATAGAGATTAGGTAACTTGCCTGAGATTTATGGGGTAGAAAAAGTGAGGAAGCTCTTGCTTTGAAGTTCAAAGCTGCCCGTGAATTTTATTCACTGGTTATTGCATCCAAAATGCATGAAGCAATAAGCACAGTCCTAGGCTTCTCACTGATAAGAGGAAAAGGAGTCATCAGCCAGTCATGACCATTCTACTCTCTTCCACATGTTTTCTAGAGTCTGGGGGAGCTGCAAGGCAAAAGAGCCAAATATCTTCAGACATAGCAGGTACTTGAATCCAGTAGGGATCATTCCCTCAGGTAAAGTACTGTGTTAATGTAATTGCACATCTTAATGCTAGAGCCACTCCACATCTCACTCATCTGAAGTGGTAGGAAGCAACTATCTGCAAGGGGCTTCCCAGCTCCCTCCCTAGGAATGCACCTTCCTTTGGGATCCTTAGCTCAAGGCTCTTAACTGCAATGCACAGGAGTACCACTAGCTCAACTCTCATCAGCTTTCACATGCAAAAAGAAATCGTTGATCAAAAAAAGCTCCAAAAATTGAGCAGATGATTTAAACTGATACATTTTGAAGTCACCAGTAAGTTGTAGAGTATTAATTTTATGAAGAAAAAAAAAAAAGAAAAAATGTTTTTCAAATAAATCTGATAAGGATTTTTGAGAAAAAAATCAGGTGCATATGCTAAGGTTTGATTGATTTGTGTGTACATATGTGGTTGGACTTTTATCACACGTTGGACAGGAGGTAAGGCAAAATTACACAAGACAACACTACCCAAGACCCAACACACATGTACTGATGAACTGATGTTGACACACGTACCAGAGCCTCTTCATTGTTACTGGTAGGTGGCTCAGTTAGAGCAGCAAAGACTACTGGCATTATAAAAATGCAGTCACACTGATTAACACATGAGAGAGAGATAATGAAGTATTAGCAACACACCACATCAATGCAGACAATATTAAATTATGTATAAATAAGTTCAAATGGGCACTCACTAACTAGCCTGTTTCTAGCAGTGTTCTGAAAGGTTCTGGGTTTTGCACAAGATAATTTGATATTATAACCAAAAGTCTGAAAGGTAGCTAACATTATAAAGACTGGTCAGTCATGCGACCTATTCTATTTGCTCCTGAAATAAAAAAAAATTGGCTTTAATAATAACCATACAAGCATGAACTGCCTTCCTTATTCCAGGATACAAGTATCTTTGTATGCCCTGGATTCCCAGTTGCCCACCATCACCCATTACTTCCCATATTTGCTGTTTCTTTCAGATATTGGACTGTACTTTTGGAACAGCTTGATGGAAGAAAGTTAAAATCACAGACAATATTTTGTGGGGCATTTTTCACATATTACAAGCACTTGCAAAAGGGTAGCTCTGCGACTACTGCCCAAAATGATCTGTTTAGAATGCAAAACAGATCTTCATCGGGGGGGGGGGGGCAGGGAGGAAGAAAAAAAGGAAAAAAAAACAAAAACAAAAACAAAACAAAACACAAAAAAAAAAAACAGCAACAAAAAACAAACCCAACAACTTTGGCAGTTTGACTACCTTCCCCAGTCTCACCTCTCACCTTTCATTTCTAGGTAAGATCTGAATGTCCACCAGAGAAACCAATCATGCTGCTTCTTCTAATGTGATATCCCCTCTGGCAATGTAACATATTTCTAGCCTAATAAAGGGAGAACCAATTCTGTCTTGAGTATACCCAGTGCGGACTTCAAAATTTTAATCTTTAGCTGCTCAAAAATAGAGGGTTTTATCAGAGTCACTATATGGAATGATTACTTCTATACCAAAAAAGTTACTTAGCATGACAAAGGTCATAGCTTGACAATGGACTACAGCCCAACTACCTGCTATTTGATGTACTCCTATTGGTTGTCTAAGAAACTAAATAACAGTACCTATTTTCTGCCGTTTGTGTCTTCCTTGACAAAAGAAATATTGCCTTTCAATACATTTCTCATTAACTTTTTGCCATTCAGTTGGATTGGCATATAGTCTTCTTCCTGCAACATGTTTTAGCTGATGTGGAGTTACCATGAAGTGCTTTTTTAATTCTAAAATGAGATTTACAAAAAGGTCCCCCTAGAAACAGACAGTGCCCTGCAAGTCTTTTGCCTCAGGCATCTGAGAAAGCACATGAAGATACCATAAAGGCTTCTGTTTGAACAGTTCTTGTTTCTTCACCTTCAGACAGGTAAAACTGCAGGTTACACTTGCAGATGTCTTGCCTGTCTTACTTTCTCTTCTTCTTTTGCCTCTGTTTATATTTTCAGTGAACTGTTGCATCTCCAAATATGCCCATTCTATTTCACATTAGTCAGTACAGGAAATTGCTCTAGTTGTGGTCTCTCTCCCTTATTTTTCTATTCAGATGCTGCAACATGAATTTATCCTCATTTCCAAATTCTTACAGTGCAGTATCTGTTTTAGGGTGTTATGTGTGTAGGTGTTTTCTTAAAGCATAGGGGGGAAAAAAAGGATATTAACAGGTATCTTTCAGTAACACAGACCATTCGTATTCCTCTTCCTTCACTGCTTTTACAACACTGTGAATGAGGTAAGCATTAGGGATAGGAGGCAAACTGCATGAAGAAACCCATATAGACCGCCTGAAGATGTGCATTGTAACTCACCATTCCTGACTGCACAGATGTGCTGGAGCTATCAGTTCACTCATGCTTCGTGTCCTGCAATGCAATGCAAAAAGTAGGTAGCATTTCTTTTCTCTCACTCATCAGTTTGGGTCTTCCTATCATCAACCGCTGTAAAGCAGGTTCAGTGCTGGCCTAATTGAGTCTTCTGTACTTCCTCAGCAAAATGGAGCACAAATATGAGGCTCACTCTACAAGCAGCTGACACATGTAAGCTTATGGGAAGCCAATCTCCATGTGGCTCAGCCTCTTCCTTTGAACACAGAATGAAGTGCAAACCCCACACCTGAGCTACCACAGCCATTTGTCTGGTGTCACAGAGTCATAGTGTCTTTTGAGGCACAGGCTTCAGAGCAGTCAGTGTCTGAAAGGAAATGAACAGATGAAACCGGAAGAGCAGCAGCTCCTTGTCAGACCAAAGATCCCTGTAATCCTTTCTCTGACAATATCTGTCAGAAGACCTCTGGAACAGTTAGGAAACAGGACAAACTCCTGCTGATATTTCAGCTGGATAATCTGTCATCCCTCAATTGCAACTCAAACTTCCAAGCCAGAAAAAAACACTTTCATAATCATAATTTTTCTTCCATTAGTTTGTCCCATCACTTTTAATCTCAGATAAATTTCTAGCACTCATAACATCCTTTTGGCAGGGGATTACACAACTAACCACACATTATAATAAAAACTGCCTTCCTTGTTTGGGACCTGCCAACGACTTTTTTCATTTGATGACTTCAAAGTTATAGCAAAGGGAGAAACTGCTAATTATTCTTCTTACCTTCCCATCATGAGTATATAGATCTATGTCACATATCTCCTATGACATTTCCTTTACAAAAAATGCCAGTTGTATGAGATACGTACTTGCATGGGAGTCATTCCATATCTCTGATTGCTCCTGCTGTCCTTTGACTTTCTCAGATCCTGTCTCCTTTTAAAGTTGGGATACCAGTTCCATATCCACATATTCATGATGCAGATGGGGGATTTACACAGAACAGCAGTAACATCTTCTATTTCACATTATATCCACAGACAGAAAGTAGGCTGCACCTTGTTTCATGGGTTTCTTACTTTCCAGCCAATCAATAGTCATGCTTAAAACAAGTAGAGGCTCCACAGTTTGCCCATAATACTTCAAAGCACCTGGGATTGTTCATGGTGCCAGAGAGGAACCAGAAACCTTAGTGGAAACAAGTTACTTATTTTTTAAAACTGTTCTAAGAGAATTCTAAATAGATGTAGAAGTTGGTCATTTTAGAGATGGTTGTATCTCAAGAACTCCTTAGCTAAGGTAATCTGGGTCTTAGCATGGCAAGACAATCTTACAGAACAAATTCATGATGCTTTTGAACTTTACTAAAAAAAAAAACCCACATAAAATTTAAATACAAAAATATTTTTGCAGTGCCTAGACACATACACCAACAAACAATGAATATAGAATCTCCTCCATCTCAGTTAGAATGGAAAAATAATTTCTGTATTCACTACAGACTGTTTTGCTTCCACCATCTGTCCAGCGAAACTATTGAGTAAAACCTGAAGTGAATGAGGGTATCTCACATTAGAACTTTATTTGCCTTCTTGAGACTCAGCATAATACAAGGAACATATTTTAAGTTCTTGGGAAAATTGTTTCTTCGTACTAATGCTCATATCTACTACACACAATTAAAACTGTGTAAAAATAATCAAAATAAATGTTCATATGGTCTTTAATTCTGTAAAAAAAAAACCAGTTTGGTTAACTGTTCTGCTCCATACAGAATAACACACTGGAATAACAAATGCACCAGTCAGTGAAATGCTTTACAGAGAGCAAAATATAGGTACTTTGTTTCATTGGAGAACTGCCAGTATCATGTGATAGTTAGACTATATGTTTGAGTAAGGAAACAGGACAGTGCATTAGATTAATGCTTTGACTTTTCAACCTATTAATCTACCACCTTTAGGACATGATTTTTAATCCACTGCAGAGCAAAGTGACTGAAAATCATTCCATCCTGACAGCTTTAAAAGATCACAAGTGAAACATGTTAAGAAGGTCTCAACCCAGCTGATGCTGAACAGAAGCAGTCATCTCAGAAGATACTCAGCACTGGTCTTCTTTCAGCATTTTCACCAAAACAGATAGCTTTATTAGTGCAAGGGGTATTTCATACTAGACTGATGATAAAATGACTGAAATGTATTCTAAAGCAGTCCAGGATGAGTGCATTATAGTTTTGCTGTCACAAAATATTGTATGTCCATTAGTCACACATAAAAACTTAGTATAAAGTCATGTATAAATTTTTCCCTACTGTTGCTGATATAAAAAAAAAGAAAAAAAAAAAAAAAAAAGCAGAAGGATACAGTGAAATATAATGCATTTTAATGCTTTTTAAGTTTTTAGACTGGATAAGAGAAGAAAATCACCTGAAAGGCAGAAAGAAGCTAGGTAAACTGTTCTGCAGCAATAATGTGCTACTTCAAATTCTAACTGTAAATTCTCTAGCTGGTCTTTTCTAACAACAGTACGGGGTTTTTTAAAGCATTTTTTCAAAGATGCAAAATATTCCAACAACTGCTGTGGTTTCTTTTCTCTCACTAGTAAATGTGAGTAAAGACAAATGACAGCTTTAGTACTTTTCCCACTGGCGAATTCCTAATTAAATAGTTTATTAGTAGATTATCTAACCTTCATTTAATGAGGCCCTCCAGATGTTGTGTCTTAAGTGAGGCAAAAAGGAAAACAGCTGAATGCTAAGCACAACATAATTGGTTATGGTCAGCTCGGAAAAAAAAATGCATTCTCATGTTACCATTACTGTAAGGACATATGATTTTCTCTAGAAATGGCCAATGAGTGATGACCTACAGAAAATCCTTTAACTATCTCCAGTTATAATTTTAAATATACTCGGGTGTATTTGCTTCACTTTCATTTAACATTAGTCTTCTCCCCGCTACTTTTGTGCAGCTTTCTCTAACACTTCAAGATTCCAGCTTGCACTCTTCTGCCCACTTCATAACCCGTAACATTTTTATGAAGTTTCTTTTATTTGTTCCTCCTAAAGAACTGTGTCCAGTACAGGTTCATATTTCCATTCATTAACAGTTAGACAGAAAAATAATCTCTAATCATACTATACAGGATTTTTCATGGGATAATAATTGATCAGAAAGAAAGCATTTAAGTAGAACAAGCAGAATTTTTATGCAGAATAGAAAACTGCCTAATATATAATTGACTATCAGAAAGTCTCAATTTAATACAATGCCTACATAAGAATGATGAGAAGCATTTAAAATGCAGGGTTGAGATATTTTTTCAGTAATCATCTTAAGTCTTATTGCAGAAGTATCAAGTTTGCTTCCAGAGAAACATGGAGGCGATTCATTTATGGTTTCAGTGTTTATTAACATTGTAAAATTAGTCATGTGACACTTCTTTGAAAAGTTGAACAACAGAATGTAGTTATAGGGAGATAAAGATATTTTTCATGAATGTCCAAAAAATTTTCAAAGGAACTATGTAGTCATGGGATAAAAAGGATTATAAAATGGATACTGTACTACTGTGCAGGAGGCAGAAGGTAGGAAAAGATGACAAACCCTTATGACAGAAGGAGTTTTTTCAATTTAATTATATGTCCTAGGGTTCATGCTGTTCATGTCCCTGCAAGCAGAATAACCAAGTTACAAATGTTCTGATGACACTATTAATTAAGGACAGTAAAACAAGGGGCGACCCTTAAGAACATCAAAACCATCTCATGTGATTCAGGATCTGAGCAATAAAACAACAGACAAAATTTAGTTTTAATAAATCTGGGCTGCTGCCTATGGTAAAATAAGTCCTGCCTCTCCATATAATGAGATTAAATCCTGAGCTGACCATTGTCACTGAAGTGCGAGAGATTGGTGTTATGATGGAATATTCCATTAAAACATCAACTTGGCAAAAAATATCAACTCTGTCAGTCAAATAGGCAAAAGAACTATTCAGAATTAAATGCAAAAAAGAATATATTATGTCACTCAGTAAAGAGATGTCTGATGCACATCTTGAATGGCACAAGCACTGGTCTCCTCATCTCCAGAAGGAGGTCATTGAACTGGAAAAGGTTCAGAGAACAGTAAGAGCAATGACAGGGTCACTAAAGAAGCACTTCAGTTTCTTCTATTCAGAAAATAAAAAAACTATAATAAGGTATAATAAAGTCATCTTTGGGATGGAAAGGGTGGACAGAGGTGGCCAGTTCACTGTCACTTCCATTATAATAACCAAAAGGCACTAAATCTTGCTAGAAAGAGGAAGGTTCAAAGGAAAGAAGTTGGTTTTCCTAAACCAATGTAGTTGGAGTAGGATGCCCTGTTGCAAAATTACATAAATACCGAAACCTGATATATGTTCAGAAGAAGCCTAGGCAACCCTTGTTAGAAAAATACATTGGAGCTATTAAATACACAGGAATTACATCTGGGTGAGAAACTCTCAGATCACTGGGTGGTGGTGAAGTACTCCTTCCTTTCAGAAATCTCTCAAGTCCTTTGAGAGAATTTTTCCCCTTTCTGTTCTATAATTCTGTAATTTTTTTCTATTTTTCCTACAGATTTCATGAAGATACAAATAAAATTGTATATTTTCATTATTTCTTTACCTATCAGCAATTATTCTGATCAATGAGAAAGGTCTAGAAAAATCCACAGTGAAAAGCAAAAATAAAAATTTATGTTTGAAAAGAAATATTTACCTGTTTTTCATTTATATATATATTCAGTATAAAAAATGAGAATAAGAAATAAAAGTGTGGACTTTTAACAATAGAATTTTCCACAGAAACACAATAAAAATTTTAAATAAAGTAAGAACACGAAAATTTCAAATTTCTCATAAAAATGTTCAAGTGCAATAAAAGTAATGTTTTCTCATAAAAGTTATTTCCAAATGCAGAATAATTTCCTAGCAGGATATGCTAATTGTTGAATGTAAATTTCAAGGAAATTGAGCATTTTCGAAAAGACTTTTCAATTTTTACCTATTTTTTAATCTATTTTACATATTTTTTTTAAACATAGAAATAATTGGGCCCACTTTTATTGTTAAGGTTTACATAAGCTTATATACATGCATTCTATGAATAAATACGTTTTGAAAATAATGTGGTTTTCTTTTGCTATATCATTTGTGAAACAAACAAATATCCTGCATCATTTAAAATTAGTATCATGCACAAATGGTATCGAGGGTCTGCAGGACCACGGAGACATAAGGGGGTAACAGTGAGGGAAATAGTTTGATGCCTGCATTTTGTTCCTAGAACTGTGCTCTAAACGTAACCAAGCAAACTATAAAGGCAGAACTCCAAGTCATTCTGACCTCTTGCATTGTGGAGTTGCACTTGTTCTTTTCATCATCAGCCTTATTGAACCCAGATGAAACTAAAACTGCCTGGTTTACATCCAGGCATTTATTTCTTCTAACAAAGCTAGTAAACAGCATATTTAACTCAAAAAGAGAATGGTATGTTTAGCTAAGTATTGTAAAACCTAGTGTTAACATTTAAGACTTGGCCATCTCACATTATCTTCAGTTTAATGTAATGCTAAATAAGACCAAGCATGGGAAACTACTCAGAGCGGCTTTCCATAAAGAAGTGAACCTCCACCTTACCACCTTCAGAGCATCTCTAAAAGTGAAGCACCTGCAAGAAGATCATGATGACTGACTGGTTTTCTATCTGGCACCTTTCACTGAATAGTATTGATGTATTTGATCTATGAGTTGTGTTGAGATTGACTATTTGATGTAATGCTTGTAACAACTTTTTTTTCTGTTTGTTATTTAAGGTTAGTGACAGGTCAGCCACACCACATGGTCTCATTTCTTTATCCTATTTGGATAACCTTGCTAGATTATTTCTACCTCCATCAAAATCAAATTGATTTCTATTTCTTTAAGAAATTAATCCTCACTGAACTTCTTTAATTCTAGTGAATACTACAGGAATAAAACCTCGCTCAAAGTGGCTGTGTTTATGCAGCACAAATATATAAGATACAAGTGCATCAAATCCAAACTGACAGCTGAAATTTTTGAAAAAGATTTGTGATTTTTTTTTAATTGTCATTTAATAACAGCATAGATGATTGCCATCAATAAATACCAGACTAGTCTGAACAACGAAGATGCAGGTACTACTCAGAAGACAAATAACCAAGCTTTTATAAAACTGATCTTATAACAATGAATCTACTTAAGCTCCAGGACTCCTGGAAAGCAGATTATTCAGACTAGGTGAGACTCTGTTCTTAAAGGAAATATACAAACTAAAAAAGAATTATTTATAATTTGGACTATGGTTGAAGTCTGAATCTGCAACAATCTGCAGCATGTGTTTGAAAACTACGTAGTAAAGCTCAGTGGTTATGGAGATGGTGACCAGGGTTTGGCCTGTGACTTAGAAACATATTCACCGGGCACGTGCAAGTATCCTAGGACAAAAATCCTTTACAAAACCAGTACTCAGCTCTGGCTACTTGCTTTTTTCTCTAAGGATAATCACTTAGAGCTGTTAGGAGGTTCAGATACAGCTGTCTGGGTTTCTTTGAAATCAAAGTCTTTGAACAATTTCCCCCTCTTAATGGATTTGCAAAAATAACATCATGTTTTCCTCATTTGACATTGCTGTGCGTTGTGGTGAAATATGAAAAGGTGACAGCAAATTCCCATGCTAGGTGTTAGCAGTATAAATTAGATCTATTTGTTCTTCCACACTTAGCTGTGCCAATTTAAATGGCACACTTCTATTCAAGTATAAATAAACATTAATGAACTGCTCCAAGGAATATGCATATTAGAAATCCTCAGTTTGTACAGAAACATGGCAATTACCAACACCAAACTATAGTCAAATCTAGTACCACCCCATGGAAAAACCTCTGGGAGAAGCTAAACTCTTGGGCGTGACTCAAAGATTAATACTTGCAGGTAAGCCAAGTTAAACAGCAAGTCCAATGTAAAAAGCCAGAAACAGAGACTACTTTCCCACCTTGCTCCCTTTAGACTGGATAGGTCAAACCCAGAGCCTTACACTACACCTTGCAGTAGGAATGCAGCTGAGCTGATGGTAGAACACCACCCTCTCAAACCACCTTTAACATGTGATTCAAAGCCATCCATACAAAACATCACAGAAAATCCTGTGAAGATTGTATCTTAGTGTGACAAAGGGATGCATTATTGTAGCAGTGTCTGTATCTGAGAGAGACAGTCGCTGTCTTCTGACAAAATACACAGGACCAAAAGAAATCTGTGGAAATCAAATCAGCCTGTTTATTTGACCCATAGAGATATGAGCCTTTTCTACATGACAAAGCACACACTAATTCCCACAAAATAAGTGGGAAATGTATTTATTTTAATTATGCCATTTGAGAATTTTCTGCAGGATGTATCATAAAAGTAATGAGGTTGTTATTAGAAGATATCTATCAAAAAAATCTGCTATTAAATCGTTTTACTACTTTTTTGTAGATTACAAAGCAGTGAGTAGTAGAACATAGTTAAAATATTACAGGTCTCCTGAAGATTAAATACTGTACAAATACAGTAGCCATTATTCCAGTAGCTTGATTACCCACAAGTATGATGTGCAACAGATCACAAGCAGGAAGAATTACTTGGAACAGAATGAACTACAATTTTATCAACCATTCATTTTAAAAACAGAGTACTGTATTAGAGTCTCATTTTATGAATGTGTGCACTGACTAAATTCCTGTTTAAAATGTTGTATTTTTCTTTGACCTTAGTACTTCATGGGCATGTACATTTCAGTTACTTGTAAAAACAAAATACCAGAAAATAATTCAAGAAGAAAATCTCTGTCAAACTCAGATTCATGTGATTATTTTACCTTGTACCTATGAATGATGTCAGTTGATTTATATTTTAACTCATTTTAAAGAAAACTACCAAGAGCTAAGGCTCAAAAAACCCAAGCAGATTAAGCTGAAAATCACACATTAATGAGACCCCGACACTGAAAGACAGCCTAATAGTTAAAAGCAAAAATTTTACTCATGGACCAAGTACTTTTTGTGTGTGAGAACTGAAAACAAAACACAGGCAAGGAACTGGAAGGCTTTTGTGTGTGAGAACTGAAAACAAAACACAGGCAAGGAACTGGAAGGCTTATTGCACTGGTTTACAAAACACAGATTAAGCATAAAACCTAGGCAAGCATCAGAGGTTCTTAATGTCAAAACATAACGCTAAAAATAGCTAATTCCAAGCACATTTTCTCTTTGAAAATACATATTTGGATCTTCATTCATACTCTCATATGCGCTTTGAGCCTTCCGTCAGCTCGTAAGCTCCTTCTAGGACTCTAAAATTATCTTCATAACCAGAAGCTTTAGAAACTTTTGTGGTAAAACTGAAAGCACCTGTGTAAGACCAAAAGGTCCTACAAGTTTAGGTGCTGTATTTACAAATATCTTGTGTTTTTTGCATTCAACCATAAATGGCAGTTGCATTTGGACTACTGACAGCCACCTTTTCAGAAAAGAAAAAATTCAAAATGCCAAGATAAGATAAGATAGAATTAAAGATCCTGATAAAGCTCTGCCTACGTGCACATCAGTGCTGCCCTCCAGACTTGGCTGCCTCCAGTATGTTGCCTTTGTAAAACTTCAGAAATGCTGCTCTGACTCCTCCAGCATCCTTTCTTCATGCCTCCTGCCAGGCCCTGGTCTCTGTGTGCTCCCTGCTCTTCTCAGCAGTGGACTGTCTTTGCTGTCCTCCAAACACTTGGCCAGCAAGGCTGTCCTGCTTGTGTCTCTCTATCAACAGGGAAGCCCCCAGTACAGGTCAGTTCTTTTTGCAGGAAACACAACACAGCAGCATCCACAAGTAAAGCAAATACCATCAGGTATAGTGAGCCACAAAAAGAGGGAAAAAAATAATCTTCTGATAGGTTTCTCAAACAATAAGAAATACACATAACGTACAATTTCCCAAAGGGTAAGAAATACACATTACTTAATTTAATTTCCAGTGTTTTGTCCAAATTTGACATCATCCTCCTGTTTTGCACAGAAAAAAGCTATCCCATCTGAAACAACCCATTTTCAGCTAAAACAAAGCCCTTACTTAAGTAACTGTCATAAATATATACATACATTAAAAAAAAAAAAAAAGCATGAGTAATATGCCACGTTTTTTTTAAAAGAGGCCCTTTGCTATGCCAGTTGTTAAAGGCAAAACCACCCTTGCTTTTCTGCCTTTTAATTTTAAGAAGCATGGTTCCTCTTGGTTGGACACAATAACAACATCAGACTTTCATGTACAGGTTATTAAAGATGAAATATTAATCTAGAAATTCAGTACAGTTTTAGAATTTAAATATTTAAATATTTAAATAAAGTAGATCTTAAGAAACTTCCTGACTGTATCTGTCAGATCTGTTCAAAATCAGAATCAGAATTAAGTTACACTAATAAAAAGAAATCAAACTGAAATAATAAAGGTGATTATAGCCTAGAATAATTCATGGCATTAAGTACAAATGTCTTTAAATCTGTATTGATTCCATTTAATACCAACAAACCAAGATGAAGGAAGTAGTATATGATTACTAGTTTCATTTAAATAGTAACAGTAAGTTTTAATTTCCTTCTGTGGGGTAAGGTGGTGTGGATTTTTTGCATGTTGCACAGAAATGTAAGAAAAACAAATGGAAAAGATGTCTTTTGATTTTTTTCCTTTCTTCAGTCATAAAAGACATGTTTATTGCAGAATTGGACAATTCTGAAATCAGACTGTTGTAGAAAGCAGTCATCTGCTTCCTCAAAGAAGGTTGTGATATAGTGTTGCATGCTACAACATTGTACTGTTAGTTAGTACATGCTGTTAGTATCTGTATCTCCTGTGCAAACATTTCACATGGGAAAAATTCTGACAGCATTGTTTCATGTCTTTTAAATAGACCAGTTGGCATTTTTTTAATGAAAACAAGACACAGAAGAAACGTCTTTTATTAGTAATTATCATTCTTAATTTGAGGTTTCTTTTCTTCATGTAGCTTACACTATGGAGGCTTCAATCAGTGTTTTGCAATCCAAGAACATTGTTGCTTCAAAAAAGACCCTGGAACTCCTGTTGGGAGATTATAATTGCTTATTCCAAATCTTCAGTTAAATTCTTCATAACATGGTGTTATCTTGTCAATCGTTTAAAACAAATGAGACCAAGCCAAATGCTTTGTGTTTACTTGTCATTAAGGCTCTCTTGAATATTTTACTGATAAGGCAATGCATGTAAAGAGTTTTTTCATCAGCTGCTCTTTGACGTAGCTATAGTCCAAACTCTGCAGAACTTCAAGTAGTTCTTGAAATTTGTGTTAATGTGGAAATAAAAAAAAAAAGATTTAAGCATACAAACCACAACCCACCAATCTATTTCTTCCTCATGATTAATTGATTCAACTCTATTAAATACACAGATGTGAAGCTAAATTAACAAAGTGATGAATCTGGCATTCAGTTGGTAAATATATCATGAAAAGTTGGCATCACAGAAATTAATAAGAGGTTTAGCACTGAAGAGTCTTTGGTGTTAAAGTGAATACATGGAACTGAGGTCCTAATTTTAGCAGGAAAAAAGTCAAACTCATAACTACCACATATTGCTCCACTGTTTTACCAGGACATCCAATTTACCCTTTGCACAAAACTCTTATGCACGGTACTTAAACATTTCTTTTGGAAGAATATTTCTGAGAGGCTGTTGCCACCAATACCGCCAGAACTGAAGTTCCCTTTAAATTCATTTAGGGGTGTTTTGAGTGTAATTTCTCGATTACATAGTGTTTTGGCTGTTGTGAGATAGTTTCATTCACTCCTTTGCTAAGGGCCATGGTCACAGCCTTGTCTCTTTAGTTTTAACCTCAGCATCCTTCCCCTTCTGTACATTGTCCATTTATACCACATACATCCACCTTTCTTTGACTTTGTTCTTCCCTTTTTTTCCTCTTCCGCCTTTATTTTTCTCTTCAGATCATGTCATTCGGACCCTCCCTGATTGTCTTTTTAGTTTTATAAATCACTGCTTATTAAATGGAGTGTTACTCTCAGTTGTCCTTGTCTTTGTCCATTTAATTGAGAAAACGTAATTTTATTGCCAAGGTGTCAGGTAAAATGAATGCAACCTCTGCCTAAATATCAGGACTCACTTTTGAGCTTCAGGAGGACTTCACACTCAGCCTATGGTTACCAAGTACAGCACAAAAGAACGCTGCTATGTTCATCATTACACAATGGTGGCTTACATCAGCCAAGATCTTCAGATCTTAACAGACAAATATGTTACATCCATAACAAACAAAAATAAATAAAAAATCAGACTAATCACAAATTTGAGAAAAACTGAAATGGTGTGTCAATCAACATGGAGAAGAACATGCAGTTCCTTCCACTAAACACAATGACACAGAGCTGCTTGTTGCACATGGGTTCACTTTCAGATTATTTCTAATGACTGTGCCAGTGTTGATGGAGAGGTAGTTTCCTGCATTCATAGAATTACGGGATATTTCTGCCAGGATACAGATTTACTAAGCAAATATGGAATTGGTGTCAGATCAGACTACAATTCAGGCTAAAATTGTACAGGGCGGTTGTGCTGAACAGAGGCAAGATTTTGACATAGTGTAGAAAGCACATCTGCCAGCTGGAGGAGTTCCACCAGAGGCACCTATGTGTCTTGCTCTGAGCTCTTGCTACACTACACTGACCAGTGATGAATTCCTGCAGCGTATCCACATGGAAGGCCCAGGTGTAATGGGCTGGACATATGGCTTGGATCAATGATGTACATATGTTCAAGTACCTCCTATGCAGGGAACTGGAGTGTGGAAAGAGGAAGCAATGGTGATCCAAGAAAGTGCTTCTAGGACACCCTAAAGGCAGGATTGATTGAGTGCAACCTTCCGGCCAAGTCTTTTGAGATCTTTGCCAGAAAGAGACAGCAATGGAGCATCAAGGTGAGGGAAGACATAGGCCTCTTTGAACAAAAACAGATGCCATTGGGCAGGACAGGCATGTGGAGGGGGGAAAAAAATAAAAAGGTTGTGTCAGCAACAGCAGCAGCAATAGATCATTCCATGCAGACAGTGAGTGGTATGGTGACAAGCATGGTAAAAGGTAGTTATCCTGCACAGGCCTCTGCAAGCTGTCATTGCACTCACTGAGTTTGAGTCACCCATCAGCTGAACAGGACTGCCTTCCTTCACGTGGAGGCAAAAACTCTGCATGATTCAACAGTTTGACACACATAAAAAATACCTGGGGAAAGTTGTTTGGGGGTTTGGGGTTTTTTTGCTTTCACTTTGCTACTGAAGCCAAATTCAAAGGAATACTAAAAACAAATCAACTCAGAAAAACACAACTTTCTTTACTAAATTCATCATGAAAATGCAAGAATTTTATCTTCATAATTCCTTTTTTTTTTTTTTGTTGCTAATGTCAAGAATTCTGACCTCTTGCTGTTATTCTCATTGTAAAATCTGACATCTGCCAGCTTTCAAGCAGTCTGTGTATACCAGCTAGTTGTTGATTTTAATGACATCCATATCTTCTACCTTTGTTCCAGGTGGGAGTCTTATCAAAAGTAATGGATCAAATAAGAAAGCAAGCTAGCCTACCTCAGAGACCCCTGCAGTTCAGAACAGAAATAGCCTGGAGAGGGCTGTACAGCTTTTTCTGTGCTTGCAACTTCTGATGACATGAGCAGGACCCAGCTCTATAAAACAATGCACATGCTTTAAGTGCTTCCTCATGATTCTCTAGGTAAGCACATACACCTAAGTGCTTAGGTCTTTAGCTAAGGCTCTAGGGACCCAGTTTGTCTCACTACTGACTGTAAAAGGAGCTCAGGGTGATTATCTCAGACTTTGATGTCTGCCAGTAAGATATCAAATGTAGGGGGAAAGAAAAATCTGTGGGGCTCTGAACTTTTTGAAGTGGAGCTTCCTAGACATCCACATTCCCACAGTACGTACCAAAATCTGAATCCTTGGCAAGACACAATGCTTAGTCAGATGTAAATTTAACAAAGAATTATTGTAAAAGTTCTGCAGTACCACTTTCCTGCATTTTAGAAAATAAGTAGTGTCATCTCTATCTACCTGTTTTTGGAAGGAATGGCTCAGTTGATAATGTCAACCTGTACTCTGTGTTCCAGATCCTCACTTCCTGTTGACCACTACAGGTCTGACACAGTGCTCAGCAGAGGACTTACCTACATAAGCTAAAAAGCTCTTCGCAAGCTCCAGGATCTGCTTGCTGGCTGCCATGAACACCAGTCTGAGGTGTCTAACCACAGACACACACACACACATTGTACAGAAATATCTGACTCCTGACTGAAGGCTGTTAAACCTCCTTCAATTCCTTCAGGGATCTAACAGCAAAACTAGCTTTTACCACAATCATCAGCATTCATGTTGGAGAAGAAGTTCCCTTCAGAGAAGCTGAAAGATCCAAAAAAGAAAATCCAAAACTTACGCATTTTTATCTTTCTTGTTGGGAAAACAGTGCTCAGTTCTGAGAATAGCTAGTCTTTACCAAACTGCAGGTGACAGTTTTGCTATTTTCTGGCTCATCTATGCAGTCACCATATTTTATAGCCCTATACCATCTGAACCTTGTAAGCCTGTGTATTTCTTCAGGGCGTGAAAGACCATTGAGATGATGTTACTGATCAAATGAGTAGCAGCAATAGGAAAAACTACTGAGTTATAATGGTATTGGAAGAAAAAAAGAACCGCTGACCAAACACCATTTCAATTCCTCATCTTTACTACAAACAGGCAAGTATAAGCTTAGTAACTGAAATAGAGAAACAAATGCCTATGCAGTAGTGTCAGTCTATAACCTACCTACTTTTCCTCTCTTCATTATTCTTACAAATTTCCATGAAAGCATAATGCTACAATTACTGTCTCCACCATATAACAGAGAAAACCAAAGAGAATTTGAATATTATGTGAATAATAGAAAACCTTTCTCAAAAACTGTATAGTCAAAAGCAAAGCAACCCCGTGTAATATATACAGAAAGCTAAACTTCAGGTGAGACTGCATAGTTTACAAAGTACACCAGAAGGAAATTATTGGTACATTATTTTCTAAGATCCTTACCTGGAGCTGTAACTGGTCACTCTTAGTGAGCTGAGCATAGCATTCTTGTTCAAAGACAACATTTAAGCTTCATGCTTAATTTATAAGGATGTGTTGAATACCTCTTGAGGGAAAGTAAAGTGGGGTTTAGGCCATATTTAAGGACAAACCTAGTATCCAAAACCTTTTCCTGGTCTGCTGCCTAGACCTGAAGGCAGTGTGGACCTTACAGCACATTGATTTTTCCTACTTTGACCTGGGAGTAGAAGCTGTGCATCTTGCTTACCAACCTGGTAGGAATCCCAGACTAGGCCTGACTCCCCTGAGAGACTCCATCTAATAAGTATTTTTTGCCCCTTGAATGAGCCGCCTGACTCATATCACAACCTACAGATTATGCCTAAGAAGTGGTAATAAAACCAAGCTGCCGACAGCATCATGAGAAGCTGTGCCTCAGTTTTAAAACCCCAGGGTAAGAGAAAATGAATGCATTTTATTCCATTAATTAACCTATGTAGTGGGAATAGAGTCTACAGCTCGGTACATCTCACTCCCTTGGCTCAAGGGTTTAGGACACTGAACTAGGACAGGAGCTACACAGAGGACAAAACAAAATCTGCAAACGTTTGCCAGTACTGCAGCTGTTAGGCTGTTGGGCATGTGATTTCCCCTATTGAAAAGACTGTATCCTGCTCATTCTTCCAAAGAAAATCAGCAACAGCCTTATACTGGAGAGAGAATACAAATCTGTGGTGCACAAGTGGGCGCAGATGCTTGGGCTGGGCTGCTTGTACCCCAGGGAGGGGCAGGATTTCACATAGCCCTGCTCAGCATTTCTTGAGCTGGTGAACAGGTTTTGAGTCCATCCTAACATAACCAATCTTCCCCATCAGTTGTACAGAATGCTAAATTTTGCTTCCAGGGACAAGCACATCTTTCTCCAAGAGTTCCCCTGAATTATGACTGAATTGGATAACTTTGCCATTTTTGCAGCACCCAACAGTCAGACCCAGCTGTATAAATAAGCACAGGTTAGCTGAAGTCTCTATAACTTCACTGATTTACTTCTACTTAGATTCCGGCCTTGGAATATTGATTTATGATTTGATATCTTAGCACTTACTTACACAGGCAATGGGCCTGACAGTTCATACAATCAAATGGATATTTTTTAAGACACCCTTCAGTTGTAATCAGTATTCCTTTTTACCTTCAGTGCACAAAAATTACTACCAGCTTTAAAAACACCACACTGTAGCCACCTTGATCTTTGACAAAGCATTCTTAATTTTCCATAATTTTGTATATGAACCAAAACAGAAAACAGTTTTCCAGGAATAGAGCAAGTAACCAATTCAATATTTGTACATACTAGTATGTTAATTACACCTCCTTCTTCAATCCATTTGGCTACTGTAATTTAAATTTTTGGAGAAAAAAAAAAGTAAGAGAAAGCACAGTTGACAAAACAGAGAATTAGTCTGAGATGATTATTAATATCTCTGGAAATTTTTTGGTATACAACATGAATTTAATCATGTCAAAATTTAAGCCCATAAGTCACAGAACTCACCTTGGATTCAGATTCTAGTTTAGGAATAAAATGATGAAAGTGTAATTATATGGCAGAATTATGCTGAACACAACTGAGAGCTACCAAGGATTAAATTGCTTGTCTTTCTCCACCTTGTCCTCAGCCAAGTGGCAGGAAACAGCTGGCCAGAATTTTTGAGTGCCTTTAATGAAGTGAATACTTAGTTGTTAGGATTTGGTGATTAAATGAAATAAGACTAATATTCCTGTGTGGATTTACTGAAAGATGATTGTCCTGAAAAGAAAGCAACTCTCTACGTGAGATTTAGCTAGGGAGTAAACTTGCTCAAAAGTTCAGTTTATGGAGAAAATTCTTAGGGTGTTGTGTTTCTTATTGTGTCTCCTTAAAGGCACTAAACCAAGGCACAAATTAACTAATTTATTTCAAATGTCTCACCTCAACCAAATACGTCCAAATAGTTAAGCTAAATAAATAAGCTAAATGAATTTATTCCGCTTTCAAGACCCTCTTAATGTTCTACTGTAATTAATATAAAGCACAGAGGGTTATTCCAGAGTGGCTATAGGTTAAATAAAGCTCTTAAAAGCAAAATCTTGAATCTGCACAATGTAGACTTCTTAGGAAACATTGGAAGCTTAGGTATAACAACATGCATCAAAAAGTGACCAAAACTATGATGTTGGACATTTTGCATCTGTTTATATTTTACTAGAGGAGACGTAAGAAATTCCAGATTCACTTTCATCATGTTTGGTACTTGCAGTTGATCTATATTCCAGATTTGCTTAACAACAAATATTAACTTTGGGGGAATTCACCCTCCTTCTTAGCTACAGTTATAATCAATTCATAATGTAATCCATGAAGTAAATATTCCTGGCCAAGTGATCAAACTACACTCACCATTTTTTTGCAGGGAAAAAAAAAAAAAAAAAAGAGAAGAAAAGTAGAAACAAAGAAGAAAAGTGAACAAATGTGCAACAACCAAAAACACAGGGTAAACTGAGTTCAACTTAAAAACCAAAAGCGCTGTCAAGTCACTTTGATGTTCAGTCACATGGTTCTTATAAGAATTTAATTCTATCAAACAATATACTGAATAATCACATTTGTGTCCCAGTTATTGTTTAAAGGCACTCAGAAAACTATTTAACAGCCAATCTCAAAAAATAACAGCATGCACAAATATCTCTACCTATCGCTGACAAGTAACATGGGCATTTGATAGAGTATAGTTCATCCTGAATAGTTGAAATGCTCAAGGCATTAACCACTTCATCTTTTTGAGCCAAGAATGGGTTTGAAAAGTCAGAACATAAATTATTCTTATCAAACATTTTTAAACATGAAAAAAATACTTTCACTTAAAACCTCATCCACATCTCAGTTAAATAAAAGGGAGATTTTCTGACAGTTTAGGGAATTTCAGTATGATCTGCAAACCGGCACAACCCACTCAAGAGACAGCACAACATAACCCACAACAATCAATTTAAAGAAGTCTGAAAAGTGTCACATTTAGCTACTGCACGCTATGCCCCTGGGTTTGATTGGGGTTTACTGTTTAATCTGAAGTAGTGAAGAACTCAGTTCTATCAGTAACAAGGCAGGCTGCGAAAAACTAACTCAAAAATATTAGTGTCAACAAATTCCAAGGGAAAAAGCAAAAAATACTGTATCAAATCAATCCTATTTTTTTTTTCCTTTTGTATTTCTCAAGGCTTCCAGGATTTTGGTGATATTTAAGACACTTTCTAACAGTATTATGTTTGGGGGTTTCTTATGCATTTTTTAGCTCTTGTTAATTTTCTTTTTTTCCTGTAAGTGAATATCATAACAATATAATCTAAACATCCACTCTGACATGTGAGAACCTGTTGTGTAAAACACTATTAAGTGTCTACAAAGAGGAATCTCTACAGTCCAGAGATATCTAAGCAAAGTATTATAGTGGACACTTATGATTAATTTTAATAATATTTCCCTTTTTTTTTTTTTTTTTAAGGCTGGCTTATAGACAAAGGCAAAATAAACAGCTGCCTAGGGCAGGGGATTGCTAGAGGAATGCACTCGGGAGGGTGAAAGTGAAACCGAGCACAACACTGTTGCAAACATGATGCAGCCACAACCACCCCATCCCTCCGGATGGAGCAGGATCTGGGCGCCTGTCTCCCCAGAGCTGGCCCCCAGTTCCCCACATCGAGCACAGGCTCCTTAGTCTTGGGAAGACAAAACTGAATTCTCCCTGGATTTCCATCAGCCCAAATAAATGTCCTCAGGCATCTGAAGGCGGATTTCTAGTGTGAAGTCCTGTGCAGTTTGGCTCTCTGTGCACTTTTTCATTTGTTTTTAATGCTACTGAACAAAATACTGGCTGCTTAGAGCCAAACCTGAGCTCAATTCTTTCACAAGCATGGAATTTGCTCAGCCTAAGAATGCTCTTTCCCTGCGATTTCAGTGGAAAAAAGACATCTCCAGGCAACAGTAGCCAGCTTCACCCTTGGATGATACATCACTCTATGCAATGTGGTGGCAAACAGCAGGGTGTAGCAGAACAGACCTTCTTCAGCGTACTGGTGTCAAAGAAGTACATGGTTACTGGCAAGACAGAAGCTCATGAAAATGAGAATTTTTTAACTGTAAAGCCACAGAAAGTACCAGGCTTGTTCAAGCAAGTTTGAATTGCCTTAATGAAAATGCCATCATTTTTAGATAGTAATGATGCTCTCTTAACCTGATACTAGATTGACTAACTTTATATGGTATAATACACTTTTTTTAGTACTGTTGATTTACCATTGCAAAAATGTTTCAAAATAACTCTTTTGGTATCATAAATACTAATCAAGGATTACCAAACATATAAACATAAAGAATCCAAGGTCAAACTTTCTTGCAGCTGTGCATAAGTAACAATCTCTATTATACAAGAGTGAAATGTGTGTGCACACACATGTGCATGCCTGTATGGCAAGCACCAGGAGAAACAGGGACGTCTGTATAGAGACATGAAAACCAAAAATCTGAATTCTTGCTGGTGTGATTATTAATCTGCATAGCTGGGAATGGGGAGATCCTTAAAATTTTCCTTCTTTACTTCTTGGATGGCATCAAAGATTAGATGTTTGTTACTTTGTGTTGTGTTATACCTTATTTCTCCAGAATGAAAGCAGGAAGGAAAATATGTTCCTCTCTCTTAAATACCCTTTCTGTTGGTAAATTCTTAAGTTGTTTTCCTTCCTAGGAGTAATTTTTTTGGGGAGAATCATTGACTGACTGACCAACTGGCTCAAAAAAAGCATTAGATACACTACAAATGCTTTGGCAGGACTAACACATCTGGCAGTTTAGCCTTGCTTTGTCCATATCCTTTTCCCATTCAGGAAGACAACAAAATAACCAAGACTCAAATCCTGCAAATGTTAATGTAAACCAGTAACTTTAAACTTACAAATGGCTCAGTGCCTGCATTGACACTAGCTATCTGCATACATTTTGGACAGATATGGAAGCTCTGTATATATAAATTTAGCATGGAGCCTTGCTGCAATCAGTTAGTTACAGCATATTGCAGCCCTAACACTGCTGGAAGAAACAGAAAGTCTCTAAATAGCTACAGCCAATAGTTGCAATCCTAGAAACTCTCACATCTGAATAACATCAATGTCACAAATTTTCATGCTGGATTTGGCAGTGCTCACTCAAATAAGGTAAATTATTTCACCAGAGTAACTGTTTATAGGATTACGTAGCTCCCTGCTACTCTTTATTCCATCTTCAGCCCAGAAAAAGATATATGAAAAAAGAGAACATATAATGAGATATATGCATATAAATAAAGAACATATATGTGTGCATTCATACACACACACATAAACAATCACAGAATGGATGATGAGTGACAAAAAGTCATGTCATTTTCTTCTATTGCTTGCTGCATTCAAGAATCAAGTTTAAACAAAAGTTTAGTGCTACAAGGCCAAACATTGAAAAGTTAGGAAATCCACAAGTAAAGGCTAGTTTTTGAAATAGTGTCTCTTTCTCAGAGATCTGTCTATCCAGCAGACAATCTAGTGGGATGTTGCAGAGTCTAGGGAAGAAAAAATTATAATCACTTCTTTGTTTCTCAGTCTGACAAAAATGTTAATCATATGAAATCTTTCCAACTCACACATTGTGGACAATAGTGCTGGAATGTGAATTCCAGCAGTTTATCACCTGAGACAGGGGAACAATCAACATTGATTGTGGATCCTCTGCTATGGGGAATAAGAGATTTACACTGCTTGTGATGTTCCAGTTATTTACTAAGTAGCAGAAGAACCTTGAAAAACAGAAATCCTGGGTCCTGTCCCAGGTTCTGGAAGATTATTTGTTTTAGTGTCTGTAGACCTTTTATGTTCTTTTCTAATCTGCCATATTCCATCCCTATCTTTTCCTCTGCACAAGCTATTTTCACGTCTCTTCTTAATTAGTTTCTACTGCCTGACCTTGTTCCTGACCTCCTCTAGTGCCTGTTGCCACCTCCTCCAGATCCTAAGTCCTGCAGATACCTGCCCCAGCCCCACCTCTGATCCCCACTTGGACTTTTATTTGAAATAATCTGTTCTTCTTCAGACTGCCCTGAAGTGATGTGGATGACAATGAAGGAGGAATGAGAGCAGAAAAAAAAAGAATCTTCTTGCCCTCATGTCTAGAGTTACTGAGGGACATAAGAGGAACAATTATAGCGAATAAAATGCTTAGCTCTGCTCCAACATTGCCAGCCTTGGCAACTGTTACAGCTGAACCCACGACAAACGTACACACTACAGATAAAATCTACAGATAAATAAATTATAAACAATTATATCAAGAATACCCAGTGATAACTCTGAAAAATGGGTGTGTATTTTTGCAGGAAAAGCAAAAAAACCCGAGCTTCTTTCTGGTCTCAAGGTACCCTCCTTCTTAAATTTACATCATTCACTTTAAAGCAGTTTATTCACTAACATCACACACATTTTTAATATTACCAAACCAAATAATTTCTCCCTATCATTCCTGGAAACAGTTAAACTATTTTGTTGAAGCTTTCTTTTTATATAAAAGCAAGATGCACAGTGTGAGGCAGGCATCAGTCATAAAAATTCTTGTCTGAACGATTACATTTAACAATAAGAAACACGCCAGAATTTTACATAAGAAAATGTTATCCATCTTTAAATAGGAATCTCATTTCCAGCTCCATCTGTAGCATATATATACATAGAGCTGTTCAGTTTTGTTATCTATTTTTAGCCGTCTGCTAGTATTGTTATTTCTCATGCATTTCAAAGTTTTTCTGCTTACCTGCTTTTGTAAGTAATCACATCAAACACATGATCTGTTTCTCATGTTAAATTCCCATTAAACCCGTAGGGCCAGACTCCTCTTAGTAAATTCACCAGCCTCTTTTAGGTAACATCAGCGACTATTTTCACTTCAGATATATTTAATATTCAAGTAAAAATGTAATTAAATTAGAGTTCTGAGATGAAAATGGCTTGAACTTACAGTCTCCTCTTCAAGGTTGATCTTGAATACACTTGTTGAAATCCTGTTGCACATAGTTACTTACCACTGCAAAGCCTGATTTGTTGATAACTTAGGGGAAAAAAACTCAAACATACTTAGAAAGTCTTTTTCTCAAATTACTATGAATCCCATTCTCTTTATACAAGGCAATAAACTGAATAGTTGGATAAACACTATCTTCATTATTTTATCTTAAGATTTGGGTTTCCTTTCAAGGGATTCATGTAGGAGACACTTACGTGGTATAATAGCAGTTGCATGCATAAATCTTAAACGGATTAATATAAAGCCTAACCTCATCAAGGTTTATCTATTATACCTCTAAATATGTTTACATTGTTAGATAAAGGCAACCGTATTCCCTTAAAGTCAACTCATAGATCCTTATGTATTGATTCATGGATTATTAACATATTTGAAGAGATTAATATGTTTAACATGCAATTCTGTAGAGCTACCATAATGTGATGTCATATTTTCAAGGTACAATATGTTTTATAAATATATAGCTCTCCTTCAACCCGGGCACTGCCAGCATTGTATTGCAAGTTGATAGCTGAGTCTTCAAGAAGTAGACAAATCCCGGCTGATCATTATGAAGCTCTGATTTTGATAGAAATGTAGTTTCCTCCTCTTTTATCCTTCATATAAACACACCACATTTCTCTTGAGAGTGTTCTAAATATTAGGTATTTACCTTCCCAGTCTCAGTGTAAGTCACAGGATTTGCCCTTCTTTACATCCCACGTCAACTAATTGCTGTGACGGCTAAGCCTGCCTGACAAGAAACAAGAAGTCTTTCTCTGCCATCAGTAGATGCTATTCAAGAAATATCTGATATCTTCAGCAAGTGAGGTGAAAAGAAGGTGGTTAGGCTGGGCTCCCAGCAGCCAGCACAGTCCAAACTCCTCCACCTGACACTGCCTAATATACTGAGTGTTCGGTTTGGTTGATGAGGTGTATACAAAAAATGCTGGATTCTTACAGATGATGGTAGATGATAAAAGGTAGTTACAGCACAATTATTTTTTTATCTTGTTTAAAAAAAAAGTAGAAATAACATACATGAGGAAGTATCAGATCTCACACATTTTGTACCATTTGATTCCAACACATCTTCCTTTTGCTGTGCTTGTGCCTCGCACATTTGCAAAGCAGTTCTATTTTTTCTCTCTCTCTCCCCCCCCCCACCTCCTCTCATACATATGGGTCTTACATATGACCCCCACACATCAAATGCAATTGCCTGACCTGATCTGTGATCTACTAACCAGCTGCATCTGGAATCGCAGACTGGGAGAGAAGCTATGGCACAGAACTGGAGATGGAGGAGTGCCTCACAGCACATTTCTGCAAGAAAATTTACTCAACCCCCCTGCTGCACTCCAGCTCAGGACAATAGCCTTCCTTGTCATATGCCCAGTGTGCCTCGGAGGCATGACCATCATAGTCTTGGGCTCCAGAGGCACCTGGAATTTTGTCCTCCTCTACGTGACCCAACTCAGGGAATCCTATGTAACACAGTAAAAACAAAAAAATAGACAGATTTTTTTTAAAAAAGTCATTTAACTTGTTCAGCCTTTAAATTCAAGCAGTTGGAAGCGTGGATAATGGCTGTGGAATCTTAATTTTGTCCTCTTATGAATATGCTTTTCAATAAAGTATTTTTTATATGACCACACTTTTTTCTGCTGAACTTTATTCTGTATAAAGATGGATATCCATGATAACGATTTTCCACTAAAAAGATGACATTTCCCATATAACAATTCTTCTATTTAATTGAACAGGCTTGCATTCAATGTGCATTTTGGATTTTGGGATTTTAGATCTGGCATACTCTTTTATTCTTGTTAAATGCAAAACCAGCTAATTGACAATAGGAAAATGTTAGAAACTGTTTTCTCAGTACTGATGAGTGACTTGATATATTTTAAGAGAGGCTGTTTCTTACAACTGATTTTTTCTGCATATTCATTGTATACTTTTACATCATAATATTCCAATGACAGTGTGATCATGGAAGAAGGTGACTGAAGCCATATTTCCCACTGACTCACACAGGCACATTGCGCTTAATATTCTCAGGCATTACAGAAGGGATTAGAATAAAATAAAAGGAAAAAAATACAGACACAAAATGTACAGATTTGTCTGCTGTCATATCCTTTCATTAGCTTGAAAACAAGTTTACTGTGGATTTGCACTGTGACTTACTATCTTCAGAATCCCAAAACTACTCCATTAGTAATAATAAGCTTATATGCACACTACATTAAAATAACTTAAGGATGAATAGTTCAACTTTACCACTTTTTTTAGGACTGGATTCAATAACAGAAATTGGACTCAGCTGTATGGATTTTTCAAGGATATTATAGACCATATTTCCACAGACATTTTTATTGTTGCTAGTCTTCTAAAACATCCAAAAAGTTGTGCTTTTAACTGAGTAGTTTCTTCTGTTTATTAGTTTGTGTGAATATTTTTTCCTGTTATGTCAATTGCCAGACAATAGTTTCATTCTTACTATTATAGATAAAAGTTTATTTGAATGCTACTTCTTGAGTATTTAACTCCCACTAAAGTCAGCTGTGGTAGAATTGTGTGTATTTGCAATTCAGAAGGAGCTTTGCACAAAGGCGGTTCAGAGGATTCCGATGTATAATTCTTTGTGACTGTTGTAAAAAAAAAAAATATAAACAATTTATTTGTAGTGATCAACTTTCCAAATTCAGCATAAGAAAGTTAAATGACGCGTTCATATATGTTCACTAATAGTATTCTGCAAGTCAAATTATTTACTAGGAAAAAATCCAAAGAAGGTAGATTTTTGTTCCTCCATTACTGCATTTTGCAGCTCTAACAGGACTCTAAAAAAATGTATGAATCAATGAAACGAGACAATCTAGTTTACAGGCATTAAGACCAACTAAACATGGAGAAATAGAAATATAATTATGCAGTCACTTTGCGGACAATAATAATAATTTAAATCCAAGTGAAATGTCAGTGTTTTATGGGAAATCTCATATGTTTGGGGGTTTTTGTTTTGTTTGTTTGTTTGTTTGTTTACCTCAAACCCCCAGGTCCTAGAGCTGAAGTAATAAGTATTCCACGTTTCATTATTTTATAAATGAAGCCCTCTCTCCCAGACTTTTAGCGTAAAATTTGTCATGAAAGAAGTTTGAGAATTGGAAGACAAATGAAAAACTCACCAAAGAAAAAAAGAATAAAATCTCATGACCTGTAGAAACAGAGCTGAGCACAACACCAGAGGTTTTGGGTTTGGGTTTGGTTTTCCTATCCCAGAAGAAACATGTGATGAGAATAAGATTCTTCCTACCTGGTAGAAGAACAAGTAGGAAAAGAAATAAGAAATATATCCCTTAGCTTCTCCCTGTCACTGTCTCTCACTGCCCGGTCAGTGGGACTGAGCCTCACCTGCATTTCAGCAGCTGCCTACCAGAGGACCCTGACAGCAGGGGGGCTGTGTCTGGAGCAACCTTCTTCCTGGGCACAAAAGCCATCTCCTCTGTGTACAGCTATCCATTGGAAAATACAAAAAGTGGCAAAATGTGGCTGAAATCTTTTCCCCCCACAGGCTCACACAACCCAAAGCTCAGGGAAAATAGTGGTCATATGCTGGAGCCTGCCTCCACATGAAAGTCTCTGTGTCCCCTCTCACAGAGAGGTGAGGAAGAGGGAATGGGGGGTGTCTCTTCCCCTACCTGATGGAGCTGTGCAGAAAAAGGAGGTGAGGGGCACAGTACTGGAGAGTGAGAGGCAGTGTGGGGATGTGGCTGTGTTGCCTAGAGGTTAAGTCACTCTGCTGGGGATACATTTCTGTCTCTGCTCCCAAGGTTTCATGCTGCATTTGTGCTGTGCTGCCACCAGCAGAAACGACTCCATCTTAGGTGCATGGAAAAAGGCAAGGGTGTCCACCTTCTGTGAGCAGCTGCAATTTTAGGTCTGCTCAGGGAGGGTGTACCAGCCTGAGTCCTTCAAGGATGTGGGGTAGAAGCCTGCTGGGGTCAGCATCCCAAACAGTCAGGCACAATCTCCTCACCCCTGGGAAGGCTGAAACCTTTCTAGACATAAATAAAGACAGCACATGATTTCTTGGGTGAGTTTAAGGTCAAAAAAAGAGCATGATCCTGAAGCCGAATGATCTCAAGGGTAAGAAGCCAAGTAAGATGATCTCAAGGATAAGAATCTGAGTAAGACTTTTCTACTTCATTTACATCTTGTCTTTTTCTTGAATACAGCTCTAAGCTCTTTCAGAAAGCTTGCAGAGAGGTCCTGATACCTGGAGACCTGTCCTTTCTGAAGAGGTGTTTTGTTTTTTTTTTCCCCAAAGAGCAACAAAAAAACAAGGTACCACACTGAAGCCCATATGGTTTATGATGTGAATCCAGAACATATGGAAAGCCCCCCACTCAGGGACCAGGTCCTAAAGTTCTGCCAGACCTGTGGTAAACACCCACTATCCAGAGACACAATAACAGCTTTGCACATCTCTTGGTACCCATTTTAAAGCTTCTTTCTCTTTAAGGCACACTGCAAATGCTTTAACTATCAGATTCATCCAAAGTCACAGCAGAAATAAGAAATATGCCTGTATTAAGGGGTACAAAAACTTCATCCACTTCCTTAAAATGTGCGAGAGAAAGAAATGCTGTAAGATAATG
Organism: Neopsephotus bourkii; assembly: GCF_033783945.1. Classification (NCBI taxonomy): domain Eukaryota; kingdom Metazoa; phylum Chordata; class Aves; order Psittaciformes; family Psittacidae; genus Neopsephotus; species Neopsephotus bourkii. Next base: position 2,407,424 of record NW_026901092.1, on the reverse strand, counting down.
CTCCCCCCCTCCCCTTTCTCTTGCAAAACTAGACCCAACAGATTTCTACCAGAATGGCAGTGGTGCACGGCTTGCCATTGAAATGGGCACTGTGCTCCTCGCCAAAATCTGCGGGGTGCTCTGTGCCAGAACAATGTCCCGATGTGCTGGCAGCCAGCAGGAACCCATTTCCATGTGAGTCACCTACCGGGCTGCAGGTGCTGGAGGCCCATGGAAAGTTGAATCCTAGCCACTAACAGCTAATGTAATCATGTTGCTTGCTCAGATCTCCTGCTGATAAATGCACCCAGTTACTCCTAACTGTCTCCCTTACAAAATAACACCTTCCAGGACACCTACCTCTTCAATAGTTTTTAACCACGCTGCAGCTGCACAAGAAAATCCATTCATCAATTATAAATCAATTGAGGAAGAGAAATCTGCAGCTTGCTTGATTGCCCTTGTTGTCCCTACAACTCACTGATCCAGCTACAGAAACTTTCCAGCCTGCCAGGTCTGATTATTTATTTATTTACATTATTATTGTTGTTGTTGTTATATTGATAAAATAATAATAACACTTATAATAATTGAGGGTTTGAACCAATCATTCCTTTCTTTGCAGAAAATAACAGCAACAGTAACCCACTAGCAACGATCTTCCCTCTGGTGGGAGAAGGGGAGAGATGAAAAGAGAAACGTGTTGTTTTGTGAGAGAGAGATTGTTTTGTGTTCCACAAAAGGCAATGCAAGTATGGTGGGCCAGATGCAGTCTCTAGCTACAGCCGTCCTCTCTGATTGCAGGGGACTTCTTTAAATAGGTAGCTATTCCCGAGAAAAAGCTCTACTCCTCCTTGCCTGTTAATGTTGTCAATTCCTAACCCTCTCCTTCCAAGAAAAGATCTGCATTATGCGAGGCTGCTTTTAACAAGGAAAGCATCTGCAAAAGTTTGCTTTAGACAGCTTGTTGCTTGACGGTGAACCTACTTAAAAAAAAAAAAAACAAACACAACTGCCTGGATACGGAGTGAATGCACGCTGGAAATATTAGAAAGACTGGAAAAGACTTTGGGAAATAATAGCTGTATTTTCGATAACGCGGAATGGGGGTGTTGGGGGGGGGGAGGAGGTTGGAGGATTACTATACCAAAGGCTGGGGGGAAATATAATAATAATAATAATAATAATAATAACAATAATAACAACAATAACTCCGGGAGGAAAGGGGATGGTTTTTCTCTCCCCTGCTAAAGCAGTTTGCAGGTATTTTTCCTCCTTTATTAAACTAATCACCGTGAATATCACGGTATGCTAGTATTTCTCAAGTTAAACGAGTAGCAGGACAACTGGATATTTTACTCTTTTTTTTTTTTTTTTTTTTTGGTGTTGAGTGTGCCGAGGTGACTAAATTTGCCTTGTTGAGCCTTGTAAAATCCTGACTTAATCATGTAAACTTCTGTGTAAGCAAAATAGACGAAACTTCAAAGGGTCAAAAACCCTTTAGGGATTTGCGAGGAGACGCCAGCAATAGATCCTAATCTGCCTCCAGAATCCTGGCTGTATTTGTCCAAGGAACTGGTACCAGCAAACTCTCGAAGGTAGAGATAGTGGGTTGATTCAGCCTTTATCCCCTTAGAGAGTATTGGCTTTGTGAGGCTCTAGGCAGTGCTTCAACGCCAGGGGATCTTGCCCAAACCCTCTAAAAATGAAGTACAGGAGTAATTTGAGATAATGACTTTGTAACAGGCTTGGGCAGACCTTGGACAGAAGAAGTGAGAGATGTTATCACCCCAGCATTCCTCTTAAAATGCAGTTTTTCCCCCTGCTTATTCCCAGTTAGTCAAAGCTACATTAACATTCCATCCAGGACTGCTAAACAGAATCTTAATTAGTCCTGATACTCTTGTGCAAGGGGTTTATTCATTGCACTCTTAACTAATGGTTGCTGTCAGAGTATTTTTTTTCTTCTTTGGGTTCTTTGGGGATATCGTGTTCTGCTGCAAAGCATGACAGAAATGTAATGTGCATGCAAAAAAAAAAAAAAAGCTTGCAGATCTGACATATTGAGACTGAGGCTGACTCCAGCCTTGTCTAATGGCGAAACATTGTTAGGACTAATGAGAATAACTTCACCAATAGAAATATCTCTGCCTCTTTTTTAATCTTAAATTTTAATGGTACACACTCTCTCGCTCTTTTTTCTTTCTTTTTTTTTTCTTTTTATTTTTTTCCGGTGACAGAAAATGACACAAACTTGTTACTGTTTTGAAGCAGTTCACGCAACTCCCACTAAATTTGCAACCTTTGCATTAGCCACCCGTGGCTCTGTATTTAATGACAGTCTGTAGGTGGAGAATTAACAAGTTACTGAACGGCCAGTTGCTCCGGCAGGAACCTTTTTTCTCTGCGTTATACTGTATTTGTAACCCCGCGTTGCATTCATTCCTCCCTTTGACAGACACAAACACATAGACACCCCTCACATGCACACACACCCTCACACCCCGCTTTACACGCACACAAGGGTCTCTCTCTCCGCAGCTCGCAGACACGGAGTGGCTCGGGTGCCAGAGAGGCGCCCGTTTGTGTTCTGTACACATTTGATGTGAGCATCCCTCAAGGCTATTTGCAGCTCGGGGCTGAATCGTGACAACAAACAGCCACGGCAGACCACACTACAACCAAGTAGAGGGGCAGCAGGGACGCCTCGCCATCCCTGCTGCCCTGAGACGGCCGGTCCTTTCACCAGCCGCTGCAGAAAGGCGTTATTTGCCTGTAAATCTGCGTTCAGCTACACCGATCTCGGAAACAGATCTGTAAGACTATAAATTACCGTTTCTTTCTTTCGGGTTGGGAGAAGGAAATGGAGAGAAACAGAAGGAAGAAAAAGAAAAAAAAGAAAAAAAAGGTGAGCTTTTTTTGCAAATAGGAGGTCCGTGTTACTTAGCTGCTGCTCACCCCTGTTAAAGGCTCCTTCCCATAAGCTTGCGTAACATTGATTACTCACAAAGAGTTCACAATAACTATCATGTAGCTAAACTAATTGAGACAATCATGCTAAGTTATAGTCAGTCTAAAAGGTACCATTGATGTGGTAATGCCTATAGAAAGTCAGACATGCGACTCACTACCATTTAATTGCTCCTTTAAACCTGTTATTACAACCTTAACTGGCTTAAGTATATATTGCTGCCTTTTATTGCCTTGATGTGACAAATTAAAACATACACTCTAGAAGCGGCATTCATTTGCGTACGGAGTTGCAGGAAAAAGGGAGCCGGGCTATGTCAAACCTGTCAGGATGAATTAATTTTAAAACTTGCATTTTGCACTGCAATTCCCACTGCAGTTTTGTTGCATGGGAGAAATATTTTTATATATAAAACATACTACTATTATGTGTAATACTATCTACGTGTATTCCATCTCACGCAGATCTGCCATAAAAAAAAAAAAAAAAGCCCCATCGCGCTAAAAATGTGCTTTTGGCTGCGAGACCTCGCCTGGCGCTAAATTAATAGGAGGGCTGGAAGGAAGCACGGAGGGGGGGGAGCGGTGCAGTTTCTACCTCGGCTTAACACCACTGGCCTATACGATGCGCGGGGTGGTGGTGGAGCAGGAAGGGGCTCGCCAGTGGTTCCCTCACCCTTAGAGGCCAGGTCCCGGGCCTGGGGAGGAGGAGGTTATTCACGCCCCAAGACCCGGGAACAAGGCGGCAGCCCCGCTCCCTGAGGGCTGTCCTTTCGCTGCTCTTCTCCACGAGGAAGCTCTACCGAGCTCCCGCAAGGAAGGAAAAAAATAAAATGTAATAACCATTTCTTACTTCCCCATCCCCAGGGCTGAGCCGCGCTCGGGATCGTTTAAATGCACGAGGCTGCGGCTCTCCCGCACCGCACCGAGCAGCTCCCCGCACATCCTGCACTGTCTGGGCGGGGGTTCCGTGGGCTCCAGGTAAAGCACTCCCTTCTCTTCCTTCCCTTTCCCTTCCCTGGGGCTATGGTCAAGGCATTGAGGACTCCCCCAAACAAATACTCATCTTGTTCCTTCCCTTTGTCTCTTCCCCCCTCCTCCGCTAGCGGTAAGATGTCAGGGGGTTAAAATGTCCCACTCGCCTTCTCCCTTGATCTCGGGGAGAGAGGTAAGAGTTGCTGGCACCTTTATGGGACTCAGACCTGCTGCGGCTGCTAGAAGCGTTGGCTCCCGCTAACTTTGATCGGCCTTATTCATCCCAGCTGCGCTCTATTTGTTTGTCATTTCTCCCTTTTTCCTCACAGAATCGTTATTTATGTTCTGAAAAGTGAAATGCGCCTCTATTTGACTTTACATGGACACTCGCAAACGAGGGGAGACATCTCCCTTCTTCCCTTCCCCTCGAGGGGGCTGCCAAAAGAGAGGGAAAAAAACTGTCTCAATCATTATCAAATCAGCTTTGCATTCATTACTCCAGAGCATTAACTAATTACCAGATCAGAGAGAAGAAAAAATAAATATTCCTTTAAATAACTGAAGGTAATTATAACCCTGTTGTTGACACTAACGATTAATAATTGATCAGAAGTTATACACAATAAATTGTCAATTTATCTCCCCATACAAATGCACATACTTCTTTTTTTTTTTTTTTTTTTTTCCTTTGCGATTTGTAAGAGCCCGAGCAGCGACAGTATCCACACACAGCCGCCGCACGAGGAGCATACTAGCACTACTGAGTTGGGCTTTTTCCCTCCGAAATAATCGGGAGTATTTTGAAAACCCCCTTCACGGATGATACAAGTTCGGGTGGAGCAGAAGTGACTTTCGCTGCCGGCCTGCGCTTCTGCCTTTCCAAGGAGGATAGGGCGGCGGTGACAGGCCCTTCCTCCGCTTCTTTTCCTTTCAGTCCCCAGATCCAGAGAAGAGAAAAGTTAATGGTGCCCACCCCACCCCCCAGAGGCAAAGCGGCCGCGTTCCTCCATCCCCTACTTATGCTCAGGGAAAATGCAGCCAGCTCGGCCCGGATTGGATGTGAAATAGTGTCATTCCCCCGTGACTCACGGTTAAGGGGGGGGGGGGGGGGGATACGGGTCCACATTGAGGGAGCCCAGCTGTCACCTCTGCCAGGGCACTCACAGGTAAAACGCTCCCCCAGCGCCTGTCGCTGCCCGTAACCCCGAGCTGCGGGCATGTATTCTGCCGGTCGCTCCTTCCCTCTCTACTTTCAATAAAGACTCTGCTTCAGAGCCGCCGTGTAATAGCCAGGGATTAGGTGCATGGTTGCTTTGAATATTCACCGAGGATCTCTTTGTTTCTTAACTTTTTTTTTTTTTCCCTCTCTTTTATTTCTTTAGAAGCCGGAAGCATACCCGAGTTATTAGTTACTGGATTAAAAACAAAGGGATGAACATCACATTACTTAATGGGCAGTATTACTGTTAATAGCAATTTTTTTTTTTTTTTTTTTTACCATTATTACTCAGTACCTACAATAGAACGGCTCTTTTAGACTACCTGGATCATGAGAAGTTTACCCAAGCACATGAGAAATGTCTGAATGCAGAAGGCAAAGAATCGACCTATATGTAAATTTCGCCTCTTTTTTTTTTTTTCCTCTTTTCTTCCCCCCCCCCCCCCCTTTTCTTTTTTTCTTTCCCCAAAAGTTAATAAGCAATGAGGTACTCCCAGTATTGGTTACATCCCTGCCATGGTTCTTCAGCGGCGCGGTGAGTCTGAACCGCCTTTAAGTGAGATGTAACACGTGACGGAGGCAGAAACTTTCAGTGGTGAGAGGGGTTGGGTTTTTCTTTTTTACCCTGTGAGGCTGGGCCCAGAGAAGCCGGGTCGAGCCGAGCCGGTCCGCTCCAGGCTGCCCGTCCCACTCCTTGCAAAGCGGCTCCCATCTTCCCATCGGGAGCTAATTGATGGCCCATTAGGGGGCTGGGTGCGCCAGGTAGAGTTAAATCAGACGCTGCACCTTGCAATTCGGTGGTAATGGTTTTGTTGCTATTTCTCCCTCGCCGCATCCTCCTTCTCTCTTACAGGAGCTAAGATTCAAGTGAAGAGGGGAAGGAAACTCAGCTTAATATTAACTTTCCTCTTAGCTGGGCCCGTTCCCCTCCAGCCGGGAGCTGGTGTACAGCAGCAATTCCCACGTCTGTCTGTCTGTCTGCTGCCGGCCTGCGCTGCATCTTACCTCCGTCCTCATCCCTTCCCCCAGTCTCCAGCTAAACAAAGGTGGGCGACGATTTTTTCAGCTCTCCAAGGCAGTTGGTGAGCAGCTTTCCTGAAACAATAACTCTTTTATTGAGAACAAATGTTGACATTTGCAGGGAGCGAGGAAAAAAGCAGCCCAGGAAGTGCAAAGTGGAAAGCAACCCTCTTCCTATTTGACGACACCGCCAATTCCTCCGGGATCCCACCTGAGATTAAAGCCTGAATTTCAATAAATCAGCTCTAATGAAACCTCTGGCCCCGAAAAGGGGAGGGTTTGTCTTTCCCGCTCAGAAACGAGTACAGAAACGAGAGGAGTGGGTGGGGAGAGAGTAAATATAGAAAGGGGTGTGGGGTTTTAATCCCAGTGGGCTGATTACCATCGTTATGAAATAAACCGTACACCAACTGATGTATTTTATCGTTAATCCCTTTCTCGCTATACTGAAACAGTCGCATTGCTTGTGACAACAATCTTGCAAGGCTACACTTCCCTCCTGCTTTCAATTTTGATTATTAAATCTCAAATGACGTTGAATATGCAGTTCTTGCCCATTAATTTATGTTTTAAAAAAGTAAGTTTATTTGCCAAATCGTTTGGGTGGCGCCCATCTGCATCTATGAACCGTTTGTGAATTTCTCAGAGGATGAGAGAAGTCCACTGGGTTTTACATACATAGTGAATAGTTAAAAGCGAGTTTTCCAAGTCATTCTACTTTTCTTTCCAGAAAGAAATCCAGGTCTAAATACTAGCAAGGGTGGGTAAATTATGGAAATCTTTTATAAGTCTTTGGGCGTATAAACATCAAAGGAATGTCGTTAGCCTTTTTTAATCTCTGCCACAGCTTTTGGTTTTTACCAATGGAAATGTGCACGTTGTGTCCAACAGAGACCTGAAACATAAAATGTGGGTGGTGAGGGTGGATGGGGTAGGAACAAGAGGGGGGAAAATAAAGTCCAGGCATCTCTCTCGACATAAGAAGTGCCTCCGTAAAATCTTCCTCAAGTGCACAGTGAAGGTGGCCAAGGAAGTTTACAGTAAATATTTGCATCTACATCATATGCTAAATTGGAGGGGAAAAGCTGAATTATTTCTTAGCTGTTTCTCTAATTGTACTACACACTGCACTCAGATATAAATGCATTTTACCTCAATGAAAAACAGGATGTTACAGGAGCAGAGAAACAACATTCTACATACAACATCAGAAGAGTAGGCCTCCAGCTGCAAAGATCTTCAGTGTTTTCTATTTAGCTAGATGGATTCCAGAGTTTTCCAGAATTAAAATATTAATTTCTGCACTATCAGCTGAAAAACACATGCACTTTTTCAGCCAGTTAGAAGTCTGTATAGGGGTAAAATACGAAGGACATCGGTGGGGGTTGTGCAGGGGAAGATGGATCATGGGAATTGTGTGTATGTATTTAAGAAAAACAGCTTCCTTTTCCCCTATTTAATACAATCACAACATATTTCCTGACTCCAGACTAGCGCAGCTCCTTATCCAGTGAACATTCCCAAGGCTGATGCCTGAAGTATCTAAGATCACTTTCAAATGCCCTTTCTAACAAGACCTGAGCAAGAGGCCACTAATTTTCACTGAACAAAAAGCCACTGGAGAGAGATCCGTTTGTCAATATCAACTGGTCCAGCAATTTCCCATCTTCAGACACATCAGCCTATCTGAGCTGGCAGATGTTTAGACAAGATTTTATAAATTGTTCAATATCAGACCATAATGAACCCCAACTGACCATTCCAAAGCAGCTAAAAGCATTCAGGATCTCCCCTGCTGGGATCTAATAATGCTCTCAAGCTGGAACATTATTAATCATGGAATAAAATAGATGAGCCTCTTGAAAAATAAGTGTATGATTGATTAAAGGGCAATCTAAGAAGCTATTATTCTTGTTTTATAACCGTAAGTTATATTCACTCAATTTATCTTTTGGGGAAAATAAATGATTGTTCGTTTCTTTTCTGAAATTATATTGTATGAGGATTCCCATTATTTTACTGAAAATTAAACTGATTATTTAGCTGATTTTATGAGCCCACTCAAAGTGGATTTCATATGACTGTAAAGATACAGTTTACAGATATAAGGCAAAAAGGGGGGAAAATAATAAAAACCACGAATTTGACTTTTCTATCTTCCTTCTCCTGGCCCCCTTTTGCATATTTTAGCTGGAAGCAGAAACAAAGAAATTAGAAATAAGCCACAGCTGATTATAATTCCTTTTTTTTTTTTCTTCTCCATAGAAATGGTGGAGTTAAAGAATGTTAACTCAAATAAAGAGCTACTTCACACCCAACATAGTTTATAAGAAACATGCATGTATTCACATCACTCTCCCTCCGCATATGCATGTATATATACAAATACGTATTTGCATACATGTGTGTATTTAAAGCTTAAGTATAACGGAACAACCCAGAAGGAATTAATTAATGCAAGGCATATCTTTGCAACATATTTAAATTACTCATTTTATGGTCTAAGCTCTACTAGTGAAATTACAACTTTCATCATTTTCTAAATAATAGATTACTATTTGGAGGGAAATGAACAAAAACCACCATATTGTTGCAGACTAGTCTGTTTTTATTTACAATTAGAGATATAAATTAGTAAAGAATTCTCTTTAAACAACCAAAGATTGTATAACCATCAACGTTTCAAATAAAAACCAGGCAAAATTTATTTACAAAAAGTTCAGATTCCATTGCAATACAACTTGCATAAATTACTAGAAGCTTTATATCGTTACAAAAATAAATATCAAATTTGTTTCCACTTTGTAAGGACTCAAGTTCTCCAATCACGTCTTTATTATCTCTACTGTATACATATTTTACAAATAAATTTTACAATAAATCCTATCACACCTATCGAATAGATACCGTGGCAATGAAGTGATCAATTCAAGATATCCTGAGAAAATCAGATCTGTTTTCAAAAGTCACACATACATCGGGGAAGCTATACTATACCAGCAAACTCACGTATGTCCAACAAAATTCTGGTTTAATAATTAGATTCTGAAGATCTAATAGTGCTCTGTGGTCTTCTTTTATACAGTGGCACCACATGTGATCCGGATTTAGAGATTTGTTATATATATTAGCTCGGGGAGAGATGATGGCTTGCTGACTTTTTTCAAAGCAATTGTGACACCTACCTGTGGACCAAGGAAAAAACCAGATCATCCAAAAATCCTTAAATCACACTCTAACACCATTAAACGGGGTAAAAGATAAAAAAAAAAAAGGGGTGGGGGGTGGGAAAATTTTTACACATCTAATTTCTTCTAACAAAAGAATTAGTAAAAAAGAAATCGATGAGACGAGGGGTTTTGTTGTTTATTTAGCCCTAAAGAGTGAAGGTATGAAGAGTGCCATTGCTAGCCAGACAAGAGGCAATCCACAGACAGCATGCCCTGCTTAAGATGCATGTCGGTCTCTAATAATTGCCTCCCTTTTCGTTTTAAATACACGGTCACTGCGGGAAGCCTCACTCCGAATGTACAATTTTAGCACAGCCACGTGAGCACAAGCACTTCGTTTTTAAACAATAATGCCTTCAAAGATTCTTTTTTTTTTTTCCCCTAAAGCTTTCTTTCCATAACATTTAAATAGCCCTTACAGCTTTGCCTTACACAAACGAAGAGCAGGCAAGGTGAGGGAACTGTTTAACTTGGCTTTCAAATTAAGACAAACCCGAGAAAGAAAAGTCATAATGAGAGGTTTACAAAACCAGAAGAAAAGAGTATCTTACTTCATAATCAGGCTCTTCAGTAATGAAGTAAGAAATTAACGTTAAGCAAGTCTAGAGCTGTGCAGCATGTCTGAGACCTGGTGCCAAATGATCAGTGTAATAGAAAATGTTCTCACTTACTTGCATTGCTGTGTGATTGCACTTCTATAGGTATGGTTGTACTCCTACTGTGCAGACTTCAGTGGGATCTGTCAAAATATAACCTTCAGTTAGTCACAGGACACAGCCAGCTAACTAGATTATACAGTGTGTGTAGGTCCCAGCTTTCACTCTTAGCTAGGTAGTTTAAAAAGCTGGCCAGGATTTTATAATTACCTGTATCTTGAGTATTTTGTTAGAATGAGTATTATATTAAAGCAAAACTTTTCGGGGGAGGGGGGGGAGGGGGCACATAATTTCATGTCCAAGGTCAGCAATTATCTGAACCCAAAGCTGAAGAAACCCGTGAGAATACTGGAAACAAAGATAGCAAAACCAGTTTGTTGGGGGGGAAATATAATAGGGGCAATGACACCAGTGCTCTATGGATATCTTTGTGTGTGCTTTTCCTTTTAAAAAATACGACTTTTGAAAGCTTCGTCTGCATCCTGTGAGACTGGTTTAAAAGCAGTCTTTTAAATTTCCTCTCGCGGTTCTTAGAGACAGGTGCGATACGACTGCGACACCGTTTTTAATCCTTGGGTCATACTATTGCCTATCTTCCCTCGGAGGTGGCAACGGTGACAGAGCACTCGCTGATTTCTCCAGAGGAGGCTTCGGTATTTACAGCGTGGAAAGGACTTGTACGGGTCAGGGAAGGGGGGTCAGGTAGAAAGGGGAAGAAAGTGGCAAAATCAAGTCACCTACCTTTCTTAGAGTCATAACTAGAGGGCCTGTAATGTTGTTCTAGCTGGTTAGTGATCGTTTTCAAAGAGTCACTGCTCTGTTTGTGAACAGAGCTGGCGTTTAGGACAGTCTGACTTAGTCCCTCGTTTGAAGCCACTGCTGCGGAGTTGTATCTCAGGATTCCCTGGCTCTGGAGAGCGTTAAAGTTCCCATAGTTTGTATAATTGCTATAAAAAGGTGAGGTGTAATAAATATGCCTTCCCAGGAGGGAGGAGGACGAGTAGGCAGCGCTGTGCGGGGCGGAGGCAGAGGTGGACGAAGAGAGAGGCGCCGGCTGGCACCCTTGGCCCAGGGTCTGGCTCTTGAGGTCCGACGTGGCGATTTCAGCCAGCGACCAGAGCTTGGGCTTGCTGGCTGGCGTCGGAGGCCCGGGAGAGGCACGGCCGCCCAGCGCCGCCTTGCTGGCGCTGCGGGCGGCGTCGGCGTGCGGGTGGCCGAGCAGAGGGGCCTCCACGGCGGCCAGCGGCGACGAGGTGGCGGTCTTGGCCGGCGGGTCGCGCTCCCCTCCGCCACCGCCGTCGTCCTCCTCGATGTCCTCTTCTTCCTCCTCGTCCTCCTCCTCTTCTTCGATATCCTCGTACTTGTCCTTGCACTCCGAGCCCGACTCGCAGAGGGGGTCGCCCGCTCGGCAAGGCAGCTTCTCGCCGTCCGACTCGGCGGAGCAGGAGTGGTCCGTCAACGAGTCGACTTGCAAGCTGATCCCTGTAAGGGTCCGCCAGGCCCAGAAAGACAAGAGTCAGTGAGGGGGGTGCGGCAAAAAAAAAAAACAGAGAGGGCTAGAGGCGAGCACCGCCGCCACCACCGCGGCAGGCAGAGGCGCTAGCCGTCCCGGCCTGCTCCCTACAATCCCCTTTGCAGGAGCACCCATCCCCGCTGCTAGCACCGCCGCGGTACCCTCCACACTGCCCCTTCTGCCCCCTCCACGGCTCCGTCACCCGCCGCACCCCACCCGCTCCGGCCACCGGCACTACACGGGTACAAGCGGCAGGAGGGAGCAGCTGGAGGAGACGGGATGGGTCACGTTTTGGGGTCGCTTTTGTTAAATGCCGCCCTCACGTACCCCCCTTTCCTGCTGCTCCGCTTCCCGGGGGAACTCTAAGGGATAGAATGGGGCCACCCCGCCACGGCAGCAGTCACCCGCTCCCACCTTCGTCCTCCGCGGAGGTTTCGTTGCTCTCGGGCATCTTGTCGGGACTCTCCTCTTTACTCCTCGCCCCTTCGCCTTCGTCGTCATCCTCGTCCTCGCTCTTGTTCCGCGGGGCCCAGGTCATCTTGTTCTCCTTCTTGAGCCTCCGACGGGCGTTGGCGAACCAGGTGGAGACCTGGGTGAGGGTCATCTTCGTGATGATGGCCAGCATGATCTTCTCGCCCTTGGTGGGGTAGGGGTTCTTGCGGTGCTCCTGAAGCCAGGCCTTCAGCGTGGCCGTGGCGTCGCGGGTGGCATTTTTCCTGTACGCAGGGTCGTTGAGCTGGTAGGGGTAGGCAGGGCTGCCGTACGGGTGGTAGCTGATGGCTCCGGTCATCCCCGTCGTATGGGCGTCGTAAGGGGAGCCCTGGACAGAACAAAACGGTGGGGTTGGCAATTTGTTATTGCTGATAGCCATTAGTAAGTTGTCAAGGCGAGATCGGCGGTTATGTTTGTATTTCCCCTGGATGGTGTCTTGTATCCATATTCTATGAGGGGGAGAAGCGGCACCCAAAGGCCATTAAGTTGAGATCTCTCCCCCTCCTCCGCCCAACACACAGACACAGGCACACGCGCTTAAAATCGGCGATGTTTTAATCTTTCTAACTAATTTCAACAACCTTTAATTGAATATTTCCCAATATAATTTCTGAACCGCGTAGACATTTTAAAGGCCCTACAGGTAGTGTCTTGATATCTACATTTCTCTCAAAGGTTCAAAAGATGTTTCCTTCTTTTGCTATAGAAAATACAACAAAGCCTCCACTTAGCAATTCACTGCACTAATGCATTGCAAATCCAATTTGCAAATCAGAAGATATGCACCGTTTCGAATTGTTCAAATGCGATGTAATTAGCATTTTAATTCGGCCTTTAACGTTTAAATTGAACTTATTTAAGTCTGCATAATGCAAGAAATGTTAAAGATATCGCTAACGAACTTGCTAACTTTTTCTCTGAATCCCCCAGATCGGCCAGTCACAGACGCAACATCAGCCGATATACACCGCACAGTTCACAACCTCGCTGCAACTTCCAGGCACTCGCCTACTGATTCTCAACAGGAAAACCAAGTCAGCGAGATCCTCAGATCGTTCATACAACCCCGAATAAAGACCACATGACAATTTCTGCACCGCGTTTTACAGACAGAAAGCAAGTAGCTTCCCTGTCACTTTGCAGGGAGAGCGAACTACCCTGCTGCCATCCCCTCTCAGGATCTCGGCAGCGGCTTCAAACACAAATTCCGGGTACAGGTCTTTGTGTATACGACTAGATACGTGTCTGACTCTGGGCGTGTGTGTTTATAAAACTATATAACCACCTAGACATGAAGCTTATTTATATAGTTTATGGTTTTATTTATATAGTTTATGCACAGAATACACACACGCAATAGCAAATGCTCATTTTAACTAATAATACGAAGAAAGTGAAATCCGAAACTGCGGACACCACAACCATCTTGGGCTTAAGCGAAGCTCACAGATCGCAAACAGATGCTCCTTTTCATTCCTAAAATCCAGTTAAACCATTAGCACAAAACACACTGAAAGTAAATAAAACCACACGGGGATAAAGCCCACAGCGCCTCTAAACACCGACTTAAAAAGAGAGGGGAAAGAGACAGAAAGGGACAGAAGGGGGGAGGGAGGGAGAAAAAGAAAGAGAAACCCTCCCCTATACTACCACAGCGAAAAATAAGGAGAAAAAAAAAAGAGAGAGAGAAAGTGGGGAGGAGGGAATGAAAGTACCCAACCTAACTGACTGAGGCGATCCATATTTCTTTACTCAGGGCACCCGCCCGGCTTCGCGAACAGCGGGACCAGCTCGGGTCCCAGGCCTGCCGGCACCACACTCGGCTGGGGCGCAGAGAGAAGGGGTGCCCCGGCCTGCCTCTCCGCCCGGCTCGGCTTGGTTCAGCTCGGCCGGGCTGGGCGCGTCCCCGGCGGCCCCAGCCGGGCTGCGGAGAAGCGCGCAGCGCGATGTGGTGCAGTGCGCGGCTGGCGACAGCAACACGGAGGCGGCGGAGGTGCGGGACGCCCGGCTGTGCGGCGTGATGTCGGGGACTGATGGTAAGTGTGTGAGAAGAGAGGCTGAAGATGATGAGGATGAGAATGCGGATGCTAATGAAGAAGGAGAGGGTTTCTCTTCGGTAGTTACCATGTAGGAGGGGAATCCCGTGGCGGGGTCTGTGGAGTACTGGAGAGGGCTGGTGAAGCCTGTGGCCGCAGCCTGGGCGGTGAAAGCTGCCGATCCCGGGTAAGGGCTGAACGCCGATCCCGACGAAGACCTGGCCAGCTCCTCGCTTCTGGGGGCCGCCAGCGCCGACGCCCCATACGCCGGACAGGAGTACAGAGCCAGCGAGCCGGGGGGCTGGTAGAGGTAGCCCTGAGGATAGGACATAGCTTGCACTGGCGTGCACAGGAGCAGGGAGGGGGCGAGGGTGACCGGCCCTGCTGCTGCCGCTGCTCCTGGCGCTGCTTTCGTGCTCTCCCTCTCCCTCCCTCCCTCTCTCTCTCTCTCCCGCCCGCCCGCCCACCCTCCCTCTCTCTCTCTCTCCCTCTCTCCGGTTGGCTCTGTGCAGTTATGTAGAGAATCAGAATTGTTATATGCTCCCCCCCATGCGCACCCAGTCAGAATAAAAACAAACAGGAGAAAAGGAGGGGAAAAATTAAAAAGAACAGCCCCTAAAAAAGGAAATTAAATAGAGCAGTTAGAAATCTAATCGGGAGGGCAAGGGCATCTGCGGGAGACGGAAGAGGAGAGGGTTAATAAAAAGATAAAGAGATGGAAAGGGAAAGAAACAGAAAGGGAAAAGGGAAGAGAGGAGGGGGGAGGAAGAGAGAGCGAGAAGCGAGCCCCCGAAATCAGAAAAGTGGCTGCTGCATATGAAGTTCTCCCCGCCAGCCAGCCAGCTCCCCCAGCGCCTGCGAGCCTGTATTTTGGGGGAAGTATAGAGTCTGAAGTGAAGAGTTGAGGGAAGGAGCACTCGAGTTTCTGAGGGACATTGGAAAACGGAGCTGTCCGTCACCGCTGCTCATCTGCATAGCTCGGAGGGCCCGCCCCCTCCCGCTCCGGCCCCGTCTCCTCCCGCGGCCGGCAGGCAGGCAAGGAAGCAGCGAAGGCAGGCTTTGTAATGCAAGCCAGCCTCTCCGGCTGCGAGCACGCTGCCGGAGCCAAACGATGATACTGTTCTTCAGCGCCTCTCCGGAACCGCGGAGCCATAAATACACTTTCGCACACTCTTGATTACAGTCTTCCCCCTCCCCTCTTTTCTCTCTCCTTCCTCCCTCAACCTTTCCTCCTTCCCCCCCCCCCTTCGCGCTTTCTATATCCACGCGGGAACAGAAAGGAATACACATTATAAATGTGCTCATCCGTTCATGCAGGCACGAGCTGTATGCACGCACGCGGATCTTAGACGCGCGTACCGTCCAGCGCGCGGGTGCGCAGGGCCCGGCTGGAGGGCACGGGTCAGCGCGGAACGGAGGAAGAGCGCGGAATTGCGAGTGCCGCCCTGGATGGTAGGGAAGAAGAGCAGCAACTGCTCCGATCAGTCGATCCAGGATCGCACTGCTCCTGACAGCTGAAGCTTTAGAGTTTTTAAGTTGCCACGAGCAGTCAAGATCTAGTCATGGCGCGAGTTTTCACATGAAAAGAGAAAAGAAATCCCCTCATCTTTCTTTCCTTTTTTATTCCTCCTGGTCTGCTGTGTGTGGAAGAGGCCTGGGTGACTCCTTCCGGGGGGGCTAGCTGACTCCCCCCTCCCTCTTTTCCTCCCTCCTTTCGCAGTTTAGATAAATCTCTTGGAACACGGTCACCATGTAATTAATTTTCCCAATGTCTTCCTCTGTCCTCTTCCTTCAGCTCTGGCCACCACCAGCTTCTACCCACCACCAGCTCCGGATACGGAGGGGAAGTGGGGGAGGAACGAGTCGCTGGCACCGCTCTTTTCTTCTCAGTGTAAACATAAACAAACACATATACGTGCGCCTGCATATTTTTTTTTTAATGATTAGTCTAGAGGGACCCTTCAGCAACTGGCAGTGAACTGCCCGCACCGATGCTCTGCCCTTCCCTTCCCTGGACGAGGCGTTGTGCCGTCGGGCCGCCCTGCTGTACCCGGAGGCTAGTGTCCCGTGTTCTTCCTGCCTCTCTGCACTAACCCCCCGGCCCCAGGGCACAGCGTGAGGCTCTGCCCCACTGAGCTGCTGTCGGTGGGGCCGAAGCGCACTAGGCCGCTCCACGCCCCCCGGCCCGCACCTGAGGTCCACAGGGCCGCCCCGGCAGGACCGGGCCGCAGGTGGGGACGGGGCGGCCGGACTGGAAGCCACCTCGCTCCCCTCAAACCTTTCACCCACCGCTCCGTCAGCTCACCAGCCTGGGACGAGCTGGAAACAGCAACAGCAAGATTGTTTAGAAGCTCACACAAACACACACGGGGAAAAAGGGGGGGGTGGGGGGCAATAAGTGTTCATGAAACCGTGAATTTTATTTTCCCAACATCTTTGAGTGAGCACTTATCCCTTATTTAAGCAAATTAAGTCGCCTGACGTTTACGGCCGACCTCCCCAGGTAATTTCGGTTAGGCAGGTAGTATGGAGAAAATGTGCCTGGTGAGGTACGGTGAGGAATCGGCTTGGGGAATCGACGGGAAGGGAGAAGGCTGTAGCTGGAGAACTACAGGTTAGCAGGGCAGGCTATTGTTAACCAATTAAACATGCAGGTAATAATAATAAAAATAATCAGAAAAATAGACTTCGAGAACTCATTTCAAACAGGGAAAATGCCGTATTGAAACTACAGGCAAGTACCGGGATGCGCACGCTCTCTGAAGCAATGCGAGCTTTCCATTTTATTTTTCAGTCTGTCTGTGTGGTTGTTGGGGTTTTTTTTTGTTTGTTTGTTTGTTTGGTTTTTTTTTGGGGGGGGTGTTTATTGTTATTATTATTTTTATTTCTTTCCCTTCGTCTCATCCTTTTCTGTGAAACCCACATACCAGTTTACCTTTGCCCCTGCACGCAGCAGTGGATATCTGGCCACCAGACATACCAGATTAATCCCTATCCAGATCTGTCAGCTGGCCTGTAGAAGAGGCAATCCTTTAAAAAAGCAGGTGAGGGGGAGGAGGATAACACCAACAGGTATTTCTTGTCATTAACTTCCGACTTCCTGATAAAAGAGTTATAAACAACGGGTAAACTCAGTGCAACAGATTATAGAAAATACATTTGCTTCCCTGTTTAGTTATTAATGCGCATATATTAAATAAAAATAAGAACCCTAAAACCAAGAGCTTGATATAAAACACATTCATATTTCAGTAGTTCTATGGAATAATCGATATCACGCGATTACATATGAATAGTCAATTCCTGTGTTCTGCAGAGCAATTTCCAAGTATGCGAGCTCTGCTTCTGAAAGGAGCAGCAGCTGGAGAGCTGAGAATGCAAAATTAATTATAACATTATAAAGTCATACATGAATCTCTCTAAGCCAACCTGCATGCCTTGCAAAATGTGCTATACTCTCTGCAGTTTCATCTGGGAAGCCAAGCCTGTTCTTTTCCAGCATGAGTGGTGTAAGTAAGTGTTTATCTACGCGAATTGATTGCTTTTAGTTCCTTCTCTTTAATAGTTAGTGGAACAATACAGATTGGGAATACAATGGCCATTGTGTTTACGTTATAACAACGGATTAATGCTATTAAGTGAGTGTTACAGTTATGACCTGGGAAGAGTGCTTAAATAAATACCGTGGTCCCAGGAGAATTGATACAATTCAGTTCAGACCGTGTGTAGATACGCAGAAACACACACGCACACACACGAGAGGTACAGATCTCCGTACATACCTACATGCCTGTATATATGTTGTACACACAAAGCATACGTGCCCATCCGTGTGAAACGTAGATGCTGCTTTTGCTTCCATCTGCATGTCTTTCCTGTATGAAAATACATTTTTGTGATTTCAGTGGGAGGAATGTTTTAATCACGAACATTGCTCCCCTTCCCCCGAACACAAAGAACAACAGATTATATTTCTGAGGTTTTAATTTGTGCAGTCCAAAAATATTGTTTTATATACAGGAACGGGGTTAATTTCGCAATCAGAGATTAATAAAATATTATAATTTCAAAAGGTAAGTTTTTGCATTGATTTGATTTTCATTAATTTTTATATGGCTTCAGAAAGACATGGATCTACCCACTGCAAGGAGACGGTATGCATTTTATTATAAGTACACCACTAATTTGACTCTGCACAATGTGGAGAGCGAGCAGCTTAGTGGGGTCATTTAAATATAGCTGGCGGAGTCCTTGCGATAAACAAACCAGAAAACCGCGTCAATAACATTTTTAAATACCGGTCAGTGTACGTGGCCGGGTTTAACTTCTTCTCGGAGTTATGTCTCTTTGATTTGAATGACTTTCGCGGGGAAGAGATTTTTCATTTGCCTAGCTCCACCGCCGAAACCTAATTTTCCCATAGTACTGCCCGTTACGCCGTCTAACTTGCGCTGTTAAACAGTGGAATAGTATTACATGCTCTTTTTATTGATATTAACTGTAGCAAATTAACATGCCTGCACAGAGACATCAAGACTTTACACACTGCTTTTTTATTTGAATGATCTATTCATTAGTTCAGCGTTTATCTTCCCAGATTTTAAGCGGTGCTCTCGCTTTGTCTTCTTTAATTCAGTTTGGTCCAGAACAGCTAAGGTAGTCAAGAGCTTTCCCCGCCGTCTTTCTCTCCCCCCCCCAGCCCCTTTTCATTGCCGTCCTGGGAGACAGGTTTTGCGGTTTGTCATTTATTAGCTACGTTTCCTTGCACTAGTGACAGGGGGCTGAAGTTTTCGGGGAAGTGAAGTTGAAAGCCACGTCTGTGAGAACCACACTCCTGCTCGCCCGCCGCTGCTGCCCGGTGGCCCCTCACTCGGGTCCCTGCTCCATGCTGTTTTACTCAGGTAAAAGACAGGGAAAAAGAAAGAGAAAGAAAGAAAGAAGGAATGAAGGGAAAAAATACATATAAATACACATCTTTTTTGGCGGGAAGGAGCGACTTCCCCGGCCGGGAGGGCTCGCCTTGGGGCGGCGAGGGGCACCCGTCAGTCGCCCGCACAATGCCGGTTGCTCAATTGCCATGACACTGGTCACAGTAACTTTTTAAGCAGAGCGAAGTGAGATTTGGTGGGATTTGGAGATGTAACACAATGGGCAGCAGAAAGAGTTTCCTGTGACATAACCACACGATGGTCCGGGAATGCTTTCTCCTTTCTCTCATGAAATGGGGGATCGCCACCATCTCCCGGAGACAACAACGGGAAATAATAGACTATTGTATTTAAAAATAACAAATGACACACGCATACTGTGCAAGCGGAGTTGTCCAGTTTTCTAGTAAGAGGAGCCCAGTTCGCAGGGCTTCTTCTGGGCAAGGTGCTGTACAAGAGCGACCTGTTCGAACGAGAGAAGGCAGAGAGGGCTGGGGTAGCCGCGGATCTGCTCGCAGGGGTAAAGCAAAAAGCGGAGAGAACAGTGAGGGAGAAAGGAAAAGAAGGAACTTTTCTTTCCCTATCTTCAGGATAAGATCGTTAGTGCGAGCTGTGTGTGGGAGGGGGCGCTGTGGCAGTGGATTCTCTATCTAGCTCTTCCCAGCGCTGGCGGCGAGATTGTTCATGGGAGCTCCTTCCCTGCGGTTTCTTTTCATATTTCAGGCATTACCTTTATTAACAATGTTATCTAACTGTCGCCCCGTCATACCTGCGCTAAAAGGTGGGCCGTTTTCACTAGTTATGGTCAGCTCTTTTCCCCTTATCCTGCCCCCCCCCCCCCCCCCCCCTTTTCCGTTCGGTAAAAGCATAATAGTGTATTTCATTTTCAAAATACAGCTCAAGAAGGGTCTGCCAAGGGGAGCGCTGGGAACTTAGACTACTCTCTATAACACGCAAACGCACACAAATAGATACATATGAAACATAGCACTTGTTTGCGGCTCCTTTTTTTAATTTTTTAAATTTTCTTTTTAACCTTCCCTCCCTTCCCCCCGGGTCGTGGCTTCGACATTTTGCACTAATAACGGGTCATGTCTTTACGAGGATTTAGCTCCCCTCCCCTTCTCTTTTGGGAAGTTATTGAGAGCTAAGTTTAAAAAGAAAAGAAAACTAAAGCGGATCTCTAAATGCAGATCTGAGTCTTAGAAAAGTTGCTTCCCATATGTCACGCTGTTATTAAGAGTCTTAGTCATTTTCTGCTTAGGGAAGTATAAGCAAATATGTACCCGTAAGTACAGGATAAAAGACCTCCAAAGCTTCCCTGGAGGCTGCTATTTTCACCTGAAAGGCGGGCAGTGGTTCTCAGGGCGAGAACAAGTGTACGATCCACAGGTAGGATACTTCCTCCTTCTAGAGGGGGAAAGGGGGGAGGGGGGGGGGGGAAGAAGAATAAGTTAAATCAGTGTATCTGATTTGTGACCGACTCGTCAAGCAGTGGGGCTGCAGAGGCAGGGAGCTCCCGTCGCTCGCCCCGAGGGGCCAGGAGCCGCCTCCGCGCTTCCCCCTCCGGTCGCCCTGCGCAGCGTCCCGCGCTCCCTCTCTGAACCTCGCGGAGCGGCCTACGCGCTCGGTAGTCGAATGCGCTGAGAAGCGGCCGCTTCTTGCAGCTCCTCGGTCGGGTTTCGGTGCGAGCGGCACCGAGCTCCCCGTGTCGGGCTAAGCCGAGGACAGACGGGAGGAAGCGCTGCTCCCCAGGGGAGGGAAGGGCTGTCTGGGGAGGGGGGAAGGGAGGGGGGAATCAGGCGGAGCCCAGCGCCCCCCCCCCCCCCTTTTCCCTGCCCGGTATGGTGGTGGGTGAAGAAGCGCTCCCCATCCCCCATCTCTGGCTCCGCAGGACCCAGGCATCCGCAGCACGTCTTCGCTTCTGGATTCTGTCCTCGGCCAGCGCGTCTCGGATAGGCTGCCTCAGCGACAGTGGAGGCCTGCATCCCCTCACCGCCTGGGACAATTGCAAAGCCGGTGACGAGCACAGTAAAGTGGGACGATTTAACTGAAGGGTTGCTTTATTTTAAGGGCTGACATTGAAATTGATTCTTTTGGCGCAGTCAACAAGTAGGTTTGGGCACTTCGGTAGACAGGCTCCTAGCAGTTCTTCACCCATAGTGGATGTGTTCTCCCACTGGTTCTCTCTCATAGTTATGGCAGGTTTAAAATTGTTCTGTGCAGTTTTGAAGTCCCTCTGCCAGACCCTTTCCCCTTCCTGTAATTGCCATCATCTGTTTGATCACAGCTTTTAACACTAGAGAGCACCTGCTCACCTGGTTTGTGCTTCTCTCTCATTCATTCTTACATTCATTCACCTCCGTGTATCTGTGTACATGCACCCTTCACTTGCACATGTAAAACCACCTTCCTAGATCAAGCTTACACCCCACTTCCAAACCAGAAAGTCCTACTCTCTTCAATAAATAACCATCCTGAACAATGACAACCCTTCATATCTGTTTAGAACCAGGTAGTTTCCTTTCTCAGAACAGTCAGCTATACCTGCTGTATGTTAGAGTCATTCAAGGTGCTGGTATATTCCCAAAAGTAGACTGGAAAAAGGCAGAAAAGCTGCAGTCATACTCAGAAAGAGTATTACGTGTTCATGTGTACAGTGATATCAAGAGTTAGCCAAAAAAAAAAGAAAAAAGAAAAGAAGAGATCGGTGCAACACAGTTCACAGACATTCAGGTCACTTTATAATAATTTCACACATTCTTCCAGTAATAGGCAGAGTTAAGGGTAATTCAAGTTCTTCCTTTAAATTGATAATTCCTTGATCAGTGTTGAACTGTCAGAGTTCCTTACATTTAGTTAAGGAATTACAACTAATTTTTATTTTTTTTCTTTCTTTATTCTTTGCCTTCAAACTTTACTCCAAGTTAGTGTCTTTGAATTTGGGGAGATTTTTCATAATACTAATCCTCCATATATAAATGATAAACAAGAAAACCCCAAATATTACTTTGAATATTGTTACGAGCAAAACCTACATAACACTATTTCAAACTAGGTAAAAACATGCTATCTAGGTTTACTCATATGGTCTTACTCATCACAACAGTAGGATCCTGTTGTAGATAAAATACTTTTTATAGGTGGCTTTTCACTCTATGGAAGGTCTGGAGAGCTTGTATGTTTTGGTGGTAGTAAAACATCTTTGTGGATAAAAGCTAGATAGAGGTCTTCTAAAAGACCTATGTTAAACTAACATGAACACAAAGTAATCAACAGATTTTCTCAGTTTTCATAAAGACATTTTATGGTTGAAGTATAGGTTCTAGGAGTTTAAAAGAGCAAATCTCTTCATTCTTATCAAAAGACAATGAATTCTGCTTTATGCAGCTCAGCTTTAAAACACGTGACCTTTAACATATCTCTAAAAGCCAAGTAGTGAAATAATCCTTTTCTTTTCTTGGATGTTCCCCAATTGCTAATCAGTGAAGTCCTAGAAGGCCGTGACTCCTCTGCACTTTTGAACATGGATTTCTTGAAACTGTTGAGAATTATATGATGTCATTATCTCAAACACCAGAGGTACACAATGTTTAAATTTTATTTCTCATGCAAATATGTTGCCTGACTTTTTCATCTGGGACGCATTTGGTGAAATCCTTGTACATGAAAGATAGGAAATGATAAGGATGGGAAGAAAAGAAACCTGGTTAACCAGCAGCCTCCACTATGACATTTTGTCTCAATTAATTCTGTCCAGGGATCATTAAAAATTCTATAGTGTTCCAGTCTTTTAGTTTTTTTAAAGCTGTTGGGTTCTCAAATTAAAAGTTTCTCTCTTTCACTCTTTCCCTCCCTTTACCTTCTCATAGATGAGATTTTCTAGAAAGTAATGGTGTGCAGACACATGATGACTTGGGAATGGTGGACTTGCCCTTGCGACCTTCAGAAGGGAATAACCTCACCAAAACAACTATATGAACTGCTTCTTACTGTTTGTACTTCAGCTCAATAGTCGGACACATCAGATATATTCCACTATAGGTTTAGTGAGATTCTTTATCAGCTAACAAAACTTAATTATATAAATGTACTGATTTAAGAAATTGTTCAGCGCTGCTCTGTGAAGAATGTATAACAAGTCTTTGTTTTTGTACACACAGTTAATACAATATATGCACTTGCGCATCAGTTAATTTATGTGTTTTGTTTTACCAGGGATATGTACATAGTTTCTAACACCTCTTGTGTTTCAGCTGAATTTATGCACCTTATCAGATTTGTCAATATTATCCACTAAAAATATTTCCATGTATTTATGAAAGAATAAAACATTAATTCTAGCCCTTGTAAAAAAATATGGGTTATAAAGGAATCTTTTCCCTGAAATATGCTTGTTTTAAATATGTGATTGAAGAAGAAACAGTACATTTAATGTGCCTTTTATTGTTGTTTTAATTGTGTTGTTTCTACCTGATTAATGGAATCATCTCTTTCAGCTGTCTTAATTGATTTTTGTTAAACATATTTTTGTTTGCTTAAGGAAGTTGGTCCACTAAAACTGGAAACTAATCTGAGGGTTTTGCTTGAGACTAGTCTTTTATTAGTGTTTTGCTTCCTATATTTCCCACTTTGGTTGGCCATATGCTGTCTAGCAGATTTACTTTTTCTAAAGCCACTGCTCAGTATGGAACATGTAGGTCGTGACTGCTTCTTAGTTTTTAGGCTCACAGTATTCTTCATAGGAAAACTCACTGAAGTTAAAAAAAATCATTAATATTCAAGATTACTCTTTAATATTATGTAGTAATTCAAGACTGTAATACCAGGTGCAGCAGAAAGGCATAGCTAAAAGGATAGCTCCTAACCAACACAGTAAATAGGGTCTGTGCATACAAATTCTAGTGGGGAAGTAGAAATGCTAAAAGACTTCTACAGATCTGTTAGTAAGCTTACAAATATAACATGTTTTTCAAGTGAAGGCTTTCATTGTAAGTTAGGTCAAAAGAAAGGTGACAAGCTCAGAAGAATCAAAGAAAATATTAATAGGTAAAGGGCAATGGAGGCAATCTACTTCTCCAGCCAAGAGGCAGAGCCAAGTGCATAGGAGGAGTGGACTAGTACAGGAAAGCACTGAGCGTATACATGAAGTGAAACTTTATACAGAATGAGTCATGAGACAGTGAGCAAATTAGAGACATTCACTTGTCATATTTTCAATGGTGAAGCTTTATACTAGTGACTAGATAATAAAGGAAGGATTCTGTGATGTTCCTCCCTGCTTTAACAAACAGAATGAAACCCTTGAACTTGAAAGCCTGAGACTGGACAAGAGTGAACTTTTCACAGTATCACAGTATGTTAGATATTGGAAGGGACCTCAAAAGATCATCTAGTCCAATCCCCCTGCCGGAGCAGGAACACCTAGATAAGGTTGCACAGGAACGTGTCCAGGCGGGTCTTGAATGTCTCCAAAGAAGGAGATTCCACAACCTCCCTGGGCAGCCTGTTCCAGTGTTCCGTCACCCTCACTGAGAAGAAGTTTCTTCTCAGGTTTAAGTGGAACCTCTTGTGTTCCAATTTGTACCCATTACCCCTTGTCCTTTCATTGTTTGCCACTGAGAAGAGCCTGGCTCCATCCTCGTGACACTCCCCCTTTATACATTTATATACACTAATAAGGTCACCCCTCAATCTCCTCCAAACTATAGAGACCCAGCTCCCTCAGTCTTTCCTCATAAGGGAGATGCTCCACTCCCTTAATCATCTTAGTTGCCCTGCACTGGACTCTCTCCAGCAGGTCCCTGTCCTTCTTAAACTGAGGGGCCCAGAACTGGACACAATATTCCAGGTGAGGTCTCACCAGGGCTGAGTAGAGGGGAAGGAGAACCTCTCTCGACCTACTAACCACCCCCCTTCTAATACAACCCAGGATGCCATTGGCCTTCTTGGCCACAAGGGCACAGTGTCGGCTCATGGTCACCCTGTCGTCCACCAGGACCCCCAGGTCCCTCTCCCCTACACTGCTCTCTAACAGGTCCCCAATCTATACTGGAACCTGGGGTTGTTCCTGCCCAGATGCAGGACTCTACACTTTCCCTTGTTATATTTCATCAAGTTATTCTCCGCCCAACTCTCCAGCCTGTCCAGGTCTCTCTGGATGGCAGCACAGCCTTCTGGCGTGTCGGCCACTCCTCCCAGCTTAGTGTCATCAGCAAACTTGCTGATAGTACACTCAATTCCCTCATCTAAATCGTTGATGAATATATTAAATAATACTGGTCCCAGTACCGACCCTTGAGGCACTCCACTAGATACAGGCCTCCAATTAGACTCCGCCCCATAGACTACAACTCTCTGGCTTCTCTCCTTCAGCCAGTTCACAGTCCACCTCACTACCCTATCATCCAGACCACACTTCCTCAATTTAGCCGCAAGGATGCTGTGGGAGACCGTGTCAAACGCTTTGCTGAAGTCAAGGTAGACCACATCCACCACTCTGCCATCATCCATCCACCATGTTATTTCCTCATAAAAGGCTACGAGATTGGTCAAGCATGACTTCCCCTTGGTGAAGCCATGTTGACTGCCCCTCATAACCCTCTTATCCTTGATATGCCTTAAGATGGCACCGAGGATAAGGTGTTCCATCACTTTCCCAGGAATGGAGGTGAGGCTAACCGGTCTATAGTTACCTGGGTCCTCCTTCTTGCCCTTTTTGAAGACAGGAGTGACATTTGCTTTCCTCCAGTCCTCAGGCACCTCTCCCGTTTCCCAAGACTTGGTAAAGATGATGGAGAGCGGTCTAGCAATGACCTCAGCCAGTTCCCTCAGCACCCGCAGGTGTATCCCATCTGGACCCATGGATTTATGGATGTCCAGATTGCTCAACTGGTTTCATGGACTATGTTTCTGTCTCATAGACTCATAAAATCATTTAGGTTGGAAAAGACCTTTAAGGTCATCAAGTTCAACCATGTAACCAAATTCCAGCCATGTAACCATCTTCTTCCAAATACTCCATGCCTGTATCTTGTGTTAATACCATTGCTGGCAGTCTGCTCTTCCCTCTTAAAGAGTCATAAAGGCTTTTTGTTGGCAAGGGTATAGTTTCACCATTTCTACTAAAAGAAAACAAGGTGCTAAATACCTAACTATAGAAGGTTACCAAATAAATATTGTCACTGTAATTACACTCAGACCTGACTTCCACATCATTTAGCCTGGTATGAGAAGAAAAATTCAGTAAAACGTATGAAAGCATCAGCAGTGCACCTTCTATTACTTTTTTTCAAGATGTATCATGAATTATTTCCTTCATGAAGCATTTGTATTTTATTATTTTAATTCATTTGTCATATTTCATTATTTATAATTACAGTAAAGCTCTTTCTTTTAAATTAGGCCTTCAGAGTACTTTGGAGCTGATCACTTGGTCTTTCTTGGTTCTTTAAAACACAGCTGTGGATCCACAACATGAGAGTAAATTCAGGTGAGGAATCAGAGTATCTTGTGAGGATATAAAGGAAATGGTGATGATTCCCAGCCAGCCTGGATGACCAGAACCTGTAGGATGCACTGTGGAGTACACTTCCTCCACTGTGTAGATCCATCCATTGTGTAGCATTACAGTGCCTCAGACACTTGGCTGATGGGTATACAGCCTGCAGACATGTATAGGAGATCACAGAACTGCCATTTGAATAAGCTGGCTGGGGAAGCTGCTTTGATGACAGGTCAAAATCAAAATACTACAGAAGGGTAAATTCCTGTGGTTAAGATCTATTTGAAGAAGCTGCACTAGCATCTTGGCCTTGAATTTAGGGAGTATTCTGGCATTGCTTCAAGAAGACTTGTGGGCCTAAAAGATATTATCAAAGACAGTGACATAACTAGAAGCCTATACCTCATTTGCCTCAGTGTGATTTGGGCTATAAGTATCTAAACCCCTGTTACAGCTGGTATTTGATAAAGGAGCACTTTTCTTAAGTGTTTGACTACCTAAGGCACTGATTAAGAACTTGATTCCTAGACCTGCAACTATGAACAGCATAGAGCCTGAAAGCCTGTAAAACACATGTCCCATGCCTTTGTCTACACTGGAACTACTGTTATTTGAGAAAATGGATGGCCAAAATTGATTTGTCTGAACCATGGGCAGAGTGTGCTCAGTTTTTGTTGACTTGGAAAAAAAGGACCTTGGTCAAGTCATATGCCCTGCCGCATTCAGCTAGACTGCTGAAGCACCAAGAGTACTACATGTCTTTGACAGGTAGAGCTATACCGTAAACCAGGTACTTAAAACTGATCCGTCACCCACTGGAAGTCTAAGACACATAGTTTGCCATACTGTTACCTTTCAATTACTTGATTACTGAGTTACCTCTCAGTTCCTCTGCTGATCTATTTTTACTCCATTTGTGATGACCTTCTGTCTATAGTTCCTTCTTGGGAGAATTTCTTTGGGTTCATAGTAAAAGCCAATTTTGTTTATGTAGTGATACAATGGAATTAGATGCAAACTAAGCTCTGAGAGGTGAACAATAATAGAAAAAATAGTATGCTGACTTTTGAAAATGAGAAATGAAAAATAAAATATTAGTCAAAAGGGTTCAAAAAACAAGTAGAAGAAATCATAATGAAATTGTTTAGCTCTCTTTCAGAGAACAGCTCTGCTGTAAATAGTATTTTACTGTAAAGGTTATTCTGGGAAATTCAGAGCTGAGAATTCATACTTTAGCACCAAGAAAGTTGGTTGAAATGTTAATTAAAACCAGAACTATAAAAGATCCAGCTGAAAATAATATGATGGAGACAGATCACCATGGCTTCTGTAAAAGAAATCTGTGCCTCTGTAAGCTATTCACATTCTTTTAATTGTTGGGTGTGATAACAAAAGAGTGAATACAAGAAGATTGGGAAGACATAATTTATTTGGACTTTCGCAAAAGATGACAAAATTCATCCTGTAAATCTCATGAATTAGCTAGGTTCAGTAAATAGACATGGATTTTCTTATCAACAGCTCAATGCGCTCATGAGGTCTTACTGTCCTCAGTGTGGCAAAAGCTAAGAAACTTACAATAGTTTTCATATACTCATATGCTTTTGTGGTGGTACCCCAGCCAACAAACCAAACTATTTAACAGAAAGGTGCAACACTGATTTACACAATGACAAGATAATTGTGCTGGTATTATTTTTACCTAATTTTTATTGCTTTGATATATCTGGTTGCTCTTCTGAACAAAAAATACTTATTTTTTTTTCACCCCTAAACAGTCTCTATCTCTTCAATCTGTCATCATACAAGCTTTTTAATGCTTAGAATAATTTTGTTCATCTGCCTCTACTTTTGTTAGCAACTTCAGCAACTAATTACAATTTTGGGCAAAGAAAGTCTTTGTTCAAGATCCTCATTCTTTATACAACAGTGCCAGAACACCCAGAACAGAAAACTTCCCAGAGCTGCTCCAGGAAAAAAAAAATAAAATAAATGGAGCCTTGGGTAACATGGTTTAGTGTGAGGTGTCCCTGCCCATGGCAGGGGGGCTGGAACTGGATGATCTTAAGGCACTTTCCAACCCTAACTATTCTATGAAAGACCAAGTATTCCTGTAACTTTAAAAAGCCTTCAAAATACCAAATTGAGAAAGAGAAAGAAAGAGAGAAGGAGAAGAAAGAAGAAGAGAGAGAAAGAGAGGAGAAGAGAGAAAGAAAGGAGAGAGTGAGAGCTTTCCAGTAAATTCTGTTTTCCAGATTAAAACCAAAATGAAAAAACAAAACAAACAAACAAAACCCCCAAACAAACAAACAAACAAAAAAAAAAAACCCCAAAAAACCCCAAACCAGAAAAGATGATATTGTTTGATTTAACAAAAGGAAGATTTGTCCTCAAGAGAAACACTGAAAACAACAGAAGTCCCCCATACAAATTCATTGGCACCAGAGGACTCAGTCAATTAGGAACAGAGCAGATACTTTTTATCTCAGGGATATCAAACTGATTTTACCTGGTTTATTTTCCAGCATCCTGGTGCCTGCTGTGGTCCACATTCACCTAGCGTAACTAAATAGTGACAGCATAAACCTAAACCATATTGACACACATACACAGTATTTTTCCCTATGATCTAGAATTGTGCATACCTGGTACTTTGGGAGCCTGCATGGATTCAAAAGCAAGATAACTTTTTTCCTGAGCTGTGATACTAAAAGTAATAAACTCAGCCTCAGCTGACAGTTGGAGATGGGGCATCTGTATGGCACAGCAGCAGGCCATATGGCTTAGCACTTCAGGTCAGCATTAGCTCAAGGCACTCTTCCTCCAGCACAGTTTGATGTGCTTGTAGATTTCTGGGAGGTCTGGGAATGTGTGAAAATACTCTGTAGGCTCAGTTTGTCCTAAAGGCTGCAAGTTTTCCTTTACTGCTTAGCCTCTCAGATCTTCTTATTCAGGAGAGTCTTTAGCCTGCAAAGGGAGTGCATGCCCTTCACCTTGTCCTGAAAATAATTCTGTTTCTTATTTAAATCCACTAGTAATGCTGCCTCTGGCTTTGTTTCCTCTCTAAATCCCAAACAGGAAAGTTTTGTCTTGCCTATAAAAATCTATGGAACAAAACGTGCCAAAATATGTTTGGCCTCTTTAAAACAAGCTTTTAAAATCACTGTATCTGAAGTTATCAGGTGAGATTCCCAGCTAACATAATTCAGTTTATGAGTAGGGAGACAATTGCTGCTAGCAAAGACTTTGACTCATAATTTTTCTAGAAGAGGTATTTGTGTGAAGATCACAAGATGTTCTGTCCTGGAATGTCTGGAACACAGGCATTTCAGAAGGACTGGGCAAAAGAAGGCAGAAGGAATGTAAAAGAAAATGCAAAATAATAAAGAGCAACAAAAAAACATTCATGGCATATCTGTTTTTAATTTTTATTCTTAACAGATCTGGGTTTCTGGTAGGCTATTCTGGTTATGACTAAACTAACTCTTCGGGGGCACTTCTGGTTTGTACGGACAGAAAAAGTTCAGTACGGACAGAAAAAGTTCACCACTTACACGCTTTTTAGCTCTTAATGTTTGCTCATTTGTGAAGCTGAGTGAAATATTTCAGCCTTTTTTTGTCTTTTTTGCAACAGAGGCAGAAATATAGCAAAACATTTTACAAAATTGTGTTTTGTTGAGTGCTTCACTTTGAAAATAATCTTGTAATTTTCTGGCAGAATAAAACGTTTCCTTTTGACATTTTTGCAAGTGAAGCATTTCAATTATTTCATTTGAAATGACATTCCATTTTGAAATTTCCTTTCAATTTTTTAAGAAAAACAGTTTTGAAAGGTTTGAACCCACATAAAATATTTTGGGTTGCATCACTTTTGTAATGTTTCATGAAATTAAAAAAGAAAATTGTTTTCAATTTGATCCAAAACTCCCCCCCCCCCTTTTTTTTTTAAACTACCAATGAACCAAAATCCATTTTCCATCTTATTCAACCTATTCGCTTAATCAAGAATTATTAAGGAGTTGTTAACATAGTTTTCCTGATTTTTCATACACCTTTTAAAGGTGATTTTATGCTACAGATGGAATTCAATTAACTGCTTCACAGAATTTCTACCACTCATGTGTCTCTAGTGCTGAAGAGCAAAACTGGGGGTCACTTCTGGTTCCAAACCTCGTGAGAGGACAGACAGGGCTTTAATGACGATCTAGACTTTTTCCTTACTGTGAGCTCCCTGAAGAGACCAAAGGGTCTTTTAAACTCGAAAAGACAATTTGTACAGAATAGAAATGAGAATGTTTAACTTTATAAATGAACATTTTCTCTCTATGTGAGGACAAAAAAGGAGAAAAGTTTCTAAACAGCTTCACCCCTCTCCCCCTGTGTGGTGTTAGGTGGGTACTTGCTTCCAGGTTTGGTTTCAGTCAACTCAGTGACTTTCTGGGCTGCAACAAGCTCCTCACAGTCCTCTCTGATCCCTAGGAAGATTTCTTCCTGTTGCCAAGGGAGCCTGGCTGTGCATATGTTCCCTGCTCCTTTCATGAGCCTCTCCATGAACAGCAGGCTCCCATCTTCTCACTAGGACTCCCATTCTCCCACTACACCCTGAAGCCCTGAAGCCCCTCCTCTCCTCCTCCTCCTCCCACCCAGTCTTTAAGCATACTCATCTGCTCTCCAGGGAAAGGAGGAATCTCTGCTCCCTCCAGGGGGTCCATCTGACCTAGTCACTCCCTTTTTAAAGTAACATGACATACAACTGAGAACAAAAAAAATAAAACAGATGCTGTCCAAAACAAACCTATTCACATGCCAGAACTGAAAATCAACACATCTCCCAGGCTTGGTCTCTCGAACCCCTATCATGTGGAAGCTTCGGCTCTCCAGCTGTTTGTCTCTGTGTATGGAGCAGTGAGACCATGTTCTGGTAACTTCTTCACAAACTGGCCAAGTGCAGTTGTAGTTACCAGATTTTTTGATCCAAAGCTTTTACCCATTTCCAGATTGCAACTTGCTCAGTGCATTTTACATGAGACATTAAAACAGAGGGAGTAAATCCAAGGTGGTTTAAATCAAGGTCTCATGCTCATGAAAATAGCAAGGGCTGCACAGATAGTAGTATCTAACATGATGGTTCTACAGGTTGCCTAAAAATCCTTGTGCTACTGTGCAGGGGCTTTGATAACCACGCTGGACTTCTTTATGCACAACTGTCTTTTCCTTATCCTCCCCCCGAACTGTGCTAATTGCTACTGCCTAGGTAGCAAGCCAGATCTAAGTCCTCTGCAGCAACCTGATAAAAGTCTGAGAGTACCTTGGTATCTCCATGGACATAGGGTGACCTGGGCTGGTAATTTATGGCAGAATTAGAGAGAGAGCAGGGTGAAGTTGAGAAACATTTTCAACATTTTTACTGGTGTATCTCACTGCCTTGCTATGTTCAGGTGTTTTATTTTCCTTCACGGAAGATTAATGGAACGGACTGATTATGGTTTCATGCGGTTTAAGGCCAGAAAGGATTATTAGATCAACTTAGCCTGACATCCCGTGCATTACAGACCATAAAGGGTATATGCACATGACACGGTGCAGTGCCACACAGAGATACCCATGCTACGTCTGAACAAATTAGCTCAGCCACAGGAAGCAATAAAGCTGTATTAGGCTGGGAGCGGTGCTGAAAGTGGTGCAGCTAATGTAGCCCAGGTAGGGCAGCTCCTGGCTGCAGCTGTGCTGTCTCCAATACCTGAACTGTCACTGCCAGAAGTGGCTCAGGCACTTGTAATTAAATTAACAAGCAAACTCAGTTAGATTTAGACGTTTCAGTTTTTGGGGATGTTAAGCTGCATATTGCAGCAGACATCAGCAGACCACTGCATCACTGGCTGGAGGGAGATTTCTCCACTAACTCCTGGCACCATTGTTACGAGGCAAGCAAAACCCTGCTAAATCGCTGTCTGGTCAGAAGATCTCATGGGATGACCCACACCAGTGGAGTCTGGCTCCTTCTACTGAGTTATCCCTGGCATAAGCCTGTCTGTACCTATGGTCTGTGTGGAGGGCCCTGGCAGTGCATATTTTCGACTTAAGAATCCTGTTTAACTAGCCTCATAGCTAGGATTTGACAATTAAGGTAGTGTACAGGAGCGAGACCTCTTCTCTGCTTCCACTTGATTTTTCTTGGCTTAGAATTTTGTGGATTACATCAACTCTTTATTTTTTGTCCTAGAATTGCACTGGTAGGTGAGGTGGTTAACCCCTAGTACCTTTAAATGGATCTATTTGCCACAGTTTTCTAAACAGAGCCTTTCAGCCTGTAGGCATAATTTTCACTTTATTCCCAGGTATATTACTTGGTAATATATGCATCTTATTAAATGATTTGGGGGGGGGGGATGGTGAGCTGTGGCATTTTAAGCAGATTATTTGAGTCATTCTTAATGATCCTCTTCATTTTCTACATCACTAACCCTTGCATTATCTACAAAACTTATTAACAAAGATTTTTACCATCTTTAGATGATTTGCCATATGATGAAAAGAAATCCCGAAAAGACTTCCTTAGAAATAGGACTACCTAGTCTGAGATCTTTTAGTGAACTGATCTGTTTAGTCTCTGCCAATTTTGAAGTGTATTACGCTCTGGAGAAATTCGTGTTTATTATGGTGGCACACACTGATTAAACTTGTAATCTTGATGAAAATAATTGTTTGGCAACAATTCTTTCATCCAAGCTGATCTGTAAATAGAATCCTAAATTTAGTTAAACCAAGTTGGGTAAACCTTCTGTCAGAATTGTATTGGTACAGAAAATTTTGCAATACCTTGAAAATTCCACAGTTTTCATATATTTACTAAACCAGAATAGTGATTGTTCAAAAGTCTGTGATTAGTTTCTGTAAGGCTTTTGCATGTAAAGTATTTTCATAAGATATGTTAATTTGAAACTACACCATTTTAGCATATGTCTCCTCATGTGCTATCCTTTGAAGGTGGTAAACACTCAGTACCTGGCACTTTATTAGTGTGCTTGGTATAGTGTTGTTAAAATGACAATCCCTAAAATACCAATGGACCATATGTGTGTAGCTACAGCTTGCAATCTAGAATAAGCATACATAACCTAGGGTTTTATTTTGTCCTCTGCATTTAAATTCCTTTTATTATTACATATTGCTGTAGCCATGTTTTTTTGAGGATATATTTAGTGCAAATTTCGCAGGGAGAGGGGACATTTTTACTAAATTTACAGATGTAACTGGAAAAAAACAGACAAGCATTTGCACATAAAGTCCTTTCTTCTTGCTGAGTGTATTTCAACTTGTAGCTTATAATATTTTGTTATTTACTCTGGTTTTGCATTAATATTTTATACTCTATTTTGTTTTCAATCTTCTTATAAATGGGATAGCTTCTTGTTGAGTATAATTTGTTTTATTTGTGAACCATGCTCGTGGGTATCCAGGATTTTTTTTTTTTGATAGTTCCCATATTTTGCCAATACTTAACACTTTAAATATGTGATATATCAATGACTGCTTCAGTGTACGATACACCAAAACTTAGGCTGCACTAACTTCACATATATATATGTATATAGTTTGGTGATATGTTCTCTCTGCACAAGGTAAATGCAGTCAGGTCATTCTGTCTATACCTAGAAAACCAGTTCCTTTATGGTAGCAATTAGCTGTTAGTTCATTTAAATAAGATAAAAATCTGAGTCATCTTTTTTAAGTTCAAGAGTTTCTGCATAAAGATATTACCATTTATTATTTTTAGAAATTATGGAAAATTTGTGATGCATGAGATGATGAGCAAGCATCTTCCAAGATGAAGTCACCCCTATTAAAATTTTTAGCTTTGTTACACATTATGGGCAGATGTTAAAAACCAGTACAAGCTGTTATATACTGAGTAGGTTTTCAATTGTGGATTCTACAAACAGGCCAGTATTTTTTCTTTTCTTTTTTTTTTTTTTTCTATGTAGATGTTTCATCCATAACATTTGCCTCCCATTCTGAGATATCAGAAACAACTAACAGTGTCTTTGATGTGAATTCCCTGTCTGTGCCTTTTTTCCCCATTTTATCCTTATGGAACAAACTGAAAGTACAAAAGGCTATTTTAGTCATAACAGCCATCTTATCATATTTCCAGTACCAAATGCAGAATTTTCCCTTTCAGGAAAGAGTATCTCCAGCTGTTATTTTTATTGTCTAGGCTCCTCTCACTAACATACAAATGGTTAAAAATGTGTTCCTTATCTGACCCTTTTGCTTACATTATCATGTGAAGGGTACCATAAAACTGGTTTAAACACTTGAGTATATCTACTAACATTATCCTGTTACCACCCTCTGCCTTCATGGTTACATTAACAGCAACCTAATACCTTACCTAGAGATTATTCCCTCTACTACTGAGATGGTATCCATTAGAATCATGCAATCTGCCTCTTTCCATAATATCTGTGCAGTACACTAAGTATATGGTTTTTCTCCCCCAGACTGCTGCTAAAATCATTTACAAAGAAAAGGAAGAGATGGTGGTATAAAAAGACTTTAAACTTTAGAAAACATAATTTTCAGGTTGCTGAGAAAAGGAGACAGTTTTGATAGAATTGCCCCAAAGAAACAGAGAAAAGGGAGAAACTTAATGATGTTGACCAATAATTCCAATATCATTTTCCAATCAAAATACAATTTACTGAGTTAAATGAGAATAATTAAATTAAAAAAAAAAAAGAAAAGAAATCTCAGGACTCATAATGGTGTAAAAGCATGTATAATTAGAAAGAAAAAAACACCTCATCATTACAGAAGCACATGTAAAAGCACACATTAAAGAAAGCAAAAAGAATTAGCTTTTAGAAAATAGATACATAGTATGATATTTTATTGATCTCCTTCCACACAGGAAATATCATCTCTCTCTCTCCCCCCACCCCAAAAAAAAAAAAAGAAAAAAAGATGAAATAACAGGAGTAGGATCTATGTCCCTTCTATCAGCTATGTAATGGTACAGACGTGCCTTAACCCATGTGAGAAATGTCCAAGGGGAATTGCTGAAGAAGAAACCCTGTAACAAATACACAGATTAAGAATTCAGACCTTATGGATAATTAGGTGGTGCCAAACAACTGAATTGTAGCCAAATCTAGCTGTCTGTGACATGTTAAGGAGGATGTGAAACATCAGGGTATCTACTGAGTACCAGAATTGGAATGGTGATGCTCCTGAATAAGAAAAAAATCCATGTTGGTCCTTACCTTTTTCTTCTATGTTTGAGATCTGTGTTTCTGTTCAGAGCCCGTTTCAATGTTCTGTAGTTCCAATACACCGTGCTCTAATTTTATCTCCCGTATCTGTGCCATCCAAACAGGGGACAGCTATGGTCACAATCTCACAGTCAGGGAGTGTGACAGCTATGCGAACCTACCATTTCTTTTAGCATCTGCAAAAGGAAAGGCACAGGGAATGAGGCAGACTGCATATGCTAGTAAACACCACTATCGCTATCACCATTGCCAGCCTCACCCTCTTTAAGAGCAGAGCAGCTGCCTCAATTCTGAGTTCCATGTGAATCACAATGCCACTCTAAATTCCTGCATTGGCAAGGTAGTTTTTCTTCATCGCCCAATACTGACTTGCAGTTGTAGGCCAGGGTTTCGCTCTAAACAAGTAACCTTTACATTCTTTTTCTTCTGCAAACAATCAACAGAAATCTAAACATGTGCATAACAGAATATAGTAAGAACAGAGCTCTAAATTTAGAAGTCATGCATTTGGGATTTCAAAGCTGCTTCAAGTGCTGTTAGTACTTTTGGCAGCCCAGATTTATGTTAATTACATGAGGATTGCTGGAGATGTCTCTTAGTGTCTGGACATTTTTGCATGTACTCTGTCTGTCTTGGTTTCCTGAATGCCAGAGTCTTCAACTGAATGTCAAATTTTAGTTGCAGTGCTGAAATCATAATTCCTCACAAATTCTAAAGGACCAGAGAGAGTTGTATTTGATGGCTTAGGTTTCTGCAGCAATATGGACTTGGTATCACAAACCGTGTAACATGTGACTACTGCTGAAGGAAAGAGGCACAGCTGGCAGCTGCGTGGATGAGCAAGCACATTGAATGAGGACATTTTTCAAGCACTGGTTGGGGAGAGAGAAAAATATGCAAATAATTTCTTTGGCAGTGTTTATTTATTTATTTTGGAGCTCACCCGATTGTTTATCATCATGATAGTTTTTGACAGATCATGTGTTGCGGTTACTTTGTATTTCAAAGGCGGATGTTCTGATATAAGGGATGCTGCCCACCCCACGTATTAATAGCAAGGGGTTGTAAACTTCCATAACTACACAGTTATATCATATGTTATGCCTTGTCTAGGAGGAATATTTTCATCCTTGAAAAGATAGACAATAAACAGACAATAACATACCATAATTTGCGACAGCCAGAACGTCATTGCCAGGAAATGTAATGACCAGGCTGGGCAGATAATTCAGATTGTGCTATCCAAAAGCCACCTGATTATTGAATGCATGTGCTTAAATAAGGATTTGTGCATGCCCAACCAGTGCAGCCATTCCTCTCCTATACTAAACAGGGCAAATGAAAAGTTAATTTCCTTTCTTTGCAAACCTTCTCCTTCTTGTTCCAGGTGTTCACTTTGTTCAGTTATGTGTGGGATCAAGGACAACTCATCAAAGATAGGTAATTAAAGATCTGCTTCAGTTACAAGATTAGCCTTGCAATGTCCAAGCCTTGTATCAAACCTTGCATGTAGTACTGGAAGATTCTGCTTAACCAGAGGTGATGCTCTGTGGACCCTGGCCTTTGTCACAGTACCATTCCCTTAAGGCCTGTGGTGACAACAGTCAACCCCTGGTTACCCACCAGAATCACCCCAGCACAGGGTGCAGGGTGGCAAAATAGCACTGCCATATCTGAAGTCAAAACAGTGAGGGCATTAATGTCCAATTAGTACAGCTTGGTTAAAAAGAAGCATGAAAGCAAGATGGAAAATTCTGTTTGATTAAAGTAGGCTCAGAGATTCTTAATGGTTGTAGAGAAAACTCAATTTTCTAGCCAGCAATGGAATGACAGAACCAGGACCAGGGTGGGAATTCTTGCAGTGGAAGTGAGAGGGAGAAGTGGGGGAAAAGGCAGAATTAAATAAAGAGCTGAGGGGAGGGCACAGGGGACTTGAGTATTTTCTTTTTTTGGTGGCTCTGCCCAAAATAGTTTTTTTCTTTGGGAAACTGCTCCTATGGAGGAGGATCCCTTACTTGCACATGGAGCACCAGCCCTCAGCAGTACAGGCTGTCCACGAAAGGAAAAGCAGACAGTAGGCCCAGGACTATCTGCTGCCTCCAGGAGCTGCCTGCCTCGCCATGCTTACATGACCATGTTATGCTGTGAGGAGATCATATAATCATATCATACCATATCATAGCATTAAAAAATGTTGCCTTCTGCTGATGGCATACCCCCTCTATTTAACCTGGCAAAAATAACTGTCTTAAAATTCTTCTGGCTGCGAAAACTACAGTCTATGGTTGTCTGTGGCAGCTGATTGAAATACTCTCTTTACTCTTCAAGTAGTACCAGGGGTATTGGAAGCAGATCTGAAAGAACTAGTGCTAGTAACCCCAGCAGACGCCTGAAGCACAGTGTATTCATAAGTTGAAGTTGCCCTTCCACCAGTTCATGTGCACACCTGGAATGGGGCATATTTTCCAACAGGGGAACTCCCCTCTGCCCTGCCCTTCAGGTCCCATTTCTCTAAGGCAGCTAAGGAAATCACTTCCGAGGAACTGTACATTAGCATGTGTTTTTAACCTGGAACAGATCTAGATCTCCTAATAGGCATGTTATGAAAGTCATGTGTATGTATAAGCAGTTCTCTGGATGTAATTTGTACAAGCAAAGCCATGGCTTGATTCTTCAGTTATCAGCCTTCAGTTCTTGGACTACAGCTTGCAAGAATGAATTTGAAGAAGTGGCCAAGGGTACTAAATCCGTTCTCCATTCATGCTCACAGTGAGTACTCCTGCTCTCATGGTGCCAGAGCTGAGCTGCACTCCCTCTTCATCTCACTCCCCTTATGATCAAGCCTCTGTTCATTCTTGTTTGTATGAGACCTCATAGTCCAGTGTTTTCCAAAGTATAGTCTGGAGGCTTGTGATAATACCAGGTACATTTATTTATACACAAAACTCTTTACAAAATAGAGGATTAAGGACAAGATCACAAGCTCCCCTTCAAAGTGAAATCCAGCTGTCACCTAATGGTCAACATCATGTTTTTTTTAAAGAAACACATTTCTCTACTTAAAAAAAAAAAAAGAAAAAAGTAGAATTAACACTTAAATCTGCTCCCTCTCTGCACATAACTCTTTATAGCTCTGTCTGCCTCTACCTGTATCAGGCTGGACCCCTCCCATCTCCAGTCTGCCAAAATATGTGCAAAGGTCAAAATAACAAATTGCAAGGAGATTGTTGGAAATAGAGCATTTAAATAGGAAAAGGGGTTTTGTAATCTTTGTTTGCTCTGGTCCCTGTAACAGCAGAAGGGTTTATAATGGCAAAAGCAGGAGTCAGTAGAACCTTACCATGTGGCCTGTATCCAAACTGGAGACAAACATGGTGAAATTAAAGCAGTAACATGGAAATTGCAGTACAGAAGTCACATGAAAATTGTATTGCTGCTAAATAAATTGGGCAGCATTGCCACAGTGTGTTCACTACATTGAATCTCCCAGTCTCTGGTGCAGAGCAGGGTACTCATGTAGTTAACCTCTCCTATCTAGCTGTGGTCAGACCTTGCCCAGCTCATACAAGGTATGACTGAAAAACAACTGTGAGCACTAACTGCTAGTGGGGAGGCTGAAGTGTTCCCTGGCCAAGTCTTTTCCCTGAAAAAACAGGTGAGTGGAGCCAGGGGGTCCTGTAGTTGGTCCTTTTGGTTCTTTTTTTTCACCAGGAATAAATTGTCACAGACATTCTAGGCCAGCTATTGATACTGTTTCAGGACATCCTAACACTGTGACGTGACAGACAAAACCAAAGGGTTGAAAGAGCTAGCACGAAGGGATGCTTCACTTGAAATGCTTCACTTTTCACTTGGGAGTGAAAAGCCTTCACAATATACATTTTTTACAACATGGAAGACTTGATGTTGACAGGAAAAGATTGGTGAACTACTTCTGTTGGACTAGAAGACACTGGAGTTGATATTTCAGGAGGAGGGCTACAGACAGAATTACAAAGTTTAACACCAGCAGTGTCTTGCACCTTTACTCCAACACTTGCTTCCTCCGCTCATAGCAGTGTACCTCATTCACCATTCTGTACCATGATAAAGATTGTCACATCTTTTTAGGTAGCAATCGCAGCAAAGGATATTAAGCTTGATGAAGCCTAATGAAGTCCAGTTAGTACCTCAGGTTATTTGAACAACATACTGAACGATGCTCCCTGCAAAAAACCCACCATTTATAATTTGTTAGTGTGTACCTATGCAGCTTTATTGAACATGAACAAGGGATATCTCAAATACCCTCTTGGAAAAAAAGTAAATACTGAATAAATTTATCCCTAAAAGGAATTTTTGTATAGTTATTATGTGCTCAATTATTATTAAATAAAGAAAATTATCAAAGAAAAGCCTTTTAATTATATATTAATATATTATTTTATCATACAGTAATTTTAATGCTCACAATAAAGCTACTTTGTAAACATTCTTGCAATGCTATTATGCAAAAGCAAGCCTTCAAATGACCACTGGCTGATTTGTGAGAATGCAGTGGCTTAGAATGAGCAATATTCTAGCTTCTTAAGACCTTGTATTCACAAAATCTAGTTGCTACATATTTCAGCAAGTATTATCCCTCTCTAGTGTCTATGGATGAAGAGTAAGCCAAAGGAAATCTATATTCCATAACCTTGTTGAATAAACTCTACTATTAATCTTCTCGTAAAGCAATAGATTTTTTTTCTTTCTAGAGACATGGAAAGAAAAAAAGAGGAGGAAAGTAACGGAGAGAGAAGCAAAGAAAAGTTGTATAGAAATAAATATGAATGCTTCAGCTGTCATTCAGAAACCACTAACTTCAAAACACATATCATATCTTGATTTTTTGAGGATATTTTGCAGTCCTAGAATGTAGTGAGAAATGTATTGATCTGTTGTCTGTCAGTTTTTATGCTTTAGTGTCCAGCCACAGAAAAATATGCTAATTTTCATATTATGATCTATATTATTAGCAGTGGGGTTGGCATTACACTATCTTTCCCCCCCGCTCCTTACACTTCTGTTAAGTGCTATTTAACTTCAGCCTTCAGGAATTTTCTAGTTTGACTCACTGAGAGAGTATGTTGTTCAAGATATTTGTGGCAACATTTAGATGCCACAAGTCTCCAAACTTCCAGCTGTTGGACTAGCAGATCTAGCAGAAAAAGATGTAAATTTATGTTTAACCCTTCCAGCTGAACTGGTGTAAAAAACATAAATGCTGAACATATGTGGCAGACTCAATGTCACAAAGCATTTCTGTGTAGGTGTCACTGGGTGCTTTGGTGTCATTTATGCATTCATTTGTAGTTGAAATTTCTTGCTAATAGCATCTATCTTGAAGATGATTTTTCACAAGGTTGTGTAAAGCTAGAGGAAAGCTGTTAAAATCTAGGTGTTTTAAAGATAAAATTATTTTCAACCCTTTTTTTCTTTTTTTTTTTTTTTTCAACAACTATGAAATGTATGGGGTTAAAAAGTGCCTTTTCATGTAGAAATAGGTCACTAAAGTGTAATGCAGAGACTTGTTCTAGGTAAGCTTTTAAATTTTGCCAATCTAAGAGTGCTTAGAAATCTCGTACCTACCATACACATTATTTTCTTAAGGGTTGTCACTTTTCTCTTTCAGAGTTCTGCAGACAGACATTTGTAGTTAGTTCTGTGATTGAGGGAAAGTAGCAAAGGTTGAGAGTCTTCTCAGTATGAACAGGTAATATTGTCATTCTCATAATATTTCTGGTACGGAACCAAATCTAACCAAAGTAATAAATGACTTGAATTCAGTTCATTTATTGATGGGTCTTAGTGAGTTCAAATTTTCTTCAGTGAAAATATGTATCCTCTCCAATATCCTCCCAGTATTCTCCCAGTCCCCAACAGTACATAACATGAGAATTTCCTAAGTACTGTCTGGACAGTTAACTGCTACTGGTGGATTATCCTTTCATTAAATTGTTTAGTCTTTTTTTTTTCCAAATACATATTTAGTATCCGGAGTTTGCCATTCTACCAACAGATCTTTCAGTTATATCTTTTATATAGTTGTCTTTACTATTCTAACCACCTTAATATCATAGTATCAAACTCACTGCCTAAATATTTGGTCCTTTTCAGATGATTAACACAGATCCCTTTGAGACTCCTTGAGTGATTTTTCTTTTTTTTTATGAGCACTGAACATTTACCATCTGTTAAAAAGATGTTTATTCATTTAAGAACCTTCCCTTAAAACACCTTTGAAAATGAGTTTTTCTGAACTTCTTTTGGATATTTAAGAAGGTTAGATCAATAAAATCTTTCTCCACATAGGCTTTGACTCATTCAAAAAAGTTCTATGGCTTTGTGAGTCATGACCACCGTTTACAAAAAATGTT
The DNA here is from genome assembly GCF_033783945.1 of Neopsephotus bourkii. Classification (NCBI taxonomy): domain Eukaryota; kingdom Metazoa; phylum Chordata; class Aves; order Psittaciformes; family Psittacidae; genus Neopsephotus; species Neopsephotus bourkii. Next base: position 2,365,229 of record NW_026901092.1, on the reverse strand, counting down.
TTTTCCCCCAATATTTCATGTTTATCCACATGCCCATTAATCAGAGACCCATCTTCTTTATAGATTACTCTTTCCCTATCTTTTATTAATCACTGATTTTATCAATACTATTTTCAGATTATAGATAGAAAGATTAAGGAGGGACAGGAACTGATCCATACTCTTTCCTGTTTCATATTTTTACTGAACAGTTAGAAAGCTTTTTAATTCATTTAATGAATACTACTTAGGCTTCAGTATCAATTTGATTTATTCATTAGAATATGTGGTATCTGATGAACTACCTCTCTTTCTCCTCCTCCCCTCCCTCCCTCCCTCAACCTTCTCTCCCCAGTTTTAAAACCTCTTTTGGTTTTGTTTATATAGATATTTTTTTTTTTTTTTGTAAAAATACATGATGGAAAATGGTATAAAGCAAGTTTCTGTAAGTACATATTCAGTAGGATCAGTTATATTACTCTTCTTAATTTTTTTTAATCATATATTGTGCTTGGTACTTGATTAATCTATGGTCAGTGTTCATTTAGAAGGCCTGTAATTGCTATGGTCTTCCCATTATTTCTTCTAAAATATGGACACAATAATAGATTTATTCTCTTTTGGAAGACTTTCCTAAATTCCTAGTTACTGAAAAATAGTCTTAATAATCTAAAGAGTCCGTTCATTAGTTCTTTAAAAACCCTGCATATTTTCTAGAATTAATGATTTTAAAATGACTAGTTTTAACAGATGCTGTGGAATACCCAGGTAATAAATATCCCAGCAGAAAATGTTTCCTCATCATAGCACTGTGTGTCTATATAATCTGATTTTCTTCTATACAGAAGTTTTGCCTTCTTGTACTAATTCTTGCCAATCCTACCATTTCCATTTTTCAGTATTTCTTTTTTTCCCCTTAACATTCCAAATATACTGTCTAATTCTGATTGGATAATAGCACAAGTGGACTGTGCTTTAATTTAAAGACTCCTTCCAGTGCAATGACTCCCATCAGATATTTCATTTGTGCCTAGTTATAAAGTACTGATAAAGGAGGCTAACATTTCCATCTCCTGGAAGACTCATGTGAACATGATTTTGGATATTTAGGTAAAAAATTATATTAAGACATCAAAAATAAATTAGCTAAGGAGGGGAGGTGGTGGTAAATCCTGCTTCTAGAATGAATCAAGATAGTGTTGCAAACATACATTTTGTCCATTAAATAACCCTAACTGATGGAAATGGTGCTGTGATGAGACCTGGAGATTGCAAGCAGACAAAGGACAGCATAATGTTGTCCTGGGGTATTCTCTGTGTCTTTGGTTCCTGAAAATGACTCAGGTGCCTAAACAGAGAGTTCAGAGAATATACAGAAGCCCTATACAGGGATATCAGATACGATGTGAAAGCAATGGAAGACTTACTCGCTTCTGCATTCACACAGCAACTGACAACTGGGCAGGATGATGACAATAATCCAAAATGGGTTGTGTTTTGATACACTTGCATTGCTTCCTTCTGTCAGGCTGGGAAAATGACTTAAATTAATGGTGTCACAATTGATTGTGCTTTTCCTCAGCTTTCAGATTTGTACTTAACGTCCTGAGCTCTCTTGACTCTAAAGAGCAGGTAAAAATTAGAATTGAAGATACAAATGGTTGCATTGTATTAAGTGTCTACTGAAATCAGTAACATATATGTGAAATGTTTGGAACTTTTTCATTCTAAATGTTATTTATAAAATAAAGCAGTAAATGTGGAAACACACACTGATCAAAGACTTGCAGAAAAGAATAGGAGACTCTCATTCTTCTACTGACTCATATTTCATATTTAGTCTGTGATGTGGAGTAAACAATTTCATATGCTAGAAGGCCCATTGACCTACTTGTAAATTCAGACTAGTTACATTTGCCGCTTCTGCAGAAACCTTTTTGCGTCTTATGGATGAAAGAGTTCTATCCATAACAAATAGTGTTTTAGTTTATAGAAAAGAATGTGAGGTAAAGAAACACTGAGTAACTTAATAGAAGTAGTGGTTACTGCCTCTAGAGGCAGAGAATTTGCTGACAACCTGTTGAAATCTCGATAGTTGCGGACTGCTAGCTTGCTACAAAATTGGCTGCCAGTGAAAGGGGAAAATGAATGCAGCAATATTTTTGTCAGGTTTGCTCATATACTATGAAAAGTGGTTTATTAATAGGCTTTCTTTTACTAGATTAAAGCCTAGGTCACGTAATGGCACTTGGACAATTAATTTACAGACCTTTTACCAACTCATCGAAGTGATCTTCTTTCAGCCATGCCTTTCAGCACAGTTGTTAAAAAAAACCCAACCAACCAAACCAGTCAAGTGAAGAAAAGTAAAGATAAACACTTTATTTAAATAAGTATCCTACTGGCCATGAATCTGATTATTTTTTCACTTGTCTGTTTACTATGACCACCAAGGCAGCAGTTAGTTCAAGAACTAGAGGCTCTGGCAGACCCAGCATCAAAATCAAGACTCAGAATCTGCCAGTTCTTCAGAACAAAGTGCAGTGTACATAAAATAATGTGAAGTTCCTAGCCCACATAAAATTCTCTGAGCATAAGTTTAAGTACAGCCTTCCAGCAGCATGAGATTCAAAGGAACTGAATAAAACATTTTGGCTGCAAGTTTGCCTTTATTTTTAAAGTAAAAAGCAAAAACATCACCAAAACAAGATGGAAAAACACGTCCTGCTAAGCTATGAGATATTCCATAAGTTTTTTAATACTCGGTATTTCTTATAACCTAAGGTACTTTATACACTCACTAGAGTTAACTGAACAGTCACTAGCTTTGGTCATAAACTCACATAAGAAATCCCCGAATATTTAAAAATCAACAAAAAAAATTTAGAAAAAGAGAAGCATTTCTTTAAAAATATCTGTGTTCTTCTCCTTATTTAATGAAGATGTAATACGGCTTTTAGAAAAGTAGTTCTCAAATTGATGATAGAAGTAGGGTTATGAAGGTTTGGATGGGTCACTTTAAATCTGAACTGTCATAAGTTAAGTGGATAGTTTTTCTAAATTAAACTCCTGGGGTTTCTGCCTAATCAGAAAATGTGTAAAACTAAAAATTCAGTGATGTTTAACTCCCCAACAGTCAAAAAATAATGTATTTTTAAGTAAAAATGTTAAGTTATATGCTAATTGAATGTAATTCAATGGGGGTGACAACATATTGGAAACTCTAATTTCTTATGTATTTAAAACTTCTGTTACCATGGTTATGACACACCTTCTGAAGGATTTGTGACCATCAGCAAACACACAATGCCATATGTCCTTATGCACATGGCTCTGATTCAGAAAAGGAAATAAGAAAAGTCTGAAAGACACAGATTCTGAAATGAAACAGGCAATTTTCACAAGATGTCTGTCCACATTGCTCACATCCAAAACATTTGTACAGCTCAGAAGACTTCACACTAGTGAAGTCCAGACTTGTAAAGTGGGACTTCAAGGTTTTGAAATTTGGCCATCTTTGCTTAGTAAGCTTCCACCAGGAACTTTTAATATTGACTTCATGTTTCAATTGATATATGATATTCTTCTCACATTGCCATTTAAGCCACTTGTTCACCAAACAAGGACATACACAGGTATAATTTCCACAAACCTGGGGGTGAAATATTTTTGCCTAACATTTAGGGTTTACTTAAATATGCTGTATTCTATTCTTCAAAACCAAGATTCTCCTACAATGTTATGCTTTGGTATAAGGACTGACCTTGATCCTGGAGGTGTACCACAAGCAATATCTTCACTGTGTCAGGATTTTTATGCCTAATAGTTTTTAAGGAATCTTATTGAAATAGCTTCCTTCTATTACATTTCATATATCTAGTGAATAGTAGGATACAGATATTACCTTGTCTATTTGGAAAGCACTCAGGAAGCAGAATTCTAAAACATGCTGGTTTTCCTAGTTGCCTTAGTATTTATCTTATTCAAATAAAAAAGCTTGAAAACCTTTAATGATATTAGAAAAAAAAAGGAAAAAAACCCCTGAACCTCTGATAAAAGGCTTTTGAGTCTACTATAATAGTACAATTCAAACCAAATTGTTTTTACTCAAGTATTTAGAATACAGTAACACATTTCAAAACTATAATGTGTTTGAAGATAACCCAATTTCTTTCTGTATACAAATCTCAAAAGAGAGATGTAAGTTTGCTGCTTAGTTTTGATCATTTATTTTGTATAAGTAATGACTACAACTGAAAAATACTGTGGTTTTTCTGGTTGTTTTTTTTTGTTTTTAAATTTAGTTTCAGTAGAACATCTTCCATTCCATGTTTAGCACATGAAAAAGACAGGCTTTTTTTTGTTTGTTTGTTTTTTAATAAAATTATAGCTGCAACTTCTCTAGAAGGGCTTACAGTACATGGATTTAATGTACAGTACATTGTACAGTACAGTACAGTACATTGATGGCAGCTCGGATCTAGAGTTGACTGGTGCTTTCCCCTCCCGTCAGTCCTCAATGGAGCCTAAATAGGCCTATGAGCTGTTTCTGGAATAGCAGCTCTGAGGATGATCCCTTGCAACCTGGGAGAACCCTGCCCTTGCTCCATGTCTCACTATGTAGGAGACTTCATATGGGTCTCACATGGGAGAGATCTGTGGGAAATAAGTTTCCTATCAGCCTTTTGTTTTCTTAAAGGTGAAACCAACAATCCCTCCCACTTTCTCTCCAATTAATACAGTGGAAGACAGAATGTCTCAATACTGGATCATGTATCTGGAAGCGACCTTTTTCCAGAGGATTACATAGCCTAACACAAGCATCAGGGTGTCTGTCTTCCAGGCTTTGTCATACATCTGGGAATGGACAATGGTCCTTAAAAAGTAGAACAAAATAAAATACTGAATATGACATATGTGGTCATTTTACCTAAAAAAAAAAAAAAAAAATACTGTAAGGCTGTCCTGGTCCTAAAGACACCTCGAATCTCTCCCAAGTGCAAGTCCTTAAACACTGCGGTAATGGATGAATGGAATTTCTTTTCAGCTCTCCTGTGTCCTGCTCAAAGTCTGATTGAATGGATTTAGCAAGAGAGAAAAACAACATGAAGTTGAAGGGGAGGGTGTTTCCCTGCAGCCAAAAGCTATGATGTGCAAAAGTTATGCTGCAGTAACCAGCCACTACAGAGCTCCTCAGCGCAGCAGCTCTACGTGATCCAGAGACATAACAACAGTCTTACTCTTAACATGCTCCTTCAGCTTCCTTTTTGCACCCTTTTGGAAAGAGACAGAGATTGTGCAATAAAATTCAAGGACACATGAAATTAGAGGCTCTGTTTGCAATCTGCCCTATGGCACCCTTTGGCCTCTGGATCCTTACACCATGAGATTTAGTATGTGGCATAAAAAGATTTAAGGTTTGGGGGGTTGCTTGAACTTGTTTAACAGATATTTTTAAAGCTTCAGGCAGTAAATACAGACTCATTAGATTGTTTATATGCCTGAAGTTTGAGAAAGAACTGCATCAACTGAAAAAATTACATTACAAACATTATTAAAATATGCATTTACATAAACAGCAAGTTTTTTCCTGTCTGGGTGCTTTGTTTCCTGCACATGGAAAAGACCACATGAAAATAAACAAATGAGCATTTTAGTTAAATGATCACACTCAGAAATGTAGGAGAATAACTTGACAACTAGGATACCCTCTGCAATCATGCTCACAGCATTGCTTCTGGCTCCTTACTCTGTCTTCTCCCACACTCTACTTGTAGTAGAAGGAATTCTTGACTCAGACATTACTATTGTAGACCACTTTTTTCTTCATTTTCCTCTAATGATTACACTGGGCTCACCACAGTCTTGCATGAATAACGGGATTGCCACTCAAAGTGTAATATAACAGAGGGTAAAGAGGATACTCCTATACAGTTAAGCTTCTAAATGGAAACTAAAACATCATTTTTGCACTTTCTTCAGAGAAAGAAATGCCTCAGAATTAGTCACTTGTACTTTCCTCAACTATTCCTCTGTCAAATTATCTCATAGCTCTGAATAGTATTAAGATGGAATTGAATAACGAGTACATGAATGAAACTGCCAGTGGCACATTCTCTGTGAAGCTGGCTGTATTTAGGAGTTTTCTCTTCTTCAAATCAGTGGTTCCTACTTCTGTTTACTTTTCTGACACATTATGGGTCTGTATAAGGTTCAGCTGGTGCATTTGTATGTACAAGAGAGATAATTACATAGGTTCTAGTCCTGCAATTGAGCCTATCTGGATGGTTTGCACAGAAACCGCTATGTCAACTTGTAATGTCAGGTCAATAATTATTCTAGGGCTGCAACTGTTTGTATTGAATAAGGTATCTTTAGTTAATCTGGAACATGAAGAAATCATCTTTACAGTCTAAAATTTATTCTTAGCACTCCCACATAGCAATAGCTTTATAGCTATACTTGCTATTGTAACAGACTCAACAGAATCATTCAAATTCCTGATATTGCTTTGATAAGATTTGCAGGATCAAGATCTAGACAAAATTATTAAAATAGATGTTATCATTTAGCTCCACCATTCAGTCACATATGGAAATGTTCCAGTGGAAAAGACATTAAGTTTTCACAACTGAGAATCAACCAGGGAGCTTCATCATCAAAGATTTCCCAACTGAAAGCACCACTCTTCTATCTGAGATAGATCAAGATTTTCACATTTACCCTGGGTGCAGGCCAACTTGGACCATCAGGGAAATTAAAAAATGGGCCACAGTGGCAAATTACAGCAAAGGGACATGCCATGTGAATACCTTGCATTAGATTACCTTTCTGAGTTGGAGCCAGGAGGTGGCATTGTCAGGTAGGCATCTTCATCCTTGTGGACAGGCTGAAAAAGAGCAGACCACTGGGAATCAGCACCCTGTTCTTAGTCCAGCTGTATCAGTGAGTGGATAAATCCTCTGACTGCACATCACTACTGTCTGCTGGATTTACTCCTTTAGTACTTGGCCATCAGAATGTCTCTCTTCAGTGACGAGTTACTGGAGGAGCAGTTTCTGAAACATTCCTCAGCATTCAAGCAGATTCAGACAGGTTATGGCACACAATAATATCAATTGCTTAAATAGTATGTCTGATTTTCCTTGAGATTAACTCAGGAACATCCACATGATTTGCTCCAGCATTCAGTTGTTACCTTTGGTACTTCCTGGCGGAAGATATTGTTAGGGATGGGAATAGTTTCCATTCTTACAGCTGGATGTAAAAAATATAACGAGTAAAATCAAAGACTAGTTTTGAGGCTATAAGTAGCAAATAAAGGGTGGCCAAAGCATGCGTCTCCATACTGCGTAATGGAAAATGTCAGAGGGGATCTCAACCTAATGCTAACAGAAGTGGTACATACACACAGTACAGGGAGTTGTAAGTAGTAACTCAAATTTGAGGCTTAGTACTTGCACAGGAATCATTTCAAAACTGGAAAGAGAGCTACAGAAAATGCATGCAAGCCTGCTGTTCCATCACAGGGTTTTATCTTTCAGAACGAGTTAAAAATTGGAATAAGACTTTCAGTTTTGCTAAAAAAATACAGTGACACATTCAAGTGTACATATTGTATGAACAACTATTATATTTTAAAATGCAGCATCTGCTTTTGGAGCAACACAGAAATTGATAAAAATTGTAACAGTAACAAGAAAGAATGAAAAACCTGGGTTTGTACTTTCACCTCAATGCTACAGGTATATTTACATTTGCTGGTTTTTTTAATTGTATTAAATGTATAACACAGCTTTTCGTTACTGACCAGAAACATATTTTAATAAAATGACATTAGTAAACGCAGAGAAACTCCACAAGTAAAGTACAGCATTCCTTGATATTAGATGAATGCATTAGATTTGCTGTTTCTCTACTACAGTCTAAGTAGAATACTGTTTGATCACTAATAAAATACAATAACCATTCCGTTCATGAGATTAGCCTGAGAAATCACTTGCTGTTAAGGGCCAAGTTATTCTGTTAATCCGTACTCATGGGATTAACAGCAATTATACCCTTTGGGAAATCATGCAGTTTTCTAAATGTATTTCTAGTTTTCTTCAGAAGTACTGGTAGGAAAACAAGAAGTGAATGGAATATACAGAGTGATTTCCCACGTTCTTTGAAAAGCAATTCATCTAATTGTATTACATTTACATAACTCCTAGGCCTTTTGCTTAAAAAGTGGGCTCCCTTTATTCCGTCTGTTGCACTTTATTCTATGACAGGAGAGAAATCACATGCTTCTGAGAGTTAATTATTAAAGACTATGAATTGCAGTTTTATGCACAAAAGGGCATAGGTACTTGGCACAAAGACACATTATATCATCTTATCACACTATCTGCTACACATTTAACTGCGTTTGATCTTATCTAATAATAGATATATTGCTGAAATAATCACCATTTAAATATATTAGGTTGTTTGACATAGGTACTACACACAAGGAAAATCAATAATGATTATACAATCACTAGATACAATGTAAACTGCATACCGCAAATGTCTTTACAGGGTTAGATAACATCACAGAAATCCTAATGAAAGTCAATAGCCATTAGTTTTTAGAAGCAGCACTTGAACTTTTGGGATTTTTACAATAACTAGTCCAACCTTAGGTGCAAGATTTTAAAACAATTGAAGATCAAAGAAAGAATGACAAGTAGATTTAACAAATATGTCTCTGGGACTGGTCAATATTTGCTGCGCTTTTGAAAAACTAGTAAATATATATTCATCTTCTGTAGTAAGTGGAATCTATGCTAGCAAGATTATTCAGAACCTTCAAGTGAAAGTATTATTTTAACATCTTTTTGTGATGATAGCTGAACTAATAACCACCACCTGTTAGATCTTACAAATTGAAGCCAGTGTGCAGAGGTAAGGTTGCTACATGGAATTCTTTAGCAAAGCTGTATTCCACAATCTTAAGTAGCACCAATCAAACAAAATGACAACAAACTCTACAACAGCTATTAAATGTGTGTTCAAAATCAGAACATGGTTTATGAATAGTGATTTTTTTTTAGTTCAGCCCCTCTGAAAGTGACACATTGTTATATTTTCTGAAGCTATATTCCTGTATAATTTCAGCCTATGAATATTTGGCAGGCTTTAATACTGAACAGAAAGAATTATATTTTTATTGAAAAGGTGCAAAAATTAATGTTTTTGTAGAGAAACTTTAGTGATCTTTAGAGAAATAGGCAAGGTTTTATCAGAAGTTCAGAATTAAAACCATTTCACATGTTTTGGCAAAGCAAGAAAATAAGGATTTTCAGCAGAAGGTACAGCATTTACCTCTAATCAAAGATGAGTGCAGTTTTATATGTTCAGAAAATCAATTGGTAGTTCTTGGTGCCTTCCAGATGTAAAAGAGAGTGCCCACTATAACTACACTGACATAAAGGCCCTGTTGGTATTCTCATCAGTAAGATATAGAAAAGATTCTATTGATAAGCAGGCTTTGAAAATCGCTGCACAGCTGTAAAACAATTTTGTCTCAATTAACTGCTATTCTAAGCAACATTCAGAAGGCAATACAGTATTTATTTTATATCTGCATGGCTTTGAGTCAGACAATTTTCAAATCTCAGCTTATAAGTAAACACTAAAATAAAAAAAAAAATCTTAAAAATATTATCCATTCATTCTTGTCTTCTTATAAAATTAAAAGATTTTGGAGGTATAGAACCAACAGTTTATAACCCTTATCTTCTATCCACTCTAACATGGCTGTCAAATTTACTGTTTAAGCTTTTCTTTGTAATCACACTATTACGCACTTCATCACCTTCCCCACCCCCATCATTCGATCTAATGGTTTTAAAGGGAAAGGAAATTACTTGTCTTCACTGCCAGCACTTGACACTTTTATGGGTCATTTGTAATGAAGCTATTCTTTGGTTTTAATGGAGACCTTGATTTGGACCTGTGTGAATAATTGTCAAAAGGTGATTAATTAAATAATCACCACCACCCTGTAAAATGGATCAACATATTACATTACACTGATCCAAAAGTTATTTTATTCCTGCATTAGACTCCAAATTCTATGCATTTAAACAAGCTTTAAACTGGGCCATATAATTTACTATGCATTAATTATACATATTGTGTGGCTAAAGTAAGGAAAATTGGTTTACACCTTTTTTAACTCTGTAAAATATGCTGCCAAGGTTTATAGCAATAAAAGATTCTTTGGGGGAATAATATTCCTGACTGACAATACACAAACAGATATAAAATAAAAAATATTATCCATATAAATTTTACATTTAAAAAGATCTCTCTGTTTTAGAAACCCATAGTTTCAGGTGAAATGTGTATTTTCTAAAAAACCCACACAACACATTTAGTTACATCTGAACAAGAGACAGCATATGGTTAATAGCCTGTACAGAAGATGGATAGATATGTACGCTTAAATCATGAAATATTATTCTTTAGTTTAGACAGTCCTGTACAGGTTCATGCACTGCTAACTCTTCCAAGTAATAAACTTTGTTAGAGTCATAGCTTTTGTTCTAGCTTATAGCCTTCAGTTCCTTTTAGACAGCTGAAATACTATTAGCAATACTATTTATAATTTGCTCACAGTCTATATAAATTAAATGTCAGGATTTTGAATCACAGCTTTTGAGACTAAAAAAGATAATGCAGCATTTTGGTTGCTGAACCTTTCCAGAAGAAATTAAGCTTAAAAGTATTGCTGTTTAAGGTATTAAAAAGCACCAAGCAAAGTGAATACATAAATAGTTATTGTGGGAAACTGGAGAGAGATAATTTATTTTTTGTTCCGAGTATATTTCTGCACTTGTTCCAGTGTCTACAAAATACTTCAATAGACTGACAACAGAGTCACATTTCAGACAAACATTAAATAGCACCAACATGTTAAATGATGATAGAAAAGGCAATAATTCACAGAAATATGTAGGTGTCTGCTGTACACAAAAGGCAAATAGCTGTTTTGAACTGTGAAGACTATTTAAAGGTTTAGTGTACACCTTGGATTCCTGCTGCCTACATAAGTACAGACACCTAAATCCACTGCATACTGGGACTAACTGATCAAAGCAGTAGTTAAATCTATCCATGGAAAATCTAAGTAGTCTTTGGAGGCAACTCTTTGAATGCAGATTAGTGATTTCATTGAAGTAGTCAATCAACTGTTTTTTTCTGGTTGTTAAAATGTCACTGAGTGAACACAGTAGATAAAAAAAAAGATGAGCAAAAAATAATATTTCAACTTGAACAAACTTGCTATTTGTAGACTGGATCACATGAATCTGCTTCAGTCAAGATCATTTCAGAGGTAGCTACAGGAATGAATCCCACAAAGGGACTAAGTTTAATCATCCAATCCCAGACTGTATTGATTTTGGAACTACTTGCAATGACTATATAAATAAGCCATTTCTTTGCAACTGTATCTGGAGTCGGTCATGAACCCAAAACCTTCACAACCTGGTCCAAAGTGAATTATGCCCTGCAGAAATAAATTAATAAAACTAACACAGCTAGGCTTCTCTACCAACTTATTTTCACGTTTCAAGAGCTTAAAAATATAAAATCAATAATCATTTAGTCATAAGGGTAAATGAAGCGACATAACATCAAAGTATACCCTTTAGCCATTCAAGTCATTCTAGGTAATTTATCTCATCAAAAGGCACTGGTAATAATCCTTTCCACTCTGAGACAAGCCGCCACACAGCTGCTGTATTATCCTAGAGTAAACAAGTTTGGAGAAAATATTAAAAATCAATATCTGTTTCCTTCTATCAGGCCAGATGGCATCCATCATAAATCTGCCTTTGTAAAGAGTTCTTTAGGTTTAGCAGCTAGAGTGTGAAAGACAACTGAATTAACAATATAAAACTAAGGCCAGTTTAATAGGAATTGACAGCTGGATTTCCTTAAACTTACAATATTGAGGCAACCGAACAATTTGCTAAAATTAAACAGACATGGAAAACAATCCATTACATCAATGTGCTATCTTAAGGAAGCTTTGGCTAATCTTAGACACTCCAAGTAGTAACATTAACTTCACAGAAGCCATAACAGCACAAACATGAAAGACTCCCAATTGTCATTTTTTGCATTCCTGTGGTTCTCATGCCACAAAACACAGCAATCACCTCTTCTTTGAGGGTCTGCCACACAGCCCTATTGCTGTCAGGCAGTACTTACAAAAAGTTTTGAAAAAAGGAACTGATTACAACATCCTGAACACAATAGTTTCAATTCTCAATTGGATTTTGTAGCAGCTGTTTAAGTCATTGTTGCATTGAAAAACAAATCTGCAAGTTCATCTCAGTCCTGTATGTACAGCTTTAAGATTGAATGCTTGTAGGCTGATTACGCCACCAAGTAGGCAACAGCTCTCTTCATCCTTCAGTATAAACTAGGGCCTCAAAGTGCAAAAGAGTGCGGTAAAGACTGTCATATTTCATGTTTTATATCCTGCCAAGGGATGTTTTCCTAAGTATTGTAGAAATGGGTTATCAGGTGTTCTTTTGTAAACCTGTGGAATGGGATGTGTCATGCTAGAGAGGGCTCTGAAATGCTTTAGTTCAGGCTGCACCAGCTCCCTTTTACTGACATGTGGACTACTCTGCTCAGTCAGACTCTTTCATCCTGTCCTGCTGCTTTCACTTAAACAATCTTCTGCTCCTTGGGTGCCTCCAGAATGGGGGACTTCCAACCCTCGACTTCAAATGTGAAAGACCCAACAAAAACACCCTGTCACTGTTCAAGGTGACATCACTGCATGTGGCTTTTGGATGGATTTGAGAATCTATCTTCAAACAGAAACATTGCTGCAAGCTTACTCACATTGTGGCTAATTACTGCGCCATGATACAGTTTGATGCCAACTTAATTTCAAGGTTAGAAGACAGATAAATATAGGTCTTCTGGTTCACACATGACACAGATATTTATGTACTGAAGGGGTTTCAATTAGTCACTGATTGTAGTAAAACTTATTTGTGACATTATATTTCAGATTTCAACAGAAACATATGCTTTTTAATCAATCCATCATTTGTTCTCAGTCATCTGTTTTCCCAAAGTAGATGCACATTCATTTCTCTATGTTGGAGAATGACTCAGATTTCACTACAGTACTTTTCCTTATGCCTATATATCCCCAGAGTGAAATAATTTACAGTCTTGCCAAATCTGTGGCCAGGAGTAGATGAATTATTTGTTGAGCTTTTTGTAGTTGCATATTTGGCATTAGCTAATAAGATAATTTGCATATTTTCAGTTCTGTTACACAAAATCATAAACATCAGGTGATAAGGCAACATATCTTCTCTCAAGGAAAGCTGAGAAAAGGCATAGCCTGCTCAACTCTTTTTCAGCTTATTAAGGGGAATAAAGGGGTGAATTCTTAGGGTGCCGAGGGAAGGGCTTGTGAATGGTGGCAGGTGCCTGGGACTGAGGGCAGGGTCTTTTTAGGAGAAATGGGGGAAGCTGCTGGGATAGATACTAGCCTCCTCCTCTGCTTCTGGTATTACTCCTGAGCTGTTGTATCTTCTCTCAGGTACAGCAGACTTAATGGACAGTATGATCATTTGTGTGGTTGCCTGGAAGACCCACTGGCTCTCCTAGAGCAGCTTGGATAGGGCTGTGATAAATTCTTCATTTTAAGTCAAAAGTGTGAACTCTTACAAATCTAAAACCTAGGGGTCCTATTTCACACAAAGGACCATACTATGCAAATGCCAATAGTCCTGTCTGCCATGAAATTCTCTGGCTGGCAAAAGGAACAACTGCCACCCATCCTTTATTCTCAGCTGTGTATTCCATGGCTCAACTTATTTGCAGGAGCCAACGGCAGGCTATCAAATAAGCAAGCATCATTCCAGAGATATAAGACCTGGAGGGCTTCCAGCGTTTGAGATTCTTCTCCCACTCCCATGCTAGCTTCTCTCCTTCTCACAAAGATTCTCCCTTCCCTCTGCTCTCTGATCCTGTTATTGGATTCACAGCACAAGTGACTTTGTACTGAAATTTGCTAGCATAATAAGTTTCAATTAGTAGCTGTGCTGGAGGGCAAAGAGAGTCTTGTGACATCACAACATTTGCCTATGAAATTGCACCTACAAAGAGAGTTGGGACAGAGAAGTGCAAAGCTGTGGGAGGAGGGAATAAGTCTGAAGAACCAGAAGAAAGCAAAAGAAAATAATCTGGTCCCCTGAAAAAGCCCAAGTAGAGATTGGCAAGATGAGTTAGATGTTTAGCACAGATGCAGATATGTTTCTGGGAATAGGATGTAGATATCAGATGACTGGAAAGGTACTTACTCTATAGCATCTGGGTGATGCGGAGCCGTGTTACTTATACATTTCCAGTCTCCCACTTTCAAATCAGTATCAGTATTCTCATTCACATAAAAGGATACAGAATGAAGGACTGATTGTGCCAGAAAAGTCATTAGATTTAAGTTATTTTCCCTTCCCGCAGATCTTCCATGAGATAAGATGGTTACATTGAAGATAATTATATAATATATGATCATTTAAATAATAAAGATGATGAGACAAACATGCTGGTTATTTCTCCTTAAAAACTGTAATCATTATACCATACTATATTATGTCAATGCTAAAGGCAACAGGGCAACAGAGTTAGGTTTTTATTAAGCAGAGCTCTATAATTAGCCTGCCTATTTTATTTTCTCCAAATAATGTTGTTATTATTGATGTTATCATACCTCTGAACTTAATGGTAGACAAATAAAGGTAATTATTTTAGTAAGCATTGTCAGTATTAAATGCTTTATTAGGTGAAGTAGAAAGATTAGACAAAGTTTCTTCTAAAATAGGATGGCTGAAACAATATTCTTTAGTATTTTTATTATTCTTATATATTTTGACTTTGTTACTAGCACAACTAACTCACATGGTCATGGCAGGTATCCTTATTTAAAAATGTTTCCAGTGGTTCACTCTAGAGAGTATAAAGTCTTGGCTTAATACAGCAACTTACAAATGGCTTCAAATGCCTACTTTTCAAAAAAAACACATTCCTTGCTTTTCATGCTAAATTCAAGTTGTGTTAACAGAGGCCACAACATTTAGCACAAATTAAGGATCTTTCAAGCAAAAAGTGATAAATCCACTGTTAAGGGATAATAAATACCCCACCTTACGTTTGCAGTTGTGAACCATGGGCATTTTTATTCTTTTTGATTGATACAGACTTAAATACAGATACTGACTTCACTTGAACTTCAGAGTGAAGACATAATCATCCAGGATTGATGAAAAAAAAAAAAGAAAAGATATACACACAGCATGCAGCCTCTTTTACACGAGGGACATGGCAGACGATTTAAACAAAACTTTTCATAATCCTGCATAAAAATTGCTATAGGCAGGTGATCAAATGCTCAGAAAGGAAAAACACTTATCCAGGAACTGGAGAAAACAACATTCTGTGGCCGAAGGATAAGAAGTCTGCAATGGGGTCAAGACTCAGTGTAAGTTTACCTTCATGACTGAGGATGGATACCTCTGCTGCAACCTTTTTATTTATAAGTATGATGTCTAGTCCTGATGCAGTCACCCTATATCCTCCCTGTGGTCAGTAGAAAAAAATAGACATCTCCAGAGATGCTAAGATAAGCATCTAAAATAGGGCAGCTGAACTACCCTGAAGAATCCTTTAGTCCTCTCCATTGATTGTAAGGACAGCCTAAAGGAAATAGCTCAAATGTAGACATAAAAAGTTATTTGTCTAAAACTCCATCAGAATCTCACCATGGGAAACTTATATTCAGCCTAGGGATCAGTTAAATGTCTTTGTCACATCTAAAGCTAATCACATCTAAGCTTAATCAAGCTCAATCAAGCACAGAATTATCTCCATAGATAAAAGGACTGAGCTAGGACTAGATTTTTTATGGAAGGCATTTCCTCTAAGATGCCTTCTTACACAGAAGCCTATGGAAAAGAATCATTTTATAGAAAGTAACAATCCCTATAATCGCAAATATTTACTTAAACAAGCTGACTCTATTGAGAATGGAGGTCGATTGCACACTACAGGTCATAATTTTACCAGATGTCTCTATGTCTCAGTAGACAAAACTGACCAAACTGAAGTCAGCAGGATGTTGTCTTGTTAGCCTGAGACTTCAACGTCTGCCACAGCAGTGTTCAAACGATGCAATTGCTACACTGAAGAAGGCATTGTCTGGAGCTGTTAAGTGGTAAATTGCATAGAAAGATCCTTCATCATGAAAGTCATGAAAGGCCTCAGAATTTACCTCTTTCAGAATGATTACATTTAATTCCATGATAACCAATTCTGATTCTTTAAAAAAATAAACCAAAACACTATTCTGAACTCCAGCCCTTAGCTGGACATTACTGCTCTCAAGAAGAATTTATTCCTTGCCATTTCTTTTCTGTGTTTTCACTTTGTTGGAAAGTTAGTCATTCAGCACATGCTTACTTCAAATTTGTTGAAATAAATCCAGCATGGGTTTCTATAAGCTGAGGATGGTCAGTTGCTAAAGATCAAAAGTAAGAGCCCTTTTTAAAAGGAAGTATCCTCTGCTCCTTTTGCATTTGGGCAAAAATATTTCCAAACTTTAAGGACAGCCTGATATTCAGATACCTTAATGATATAGACCTTAATCTCAAAGCAGTTCCTGTTTATTGTGTAACCCACTTAGTTTCGATGGAAGTCTATTGTGGGGAAGATCATTGCCTGTTGTAATGTACCAGAATTAATCATTCAGTCAGCGAACTAACCAAAAGCCCCCAAAAGCTAGGGTTAGAATCAGGCATCACATTTTTTCTTGTTGCAAAGAAATCTGAAGTGCCTATTCCTAGATAATTCTGGGCAATTTTATCACCAGTTCCCTTGATACAGGCACTTTCTACATCTCTTACAATCTGAAATTTCTTAATTTGCTCACCTAAGAGCATACTAAAACTATGGTTAATAATTTAACAGAAAAGTTTAAATTCTGTTCATGTATACACAAAAAACATGTATATGGTACTATCCTAACTTTAAAATGATAGATAAAAAATTCATATGAACCCATATGAGAAACTGAACCTTGTTATTCTTAGAACTTTTTTTAATGAGCACAAACTCTTTTTTCTTTTGATAAGTATCATGAAAAATTTAACATTGCTAATTTCCACTTGTGGTGATTCTTTCATATTAGACATTTATTTACACAAACTACTGATATTAAATTGAACTATATTCCTGCAATTCCTCTGCTTATTGAATACTTTGAATCTTTAACAGAAATAGAGTAGCTTTCCATTTACACAACATACCTGTATTATAAAAATGGGACAATAAAACAATATTGTGTTCAGACAGAAAAAAAATTAAATGACAATTGTTATTTATACATATGTATATATATAATCTATACTATATGTGAACAGATTAATATTCTTTATTCAACTTTTTAACTTGTCAGATAGATAGGCTACACCTGCCCAAAAAGATGTGAAATTTCATCTCAACATAGACACTTAGAAAAATCATATAACTGCTTATCTTTTTGTTTTAGTTGAGATTTTTGTCCATAACCCATTGCCTTGTATATGAGAACTGCCTCCTTTGCTATCTACAGCAAGACCAGTTGTGTTAAGACTGGTCTGACTGGACCTCTGTATCCAAGGAGCATTCAGTAGTCTGCAATAATCTGAAAGTCTTTGTATGCCATAGCTGTACTAAATAGTGTTTATCCTCTCCTTGAAACACAGGATGGGAATACCTTAGCAATAAATCTGATTACCAGTTACCCCACAACATGCTAAAGCCTTACTGATGAATGACTAAATTATTCATCACAGTAAAGCTAGAAATGCCCTGGTTAAAAGAGCCTGACAACTTCAATATCCAAAAAGATTGTTGATCCTTAAATGTTCTCATTTTTTTCCAACTGTCATGATGATCAACACATTAGCCAGGCTCAGCATGGGCCTCACAAATACCGTTGTAAACTAGACAAAGTGTTTGACCTGTGATTGGAAGTTAGGTACTTGAAAAATGCACCTAATGTCTCCTAGAGTATGAAACTATTCTTATACTGGGGAAGAGAGGAGTTTGTTCTGACAGTCCTAGCTCAGAGATCAGCAGAATCAGAATTCTATCAGGAACCTGGGAGCAAACAAAAAATGTAATTTTCTTCTGATAGGCCACTTCTTCTGGGTTTTGGACAATAGCTGTTGTAATCCATGCTTTCAGCCTCTGCTACAGTGACTTTCTGTTGTCTCTTCTACAGCTTTTACATCTGTAACTCATTTTGGCTTATCTGCAACATCTGAAGTAGGTGCCAAGATAATTAGAGTAAATTAATTTCTGGCTGAGGCTGATTTACCTTGATTTGATGTGCATCTAGCAATATGGGGTTTTTTTTTACAGTAATCACAGGCACCTGCATTCCACAAGAAATATTTCCTGTTGTTGTATATGGTTAATTAACTAATATTTTGGTAATGGACATCTGAGCTTCATAGAGCTAAAGAATATTGCAACATCTTAATAGACTTTATAACATCTTTCAGAGCTCTGCCACAGGGCTTATGGTAATTGAAACGTACAACTTTCATAGTGCTGGTTGTAAAAAAATTGTAAACTCCTCAGGTTTAGTAATTGAGTAATTCCATAGTTCCTAAGAAGAAGCAAATATCTTTTTGAAAGAGATCTATCTTAAAAAAACCAGTATTGTTCTGAAGCTGTATACACCAAACCAGTCACAAGGAGTGACACGCACATAGTTTACATAGTTTGCAAAGCCCTTAAAATAAATAGCTCTGATTCCAGGAATCTAAAAGTTAGTTAGTAACCGTTTAAATATTTATAAACATAGTTGAATGTTTGATAAAATTAGTCAAAATCTTTTAGTAAGAAGATGTTTTTAAAGTGAGAGAACATGATTCTACAGAAAAGTAGACGTGAATAAATAAAATAATATTTGTGCTTGCACATTAATCAATCTTTTATTTTACAAGTGCTGAACATAACATAGTTAAAGAAAAATACTATAAACTTTGCCACAGTGATGTTCTTACAGTCCTTGTTCATACTTTTGTAGGTAAAAAAATCACTAATTTCTGTACTGGGTAACCAGCAGCCCTGATAAAATACCCACCAACGCCAGAACTGAGCTACCTTTACGTCAGGGGGTTAGAAGAAAGCTACACTAATAATTCCTAGTCTAGAAAGCTGTATCTAGAAGCTCAACATGACCCTGCAATGTGCACTTGCAGCCCAGAAAGCCATGCATGCTGGGCTGCATCTAAAGAGCATGACTGGCAGGTGGAGGGAGATGATTCTCTCCCTCTACTTTGCTCTCATGAGATGCCACCTGCAGTACTGTGTTCAGCTCTCCGGACCCCAGCACAAGAGGAATGTGGACCTGTTGGAATGAGTTCAGAGGAGGCCAAGAAGATGCTCAGAGGGCTGGAGCTCCCTGAAGACAAGACTGAGAGAGTTGAGGTTATTCATCTTGGATGTATTCATTTTCCAGTAACTGAAGGGGGTTTACAAGAAATCCAGAGAGGGACTTTTTACAGGGGCATGTAGTGACAAAACAAGGGGGAATGGCTTTAAACTGAAAGAAGGTAGATTTAGATTAGATATTAGAAAGATATTTTTACTGTGAGGGTGGTGAGACATTGGCACAGGTTGCCCAGAGAAGTTGTGGATGCCTCATTCCTGGAAGTGTTCAAGGCCAGGCTTGATGGGGCTTTGAGCAACCTCGTGTAGTGGAAAGTGTTCCTTTGGAAGAAGATAATCTTTAAGGTCCCTTCCAACCAAAGCCATTCTATGATTCTATGATATCAAATAGTTAATATGAAGTTTTCTCTTTTGCTCTGTTGTCATGATAAAAAAAAAAAAAAAAGGTAGATTTTTAAGGCATAAGTGACTTTTGCTGAAGTTACTATATTTTGGTTACCTCTATGTTGTAAAACTTTTCCGTTTAACCTAATTTGTTTGTAGCTTAAGTAACTTCTCTAATCTGTCATTCCCATTCTCACACTCGATGAAATACAGATATATCAGCTTGTTAATGTCTTACTTCAGACAGTTAAAAAAACAGGATGGATGTTTTGTTGGACAAGAGCTTAGGCATATTAATATTAAATATCTTCAGAACTCCAAGTTAAAATGGTAGAAATCATCAAAATGATATTCAGCCATCACACCATTCATGCTTAAATCGGTTTCCTTTTTTATTGTTTTAGTTTCTGAGTTGCCTCATATCCACTGTACAAGAATGGAAGACCTGGGATAAATATCTCCCACCAGCTTTTAAAAATGGTCAGTTAAGTATGTTGATGCCTAAACATTGCCCATATTCCCTTTATTAAGCCAGCAGTGCCAAAGTAGGAGGAGCAGTAAGCCAATGAATACACTTCCAGTATGCGTAGAGTATTTCATATTAAGCTGTTTTCTAAATTATTAGCCTTTTAAAATTCAGAATTTACATTTTACCTGTTGTGGTTGATAGTTTTAAAACCAATTATAAAGTATTTGGGCTTGATTTAATAGGATTTGTTGAACTGAATATTTTTGTGCTTGGAATAATTTTCTCTTTTTTTATCTTGCATACTTCACTGTTGATAATTCTTGTATATCTGTAAAGTACTTACTGGAGAACAGACAATTTACAAGTGCTGTTGAAATGTGGTTTTAGTAACTGTATTTTCTAGTTTACTGTGAATTGGAAAAGGAGAACTGGAGAGACACTGGAGCAAAGCAGACTAATGTGGCTGAAGTTATGTTCTCCATTACCTTATATTTATGAATGATACAGATGAATGTTGGCAATGCATGCTGGTAATTGTCATAGTCAGTCAGGCCTTATTATAATGTATTCAGAGTTGAAGGTATATTGATGCTCAGAGCAAACCAAAAGTTTCACTGAACTTGGTGTTTATTGTTTAATATTGACCATGTTGTTGGCAGGCAAACTGAAACCAGAGTTTCAGTGGCAACTGTAGCAAAACATACAGCAAGCTTTTTGTACTTTCTTAGTATTTCTCAAAATATTTTCCCAGACCTTTCACATTTGAAAGAAACTTCTCTTTATGTGCCCAGAAATTCCAGTTTGCTGCAATGACATATTGCTTCTGCTGATGCAGTATTTGGAGAAGCCTTTTAAAATATCTACTACTGTTTCTGAATGGCTGAAGTTTTGCATGCTAACACTGTACATGACCTCAGCCGAGGTACAGTAATTTCACAGATTCTGACATCTGTGACCAGAAAGTTAAGGTTTAAAGTAGCAGTTAAACAGCTTATGATATCATGATGTGCTGTTTAAGCACAGGGAAAGTGTAGCACCATGACAGTTTCACAAGGGAGTGAGCAGACAAAAGATATAGGAAGGAGGTGCTGAGGTCATACTGAAGAAATCTCCTAACCAGTTTCCTGCTGCAGCAGCCAATGGAGGTGCTTGAATTCCCTAGTTACATTAGGTACATCTTTCATTAATTTACCTTCAGTGGCAAGTAAAGCTGTACTTTTCTCCTCCGTGTTCTTGACTAGAGTTCCTGTCCTCATGCTGTGCTGTTTCTCTGCCAACACAAGTGTTTGTGTGTCCACACAAGGTGAAGTGGACTGACAAACTGCTCTGGCTGCTAGTCATACATGGAGTCCTGATCTGGTTTACCATCTGACAGGTATTTGCACTAGCATGCTGGGGCAGGGAAGGACAAATGGCCAAGTGTGGGAATTGATGAAGCAAGAGAGAGTGTGTGTGTGAACAATAAGAACCAACAGTTTGTGACTCTTATGATCTACATCCTAAGATGCTGTCCTAAGACCGCCACATCTTGACCTCATTAGTGTACTAGGAAGAAAATACTGCTGGCACAATGTTAGCTATAGGTTCCTCTTCTTGTCTCACTGTTGGGACCCAGTCAGATGTTCTCTGAAAGTACCAAGCGGACAGAGTATTTTACTAAACAGTGCCAAAGGGCTACTCACTGCCTTTTACCTCACTCCCATTAGCACTCAGCTGACATATGGAGGACCAGGGTGGAGGATGTCCTCTGCTTAACACAGAGTGACAGAAGTGGCTATGTGTTTCATACCCTCTTTTTGTTACTGCTGAAGAATAATTTAAATGTTGCTGTACTGGGGACTTTAGCCTGATTCTCAAGTGTGTATATGAGTAACCTGACAGATAGAATCCTCACGTTGCCTTTTTCTTTGGCACAGATAATACTTACTTTGTATATAGGCCTAGTGCCAATTGGGAAAAGTGAATAAGTAGGTACCTGCTTAGGCTTATGAGAGCCTCTGATCAGATGAAATGAGGTGTGGAACAGATGTACCAGCAACCTGGACCTTCTACATTTTACCTGAAACCTTGGCACTCATAACAGGGAAGTAGACCCTAGACAACATTGGCTGCATACGAAACACTTGAGACCTAATGCAAGAAATCTGTTCATAATTGCAACTGTCAAGGAAATAAATGAAATCGAGGCTTTTGGCTCTGAAGTCTTCCCTAGTGACTGGCTTAGCTCTGCCTCCACCGACAGGGGCAAGAGCCATGGAGGGAGCCTCAAGTCGTCCACAGGACTTGCCCAGGAGCCGACAGCTCAGCTGATCCGAGCATCTGACTCACAGGGGGCGGAGCCAGGAGGAGCGGCACCAGCCCTGACTGGTTAAAAACCTGCCCCAGGGAGTGTAGGAATAGGGTATGGCATGGCAGCTCGCTCAGGCAGGGCGAACAGGAGGGTGAGCAGTCGCTTTATGACCAGGGCCTGGTCTGGGAACCCCAGCTGTGGCCAGCGTAGGCACCCAGACTGAGCCGATGCGAGGGGAGGCTGCAGTGCAGAGCTTGGAGTGGAGAGAGCGCCTGCACTGGTCTCCTGTGGTGAGGGTGCACAATGGGCAGGGCTGCACTCCGTGCTCCCTGGTGGAGGTCTTCCTGCAGCAGGTGGCTGAGCTGTGGGTTGCTGTCAATAGGCTGAAAGATGTCAGGGAAGCTGAGAGGAAGTAGGAATGCTTGCTCCAGGCCCAATCTTTGAAAGGGCCTCAAGTGTCCACTGTAGCTCATGGAGGGAAGAAGGAGGCCGCTAACTCAGGAAGCTGGGAAATAGTAAAAAAAAACCCAAACCAAACCAAAACAAACAAAAAAAAAAAATCCCAAGGAAAAAAAAAACACAAGAAAAGGAGGAAGAGGACAATTAAAATCAAGGGGCTTTCTCCTAAATCTGACTTCCCTACCCAGAACCACTTTGCAGTTCTGCAAGGGGCTGACAAGGAAACACACACCTTGCCACATGAATAACTCGCTGATGTACCAGTAAAGATCACTGCTGGTGCTGCCAGAAAAAAGCAGCAGCTTATAGTAGTAGGCGACTCTACTTTGAAAGGCACAGAAGCACCCATCTGTCGGCCCGACTCAGTCTTAGGGGAGATATGTTGCCTACCAGGGGCACTGATCAGGGATGTTGCAGAGAGGCTGCCTGCTCTAGTAAGTCCCACTGATTATTACCCACTTCTAGTGATCCATGTGGGTGCTAGTGATATAGATAGCCGTAGACTGGAGAACATTAAGAAGGACTACAGAGCCCTGGGAAACGTGGTTAGGGGTTCTGGGGCTCAGGTAGTCTTTTAATCAAATCTCCAGGATAAACGGGAGGACCCCAAAAAGGCTAGGAGGATTGGCTAGGTTAATGAATGCTTAGAAGAGTGGTGCCATAGTCAGGGGCTTGGGTATTTAGAACATGGGATTTGATTTGGAAGGCCAGGTCTACTGGGGGCTGGTGGAGCTGGTCTTTTGGTAGGAGGCTTGCCAGGCTGGTCAAGAAAGCTTTAAACTAGATGTGTTGGGGAATGGGGGCATCATTCCATCCCAACACTCATAGTCAGTTGCCAGCACCTATAATAAATGTTTGGAGCAATGTAGAGATATTTCAGCCACTCCAGCCAATGAGACGGCTTCATTTGGAGCTTGGCTCAGATGCCTCTATACAAATGCCCGTAGATGTGGAACAAATGAGGAATTGGAGATATGTGCACATCTCTGGGATATGCTATAATAGGTATCACAGAAATGTGGTGGGATGGCTCCTATGACTAGAGTGTTGGAATGGAAGGTTACAGGCTCTTTGGCCTGGGAGACAGGGAGGAGGAGTTGCTATTTATGTTAGGGGTAGGCTGGAAAGTATGGAACTCTGTCTGGGGACAAGTGATCAGTCAACAGAGAGTTTGTGGGTCAGGGTTAAAGGGAGAACAGCGATGGGAAACACTACTGTGGGGATCTGTTACAGACTGCCTAGGCAAGAGGAATCTGTGGATGAAGCACT
Organism: Neopsephotus bourkii; assembly: GCF_033783945.1. Taxonomy (NCBI): domain Eukaryota; kingdom Metazoa; phylum Chordata; class Aves; order Psittaciformes; family Psittacidae; genus Neopsephotus; species Neopsephotus bourkii. The sequence continues at coordinate 2,340,873 of NW_026901092.1, read as the reverse complement.
CTATAGACAGGTAGGAACAGCCTCACGCTCGCAGGCCCTTTTTCCTCATGGGGGACTTCAGCCACCCTGATATCTGTTGGAGGGACGGTATGGCCTGGCACAAGCAATGCAGGAGGTTCCTCGATTGTGTGGAAGACAACTTCCTTCTGCAAGTGATAGAGGAGCCGACAAGGAGAGGTGCCATGCCTGACCTCGTGCTCACCAACAGAGAAAGGTTCGTTGGAAATGTAACGCTCCAGGGCAGCCTTGGTTGCAGTGATCATGAGGTGGTCGAGTCTGAGATCCTCGAGACAGTAAGAAGAGCATGCAGCAAGCTCACTGCCGGGGACTTCAAGAGAGCAGACTTTGGCCTCTTCAGGAACCTGCTTAGTAAGATTCCATGGGATATAGCCCTAGAGGGCAGGGCGGCCCAAGACTGTTAGTTGATACTAACTACAAACTCAGGAGTGTGGTGTCCCAACTAGAAGGAAGTGCAGAAGGATGGCCAGGAGACCTTGGATGGATAAGGAGCTGCCGAGGAAACTCTGAGGGAAGAAAAAGGCTTATAAAATGTGGAAGCAAGGACAGACAGCCTATGAAGAATACAGGGATGTTGTCGGGGGAGCTAGGGACCAGATTAGGAAAGCTGAAGACCAGTTAGAATTAAGCTTGTGAAAGATAACAGGAAGGGATTCTGTAGATACATTGCGAATAAAAGACAGACTAGGGACAACGTGGGCCCTCTCCAGAAGCTATAGGGAGAACTGGCTACCCTGGATTTGGAGAAGGCTGAGGTTCTTAATGACTTCTTTGCCTCAGTCTTCATTGGTAAATGCTCTGACCACATCACCCAAGTCTTGGGTGGTTTGAGACCATCTTAAGAGCCTGAAAGTAAACAGGCCCAGGGACCTGATGAAATCCATCTGCAGGTCCTGAAGGAGCAGGCAAATGAAGTTGCTAAGCCACTGTCCATTATATTTGAAAAATCATGGCAGTCAGGTGAAGCTCCTGATGACTGGTAAAAGGGAAATATAACCCCCACTTTCAAGAAGGTGAAAATGGATGATCCAGGGAACTACAGACCAGTCAGTCTCACCTCTGTGCCTGACAAAATCTTGGAGCAGATTCTCCTGGAAGGCATGGTAAGGCACAAGAAAAACAACAAGGTGCTTGGTGACAGCCAGCATGGCTTCACTAAGGGGAAATCCTTCCTGACCAATTTGGTGACCTTCTATGATGGGGTGATGGAACTGATGGACAGGGGTAGAGCAGTTGATGTCATCTACCTGGACTTGTGCAAAGCGCTGGACACTGTCTCACATGACATCCTTGTCTCTAAATTGGAGAGACATGAGCTTGATAGATGGACCACTCAGTGGATAAAGAACTGGCTGGCTGGCTGCACGCAGAGTTGTGGTTAATGGCTCAATGTCCGGCTGGAGAGCAGTAATGAATGGTGTCCTCCAGGGATCAGTGTTGGGACTGGTTTTGTTCAACATCTTCGTTGCTGACATGGACAGTGGGATTGAGTGCGCCCTCAGCAAATTTGCCGATGCCGCCAATCTGTGTGGTTCGGTTGATACGCTGGAGGGAAGGAATGCCATCCAGAGGGACCTTGACACACTTGTGAGGTGAGCAGATGCCAGCCTTATGAAGTTTAGGTATGCCAAGTGCTAGATCCTACACCTGGGTGGGAGCAATCCCAGGCACAGCTACAGGCTGGGCAGAGAAGAGATTCAGAGCAGCCCTGCGGAGAAGGACTTGGGGGTGTTGGTCAATGAGAAAATGAACTTGAGCCAGCAGTGTGCGCTTGCAGCCCAGAAAGCCAACCGTATCCTGGGCTGCATCAAAAGGAGTGTGACCACCAAGTTGAAGGAGGTGAACCTGCCCCTCTACTCTGCTCTCGTGAGACCTCACCTGGAGTATTGTGTGCAGTTCTGGTGTCCTCAACATAAAAATGACATGGAACTGTTGGAACCAGTCCAGAGGAGGGCCATGAGGATGATCAGGGGACTGGAGCACCTCCTGGAGGAAGATAGGCTGAGAAATTTGGGGCTATTCAGCCTGGAGAATGAAGGCTGCTTGGAGACCTCATAGCAGCCTTCCAGTATCTGAAGGGGGGCTACAGGATGCTGGGGATGGACTCTTCATTAGGGACTGTAGTGATAGGACAAGGGGTAACAGATTAAAACCTAAAGAGGGGAAGTTTAGATTGGATATAAGGAAGTTCTTTACTGTGAGGGTGGTGAGGCCCTGGAATGGATTGCCCAAGGAAGCTGTGAATGCTTCATCCCTGGAGGTGTTCAAGGCCAGGTTGGAAAGAGCCTTGGATGGTTTAGTGGGAGGTGTCCCTGCCCATGGCAGGGGCGTTGGAACTAGATGATCTTAAGGTCCTTTCCAGGCCTAACTGTTCTATGGTTCTATGGTTTATTGTGCCAGATGAAGTAGGGTTTACCATCCAGCTCTTCTCAGATATTACAGTAGGGAGTCTGGGGATCAAATCTGTAATGAAATACAGGTACAATGAGACTGTGCCACAAATGAATGCTACGTGCCTAGCTCTAGGACTAGTTCATGAGCTACTAGTCGTGACTAGTAATTCACAGGCATCAAAGATGGAATGGGAAAGTTTTGCTCACTTGAGCAAAAGAAAAAAATCATGCTACCTAGCTTACTCATTACATTTTTTTCGAAACAACCCATGTTCTTTCCATCCTTTCTTGGCTGCTTTGGTTATATATCTGACATGTGATGCGTGGAATGCAAAAGCAGCCCTAGGACCAAGTTTGTTTGATTTTTTGCCTGTTTGTGGTTTGTTTGTTTTTTTCTTTTGTCGTTTTTTTTTTTTTTTTTTTCATGTTTTGAAATGAACCTCTCTGTAGCACTTGATGTCTCCTGGGCAATCCAGGCAAATCAAATCCTGCAGTGGACTTTCTGACAGGCTTACCTTGGGAAAGGTGTGCATAGGCAAAGTATCTCAAACATATCCTGTTGTGCACACCAGGCTACCAACATATAGAAATTGTAATGTTAATCACAATTCTACATCCACCGGATATGTGTGATAGCAATACAAAGCCCTGAACGCAGTTCTAATGAACCCTTAATAAATTTCACCTTTCCACACCCATTCTTGTCTCCTTCCCACTCTTATGGTGCATGGAGTAGCTGGGATTAGAGATATCTGCATGGTTTACATTTCAGAAGACTGGTATCAGGGAAAATGTGTAAGTCACTGAAAGTATTTTTTATTAGTTTTGTGTGAAGTCTAGGCAGACTGCTAAGTCAGCTCTAGGAGCTATGAGGGTACTTAACTCAGGGAACAGTAAATCCATTGATTTAAAAGGGCCTTAATTTGAACCATTCACAGGAGTAAGTGCTCCTGAATGTTGATAATAGCTGAGGTCTAAATTTAAAAATGGTGCTGCCTTAATGAGACAATCTCTTGATCTGTTCAGTTCTGATTGGGAGCTCCAGGAAGTAAACAGCAAATAGAGCTTGTTAGAAATATCCTATTGAAAAGTTTTATCAGTAGAATTTTTTTAATCTTTTTTTTTTATTTTTTTCCCTCCCTGATCTAAAATTTTTATACACTGTGATATACCACTCTGACACAAAAATGACAGTTAGTTGATCTTCCCAAGAAGACAGTTGTCTGTGTTTTTGTAGATGAGCTGGATCTCACCCGCCGACCAATGGCTTCTCTTTTCTCCTCTACATCTGTCTGCAGGAGGATCAAGACACCTGTGACATCTATTTTTTTTTTGGTGTCCTGACTCAAGATGTTTTTTTTCTTCTAGAAAATTTAACATTTTTCACAGGCTAGGATTTCAGTTTTGTATCCAGCTTTGGTGTCAGAACCTCTGTCATAACTCACACAGTAGCAAAAAAGAAACATTACTTTTGTAACATCTGTTACTATAAAGATCATTGAAGTCAGAAATGATGTGCAGGGGTCATGTGCTTTATGTATTATTGTAGAAATTAATGAACTGCTCTTCCTGATTCCAACTTTAGCATTAGTTATCCATGCTCAACTCAACAATTCTAGTTCAGGCCAGAAAATTCAAACAGTAGAACAGCACTTGAACTTAACAGGTACATATTTGCAATACAGAAGCACCGATTCTCCCACTGAATTATTAGTTTCAGCCTCACTTATGTTTTCTCATATAGTCCTCAGATTTTAAACCCCATTTCTAACATGGTTAGAAATGTTCTTGTGTGCATAGGAATCTGGTAGTGACAATGTTCAGTTAAATTTCAGCCTACTGCTGCAATAAAGACAAAACCCAGAGGAGGTAAAGAAGGAAAAAGATGAAAGGAAAGAGAAAAGAAAAGGAAAGGAAAAAGACGAAAGAAAAGAAAAGAAAAACATTTACAGGGAGAGATGATTGAAAAAATACTATTTCTTGCTTATCTTAGCTTAAACTGCTATAGGAAAGTTGAATGGCATTTTAATGATTCTAGCCTGTAGTTTCAAACAGAATCATTGATATTATATTGATATTCTCATATGTAAGTACAGTTTAATACCATGATCCCATTTATTAACTGTACTTATCACAAAATAACATTTTTAAAGTAAAAAATTATTTACCTAAGTAAGGAAAGGTAATCTAAAACTTAAGCAATTATTCACCTTTTGATCTTTAAGAACCTTATATTTGAAAGAGAACGTGTGAGTACTGTTTAGCTTTTGGTTCAGCTAAACTTAAATCCTTGAAGGAGATGTTATGCATAAATAAAGCAAACAATAGAATGGCTGAGTTTCACAGCAGTGGAATTTTGTCAATGAACTGAAGATTAGTGCTATTAAACAATAATTAAGCACATGAAGCATAGTCTTTTATACTTGCTAATCTTGGTGACTGTTTACATGCTGCTGTTTGTTAAATGGCAAAGTTTATTGATTTGATAAATTCAGTACCACATTGTATATTTTTATTTGGTCTGTGTTCTTACATCCAGTTCAGCATTTTTAAATGTCAGCCACAAAGTATTATTGATCTGTAATTAAAAGTGCAGAGAAAAGTTAGCATAGTAGAAGGTTATGGTCATTAGTACTAGTACTGTTAGGCAATTATTTACCTTGCTTTAACGTCTCCTTTTTTTTTTCCCCAGTTATTGACATACAATACAATACTCACCTACATGCTTTTATTTTGTTTAAAAGGTGAGTTGAATAGTTACCAAACAGTGGTCCTTTACAGGTTTTTTGATATCAGCACTTTGTGGAATTGTTTAAAAAACAGTTTCTCTAAAGGGTTTTCCTAAGTAGAAGAATATTAAAGAAAAAAAAAAAAAAAGCAAGTGGTACAGGTGTAATCACTATCTAGAAAGACTCATTGTCTAAAATAAAAAATTATTTTTTCCATATGAATAAAGCTGACAGAAAAATAGGATTGGACTTTTCTTTCAGGTTGAGATATAGATTCGTTGATGAAGTATATACTATGTAGCATGTATATATTTTTTTCTCTAATAATACTTTTTTCTTCCTTAGGTACAGCATATGCCCTGTGAAAATCTTCTAATATGGATTGTTTTCTTTCTGGTCCATCTCAAGATCCAATGACTAGTAACTGGAGGTGACTGGGAGCTCTTCAGTGGCCTGAACAAAAGGCCTTCCACTCCAAGTCCAGTGCCTGGTAATTAACCACAATTTGGTGACCTTGCAGGTGCTTCAGCAGAGGGGCTAAGTAACTTGAAGAGAGGACCTGCTAGGATGAAGGGTGGAAGAATGAGAGAAGCTGCTGCTATCATGCTGCCTACTACATGAGCAAATGAGAGATGGGCTTTCAGGCCCTTGCCCTGGCTCCTTCTATGCATATACATTTACTAGTATGCACACATACTATACAATGCCGAACACTGACGTTTAAGAATAATTTGAAGTATATTTAGACACTTGCAAAGTTGACTGCTGTTTCCCTTCCCTTCCTTTCCCAAAGTTAAAGGAGTCAACAGGAAGATGCATCTCAGAATATCACATCAAAAGATGTAGTCTGGCCATTGAATCTGCCCTTAGAATTGGCTGCAGGTTTCCTGAATGTAAGTAACTTTTTAAATGAGGCAGCAGGCCAGCATAGGACTGCTCTGTTTTGGATCTTAAGATCATTTCAATTCCACTTGAATGTATTATGCAACTGCTAAGGAAAGAAACAAACAAGAATTCCCATTTTTGCTGAGAGGTCATCCTGGGTACTTTGGTTTCTTTGTTTTATAGTAGCCTCTGAGTTTTGGGGCATAATTCTAATTTACAGGTGATATCTGGTAAAAGAGTCCAGCTATAAAAACAAAGCATTTAATTCTTCAAGAACTGCATTAATAATGTCATGAGATTGATGATATAAGAGTCAAACTTGAGTCTCTGATGAATAGTCTTTTTTCCCATTGTTAACAACTTGTGATGCTTCTGCTGAAACTGTACCTGGTTTCTACCTTACCTGGAATTTACCATGGAGGCTTTTATACTGTCCTGGGTTCAGGAGTAGCAGTCATTGTTCTCCTTCTTAGTAGCTGGTGCAGTGCTGTGTTTTTGACTTTAGTCTGGGAACAGTGCTGATAACACCGATGTTTTTAGTTGTTGTTCAGTGATGTTTATTCTAAGGACTTATGCTCTGCCAGGGAGGAGGGAAAGCTGGCAGGAAGTAGAGACAGGACACCTGACCCAAACTAGCCAAAGAGGTATTCTATACCACACTGCGTCATGCCCAGTATATAAACTGGGGGCAGTTACCCGAAAGGGCTAGATCACTGCTCGGGTTGGGCTGCGTATTGGTCAGCAGGTGGAGAGTGGTTATACTCTCTTCCCTTGTTATTTCCCTTATTATTATTATTGGTGGTAGCAGCAGTGGTTTGTGTTATACCTTAGTTACTGGACTGTTCTTATCTCAACCCATGGGAGTTACATTCTTTCAGTTCTCCTCCCCAACCCTCTGGGAGTGGGTAAAGAAGGAAGGAGCAGGAGTGAGCAAACAGCTGCATGGTTCTGAGCTACTGGCTGGGCTTAAACCACACCACCTGGGTATAAGTCAAAATATAAACACTTAGTTTTCAATTTTAGAAAATAAATACCTTGTGCTCTTAGTTACAGGTTTTCAAGAAAATGATAAGGAATTACAATGAAAATTTAGAATGATGGAGTTTAAACTCAAGGAAGAACCCCAGCATTGAACATTTTAAACAACTATGTTGAAACTAATCTCATGACTGCTGTGACCTAACAACATGTTATCAAGCGTGTTAGTGGTGAGGCGAGAGACACACACAATGAGTTTCTATTCTAAAACTCAAAGCTGCCTCAATGTAACCTTTTTATCAACAGTATGCCAACATCATACTGTGGATACTTTTACATGGTAAACTGGTGTTAGCAAGTTAATACTATCTTTGCTCAATTGCAGGATTTCCTAAAGAGTGTTTCTTTTCCCCTATTACTCTAAATTATGAGTAATGTTTTGGTACTTTTTGGAAAGAATACAAATTGGTATTTTTTTTATATCATTTCACTGAGAACAGAAGACTCCCTTCAGGTTTCTTGAAAAGTTTAAAGATCAGCTAATTGTAAAGAATTAAATTTATATCCAAGCCTATTTCTTGCTTTGTAATAGATTTTCATGGAATGGTTATCTGCAGTTGATTAATTTCCAGAAATTGATTAGTACTGTATAATATTTATTGCACAGCACTTTCTGTTCTTGTCCTCCATCAGAATTTTGTCCAGAAGCGATATGAATTCCAGAGCATGATATTTGCAATCAGTTAAGCTAAATAAAAATATGATTCCAGATTGAAAATTAAAGGTGATAAAACAGAAGCAAACTCCCAAACTTGTTAGTATGGACAAGAAAACCATTAGTGGATTAAAAATATCTGAAACTTTTGAACCCAAAAATTTAAATAAAATATTTGGCAAAAAATTAAGTCAACACAACTATATGTAATACCATCACTGAACTTCTAGTTTTCTAATATCTATAGAAAAATGTTAGAAAAATATGTTGAAAATACTTATTTTGAGGGTTTAATTGTGAAAAACTTGTGTGCAAGTTATGAAGTGTGAAATTAATTTTTTTTTAACTGTAGGGTCTTATTCATCCAGGAATCAGAGCCTTTTTTTGTTCTTGTGCAGAATCAGCTAAAATACAAATGTCTTATCTTGACAGAAACATTTGCCAAGTGAAGTTAATATTCTCTAAATATAAGTTTTGGTCAAAGAGAGATTCTAGATTTCTTGCTGAAAACAGAAGGAAAACATTTCAGTTCGTTAATGTGAAGATAGTAGTTGTTTGTCTTGTCGATAACGTTGAAAGTAGCTGTGCAATTTCTGTTACAGCATCACACCTTTTCATCTCCTTTTTTGGGGGTTGGTAGTTTTACCATTAAATCAGTTGGTTTTGTGTGAAACTCAAAGAAACCAGGACAAGAGTCCCTGTGAAATTTTCACACAACTGCTGATTTTTTGTAGAATAAATATTTCCTATGACATACATAGCAAATCCAACACACTGCACAAGTATCAGGTATGAATATGGGCCAGAGTCACCAGGAGACATTCCTGACCTGTGGCATGCAGTACTGAAAATCTTTCTTACTTAGCTTAAATTATCACATTTGAAACAGTCAGCATCTCATGTAACCATTCAATGGCAATACCATATGGAGGAAGACTGGAAAATAATGTCAGAGTAGAACCCCAGGCCAAAATCAAATTCACCTACATAACCCAGTTCCTGATTTGAGACAGCCCTTTAGGATAGAAGGACTACTACATGTAGGAAGTGTCATTCCCTACACAGACTTTTTAACTTATGCACTGAAAACTTCCTCAGTAGCCTCAGATGGCAAGGAAAGATTTTAATAGAATCGTAAAATCATAGAATGGTTTGGGTTGGAAGGGACCTTGAAGATCATACAGTTCCAACCTGCCTGCCATGTGCAGGGACAGCTTCCTCTAGATCAGGTTGCTCAAAGCCACATGCAACCTGGCCCTTGAACACTTTTCTATTTAGTTAACAATATTTTGCTGTTTTTTTCCTCTTTGCTCTGTTGTCACTTCAACTGTAAGGTGTGGTAATGTGGTGCTTAGTTTATCTTTCTAACTGATCAGTGCATAACATACTGTTTTTTATCAATATTTGAATCTTTGAAATACAGTAAAATAATGCTAAAATCTGGCATTATTTTTTGAGGCTTGGAATTCAGAGATGTTTTTCAGCTTTCATACCATAAATGAAGTAACATTTAGGGGTAATGCAAGCACAAAAATTACTGCTTCAAAATCCAAAAGTGACTGATTAATTTTTTTTTAATCCACAATATGCTAACAGTATAATATGACTATGTAGCATATAATTTCAGATCACATTATATTCCATTTCATTTCCTTGAGTGGCATTATAAAAAGTATACCTCAGCATTGCGATGACAGAGGCTTTTGTAAACCCTTTTGAACAGTACTCTGTTACTTTGGTAAAATACACACACATGCACATGCACACACACAGAGAAAATAATCATAATCATTTCCACTGTAATAGTAACCTTTCTGTAGACTTTCCAACTTGTCTGGTCTTCCTTGAAGGTCGATTGGGTTTTCAACTCTGTTATCTCCTAGGTGTTTGATGGAGTGGTCCAGATAACAGAGGAGAGAGCAAAGGAAAAAGAATTTTTTGAAGATCAAAAGTGTCTCTTCATTTTGTTATCTGACCCTATCTGTTGTCATAGTAACAGGTTTCTTTTAAACTCTGCCATCAGATGATTTGTCTCTATGTCTCTATGAATTCTGCTTTGACTGAGTAGCTGCTGGTAATGTATAAAGCTAGTAACATGTTTTCCAGTTTCCTACTGCAATATTAAGAAGTGAAAGATAGATTACGAATTCTATTTTCATATTAGGTTGTTCAATATTACCTCTTTTTAAGAGTGACCTATCATCCTAATTTGACCAAATAGATAAACCTTCCAAAATGGTCACATAGTAATCTCAGTTCTAGGGCTGGTAGGATAGAAATGAAAATCCAGGACCATACCCCAAGAAGAACAGCGCAATTCCTGTTTCAAGCTATAGATCCTGAAGTTGCTCATTAAATGCTCTTTGCCTCCTCACAAAAGCAGGAGCATGTTGTGAATGGCTTAGTCACAAAGGGGTCCAGAAGAACCTTATTCTGTGCCGGATGTGCATAATGGGAGGTCACTGTGGTAGTTCCTATTTGCATGGACTATTAATTGTCCACCCTTGGGTGACCTAATCATCATCCAACATACGGAAGGAGAACACAAGATTATAGAACTTGAACTGACTCATCATATGTGGTTGTCTACCATTATGGAAATCACAACATATTGCTCTTTTCAGAAACAGAACAAACCGATCAACTCCACCAAAAAATTACAAAGATTTTAAATCCCCGCTCCTCTCAATTTCCTCTGCTGAAAGGCTGTTCCAGAATTTCATGGTCATCATCAACAGGCAACCCTTCATCACCTTATTTTTATTAGGTTCTTTGTCAAGTTATTTCAATCTCCTCTTGTAAGATGGATTCTGAAGTCAAAGAAGATATCTGTGACACTTAGAAATTATAACTGTATTGATCAGCATATAATTAATTATGGTTAGTTAAATCTAACCATACTAAAATAGTTTAAAAACCAACAGTATATGAATACTTTGCAAAATTGTAATGGCATAGCCAGACACAATGGATAAACATTTTACTTGACTACGTGGATGATATGACCATCAAAAGTGAAAAGATGTGCATAGTCGCAGATAAGAAGAGCCCATGTAACAAAAAGGAAGACAAAGAAGCACATGGGCTAGCTGAGGGACAACCTCTTTTGGGAGGGGGTAGATATGATTAAAAATCAGGCAAAAGCAAGGAAAATTGGAGAAGAAAAATAGTCCATTTCTGTTTTAATTTCTCTGCCAAAAGAGCTCTTAAGTCTGATGATCTTGTAATTGTGCATACTCACAACTAAATAGTAAACTCACAGCTAAGGGTCTAAATATTAAGAATTAGCGGTTTTCCATATATAGTGAAAATAATTTAAAATGTGTAAAAACCATTAGCAAAAAGTGTATTATTAGTGAAACTGTTAGCAAATGTGTGATATTAATGTTATTAGTTATTAGTATCAAGAATTTGGTTTGTTCTACTGTTTAAAACTGGTCTCATTTATTCCTCAACACAAAGTGATCTGAAATAGAGTGATCTATAGATACAGATATATAAATATTCAGTTTCAATAACTCTCCATTCTTCCCATCATTATAACAAAGTGTTTTCTTCAATTGACTTTATTTTTCTATAGCACGGGTGACTAAAGAGTATTTTCTGTAACTGTCTCAGTTTAACTGCAACTCAGTTTATGGACCAAATTCCTAAGACTTACCTCCACCTCCACAAAATTTCAAAACCTGGATTTGCTACCTAGCAAACTACATTCCATACTCCAGGCCTCAGATTCATAGGCTGAAAGATCTGAACATTTTGTGACTTTGTAGGCTATGGTAGGAAATAAAGAAGTATCATTCTTTTAAGTAGTAATTAGATGCATGTGTTTGATGCTCCTCTGGTAGGGAATCACTCTCTATGGATTCTTGTGCAGTTCTGAAAGCATGAAACCCTAAATAGCAAGAAATCATCTTTATATAAAAAATATAAAAAACTGAAAGGTGACTGAGATGGCTACTAGAGCAAATTGGTAGTGATTTATTAATGGTTGTTAAACCCAATTAATTAAATAGATCTAAACAAGCTGTACTCAAGTGACTCGTCAAAGCACATGGCAATGATAAATGAGCCTGTGAAGATGAGGTCTACTATTCACAAAGTTTTAGTAATATGAAAATCTAGCAGATTTATCAAACTGTTTTCTTAAAGAAATAGGTTTTATAAAGTCAGGGGATCTAAACAGCTGTCTAATGTCTTTTGAAAGTGCTAGCAAATTTGTAGCAAGTTTGGTACAAGAATAGGTACTTCAAAAAATAAGAAGTTACCACAGCCTTTAAGGTGGTTGAATGGAAAATGGCCTTCAGAAATTAAAGATAGATCATTATTTCTAATATTAGAATCAGAAGACCCATGTAAACATGTTACGGAGGCATCAATCCATTAGACATGGAAAAATTCAACTGCAAAACAAAAGTCACAAGAAACTATGCTTCCTAATTTCTGTAGTACATATAACAGTTACAGCTTCTATTGACACTTGCAGTTGTGAAAAATTCCTTATTTAGTATTCCTGAAGTGAAACATGGCTGGACTGTCAGATGGCTGGGCTGTGATGGCACTATGAGTAGCTGACTGCTGAGAGGGTCCTGAGGTATGTGCAGGAGTGAGGAGGCTTGAGGATCTGGGAAGAATAATTGACAAAAGTGAGAATTTTGTTCTGTTATGCAGTATATGCATAGCAAGAGAAAGCAGGTCTTTAGAATCCCAGATTGATTACACAGGAATTTCTTAAGCTAGAGCATTAGAGTGGGGCTTTCTGTCATTGAGGGCTTTTGTCATCAGGCTAAGCTCAGAGACAGCTTGTGGCTAAGTATTTGTTGGAACAAATCCAGAGGAGGGCTGAGCGGAAGATCAGAGGACTGGAGTGCCTCCTGTATGAAGATAGGCTGAGAAAGTTGGGGATGTTCAGCCTGGAGAAGAGAAAGCTGCGTGGAGACCTCATAGCAGCTTTCCAGTATCTGAAGGGGGCTTATAAGGATGCTGGGGAGGGACTGTTCATTAGGGACTGTAGTGATAGGACAAGTGGTACCAGGTTAAAACTTAAAGAGGGGAAGTTTAGACTGGATATAAGGAAGTTCTTTACTCTGAGGGTGGTGAGGCACTGGAATGGGTTGCCCAGGGAAGCTGTGAATGCTTCATCCCTGGTGTTGCTCAAGGCCAGGTTGGAGAGAGCCTTGGGTGACATGGTTTAGTGCGAGGTGTCCCTGGCCATGGCAGGGGGGGTGGAACTAGATGATCTTAAGGTCCTTTCCAACCGTAACTATTCTATGATTCTATGATTCAGTGAGCATTAGAATTCCCAAATACAGGACAGACCATTACCAATTAATATTTCACAAAACACTAGCTGATCGTATTTGTCAAAGTTGCGTTTTTTTTTAATCACTAGACATGGTGACATAGATGATAAACAATACTATTATTTTTAACCAACAGGAAATTTGTGATGAGAAATGAGTGCTTTGGGTGGGTTTACAATAGTTACTGGGAGTACAGACGGGAAACTTGCCAGACAAGCAGTTCTTCACTTGCTAAGAATAGATTTTAAATAGTTAAGTGGTAGGCTTTATTAAGATGTATGCACCCATGTATTTTGGCTGTCAGAAGTTAATGGATTTGATTTCAACTTGGCTTCCATTAATGTTGAAAAAGATTTTACATCTGTATTTATAAGATGGGTGTTTGCTCAATGTTAACCTGGGTGCCTGATTTCACTTAAATAATTGATCAAAGATATAATTTTTTGAAAGTCTTGTCCCTAGAATTCTGGTGTTTCATTGAGTATTCTCCATTTAGTAGTGTATTCTAGCAGTATCATTATTTCCTCCTATAAGGGAGAAACCAGTAGTTTTGAGGTGGGTGCCTGTTCTATTCGAGGAGCAGACTGATTTTGGACTGCCTGTAAATCCCACTTGGTCTTCTGTTATGAGCTTTCTGGAATGATCTTGAACTACGGTATTTGCTGGACATCAGCTACATGACATGGACAGCTGCAGTATATAATGACTGCTGGAGTGCACACTCAGTCACTAACTGCTGTAGGTAGATGCGCAGCTAAGACTGTCCTGAAAGCAGAAACCCAGATGATTTTTGTGACCTACCTAAGGCTCTAACTCACCACAGGTTTGGCAGGTGAGATCAGGTTCTAGCATCTCTGGAGATGCTCGAATTACAGTGGAAAGACTCCTTTGGATGAAGAAGCAACAACTCCATCCCTGTCAAAGTTCATGACCAGGTTGCATGGAGTCTTGGGTGACATGAACTTCACGATTTTAAAGGTCTTTTCCAGCCTACTTGAGTTGAATCTATGGTCTAGTGTGAGGCAGCCCTGCTGGAACTAGATGATCTTAAGGTCCTTTCCAACCTTAACTATTCTATGATCTACATCTGACTACTCCAATTTTCTACCCCACCAGCATATTTTTTGCTGGCAGATAAAGATTTATTTAGGACTGCAGATCTCAATTCTGCAAATGCTTATACATGTGTTTAACTTTAAGAATGCAGATAGCTCCACTGTGGTTTATGAAACTAGCCATGTGCTTGGAGTTATGCATGTGCATAAATGTCAGGATTGTTGCCTAAGGATGTAATTTACCAGAAATCTGTAAAAAAAAAGAAATGTCTTCTACAGAGGGCAGCTATTTCTTTCAGAAATGCCTATATGGGATATTGTTTTTACAATCATTTTTAGATGAGTTACTTTCTAAAAATCCTGGTTCATGTGATTTTCTTTTGAATGTTTTATGGGTTTATCTTCCTTTTTTATTGAGGTATTTTCTGGCAAGAATTTTAAAGTAGTTTTCAAAAGCTAGTCAGACCCAGATTCTCTTCAGAGCAGGCGCGGGTGGGCCTGGTTCCTTTAGATCTGCAAACTGGGGAATCTACAGGCAGGTCAGATCTCAGGAGAGGAGTTTGTCATATGGAAATGTTTAACGGTCCAGCTTACATTCTGTATAGTCTCTCTTTTATCTTTTCAGGGTTTGAACATGATCCTTTCAAAGCCAGATAACCCAGAAAAATCCTCACGACTGCTTTGCTCACTCCCTGATTCCTATAATCACAGTCCAGGAGGAATAGGTTACTATGACAATTTCATTGCAATAGTTTTGTAAAGTGTTTTGTATTTTTTTTCAAGTCCCTCTCAGTGTTAAAGTCTTTTTCTGTTCTGCAAAATGATACTTTCTGTCATTTTACTTATGCTACAATCAAGAAACAAAGGAGCTAGAAAAATATTTTGCTATTTGAACAAATATTGCCTCCCAGTATTTACATAAACAGAGGAATATGGTCAGAGATACCCATGTAGAAAATGTCTTCAGCTACAAGTCCAGCTATATGCTGCTGGAGTATCTTTAGACATCTTTTGTTTGTTCCCAAATGTCTAACATAATATAAGGATTTTGTTGCTGTCTTCCTTTGTTATACTGATAGGATTATCATCAGGACTACAAACATTGATCCTCTCTTCCAGTTAATTTGTGCTTTTGAAAACATTATGTTTATTATCAAGTGTCTTCAGTAGTGAAGAGATAGAAAAGTGAGAACCACCAGGCAACAAATATCAGAATTCAAGGTCAAAATTTTGATGACACTTTAGGTCTATGTAATCAGTGTTTCCTTTTCATATCTTTTTTTTTTTAATTATGGTAGTGTTATTGTTATATTGTTATATTGTTATATTTAGAAGTCAGACCACAGATAAATAGATGCTGTTTAAGGGTTTGATTTTTGAATTTCTGTATTCTTATGTTCATAACATCATATAACAATCTGTTGAAAGGTTATAAAGGTTCTTAGCAGGCCTACAGTGCAACCTCTTGATCAAAGCAGCATAACCTACAAGATCATGCCAGTTTTTGCAGGGCTTTTTCAACTCTGGTCTTTAAATCCTCCATAGATGGAGACTGATCAGCCTCTCTGGGTAACCTGTCACAATGCTTGACTGTCCTCATAGTCAAATTTGCACAAATCTCTGGAACAAAGATTCCTGTCACAGTATCACAGTATGTTAGAGATTGGAAGGGACCTCAAAAGATCATCTAGTCCAATCCCCCTGCCGGAGCAGGAACACCTAGACAAGGTTACACAGGAACGTGTCCAGGCGGGTTTTGAATGTCTCCAAAGAAGGAGATTCCACAACCTCCCTGGGCAGCCTGTTCCAGTGTTCCGTCACCCTCACTGAGAAGAAGTTTCTTCTCAGGTTTAAGTGGAACCTCTTGTGCTCCAATTTGTACCCATTACCCCTTGTCCTTTCATTGTTTGCCACTGAGAAGAGCCTGTCCTTGTCATCAGTTTCATCCCTGGATTTTTAGCCTGACTCTACTTTAGTTACTGATGTGTTGGTGCCAGTTCTGATCTGGAAAACCTTGGGCACCAGTTCATTGAAATAAATGGAACTTCTGTCGTGCTTGAAATTATGCAGCTGCTTGATGCTTTGGTATCTGAGGGTCTTATCCTGAATGGCAGGGTTGCATGGTGCAGGGAATGTTTTGCAGTTGCTATCTGCTGTGACTGATTGTTTTTAAACATTTCACTTGCGAAGGTGGTTACATTACTAAGGTTGCTACAACTTCCTCAACCCAAGGTAAAATTCCAGGTTAAAAGGTACAGTTATACTTTAATGTTAGATTGATGTAAGGAGAGAAGAATATGTCCACCTGCAAGTAAAAAAAGGACGTACTGAGATAACTTGCAATTTCATGTGTGTTTTTGAAAATATTTTGCAAAGAGCTCTTTTCTGGTAATAAATGATGCTGAGAAGCTAATGGAGCATTACCCTGACAAAACTTTGCTGTCTCGTGTTCTCAAGATGTCCTGTACAGAGCTCAGATGTTGTATAACCCTTGTTTCTGCCTTGATGGCAATCAAGTCAAAGTGATATTCTGAAGTTGGCTCATAGCGAAGACAGTTTATTTTGCTTACTCATTATTGGTTTCAGGATGTATAAAGTGCAGTATATAAAATATAAAAAAAATACGATAATTGTTTGGAAACTACAACATAATTTATACTACTAGATAAATCTTAAAGGATCATAAAACCTTTGAAAAAAGAATATTAGGACAGAGAAGTGAGTTTAAAGTCACATGGGTAGAATAGTTAGGGTTGGAAAGGACCTTAAGATCATCAAGTCCCAACCCCCATGCCATGGACAGGGACACCTCGCTCTAAACCATATCACCCAGGGCCTCGTCCAACCTGGCCTTGAACACTGCCAGGGATGGAGCATTATTTTAGAATATATATTATACTGGGTTGCATCAAAAGGAGTGTGACCAGCGGGTCAAAGGAGGTGATCCTATCCCTCTACTCTGCTCTCATGAGACCCCACTTGGAGTATTGTTTGCAGTTCTGGTGTCCTCAACATAAGGAGGACATGGAGCTGTTGGAACAAGTCCAGAGGAGGGTCATGAGGGTGACTAGGGCACTGAAGCACCTCCTGTATAAAGACAGGCTGAGAAAGCTGGGGCTGTTCAGCCTGGAGAAAAGAAGGCTGGATGAAGACAGGGGGCCTACAAGGATGCTGGAGAGGGACTTTTCATCAGGGACTGTAGTGATAGGACCATGGGTAACAGATTCAAACAGGAGAAGTTCCAGTTAGATACAAGGAAGTTCTTTACAGTCAGGGTGGTGAGGCACTGGAACAGGTTGCCCAAAGAAGTGATGAATCCCTGGTGGTGTTCAAGGCCAGGTTGGACAGAACTTTGGATGACATGGTTTAGTGGGAGGTGTCCCTGCCTATGGCAGAGGGACTGGAACTAGATGATCTTAAGGTCCTTTCCAACCCTAACTATTCTATGATCCTATGATTCTATCATAATAAAACTGTATTCTAGTAGCAGAGTGATTGCAACACCTACAGAGACCTCAACATCACTGGTGAAGGAGCAGACAGAAAAAGGACTCACTTTGTCTAGTGGCCAGCCTTCTGCTGCTGACAGAATTTTTATTTTTTGAAAGGCAGTCACTGGCCTTCAGAGACCGTATCTTTGCCTATCTTTTTCCAGGCAATAAGCACATTATCATGATGAGAAAAAATATAATCCTATATTTTCTGTGTTTTGTTTTTTTTTTTTTAATCTTTTGCATTTTATAATTTGATTTATTTTACTGAGCAACACAGGAACTTCCCAGAAATGCTAATTTTGCTGTATCACCATGACAAGCTGTCCCTAAGCTTGGCCAGATACCTGCTAAGGATAAAATGGAGGTGGAAACACCATTCATATCATGTCCAGATAACTTGTAAGGTAAGCAAGGAAGCTGAAATCTGGGTGTCTGGTAGATACACGGAGATCAAGGCATTTGGGAAAAAGGGCCGGAAACATATGGGGTGCAGAGACCACATGGGGAGTGGGAGAGCTGGCAGGACAGCTGGTCCCCAGATGATACTAAGATCAAATGCCTGAGTACTTCAACATGACTTAAATAGTTAGGAAGTGTGGAGATGGAACAATCCCTTGTACACAAGAATGTGTGTGTATTGCTGCTCTAATTAAGTCTCTTTCCTTGAGCATGAGTTTCAGAAGAAACCCTAAGTCACTGAGATGGTTTCCCCATAAAGATCAGGATTTCCTCAACCAACCCATAAAAGACTCTGAAATCTGATAATCCTTCCAGGAACCATGCAGTTTATTGGCCATAACCTGTAGCTCATATTTGACTTATTCACCCCAGCAAAACAAGTTTATCTAGTGTATTTGTTGTATCCCTGAAGACACACAATGGTATGGACTTTCTTGTACTCTAGTAAGCCAGTGATATTCTCAGGGACTTTGCAGAAGCTGTACACTAACTGCTAATGCTGGTGCTACTTCATTTCTCTTGCTCTGGTTTGTGACCTGGGTCTGTGATGTTCCTTGTGAATATGAGGGCCTGTGTATGCTTACATATATTGTAATCACATCTTTATTATTTAGAGGCAACAGAGGAGGTACCTGAAACACCATGTTTCATGTCTGTTTCAGTCCATGGTGGCATGTTGGCTTATAGATTTTGTTGCTTTTAATAAAACTACTGCAGCTTGTTTAGGCTTAAATATTGACCGACTCTGGGTTTTTTGATTGGGTGGTTTTTTGGTTTGGTTTTTGTTTGTTTGGGGTTTTTCTTGTTTTGTTTTGTTTTTTCCCAAAGGCGAACTTATCCAATTTGAAAAGTTCTGAAGAGAAAATCACACTCTACATGAGGCAGAAATCTCAGTTTCCTCGTCTTCCTGGTATGGTCTTTTAAAATCTGCTGTTAATATTTGGGAGCATCAGAATAATTCCTGCACCAAATGTACTCAGTGAAAAAGACAAAGCAAACAGATATTGCTGATAAGGGAAAACCAAAGCTCACACAGGTGATCAAGCTGGTGATTTGCTTCTCAAGCGTATAATAGACAACCCTTTATTCCCCCTTAAACTTACCATTATTAGTTAGCTAATGCTTTGTAGGCATCATAGTTGCTGAAAATGGGCATTTCAGATGGATCTGAAGTCATACTGTAGGTTAGGTGTCCCTCTAAGCATCTAGACTGCGAAGTTAAGGGCCAAGACAGAAAGCAGCTTTCCCAAGATCACATGGCAACCTAGGGAAAACTAGAGATAGAACACAAGACATCTGGACCTCTCTATTAGGGGCCTGTCCAGTGGCTCATGCTGTTTCTTCTAGGAAGACTTTCTCATGCAAATCTTAGCTGCTCCATATCCAGGCCTGTCCTGGTTAAGTGCATCTATGCAGACCTCACATTTACATGCATGTTCCCAAGTCTACCTTTACTCCTCGTCAGCCTTTTGCTCCATCCAAGAAAAAAAGTCCAGTGTAAGGCTGTAATTCACATACCTCCAAGTGTCAATAAAGCATTCCCAGTAATTTAGCTGTGGATAGAGACAGTGTGTGGAAAATTTAATATACAGGATGGAACAGAAACTTATATATCACCAGAGAAAAAACAACTGGGAAGAAAATATTTAGGTAAATGCAAGTAGTAGACTAAGCCCCTGCCTTTTACTAATACCCTAAATGCTATAAAAATATTGCCGGTGGGGTGATGAGATCAGTCTGGCCACAGCTGTCATCTTTAAAAGCCAGCCAGTAAAAGCATGCCTATTTTTACCTTGCTGCCTTTTCTGAAAAAAAATATTTAAAATTGTATTCTTGAAGTGAGAGCAATGGACAGAGGGGTTCTTACGTAAAGAGAAAACAGAATCTGTAGTAAAAGGTTTATGAACAAACCATTTTAATTCCATTTTTTTTAGGCTCATCAGTGAAGGTGATTTCATGCTCTAACAATATTCATTCTAGTATCTTCACAGTTCATAACACTCAGGTGACTAGTCTTTTCAGGGAGATTTTGCATGCTATCCAGTTACAGCGTATTTATTTGCACTCTTGAAACCATGTACTCAGTTGGTGTGATTCAACTCCCTGAGGAGAAGACGTGCCTGACCAACTGTCATAGACAAGGCTTAGTCTGCAGGAAGGGTTGAATTTCCTTAGCATGACAACGGCCTGGGTACTATTGGCACAGACATTTTGTGTCAAGCATGTGAACAGATGTTCATGAGGTCTGAAGGAGGGGCAGTTACAGATCTCTTAATACCCAGCTTGGGTTTTATGTTGGCCTGCTCCTTTGGCTCAGGAATGATTCGCTATGGGTCTGAGTTTACCAAAGGTTACTTAGTCCAGGGACCTGGTAACCCAGTTGATTATATACTGAAGTGCTTACCAATAGCCTCTTACCCCATTGTTTAATGTTTCCAATTTACACCAAGTTTAAAATTTCAAATAAAATGCCTGAAACCACCTAAACTTACAAAAGTGTGTTTTCAGTACAATACACAGGTCCCTTTGCTTCCATCTGACTCCTAGCTTGACTTCAGCCTCCCAGAATCTCACTTTTGAGCCGAATCTAATAAAATATCTGATCATCTAAAGACATAAATCAAAATACCTAACATTAGATACAAGCTTTCTGGGTTAAAATTAAAGTGAGGTTCCCAAATATGCAAACAGACCTCTCAGAATGGATAGCAGTTGAAAATACAAAGAAACAGTGTTCAGTGAAATCCTGCCCGCTTCAACCCTAAACAGCACAGAAACTGTCAACTGCTCAGGATCTGCAGCTTGAAGCCATCTCAGTGACCAAAGTTGGGAGTCATTTATCCTAACCTGGATATCTAAAAGTAGGATAAACATATAAGTGTAAGTCAGTAATTTTGGGCTCCCCTTGTAGTTAACAGAAAGAAACAGGCACCTTCAGAGGACTATTTATCTCCTGCTAAAAGAGGTATCTCGAAACAGGTCAGACAAATCCTAGTCAATAGATGGTTCTTACTGTTTTATTATTCTGCCTCTTGGAGAAAAAAAACCAAACCAAAACAAAAAAAACAACATCGAATGTTGCCAGGACTAGAACAGTGGATTCAAGGAAACTTGGATCACAGAAGTTTCAGTGTACTTGTTGCTGAATGCAGGGGTTCAAAGAACAAAAGACTGTTGTCTCTAATAGACTTGACCACTATGAAATGGAAGAATGATAATTTATTTCGGTTGAGAGATAGGATGTTGTTCGTGATAGAAGGCTGTGTTGTGTACAAAAAAACTAACACCAGTCAGTGAAGGACAGAAGACCCAGTCTATGATCTGATATAATACATCTCAGAAGATAGTTGTTTCTGGTTTTGTGCAAGGGGAAAATAGGTGCCAAATCTATGGGTTTCCTGTAGAGCATGTGACATGTCAAAGGTCAGTCTCATTTTATCTTTATTCTGCCTTTTCACATCCTACTTTCATGAACCTTTGGACATCAGGGTAACTTTGGGCTCATGAGATGCCCTGACTCAGAGAAGCTGTCCCTATATATAATTTCTAATGACAGATGTAATCTTTCCAGGATTTAATCTTCAGGAAATTTAATTTAAAAAAAAACAAACCAAACTCCCCACACCCCTCCCAGCAACTCAAAACACAACTTAAATCCCCTAAGAACTTTGGAAATACTCAATGACGTACTGATTAAAGTGGAATAACACTTTAAAAAGACATACAGCAGAGATGTGTGACTAGGAGGTTTGTGAAAATGATTTTATGCAGTTCAAAGGGAACGACTACTTCTGCTGAAGAGCATAAAAATTTTGCAATCATCTTACTGGGAAGAAGATCAGAGTTTTTGTTTTATAGTAGAGAAATAAGACCATTAACAAGTATAGGCTAATGCAGCCATGTTTCCTCTTAAAGTTTCCCTGTGGCTTACACCCTATTTTCTGCAATTTAATTTTTAAATTGTTATAAGTAAATCTCCTGGTTTTGTGTGTCATTTTTTTAGGAAGAGCCTTTGTCTTGCACTCCAAAAGCCTTCAAATGTATATTTATGCCTGTCATGAGAGAGTTATCAAGAGCAAAAAGCAAAACAAAAAAGAATATTTTTTTATAGAAAGATGAATAATATGATCTTCTAATACTGAAAAAAAACCAATAAAATGTGCTTTAGTAATTTCTGAAAAAATGAACAGAAGAGAAAGCCAACAAATATTGTTGCTGGATGACTACTGCTATAATTTTGTAGCATTCAGAAAACAGTCAGGATACTTTGTATTTTGTTTTTTTCTTCAAAGCATCCTAATGCCATTTTGGCAAGTTTGATATTTCATTTGAAGGGAAAATAATAAAGTGTTTTCTTTGTATTGATTGAAGAAATATAGTGCTTATTTTTTGCTTGGTTTTCTAGTAGTTATTCAATAGGTTAAAGGGCAATACCATCTGTTTCCTAACAGGACATTTTGTGTAAGATTTGCAAGTCCTACAGGTACATTTAAGCACGGATAAATATGCACTCATGGTTTCAGCTGGATAGTTTTTCACCACCAAAGGATGATTATGTTGTGTGCCTTGAGACATAGGCTATAATATATTTCCTGTCCCTTTATTGCATTTTGGAATCATAAACAATGACTGTTTGGCTCAAAGCCATTTATTCAGCCCAAAAAAGACATTATTTGCACAACAAAAATCAATAAAAATGTTACTAGGTCTGGCTGGATACTTTGCTTAACTGTGATATTTGTCTGTCACTGATGGCATGCCATCTCTCGTAGGAGACTGGGGCCAAAACAGAGCTATTGATCCAGTCACCAGTGATGGATACTGGCATTTGGAACAGGCTGCTGCAGAGAATCACGATTAAAAAAAATAATTCTATGTTTTGCCTGCAGCATAGTCAAGATAACCTGAATGAGGAGATTTTCTCTTTTATATTGGGTTTCTCCTCTTGTGGTTGTTAAATGCTCTGGACCAAAGTTCATTATTGAAAGAATTAAGTCAATCTATGTTTAGCCAAAGGCTTTGACATCATATCAAGCTCTCCTGATTTAGACACAAGCTAGTTGTCCTTTTCATCACCTTAAAAGCGTAGGGGAAGCGTTTTAAACACACCAGTGATAGAAGTGATATGCTGGGGTGTGCTTACACTTTTTTTCTACTGTAAAACATCAAATTATGTCTAAGAAAAACAAGACAAACTGATTCTCACACATTGTTATATAAACACTGACCTGTTCTTTGAGGCACTGAGGATTCCCTGCTCTTGCTTTATCAAAAGTGTAAGGTAAACACTTAGTAACTCCCTGTGTTTAGCTCTACGTTATCTAATTATGAAACATCACTACAGCTGTTTAAAAAAATATATTGCAGCTGAAATATAGAATTTTTTAGCCTATTGTCATTGAGCAGTATTTTAAAAGTCTAGCTGACATTTTCAGATGCATTTTATTATTTGAAAATTGGTTTTCTTTCAGCAAATTGACTGATTTTAAAAAGTGTAATATTTTCTGTTAGAAGGAAGAGAATAAAGCAGCCTTTTAAGTCAGTCTCTTAGAAACATTTTCAAATTAATGGTGTTCAGATTCTTCTTATTTATTTCCTTTTTTTATGATAGGTCAGAACTTTCACACAAAGTATGGTCATGCAGATATTCAGCAGACTGAAAGTAGACACGTTTCCTAGAAATAATATTGTCATTCACAGCATTGATGGGGATTTAGGAGTAACAGATCACTTACACAAGTCAGCTGGTTTGTGTGTTATGACTTTAGTTCTGACTAACATAAAGTCATCAGAGTAGCCACTGTAATTTTGACAGGACTATTTGAACTGTACGTAATCAAGCACACATGAAAGCCTTCTTAGGTTCATGATCATTTGAAGGGTGGCCACATTTACACAATGTAATTTTCAAAGCACTGTGTGCATTTTGAAAATCTTACCCTTCCATCTTGTATGTAATTAATAAAATTAAGTCTTTATCTAGAGTAAACTAAATTCCTGTATAATATCAAAGTTGTGGCTACCACTATCATTCCAGCAACTAACATGAGAATCCTGCTGATGGTTAGACCGGCTACCTAACTAGCTAACTTCGTTTTGAAAGAAGAGAGTAGCAGCTATGTGAGTTTTGTTTAATTTCCCTTAATTATAGTTCTCAGTTCAAAGATGAAATAGTGGAAAGATGTATTCAGACCTCCTGTACTCAGCATTGGTAATGCCACACCTTGAATACTGTGTTCAGTTCTGGTCCCCTCACTGCAAGAGAGACATTGAGGTGCTGGAGTGGGTCCAGAACAGGGTAACAAAACTGGTGAAGGGTCTGGAGAACAAGTGTGATGACGAATGGCTGAAGGAACTGGGGTTGTTTAGTCTGAAGAATAGAAGGCTCAGGGGGGACCTTATTGCTCTCTACAGCTACCTGAAAGGAGGTTGTAGTGAGGTGGGGTCAGTCTCTTCTCCCAAGTAACAAGTGATAGGACAAGAAGTAACTGCCTCAAGCTGCACCAGGGGTGGTTTAGATTGGATATTGGGGAAAAATTCTTCACAGAGGGGGTGATCAGGCATTGGAACAGGCTGCCCTGAGGAGTGATGGAATCACCATCCCTGGATGTGTTCATAAAACATGCTGACAAGGCCGTCAGTGACATGGGTTAGTGGTGGTCTTGGCAGTCCTGGGATAACAGTTGGATTTGATGATCTTAAAGGTCTTTTCTGAACTAGTTGATTCTATGATTCTATACAACTTCTGCAAACTCACCATTTTTAACCAAAGGTATATGGAAGGGAAAGTCATGAGTAACACCATGTTTGAAATTCATTCTTCATACGAACGTGAGTCATGAATTTCTAACTGAAGACCTCATATGCCAGCCTGATAAGAGAAATAATGAGAGTGTATTGGGAATTGGGTATATCTAATCAGGAGAAAGGATACTGTTCTTCAGAAAGAAGAGACTTGGAACACTTCCTATTATGTATCATCCAAGTTATAAGATATTTCTGATAACCAATATTAGTTCTAAAGACATAATATGGTAACTGCTGAAAGAACATTGTCTTTGCAATGTACATAGAGGTGAAACATCTAAACCTTCCTGCTTGTATATGTTATTGCAGGTTATTGTTTGGTCTGTCTTTTTAAGTTGAAGCTTTGACAGAAACATTTTATCCAGGTAGGGGGGAAATGGAAATAGACTAAAAAATATAAGAGTCCCCTAATTGGATTTTTAAAATGGTCATTTAGCGACTGTTGACCTGCATTACCTAGTTTGTACTCAGATATGTCTGCATAAGGCAAATTTTATGAAGTACAGATCGCTTTATGACTTGATGTATGGGTTTCTCTTCCATGCCTGCTCAAAAGAAGCATCAAAAAGAGCTGATACACAACTGGTACTCTACAACATCATCCATCTCCCTTACCACCTAAACCCATTTGCTATTATCCTTTGACAAATAATAAGAATGAATTTCTGACTCTAAATCAGCATAATTTTAGAAATTACAAACATTTCCACATCAGAGAACTTTCTCTAGATGCATAACAGGCTTTTACTACTCTTGAGTGCTACATAATTTAATGAAAAAGAACAACAGTAAATTAATACTCCATTTTCTCCCTTAAGAAGCAGTTTGAAAGTATTAACAGCTTTTCTGTTTCAGAAACATAATTATTAACAATATTATTAGTCTTAGCAATAATATTCTACAGTTGTTGCTTCTTTGTCTCCTGACATTTTTGCATACATCTACAATGCATTTAAGGTAAAATAGTCCATATCATCTGAAGATCTGACCCATTTTGAAGAAAGGCAATTTGGCTTGAATGAAAACCCCGGGCTTAAAAAAGTGTGTTGGAAATATACTTTCATGTTTGCCATCCTGCTAGAATTTTTAAAGTACACCTGATATTTTGAAAATTAGATTGTACGTGTTCTGATAGGTAAGGCTTTCCAGGACTGAAATCTTAGATGAAATTTCAATTGCTGACAATCACAGTTGATAGAATTTCTGCCTTCTTTCTTAGATGAAAACTAAAAATATCTACAATTAAGGTTTTAATTTTTAACAGTAATAAATTGCAAGTATTTATGAGTTTAGAATTGAGCATTTTCCATATTCATGTATATCAATAATAAAAAATATATGAATTATGAACATGCCACTATAAATGTCTCCACATATATTCCTCTATTAGTTGTGTTTGGAAGTATCCTATTATTATTTAGATCATTTTTCTATTAAAATTGTGTACTAATTGTAAAGACTAATGTAAAAATTGTGTACATTACCTGAGTTCAGTTCTTAAAATGGAAATCTATTCTAGCATAATAAGGTAGGCGAATTAGCCTTATCTGAACTAAAATGTTCAGTGAACTGAAATTCCTCTTGTAAAGGAATGAGACCATTGATGCCATCTTATTTTTCTAAGGTACAGCTGTGCATTCAGTGGCAGTTTTTTTGCAAAAAACCTGCCAGGAAATAATGTTAAATCTCTAACAAACTCCAGAAATGCATCAAATATTTTTTTTAAGTTATTTTCACCAAGTAGTTCAAGTGCTTTAAGCAGGTGTTACCTACAGATTATGTTTAAGGAATCTAAATAGGGATTGTAGCACATGGTAAAGATTTAGTAAATACTTTTCTAGTCCAAAATCAATGCCATTGATTGTCACTAAAGTGGCAAGCTAAAAACAATGAAGTGGTTTCTAATTGTCAGGCTCCTGCTGGAGTCTGCTCTATCTCTTCCTTTTTCCAGTTAAGAGCATCATTAAATGGTAAGAGCAAACAGCATATTGAGAGGCCAAGTGTTTTATTAATTCATCATCAGAATTATCTCAGCACATTAATATTAATAGCCTCAAATTGGATTTCATTTAGTGGGTGAAATAAATATGCTGATAGTAAAAGCTTACATAGCCAATGAATCTATTCAAATGGCACTTATACAGGGCAATACTCAAAACAGATTTGATAAGCCATGCTGACTTCCTTTAGCATAGGGGCACCTTCCAGGTAAAATTTCATTCTGTTCTGGAACTCACTGTAATTTTAACTTCTAAAAATGCTTGCTTTGGAAGCTTGTTGCTTAAATGACTGAGACAAACGTGGACATGTATCCCTCCCATTAGCTAACACCTTTTTTGTTCCCTTTGTTGACTGTTGCAGACAGTCACCCCTAAGACTGCTATATTTTGATTTTCATAACAGGATGTGACCACATATCTAAGAATATTATTATTGTTTTTACATTTGCTTTGATTCACATCTTGTGTATTTTTTCTTTCTTTCTTCTTCATTATTAAATTCTTTAGACTCAAAGAGTCATAGACTTTGTGGCTGTTTGCAGGGAGAAATATTCCTTAGTAAGTGCCCAAAACCATGAAATGTCCCCCATTTGCAAGGATACCACATAGCCCAAGGAGGAGATGTGGGAAAGAGTAGAAATGAAGCTATAGCTGTGCATGGATTTGGTTAAAGGCACAGTCAACATTTCTTTATCTGGTGAGTCAGTGGTGATAGGCTTTCCCCTCTCCCAGTAAACCAGGATGTTTCTATACCTTCCAGTTATCAGTGCTAATCCACTGGCTAATGCCAATGGCTCTATGTTAAACTGGAAAAAAAAAAAAGTCCATTCAGGAGGTAAGTGCTTTCTCTTTCTTTTAATATGATGCCACAGCTGTATTCTGGCATTGTACCTAACACAGCCTTCTTGCAGGAGTGTCAGATTTAGCCAGATTTAAATAATACAGACAATTCCACAGCCACATTCACCACTCAGTTATTTCCTGCTGTTTGCGGTTCCAGGGGTACACTTATATTTGTTGAGGACCATTATCGCATGGAGATGGTACAGTCACAGCACCATTCAGTCATTTATGAGTCTGCCCTGGGAGCACAAAGCAGCCAAAAGGCTTCCTGACTTCAGGATGCTTCTTACTGCTAATGGGGAGGCAGAGATTGGTCAGACTCAGACACAACATATGCTAGGGGTCTAGTTAGTGGAGCCACTGGACACTGAAATACTAATTTAAGTTTTTTTCTATTTTTCTGTTCTTTTTTTCTATTTTTTTTCTATGCTTCTCAAGAGTTCTTAAAACAAAATTACACCATAGAAAATGTAATGCTGCACTGAAAACTGAAGCTGTGTTCTGAGCCAAAGTAAAGAATCCGTTCACTGCAGTGTGTCCTCCACTTCATAACCAGCATCTGGGGAGTGTAGAGTTGCTCCTGCAGAAATGTGGGTGACCCTTAGCATAGGCTGGAACTTGCTAATGTAGCCATCCACTGGTGTACACCGCTGTATGGAGGACAGGGACAGGAAATATCTTCTCACTTATCCACCCTACGGCTTATGTGAGAAGAGGTGGAGAACACAGGCAAGGCAATAAGCGGCTACTGCCTCCTATGTCAAGCAGTCATACTGTGAAAGCAGAACTGTGACAGTGAGTGGAAGTGTCAGGGCTTGGGCTTGTTTTTTTTTTTGGCAAGTGAAGCAAATAAAGCAAACTGTATAATATAGCTCAGTTTATGTGTTTCTACCCTGGACTCTTTCAGTTCTCTGTGGTAGTTGGACTTCACAAAAATGTAAGCACAAAAAAATAAAAAAATAAAAAATGCTATTTTCATTGTTCAAATGTATTTCATGCAAATAGTCCAGAGAAGGAAAACAACAGTTATCAGAAGAGAGCAAAACTAACCATGTACTTCGACTTCTTCCAGGGGAATGATCGCAAACTTGCCCTGAACAGGAACATTGTGATCAGGAGAAATACATTTGAATATTCTGTCTTCATCTTGCAAGCTCCTCTACCATAACGGCAACGCACAAGGACTGAGGGGTAACTGGGTGGATTTTGGCACTGCTGAGCAGTGGAGAGGCACCTGCAAAATGCTGGTGATATGGTGTGGCTGCCTAACCACCCTTTAGCTAAACTAATGGACTAGGTTGAGGAAGGGTTTGACCTTTGCTCATAACAGACAAAGTCACTTTTACAGCCAAGGATCAACCTACTGCAGCTGAAGGTACTGGCTGTCCTTCCAAACAAATGGGAGAGATGCATGCAGATTTGTTAGTGCTTGAGGCATAGCCGCTAATAAAAATCAGAGTCTGCATTTTGAATCAGACTTAAGTTCGAATCTGTCATTTCAAACAGCCCAGCTTTGTGTTATATAAGCATTTTGTTGGGAGCTTAGTTCAACAGCCTGCTATAGACTACATGGGAAAATGAAACTGTTGTTTCCATAGATCATAAAATCCATGTTAAACAAGAGTGAAGAGGCTTCTGTGAGGGACTTTGGCTCCCTCTCCCCCCCACCTTTTTCTACCAAAGATGCACAAGGAGATTATTCCTGTAGTTGTGGCTGTGCGCTGAGAATTACAACATTATTTCCTGGCACTGCCACAGATTTGTTGTCTGTTCACTTAATTTGCCCATGTTTTGGATCCCAACTGATCTCACGGAAGGGTTCTTACTTTAATGCAGCCACAATAAAGATGCTTTCTTTAATGTTCATGAGGGGTTTAGAGTCCCTGGTGAACAGAGCCATGCAGAGCCCTTGAGATGTTGAGATTATATAAATTTTATGTAAATCGTCCTTGTCACCTCAGAATATCTGGGTTCTTCCCCACCAGTAAACAAGGCTTGCATCCTACAGACTTTCAGAAGTGATAATGAAATTGTGGATTCGAAGCATTTGTCTGCTAGTCTGTGTTGGCATAATCCTCAAACATTGCTCTCAAGCTAGCACTCCTGAAATTTATTATGAACTAGAAGAAGTTCCCAACAGCCTGCCACTATTACTGGAGAAAGAATGTACAACAGGGACTGCCATTTAAGCCACCATTTGGAACAGCATTTAGAAGCTGCTGCCTGGAGTTGACATCCAGAATAATGAGGCTGACATTCAGAGGACCCACCCAGCAAGCAAAGGCAGAAGTGATCTAATTGTTGCTGCTTTCTTTCAGACTCCCCCACCCCTATCTTTTTCTGGCTTTTCCCCAAAATAAATTACTCTAATTATAGCAAGAGTCTGGAATGGAGGACAGTTATTCTGTTTAGTTTATGATCTGGTATTTTCAAGTTTCTTAATATAATGGAGATATTATTACCAAAATATGCTGGGTTCAGAGTGTATTCAGGCTCTAGAGTTACCCAGTTTGGTATCTGTTACAGTTCAGCCAAACCAAACACAGCATATTCAAGTTGCTTCTTACTTTTTTGGTTGCCATTTCCCATAGCACAACAGGGAACCATATGCCCAGTAAGACTATATTGGTAGTCTTCCTTGCTGTTGGTCAGAGCAGCAGCAAATCATTCATATGCCACATTAGGAAAACCAAAAGGCTCATTTTTGTCTGATCATCAGTCCTCTCCTAAGACAGAGAGCAAGGGATCAGTTATTTATGAAGCCATACATAGCACTGCCTACATCTTGTCCTTTCTTCTGTCACATGAGCTCTCCTGTTATATGGCATTTTTCTTCTCCCTTCCATTCCTCATTTCTTCACTGTGGTGACAGAACACCTACACTGTTACAAGGCAAGTCAATGATAATGTCTATGCAAAAGCTGGTACTGCTGGGAATTTTCTCAGGGCTGCCATTTTTCATCTTTATACAAACAGCTCTACTTGTACCCTTAATGTACAATAATAAGTTTCTGCCTGTTCTCATTTCTCTTCAACAGTCGTGTATCTTTTCCACATTTTTTATATTGGAAATTCAGTGCATATTACCAGAGAAGATCTTCTAAACAATCAAAACATTAACAGCATTACAGCTGCATAGATACTAAGGAAAATAAACCTGTTTGACACTGAAAGTAATTCTCATTCAGATAATTTGGAAGACCTTTGAATTGTTTGCCAGTATGAACACCTATTTAAACTGAAGAGCAAAGATAGAAGTTATTCTCTGAAACACCCAAAATTTAATGCTCAGGTAGTGGCCTTCCACTTGAGACAGTGACATTTCTTTTCAAATTAAGAGTATTTGCCTGGTTTACTGAGGCTGCTGAAGACAGGGTTTCATTTATGTATTATGAATGCTTATGTTAGTGTTTCAAAGAACAGTCTTCTGTTCTGTTTCATTCAAAATGGAGATGGACAAGGAAGAATCAATGCTGAGAGACAGCAGTGAAAGAGAAGAAAAAAGTGGTTATATTCTAATACAAAAGGAAGCTGATAATAGACTATTTAAAGAGGCTTTATGAGTGCTTAAATATTTTCATTGATGAACAGAATAAGGGCTGGAAGAGCTTTACTGAACTGCTCAAGATTGCTTGTGTCTTAGGATAAGTCCATAGGAATCTAGTAAAGCTAAGAGAAATGTTACCAATGGACAAGACAATGTACCCTGGTTTTTGAGTTGATCCTGTTCTTAAAGGGTTTTTAATTGAATGCACTAAAATTGTTCAACAATAATCTCTGGATCTCAGCATCTCAGTGAACACGTCTGTTCAGTACAATCTCACATCCAAATGAAACAATGTATTTAGTTATTTTAAGTAAAGGATATGTAACACTTCAAACATTAGGCTTGCTTATGGGTATATAAACAGCTATATTTTTCGTATATATGTATGCAGTTCAAATGACAAGTATACATAGTTATGAAATGTATCAATACCATTGTTTGCTTTTATTTTGGTGACCTCATGGAGTCTAGCAGATGTTTTCAAATACCATCTTTAGTCAATGTATGTTCCAGGCCTCCACTGCATCATTCAAAAAAACCACAGCAGAACTTTGTCTCTACTGGTTAGAAATGTTCTTTTCATTTGCTGGGAAGATATATCCATGACTAACTTTTACATCCTTTTGATCTTGTTACAAGCATATTTAGTTTTGACAGTCCTCATCTTTCCTTTGTGTTTATCAAGTAAGTAAGTGTATTTATAGAAAATCATATCCTGCCTCAGCTTTTGTTTCATTAGTCTTTTAAGATTTGTTCTCTAAAATGCCTTATCATCTCGGTAGGCTGGTTTTGAATTGAAATTAACATTGTAAACATAGCTAATCAAAAGTGAGCTTGATATTCTGATAAAGTCTTAGTAAAGACTTGTACAATAGAATTAACATTTCCTTCTCTTTACTTAAAATACCCCACCTGTTGCCTCCTGCAGTTGAATTGCTCATAGCTGTAGATTACTTTACCATTAACAGTTTTGTCCAGTTCCCTTTTTGTTTTGTTAGTGAGGCCCCAATCTGTAGTAAAGTTTCTTCTAATTTGTCCACAGAAGTTGTGATGCTGCATTTTGTCTTAGTAAGACAGCTAATAATATTCTCCAATTCATTCTTGATCTTTCTAAATATGGGCAACAGGCTGCAATTGTGATATCTGAAAGTTTCGTAAGAATACATCTTGCCCTTTCATTGAAGTAATTTGTGAACATATTAGACGTCATTGTTAGATGATGATAAAGTTTTAGGCATCACTGCTGGGATCTGCTGTCTCAACTTTACACACCTAAGAAATGCTTGGCAGAGCAAAAATGAAACAGTGCAAAGCTATTATGTTGAAAAATTTATGCTGATGCATTCACAAAAATCAATGAGAGGAAAGCAAAGGCAAAGGAAAAGCAAAAATGTTTTGATCATTTTTACAATTATGTCATGCAAAGTTCGGAATATGCAGATATTAACAAAATGTGAGAAAGATTCCTGTTGAAAGTAGATCAAGATTTGAATCTCAGCAGAAGATGCCTATTTAGTGATTTTTACAATCTATATGACCATTGAAGAAGATGAGGAAACTAATGATTTAGGTAGAGTCTTGGCATCCCATAAACATTCAGCTCAACACAGGCACTATAGCATAAACAGTTTTCGTTTGAAACAAGGTAGAAGAAATGCGTCAAGATTTATCTACTGCTACATGAGGTCATAGCATCATTTTGTTAATTTACTTAGGAACACAATCTCTGCCACAAATAAATTAAAAACTTTTTTAAGCAGTAGCCACAGTCTAATGCACCCATATTTCTTTAAATGCTTTTAATGAAGACTCCTTTGTGATGGATTGGAAGATGAAAGTTGGAAATTTCATTATCAGTAGCAGGCAACATTGGAAAGTGTTTTCTCTTTTTTAGGGTGGTGGGAGGAAAAAGGTGGAAGTGGAGACAGGTGCAGGGGACATTTCTTCACTGTTTCTTGTTTTAATCTTTTATGTGTTTCTTTGCTACAATACTAAAAAATACAGTTGTTGGCTTTATCTCCCTCTGGAAGCTTCACACTCATTACAAAGCTAGATATTGAGAGTACAAACTACATGAACACTCAGTGGCAGTATTGTGTGGTCCTGAAGCCATGTGACAAAGTGGACAGACAGGGCTCATGGTAAGTGGCTCCGCTGGACAGGTGCTGAAACTGTGCAATGTATTTCATGATTTATAATTCTTTTTCACCTGTCTACAAAGCAAAACTAATTCATTTCAAGTTGTTCTGGAATCCAGGGTTGAGTCAACATCGCAAGTGAGATTTTGTGCATTGTGACAAGACATTCCCATTTGCAGCTTTACTGAATAAGCACTAGTCTCATAAGCAGCAAGGGAAGTTCTGTTTGCAGGGAGCTACCTACAACAGCCCCTTTCTCAGACAGAAGAACAGCAGGTATCTTTCTGTTTGTCTCAGCTCTTCCTTTGTTCTTTTTTACTTTAGGCAGTCAATCTGACAAAGAATTTATAAAGTAACGGAGTATGATATTAGCCAAATGGTTTACACAGCCTATTCAGATGTTTCTATTAATCTAAACCCATAATTTTTCATTTTCAGTCCATATACAACAGTAACCCTATAAACAACTGTGAAAAAAAAAAACCAAGAAAAAAACCAAACCAGACCATTGGAGAATAAAGGAAGATTTTTTCACTTTTTGTGCTGAAGACTACATTAAATTTTGGTCATGCTTGCCACTGCACTCAGTCTGGGAGCTGCTAGTGAACAATCAAGTACTATCTGAAGTAAAAAGAAAAAGTAACTGAGAGGTTCAGTGAAGCAGAATACTCAAAGAAGATTAATCAGCTAGAATTTGCTATAACTCAATCGTTGTACCAAATGTGATCAATGATAACAAAAGAAACATTTAGCCAAAAGGGAATTAAATATCTGTGGTCCTCGCAGGAGTCATTTATTGATTGAACTTGATTTGTCAAGTGTTTTTACCATCTGGGGCTACAGTCCGGCTGTGAGTAGTACCAGATTCAGTGACATAGGGGGCTTATGCTACAATGCTGTATTTGTTCTCTAATCTTTGATGAAACTTGTGTTTTAGATACTTTATTTTGCTTGCTGTCTCAACAGCATTTTATACTTAGGTATCTGTAGAAAAGCACATGCATACAATATACAGTCAATTGTAACATCGAAGGTTATTCCATGTGGATCTTCAGCATATTAATTCTTATTAAAGTCACAGAGATAAACATTTAAGGTTAAATATATGTAACTGTTGTTCTAAATACATATTATTTTAGATTATGTATTGACTGCTTACTTATATCAGAACCCATTGTGGAGTTTCTTGGACCTGCTGTAAGAAAAGTGTGGAAACATTTGAATGCACTGATATAGCCATTCTGGCAAAAGTAGCATATACAATTTATTGGCTATCTTGAAATTGCCAGAACTGCTCTCTGGGAAGCTTATGTCCTGTTAGAACAATAGAGATTAGCTAATAGGTATTACTGTATAGTAGGAAGCCAAAGTACTACCTGAAACATAAAAGTTTGTTTCAGACTTTTTTGTAATGAGTGTAAAAGGGTATTAGAAATGAAAGAATATGATGTGTCAGTATACCGCCCCCCCCCCCAATAGCAGTAAATGGCAATCATTTGAAAAAGGAAATCTCTTAGGTTATAAATTATCTGTTGTTTGTAACATCAAATTACAAGGAAACCAGGGGTGGGGAAATGATCCCACTTATTTGCAGTACTATTCTGAAAAAGGATTGCAGACTGAAAGTACATAAAGATTTAACAAGAGAAAAATTGTTTTCAGAGCAGGTTCAGTACAAGTTAAGATGCTGAAAATTGGGAATAGGACAGAATCTGGAACACTGAAAAGGGAAATTAATGAGTATGTAACTATAAAAAAATCCAGTATATAAAAGAAATATGACCAGAGGACAATATGATTCTGGGTGGATTTATCCCTAGAGAATTAAAAGTATATGTTAAGGTTACCAGAATCATCCATGAATATAAATAAGCCACAAATAAAAATTTTAGTAAAATTCACTGCAATTGATAAAAATATTTCAAATGTTAACAAAAGGAAACAGCAAATCTAAAGAAAATAACCTTGTTGTTTTTGAGTATGAGGGGAGTTCAAGGAAATCTGATTATTAGTGTCAGAACCTGTAACAATGTATTAAAACTGATAAAAAAAAATAATGAGTTATTTATTCAAGGTTAAATTTGGCCATATGAAAAGTTTTGGCAGTGATCCCATAAAATTCAAGCAAAAGGAAACTCATAGAATCATAGAATAGTTAGGGTTGGAAAGGACCTTAAGATCATCCAGTTCCAACCCCCCTGCCATGGGCAGGGACACCTCCCACTAAACCATGTCACCCAAGGCTCTCTCCAACCTGGCCTTGAGCAACACCAGGGATGAAGCATTCACAGCTTCCCTGGGCAACCCATTCCAGTGCCTCACCACCCTCACAGTAAAGAACTTCCTTATATTCAATCTAAACTTCCCCTCTTCAAGTTTCAACTGTCACCACTTGTCCTATCACTACAGTCCCTCCTCAGCATCCCTTTAGCCCCCCTTCAGATAGTGAAAGGCTGCTATGAGGTCTCCAAGCAGCCTTTTCGTCTCCAGGCTGAATTGCCCCAACTTTCTCAGCCCATCTTCATACAGGAGGTGCTCCAGTCCCGTGATCATCCTCGTGGCTCTCCTCTGGACTTGTTCCAACAGTTCCATGTCGTTTTTATGTTGAGGACACCGGAAATGTACACAATACTCCAGGTGAGGTCTCATGAGAGCAGAGTAGAGGGGAAGAATCACCTCCTTCAACTTACTAGTCACGCTCCTTTTGATGCACCCCAGGATACAGTTCTGGGCTGCGAGCACACACTGAAGCCGGCTTATGTTCATTTTCTCATCGAACAACATCCCCAAGTCCTTCTCCGCAGGGCTGCTCTGAATCTCTTCTCTGCCCAGCCTGTAGCTGTGCCTGGGATTGCTCCCACCCAGGTGTAGGATCTAGCACTTGGCATACCTAAACTTCATACGGTTGCCATCAGCCCACCTCATGAGTATGTCAAGGTCCCTCTGGATGGCATGCCTTCCCTCCAGCGTATCAACCGAACCACACAGATTGGCGGCATCAGCAAATTCGCTGAGGGCGCACTCAATCCCACTGTCCATGTCACTGACAAAGATGTTGAACAAGACCGGTCCCAACACTGATCCCTGGAGGACACCATTCATTACTGGTCTCCAGCTGGACATTGAGCCACTAACCACAACTCTCCGTGCAGCCAGCCAGCCAGTTCTTTATCCACTGAGTGGTCCATCCATCAAATTGATGTCTCTCCAATTTAGAGACAAGGATGTCATGTGAGACAGGGTCCAGCGCTTTGCACAAGTCCAGGTAGATGACATCAACTGCTCTACCCCTGTCCATCAGTTCCATCACCCCATCATAGAAGGTCACCAAATTGGTCAGGAAGGATTTCTCCTTAGTGAAGCCATTCTGGCTGTCACCAAGCACCTTGTTGTTTTTCATGTGCCTTACCATGCCTTCCAGGAGAATCTGCTCCAAGATTTTGCCAGGCACAGAGGTGAGACTGACTGGTCTGTAGTTCCCTGGATCATCCATTTTCACCTTCTTGAAAGTGGGGGTTATATTTCCCTTTTACCAGTCATCAGGAACTTCACCTGACTGCCATGATTTTTCAAATATAATGGACAGTGGCTTAGCAACTTCATTTGCCAGCTCCTTCAGGACCTGCAGATGGATTTCATCAGGTCCCCTGGACTTGTGTACTTTCAGGTTCTTAGGATGGTCTCGAACCAGATCCTCTCCTACAGTGGGCCTGAGGTCTTCGTTCTCACAGTCCCTGTGTCTGCCTTCCAAGGCTTGGGTTGTGTGCTCAGAGCATTTGCCAGTGAAGACTGAGGCAAAGAAGTCATTAAGAACTTCAGCCTTCTCCAAATCCAGGGTAGCCAGCTCTCCCGATAGCTTCCGTAGAGGGCTCACGTTGTCCCTAGTCTGTCTTTTATTCACAGTGTACCTGTAGAATCCCTTCCTGTTATCCTTCACATCCCTAGCCAAGTATAATTCTAATTTTAACTCCTACATTTGGAAGTCTAAGCCTCCAAACTCCAGTTGAAAACATGACTTGCCAGGTAAGACAAGAGCAGCTTCTCAGTACCTAGAATACTTGCTGCAAACAATCCAAGTAAGAAAGTGATTTGATTTTGTTTCAGTGTACTTGGTTTTTGGTTTTGTTTTGGCATTTTTTATTTATATATATATATATTCAAAACAGGATAAAGCGCAACAAAACATTTTCTTCCATAATCCCTATTAAAATGTAAGTATTATCCATCTCCTCACATTCACTCCTGCCTAAGGGATCTACCTATTCACATATCAATTGTTTCATCAGGGACTTCTTGCAAAGTATTCATTATATCGAAGTAGTAAAGTACACATCTTTTTTGACTAAATCTGGAATGATATATCCTATGTATCATAGGCAGTGATAAATCCTATGTCTGCCCACCAATTTAGGTTTTTTAATGGCTCTGTTTAAATGAGGAAGAATACAGTAATGTAGCACAGAATCACAGAATCACAGAATCCCAAGGGTTGGAAGGGACCTCAAGAGATCATCTGGTCCAACCCCCCTGCATGAGCAGGGTAACCTAGAGTACATCACACAGGAACTTGTCCAGGCGGGCCTTGAATATCTCCAATGTGGGAGACTCCACAACCCCCCTGGGCAACCTGTTCCAGTGCTCTGTCACTCTCACAGTAAATAAGTTCTTCCTGATGTTAACGTGGAACCTTCTATGCTCCAGTTTACACCCATTGCCCCTTGACCTATCAGTGGATATCACTGAAAAAAGCCTAGCTCCATCATCCTGACACCCACCCGTTACATATTTGTAAACACTGATGAGGTCACCCCTCAGTCTCCTCTTCTCCAAGCTGAAGAGACCCAGCTCCTTCAGCCTCTCCTCATAAGGGAGGTGTTCCACTCTTGTTCTTCTTGAACTGAGGGGCCCAGAACTGGATGCAATATTCCAGATGTGGCCTAACCAAGGCAGAATAGAGGGGGAGGAGAACCTCTCTTGACCTACTAACCACACCCTTTCTAATGCACCCCGGGATACCATTGGCCTTCTTGGCCACAAGGGCACATTGCTGGCTCATGTTCATCCTCCTATCCACCAGGACCCCCAGGTCCCTTTCCCCTTCGCTACTTTCCAGCAGGTCAGTCCCCAGCCTGTACTGGTACATGAGGTTGTTCTTCCCCAGATGCAAGACTCTACACTTGCCCTTGTTGAATTTCATCAGGTTTCTCCCCACCCAACTCTCCGGCCTGTCCACGTCTCGCTGAATGGCAGCACAGCCTTCTGGTGTGTCAGCCGCTCCTCCCAGTTTAGTGTCATCAGCGAACTTGCTGAGAGTACACTCG
Organism: Neopsephotus bourkii; assembly: GCF_033783945.1. NCBI lineage: Eukaryota > Metazoa > Chordata > Aves > Psittaciformes > Psittacidae > Neopsephotus > Neopsephotus bourkii. The sequence continues at coordinate 2,302,188 of NW_026901092.1, read as the reverse complement.
GTTTCCTCATCCAGGTCGTTGATGAAAATATTAAACAGCACTGGTCCCAGCACCAACACCTGAGGGACTCCACTAGTCACAGACCTCCAGAGCACATAGTCTAAACTCTTCTGCGTCTTCTATGCTCACCAGACAATTAATGGTTTCTTTTTATATGAGACTGATAACATCTTTTCCTGGTATAAAAAGCTGATCAGATTTAAAATGAGTAAATATCGAAGACAGTATACCTAATTTTGCTAAGAGTTAACTCTACACTATTTTATTTATTTAATAAGCAGAAGGCATTTTATTTGTAATTACGTGTCTCTCTATTCTTACTCACTGGGAGATATTTGACAGTTTTCCTTTACTGTGGCAGCATTTTTGAGATGAAGCTTTTGACTTGTACATATGCTAATTTTAAAACATGAATATTTTCTGGTAAATATTACAGTGTCTAACAGGAAAAATTTCTGTAATGTTCTTGGTGAATAAAGCTGTCATTAAAAATCTGAGATAATAGGCACTGAACCTGTACTCAAGTGATGTTTGAGTCTTTGCATAGTCATTGCTATAGCTGCATGCAGCTGTAGCAGAGCCTTAGGAACCTTGGGTTTGTTTTGATGAGAGTGAAAAACTGAGACTAGAAGGCTAGGCAGGAGGAAACAAAGGACTTGCATAAGATATGAAAAAAATGCTTGCATATCTAGTGCTGGAAGTGGAAATCTGTATGACATGGGAGCCTACAGAGTTGTGGTGTGTAAGAAGAGGCCCCAGGGGGCTGCTTCTTCATCCAACCAAAATTAATTGCAGTAGGACTTTGCATAAAGAGAAAATTTTGCGGTCACCCATTTTGTGAGTTCAGGATGCTCAGTTTTCCTATGCAGCTGTTTATATGTACAATGTCATTAGAAAAAGGAATGCTGCTTCAAACTGATGCTGCTCTGGGCTTTACAAAGCAGCTAATCATCTTGTTTTACTTATGGATTTGCAAAATATGCTTAAAGATTTTCAGTAGCAAGGAAACCTCCGTCAAGACCCATAAGTATACTTTGAGTCTATGGTCCAGTTTTCAAAATAAACCAGAAATGGATAATCATCAGAAATTATCAGTGGAGAACGACAAAAAGTTTGCCTTCATGCCAAGGTCTGACATACCAAAGTCTTTTCTCTTTCTGGCTAGTGGATATGAGGTAAAACCCCACAAATACTTCCCTTATAAACTTACAAAAAAAAAGAGGAAAACATAACATACTAGACAGCTTATAATACCTGTGAATATATTGAGCAGCTCTGCCACAGTAGAGTGAGGATAGAAGTTGTTAATGTTCTGTTTCAGTGTTGCTAAATGTTCTGAGATTGGAAGAACCGAGTTCTGCAGACTTGTACGTTGCCTGAGCCATTGGGAATTAACTTCACAAATCACAGAATTATATCCTTTCCTAGAAGCTTCCTTATGACCGTGAATTACTGTGAATGATTGTGAGCTTCTTCATAGATGCCTCATGATAGAGGAATCACATCCTTTCCATGCCATTTATTTCAGCTGGGAAAGGACTAGGGTGTTGACATTCACCAGGTACTAATGATGCTGGGTGTCAGCATGTAAGAAAACTGCAGGAGGCTTTAGGACTCCATGTGTGTGTACAGAAGGTAGACATTCTAGGCGACCTGGAAACATATATGGTAACCTATAGATAGGGATAGAGAAGGAATGAGAAGGGTGAATGAAGTTAAGGAAAAAATGGCAAAACTTCAGTAAGATACTCTAGGAAGATATGGCATATCTGTGAATGTTTCACAAAATTACTGAAACACAGAATAACAGTGTTTGATGTTGGAAGTGACCTCTGGAGATTTTGTAGTCCACCTCCAGATGAGTTTTAACCTTCATAAACTCATCCCAGCATGTAGTGTCTGTACGTTAGTCCTGGGCTGCCTGACCCTTCTTCCACATTCTGTATGCTTCTTTTGGATAATTGATTTTAGTCAAGAGTTCCTTGTTCATCCATGTAGGCCTTCTGCCACCTTTGCTTGATAAACAATTCTTGTGTTTGGATGTAAACCCTGAAAAACAAGCTCTCCTGGACCCTTCTTCTCCCCACAGCTGTATTCTGTGGGACTTTTACAAGGAGGTCACTGAATATGATAGAATCTGCTCTGAAGTCCAGAGCCGTGACCTGGCATTTTGCATTGAGCCTTCCTCCTGATCTCTATCATCTCCTGGTCAGTGCAGCCAAAGCTTTGACCTGTGTTAGGAAGTTGTCATCAATGTTTTCCACAAATTCCTTGGATTTCTTGTGGCCTACCAGCAGACATCAGGGTAGTTAAAGTGTCCCATGAAGACAAGGGTATATGAATATGATGCTTCCTGCTGTTGTTGGAAGGGTTCATGTGCTTCTTCCTATTGAGGCAGCCTATAGCAGACACCCATGATAACGTCACCCATGTTTGTCTGCCCTTTAACCAATAAGCTCGTGACTTGTCATCCATCCCAAGGCAGAGCCCCATGTGTGTCAGCTATTTTTTCACATAAAGAACAACTCCCTCTCCTTTCCTTCCCAGACTGTCCTTTCTAAGGAGTCTGTATCCATCCACTGCCGTACTTTAGTTATGGGAGCCTTCCTGCCACATCTCTGTAGCCCCAGTATGATTGTAACTTGCACCTGCACACAGATCTCTAGTTCCTCCTTCTTGCACCCCATGTTATGTGCATTAAAGTACTGGCATTTCAGATGGTCACCCAGTCCAAAGAGTGAGAGCTTTCCCCATAATGCTGCTGTCTTGGCACTTCCTTATTTGTGTGCGTATGTTTGAGGTGGACCTCCTTTTCATAATTTGACACTGAGGTTTTAGTCTACTAATATTTTCTCAAAGGATTCAGTCAGCCATCTGACAGACGTTTGATAGATATTAATTAAAGGTATGAAATAACATATTTGACAAGTGTTTCTAGTTGTTTGTCTCTTCTAGAAGGATCTGGTTCAGAAACTGTCTAAAATACAAAGCTATTTCGCTGAATATTAATTTAAAGATAGTTTTAAAAACTGTAATGCATGGCAGTTTTGTTAACAGTCAGTGCATACTTTGGGATAAAGAGGACAGGAGGCTAAAGAAATGTTTCACCTCAGGCAGTAGATTTTTAGATCTAACTCAAAGAGAGTGCATGCATTTCTGAAAGGGAAGTTTAAGCACATAAACAGTTAAAAGACCTAAGCATACCTGTCTCCTTCTAGCCTGAAATCTGAACATGGCTACTTGCCACATGAGGATGGCAAGAGCCAGCTGTAGGATCAGTACGTGATGAGACTCAGAATTTTGAAAGATCTAATCTGTTGTATCAGCCTTTTACGGGTCTATTTGACATTTCAGAGAAGTTGTAAAAACGTAAATTTAGATAACCTAGAAATACACATATTCACATATGTTTTTCCATTGTTCAGTGTGCAGTTCTTGCAGCTCATGATCCTATAATAAAAGCTACTTAATTTACAGCCTGAACAAAATTCAGCAAATTGGCTCCTTAGGTTCAGCTCTCCTTGAGTTGTCTCACCCAAGACACTATAAAAAACTGCCTTGTAGGCTTTAACTGTGAATAGTATGCTCTGATCTACTCCTGCAACTTCACAATATTTGAACTTTCTGTTTCCCAGGGCACTGCAAAAACCTTTTGCTCCTGTTACTCTTGAAATAAAAAGCAGTGTTCTTTATGAATTTTTAACATGGCACACTTTTCCTGCTAGTGCTTTCAGGCAAGTCACGTCAGTATCTGGACACTTGAATTTGAAGCTCAAAGCCTGACTGCCTCTATTTGTAAACAAGTGTGAACAGCATGAGCACAGTAGTGTCACTTCCCAGTAAATTCAGTGTTCAGAAATTACAAATGTATGTACTATAGAACAGTTTGACAAAGCTGTATTGAAATACATTATTCATAGTAATCTTTTTCAAAACCTGACATTTTTGAAAGTTTTCCATTTTGTGCATCATAAAATTGTAATGTTGGTTTTGAAAATGGGAAAACCAACAACAACAGAAAGCCAAATGCACTTAGCCTTTTGCTTTCAAAGACTCTTTTCCAAAGAAACGAAGTCTGTTGCTTATTCTTCACCTTCAGTACTGCCCATTTTTTCTCTAATTATCACAAATGAATTACAACTGATTCTTATCTACTGTAGCATTCCCTGACTGCATTTTGTTTGTGTGCACATGTGTGGTCAGGGGAAAAAATATGTGTCAAGACTGGCTTATAAAATCAGTTCTAAGCCTTTAACCTTCAGCAGAACACTGAATAATTGAGGGGTCTATGGACACTGACATTTATGGCAAAGCAGGAAAATAGATGTCTATTGATGGGGCTGTATCTCTGATCATAGTTCATAGCCCCCTTTCAGTGGTGGAGTTAACATTACCTGCTTGATGTCAGCCACTGCGATGATCGCTGCCAGATGGTCCCAGGCTGATGGTCCCAGGTCTCCTGTGCCAACGATAGCTGTTTTGCTGATATGATCGACATAATTCAATCACTGTCAGTACTTATTTCTCCCCTGTTTCTCCATGATAGTAACTTGCTGACTTTTCCCTTCTGTACACTTCACTTTTGAAAGATATTAGCACCACAGAAAATAAAAATGACTATTCACCAAATTCAATCTTAATAAACTTCAAGTTTTGTTTTGCCTCCCTCCATTCCCATAGCAGTATTTGTGGATGTAATTTGATTTGTAAGAGCTACACCCTGAATGCAGGATAAGTTTGTGTGCTCAAAAATACCATTGTGACTTACATGGAATAGTCATTTTGTTGAGTTTTACTAACTTGTTGTTTCTTCTGCCAGAGGACTTTATGACACTTGTGAAAAACTAAGTGTCTGTTACAAATCTTATCTGAAACAGCTGTTACAGATTTTATAGACTTCTGTTTGTATGTTAAATATTCATTCATGACTTTAATTTTCAAAATATTTTCTTTCCTCTACTGCGAAAATATTATACTATAAAATAGCTTTAATGTTTTCCACTCTTTCTTTAAACTATTGCAGTAAATTAATATTTCCTTTCTTTTTTCTTTCTTCTAATTCATAAAACTGCTGTGAAGAGTCTGTGGAAGATGATGTCTGAAGAAGACGGCAGCTGGGGGATGTTGTGCTTCCTGTGTCCCTACCTCTGACTTGCACTGTAACCTCCATCATAAATGCATTTTGCCAAGGAATATAGCCTGACTCTGCAGAAAAATCCAATCAGCTCTGAAACAGGTGTTCTGATACAGGAAAAAATGATGTAGTCTTTTTCCCACTATAACCTTCCAGAACTCTGATCATCCCCATAGTGGTATATGACCATATCACAATATCTTGTTTTGGTATTGCTTTAGTGAAGACTTCCAGTAGTACTGTCCATCATTTTATGACAGCTACTTCCATGTGATTTACACTGGAGACTGACAAGTTTATTCTTAACTTTAAAATAACATTTAAAAATGTAGGAGACTAATGATCTTTCCAGTGTCAACTGCTGAGAACTCCCACAAATGATAACCATTAGCTACACTTCCCACAGCCTAATGTTTTTTTCTGTCCAAGAGACAAGCCACTCTGGGTGCCCTGAAACCATCTGCTCAGCTTTGCAATTCCTACTTGTTCAATTTAATAATGAAAAATGACATGAAAATGAAAGAATACTACCTTACTTCCTCCAGAAGTTTTGAGCAAAAACATTTCAGACCATGAGCAAAGTAAAGCAAGATCTGTAGTCTTAGCATATAGCTAACAAAAGCCTGTGCTAGAGGAATCTGCTAGAGGGTCCTTATTTATTTATTTATTTATTTATTTATTTTATCCTGAACACATTTCCTGAGTTTTAAAGACATAAATTGCACAACTGATAATTACGTCAGTCATGCAGGAAACAAAATGGATAAGCAAAAACCAGTTGTCATATTTCCCAGTGCTCTAGGATACACTGATGTAGATGTAGATATACAATCTCCTTTTTATCTGTGATAATTTACAGTTTTCTGCTGACACTCTCCAATGCTGTCAGTCGAGCTTTTGTCCCTGCTGGCTTGGCTGCTCTGAGAAGAACTGAAATGGCAGGTAGCCCATCACTTTAAGATGCACATTAATTTTATACTTCCTTTCTGAGGTGTGTGTGTGTTGCTGATGTCTCCTTCAGCATAATACAGGTAAATGCAAAATCTTACAGTTAACTGAAGATGGATACTTAGATGTAAATATAAGCCTTTAGATCACTTTATAAATAAATATAGAACTACAAATGTATCTGCAACAATAAAATTCTTTGCAAATATCTGCCTTTTTACATATAGCTGTGTGTGTAATATCGCACACTTATTGTATAGTGTTTATATCTCCAGTGTTTGCATTGGTGTGTATAAATACCTATATATGGATATATAAAGATTTGTTTCTGTGTGTATATAAAAAAATGTAAAGACCAGCTGTACAAAACCCATGGATTAAACCTCAACATCTGTAGTAGAATAGGCAGCCACATCTCCAGAAAGTCCAGCATAAAATCTTCAGATTTACGTAAAGATAAAGTCTTCAGAAAGAGATTCCCAAATGCAGAGTGAGGATCTGACAAGCTGTGGCAGGGAGCACTGAAGATGTGGCTTGGTTTGATACTCTTATGGTTAAATCCCATGGGAAATGACAAGAGTTTGGATTCTTTCCAGGAGAGGACATGAAGTGGCCCAGGTAACCTGAATCCTTGATGAGTGCTGATCAACAAAAGAATATCAGGCACACTCAACGTGTGGAAAGGTGTTGGCTACTCCATTTTGAACGTCTGGTATATTCAGTGTACTAGATATACAGCTTCTTTTTCATGCATGTAAAGAGTGAGAACTGAGGAAAACAACATTTTTCTTTTGTACTTGTTTTATTTTGCTAGTATGAGTTTTGTGTGCACTTTTAGATTTGTTTCTTAAAGAGGTTAACATGGGAAAGTGCAAAATTTTGACAACCAGGGAAAGAACAACCCCAGGCAGCAGTATGCACTTGGGTCTAACTGGCTGGAAAGCAGCTTTTCATAAAAAGACCTGGAGGTCCTGGTTGGCACCAAGATAAACATGAACTGACAATTTTCCCTTGTGTCAAAAAAGGCAAATGATGCATTTACCTTTTTTTGGCAACACTCCTGGACTAAGATGGCCTCCAGAGGTCCCTTCCAACCTCAACTATGCTGTGATTCTGTGACAGTTTTGATGTCAATTTACAGATGATACTAAACTGAAAAAAGCCCACAGATATAACCCGGCTACAGTAAATGCTGAAAAGTATGTATGTGTCTGGCCAACTGTAGAAAACTATAAACTGTAACTGATATTTTAGAATGTGAAAAATACATTGCACATGTCCAATGAACACTATTAAAAATTAAAATTCTGGGCTTTACTGTTTTTTTACCTCATCTAATGTAAACTACTATTTTCTACTTTTTTAAATAAGCTTATTACAAGTGCAATATTGGATTGTTTACAATATTATTGTTAAAACAAATTGCAATGTTTTATTTTTATTTCTTTAATTTTGTGTCTTGCTGAAATAAACATGAAGACGAAGAAATGGGCAAATTATAAAAGGTTTTTTTTAATGGCTTTTATCTGTTTTACAGATGATCACCTCAGATCAAAGTTGTCATTTATTTTGCACATTCAGTTATCAGTTATGAATAAGAAAGGACATTTCTTATACAGAAGAAATCCAATTTATTTAGTTGATCAGTTATCAATATGAATAAGAAAGGACATTTCTTATACAGAAGAAATCCAATTTATTTAGTTGATCAGTTATCAATATGAATAAGAAAGGACATTTCTTATACAGAAGAAATCCAATTTATTTAGTTGACAGAGCTTGTGTCCTAGAAGTAGTAATTATTGTGTTTCTTGTTAGTAATTATGTGTCTTTAAATGTGATCAGGGATCTTCACAACCACTTGACATTGCAGAACGTAGTTGTAATTTAATTGGCTGGAGAAACTAAATATTATTCACAGGATTTTCATATCTTCTGTTGGCTATCACTTGAGTTTCAGCAGCAATTCAAGTCCCAGGTCTCAGTTTTTGATGTCTAGGCCAGGTGCCTCAGAGACTGCATACTAATTCATGTGCAACTGTTTAGAACAACGTAACTGACAATGCCTGGGGTGAAGCTACTGAGAGACTTGAGATAAACTTAAAACTCAATGGGCATAATGACTAAATTACATTCTCCCTAGAATGGGTCCCTTCTGGTCAGATTGCCAGATTAGCGAATTGCTAGGGCTGGGTAGCAGCACTATAGCGGCTACAATCTGTACTTTGTCTTTTCTAGGCATAAATGGAGAGAGCACAGTGCATATGAGGTCTTGTCTGTGAAAGGCTAAATTAAGGGTGATAAAATAAGTGTAAAATCCTAATTTATAATAGTTTGCCATCCCATTGATGTAATGTACTGTTGATATAGAGAAGAACTCAGTAATGATAGAAAGTAGTTTTCAGAACTGTATCCCATGGGATTTAATTAAAGAATACTATTTGAAGACCTCTGAATGGATAGCACACAGCTCCCATGTGTATCGGCCATTTTTTTTGTGTTACAAGGAGATATGGCATTTGCGGTTATGTATTCATTTAGGCTTCAGTAAGTCTTACTGCTTTCATATATTGGGTAAGAAGACTGCTACAATCTTTCCATTCTTCCTTTCTTATCCTTCCTATCATAATAAGACTTTTTGAGGTGGGGGTTAGATGCTGTGGGTAGCTGTGAGCAAAACATGAGCCTTGTGGCTTGGAAAACAAAGGCAGTGTGAAAGTTTTGCACATGTTGGAAGTAAGGACAGCCAGGAAAATTAATCTAAAAAGACAGCTTTTCACTTTGCAAAATGTGTTTCTACTTGCGGAACTGGATCAGACAACTCTCCCCACCCACTTTTAGTGTTCTGTATACCTTTTAATCATTATTGTGTATAATCTGATAACTAGTAATTGTAGTTACAAATGGGATACTTAATTACTTAAGTAAACCCAGTAATAGGAGAGGTTTGAAGAAAACTGAGCAGTACCTTGCTCAAAATGAATGAGTACATTACTTTTTGTTTTCTGTTTCTTTTTTGCCCCTGAAGGGGACAATTTCTTTGTTGGTGGAGATTCTGTGCAAAATTCAAAGTAAAAATTAGTTGCATACCATCTTTTTTCCCCAGAGTATAATCTTTATAGGCCATGGATTGTGACTCATAGCACTTCAAGCTTCTGTAATGGAGCTAAACCATCCTCAGATTTTTGCTCACATACCCCCCCAAAACACACACAGTCTTGCTATCCAAATGATACATTTCTGCTTAAGGAAAACTTACAGAAAAATTCATTTCTAAGTAGCTAAGGTTCATTGTCATAGTGACATTTTAAACTGTTACTCACAGTTTGCTTTCTTTCATTGCAAATTACAATGGAGTAATTTATTCTCAGGGAAGCATCTGAGAATGTAAATACATTTATAAATTAAAACATTGTACCATACACATCTGCTGCTAATAAGATCTGTATCAAGATCTCAGCTTCATTGGACAAGGAGATTTGTAGGATTTACATGAGTCAGTGTCAAACATCAGCTACGGAAAAATCCTAAATATATACTCCACCAGCACAGTTTGTGCTTCAACGGTTGCTGCACTCATTGGTGACAGCAGAAATTATTCTTTTGTCTTCTAGGTCTAAGCTACTGATTTGCTATATCATTCAATATACAAAACAATGGAAGTTGGAAGGGTTCACTTGGAAAAAGTTTCTTATATTCTTCTCAGCAAATTGATTCACATTTTGAACCCAAGGTTTGCAATTTCATGAGTCAACCCTATTTAAGAGGGCAACTCAGAGCATCATACAGAAAATCAAAAGCTCTAACTCATCTCCCTGACTCCCAGGCAAGTAAAGGGTGAGAAAAGGGGCAGAGTTAAAAATCAACACTTGCATAGGCACTGCTATGAACTGCTTGGAAAGGAAATTAATGTCTTTGTTTGGTGCCTGCAAAATTATGCAAAAAAACACAAAAGACTGATCCTTTGTAACTCAGTATCACCCTTTTAAACATTTGTGGTTTGTGTGTTTTGCAGAGAGAAATTATGTCAGACTTACAGACAGAGAAAGTTTTGATTGGTCTTTTTTTAAATGGTTAGAATAAACTAGAAGCAACCTGTGACCAAATGGTTTTCCCATACAGATAAAATATACAGAGAAGCCACCAAATAAGAAAGAGTAGATCAACATTCTCTGTGGTTTGAACTGTAAATCTTTAGATTTGACACTTATCAGGTGTTCCATTTAAAATACGAAGTTTTCTATTCTGTTTTCAAATGCATTATATCACCATTTAAAACATTAGTATGAAAAGAGTATAAGTAAACAACTGTTGGGATTTTTGATTGCTTTTGGAGTCAATCACTAGATAAATTGATAGGTAGAATATTACATTTTGCTAGATCCAATTATAAAAAAAGGGGGATGGTGCAAGCAAGAGGGTAAATAATTATATTTAATAAAGCATCTGATGTTCAAAACAGATCTTTAAAGTATAATTCTATTATCAGATCAAATTGTTGTGAACAAAAATCCCATAATTACCTGACTTATTGAAGTTCTTCAATTATTTTTTCCCAAATTTCTTTTCCACTTGAAAAGTTGACTTTACTTTCATATGTTGCAAGAACCAGAAAAAACCCAGACTAAATTATGTGTTTATAAAAATGCCACCTTTTTAATGTTTATGGATTACATAAGTGTTGACTTCTGTAGAATAAAGTATTTGGTCAATTCGAAATGAAGTCTAGGATGTCAGCAGTGAATGTGAGTTTTCTCAAACAGACAATTAACTATTCCTGATAGTAATAACCATCAGGAAGTAATCTAGTAATCTCATGCAACAAATGTTATTACTGCATGTATCCCCATGTATGGTTTAGTAATGACTGACTTGAATGATTTGTGTTAGGGATTTTCACGGTGGTAAAACTAGTCTGATGTCTGAATATCACCTACAGAAATTATTATGAAAATCTGCATATCAAAGATGTAGGAAGTATAATGAAATAAACAATATTTATCTGTACTGATCTCATTTCACTGGTTTAGACTTATAAGTGGTTTGAATTTTTTAAATTACAATACAAATGTTCAAAAGATACAAGAAAATGCAACATGTCTGTGAAAAAATTCATATCACAACTGTTCTCATATATATGTTTAGATTGGATATAAGGAGGAAATTCTTTCCTGTTAGGGTAGTGAGGCACTGGAATAGGTTGCCCAAGGAGGTTGTGAATGCTTCATCCCTGGCAGTGTTCAAAGCCAGGTTGGACGAGGCCTTGGGTAATATGGTTTAGAGCAAGGTGTCCCCGCCCATGGCAGAGGGGTTGGAACTTGATGATCTTAAGGTCCTTTTCAACCCTAATTATTCTATGATTCTATGCATGAATAAGAAACCACAGAACTTGAATATAACTCCACTTTTATGGATGCATTTTAACTTTTCCACATCAAATCAGGAACAGTTAATTGTCTGTTTGAGAAAACTCACATTCACTGCTGCAGGATATGGTGGTCTCCTTGTTCCTGATCTTTGCTTTTCAATCAGACCTCAGCATGCTGAAAGAGAAAAACCTCTTCTACATGTTTAGGAGAAGTTTCAGATGTTGCAGGCTTTTAAAACCAGGGCACTAGAAAGAACAATGCCAGAGGTAACAACCTTAGCAAATGCATTTAATGTGTAAGTTTAGCTTATGTCAAGATACTAGTAGTTCTAGATCATTCCATGTAAATAATAGTTAAAAAAAAAAAAATCTTTAAAATAAGTCCTGGTAGTATCTGAAAGATGTGAATATTGTTAGGTCAAGTGGTGTTGTTTGCATATTGATTTTCAAAATTGCTTTCGTTTAGTAGTGTTACTTGTATTTAATCATCTTTGAGCAGAAAGAATGAAGATTGCATTGTGAAATACTTCTGAAAAGAATATCAATATTCATAATGTTAAATGCCATTACTACCTACATGAGCAGCATTGCTTTATTACGTCTCAGCAGCCACTGAAACAAAACGAGAGCTTGTAATCTTGTTACCTCTAAAACAGGTATGCTCTCCTCATTGCCCTGCATCTTTCAGTCCTCTCTAACTCACTTTAATTCACCTGAATATGCTTTTAAAATTATGATGAAGAGAAACAGCTACAAGTTAAGCATTTGCTCTGACATGGACCTTAAGTGAGTTTTCAGGCATTAGATTCTATGGGTTGTTTAATCATTTTCTCTGCCTAATGTAAATATTTTCCTGTATTTTTAAACAGTTCAGTCTGTCTTAGTAGGCTTTGTAAATGGAATATTTCTTTCGCTCCTGAGGTGAAGTTAGCTGACTGCTTTCTGCTTAGTTTTGAACGCAATAGTACTAACTCATAAAATTAATTCCCATTCCGTGGGATTGTCAGAAATGAGGATTGCTCTGACCCCTGTTTGAACTCATCAGCTGAAATGAAGTTGTTCAGTGAGCTGGAGAAGACAAAGCTGAGTTCCAAGAAATTAATCAGCTCCATCAGCCTCCGCGATAGGCCTGAAAATGGCACACATCAGACTGACCCTGAGCAGCTCTGGATTCCCTCTGTAAATGAAAGTCATCATTCCTGGCAAGGAAGATACTAAATTATAGGCTTTTAAATTTAATTTTCAGTTTACTTGTGTTTTCGATTAGCGTGCCATGTTTCATAAAGATGGTAGTACCTTTAAGTAGTAAATGCCCTTCATCTACCAGCTCAATCCCTGTTGTAATAAAAAGGTAAATTTGAAGTAAAAACTGTTAGCAAATGAAACATGTGGTTGTTCTTTTTTTCTAGGATTATTTTTTTCCTTTTCTCAGTGACACCTTAAGCAACAATACCAAATTATTTTCTTCATACAAAAATCAATAACAGGCTTGGAAATAAAAAGTAGCCCTGCAGCCCGAGGCCACAGATTTTCATGACAGGCTACTAAAACTATCTTCCAGTAGCCTGAAGGTCTGCCAGCTAATCATTCACTTTCCTTTCACTATTTAGTTGTCGGATATCTCTCCGGGCTAGTAAAACTTAAAGGCTATGTGACAAATTGTCTGCTAAAGAAACATTGTCAATTTTTGTCTTTGTGGAACTTCAGTCTTTAGCATGTAGACTGAAAAGTTCACATTGCTTTGGAAGGAAAGAAAAAATTAAAACTTTAACAAGTCTTAAATCTTTAAATGATATCTTACTTATTAAGGGCAAAAGCACTGAAGCCATTGTTGTGTACCTTTCTAAAACAGTATTAAAATTACCATTTTTTCAGGGAAGCAAGATGGATACATAAAGAGAAACAAATTTAGGATTCTTCAGTTAAGCACTTGAAGATGAGGGAGCATGACAGTCAGAGTTAAATGCCTTATTTATGTACACACACACACACACCATACCCCCGTCTTGTACATATGCATGACAATGTAGCCTATAGTTTGGTAACTACAGCAATTCCTAGGAACCGTGCAAAGGACATCTATCCAATCACAGAGCTGAGTAGAAATTGGGAGGTGATGAATGCACTCAACTCTCCCTTCTGTTTATGTTCTCGTTTAAAAAAACTTGGTCAAAATTAATATATTTAGCCCAGAATTTAAAAATTCATTCTACTTTTTAAAGAGTCAACCAACTCTCATGGTTCCGAAATAACAAATCTATCAACTGCCTAATAATGTCAGCAGTAATTTCCCATGAACACACCTGGGAGATATTTAATAGACTAAATTGGCTATCATCTTCATAGTAGTCCAGGATAATTATGAATTTCTAGACCTGTACTTGTATAGTCTTTCAAGTGCATGGCTTGAGGCAAAATAGTCACCTTCACATCTTAACTATTCAACACTCCTGATATTCCCCTTTTTACCTGTAGTCCCTCCAAACCATGTCTTGGAAGGCTTTTTGCAGTTAAACCAAACTAAAGCTTTCAGATACATAAGTATCCTAATCTATGCTAAACCTTTACATCATCTTAAATAGATTACATCAGTATAAATCTTTAGATCATATTAAGTACCTCAGACCTATTAATTTGTACTATAATAGGCACTTACCTACACAGGTGCGCAGATAAGGGGTGACTAAGGTTGGGGCAAGCCAGTTAATCCTGGTTTGAAGTCCCTAAGGTACTTTGCTGTAGTGGCTATGTGCTAAATTTTAACGATTAGACTTTCATGGCTCCCATATATTCTGCTATACTGGATAATGTACAACATTTAAGCTTAGTTAAATCAACAAGTCTATTCAATCTTATTGATTATTAGCTTATATCCAAGAAGCATGTTTTGAGGTGTTTTGATTCTCTATCTCTATAATGGAGACATAGCTGGACGAGTCAATTCTTTTGGAAGTTTTCCAAAATAATGAACAGGAAAGTGCACTCACATATATGTGTGTATTGTACACACAAACACACACAGGAAAAACATGACTCGTACTGTTTCTCCACTGTTCTTTTAACCCAAGAACAGACAGAAGAAGCAAACTCCCCATCTCATTTCCTTTACAGTTCCACACTACCATTCTCCTTAAAAAATTATCTTGCTGCTGGTGTAAATTATCAGATTAAATATGAGATTATTACCTTGTTATAAAACCAGGAAAGACAACTGCAGGTGCCTGCTCAACTAAGGGTAGCAAATATGACCAGCACTTACAATGTTCCTTTAAATGGCGTTTTTGCAGGATTGTACCCTTATGGACTGAATAGAAAATAGCATAGACATGCCTGTCAAGTGATAAGATTTAAACAGTATAGTAGTTTTTTAGTAGTATAGTAGTTTATAGTAGTTTTTTAGTTTTTTACTTTATAGGCATAAAGTTCTCAGAAGCACTAAAGAAACCCCTAAGTTTTCTTGAATCGGGCATCCTACCAATATTACAATATTACTCACGAGCTGTATTAGTTGGAAGGCTGATTGACACTTGGGTGTGAACATCCACACCTTCCTAGCAGTCACTTTGGTGTGCAGACTGCTCCTGGGGCAGCCAATCCCTGGAGCAACCTCAGTTTGGACTACAGCAAAGGTCCAGCTACATGTGTCTGTGCATGCATGCCTCAAGCACGTGTGTTCATGTGTTCAGAACTATCACTTTCACAGGCAATTCAATCTAAAGTTCAGTTAATAAAACCATCTAACCTTTTAATAGTGGCAGTGGGTCCTTCCTAAAGGTCACAAACCAACTTTTCTGCCTGATCTGTATCTCCAGTTGTAGTCAGAACCCACTGAAATAGTCCAATAATGAGGCACGCAGATAACCATACTTTTCAGTGCTCTAACATACAGATCAAATGCACAGTTCTTCTTGCGAGTACCCCAGGCTTGCTCTCTTTATCCCAGCCATGATCATATATATATATATGCCTAAGATGAGCACTGTGAGTATCCAAAGCAATCTGGCTTTGCATACTGCACCTTAGGTAGACTGTAAAGGACAATGTCATATAACTATTTCATCTTCACTCATTCTCTATGGTGTTATAGTTTCTGGGATATTTCCTGTGCTTTTTTTATGGCAAAGTGGTCTGAGTACTATGTGATTCTTCCCCATGTACAGGAGTAATGGTTCTTCAAGAGCACTGAGGACTCAGGGGATGCTGCTGACCCTCCACGATCAGCTGAGTTGGTGTGCAGCCTCCCTGCAAAGTGGGCAGGTTAAAAATACCAAAGTAAATTTAAATAAAGGCATCCAGTGTGATTTGAATCAGTATGAGTTGAATGAATGTAAGAAAAACATTTTGAGTGTTTGGAGGAAAGTAGCCCTGTAACAACACTTAAGTAAACATTTAATAGAATTCTTTCTTCAGCATTTTTGGAGTATAACTAATGAAACTAAAGAAAATTACTGTGGCTTGATCTTGCTGTGTTTCTGATGTTAAAATTTACCTGGTAGTAATTATAGCTGGGATGCCTAAAAGAAAAGTTATTGTTGGTTAGATGTCCATCCTGCCTCTCTCTGAGTTTAGCACTGGAGAAAAATAATCAGTTAATGGTATAAACTGTTAAACTTAATAAAGTTTTATTCAGCAGAATATTTATGCAGACAAGTGGAGATTTCAGTTTATGTTAACAATGACTAACACTTGCATGTTAATTCTTACAAACCTACTCAGAAATAAACTCAAAATAGGTGTGCAAGTACTCATATGTTTTATGCAGACTGTGGTTTAGCTGTAATTGTCTCTGTATTGCATATTTCTATCTAGAGTTTCACAGCAAGGTCACAAAACAAGTGGTGTAAAAAGCATCTTTATTTCTCTACCCCAGAATATAATCTGCAATGCCTTGGAAATTAAAGTATATCAGACACAAATGTATGCAGATGTTCAGCTCCAGTCTCTCCTTTGTTTTGATAAATTACATCTGTAGGTTATGCCCATCTCTCCCTATGAAGACATCATCTGTTTTCTTCCCCTTGCTCATGCTGGACATCCACAATGACACATACTATAGGAAACAAGGTGAGAACACTAGTTCAGATCTCTTTTGCTGCATGTCAGTTATGTCATTATTGGCACTTGATCTAGTGGTATGCATTTGTTTAATGAAGCATAGTTGCTTTAACCTTCTAGACTGTCCCTCCCTGAAAAGCATCAGCTTATGCTAGAAATTGAGTCATGACACAGTAATGTGCCAGTTATTACTGTAATAACTGTCCCCCCACAGCAAAGAGTAATTTGACAATCTTATATAACTAACTGTACATGTTACTGTTCACATGAAGTTTTAACCCATTACTAGAATATACTAAACTTTAATTTATTAGGAAATGCTGAAGAAATTCAGCCCTGGACTTCTAAATTTGTTTTTCTTGCATTTATCCTTACATGACTGGATTCACCAGATAAATGAGGTCTCAAAGTCTAATAATTATAGTAGTAATTTTCTTAGCAAATTCTGAACATAAAATAATAGTAGAAGTAAGCTTCCTCACTTATTACCCTAACAAATATGTGATTTACATTATCTATATTGAAAAATTACATATATAACTAGAAGTTGGGACCTCAGTAGTTTGGCATTAAGCATAGTAGAACAACTGTATACAGTTAACAGATACTATAAAGGTTGCTTTATTTCGGTGTTAACGTCAGAGTCTTACTGCAAACTTAGAAATCAATAAGGAATTTAAAACAAAGACGTGTTTGAGGCATGGTATTTTTATATTTCAGGAGATCTTTTCCTTCCCTTTCTTGAAATTTTGCTCATCAGAAAGTGACTACTACTTTCATAGCTAAATGTTATTGTTTGCAAAACAGCAGTTTGTCCCCGTGAAAGAGGAGGGAGCTGAGTTTTATTTAGTACTTCATCTGTATACTCTGGCAAGTAACAGCTCTGCTAGCTTGATTGTTAACATGAATCACAGATCTTGTGAAAATAATAGACTACCTAGAAATTGCTTGTACTATAGGGAATATGGGCTTGGGAGTAATGCAAATGTTCAGATATTTGCCTGCCTTTCTTTGTAACACAGATATCATGGACAGAAAGATTACAAAACATAGAAATGTAAATAAATGGTTGACTACTTCTTTGCGCACATTTTTAAGCAGGATACATTTTCTATTCAGGTTTTTAAACAAAGGCTTTGTGATACATGAATACTACTGCTTGTGGTTGTGATGAAAGCTCTGTGTTACAAAAACTTCAAAGGCAATGATTCATTGTGAATTTCTCTAATTTGAGCACTGATGATAATCTTTGTCTAAAACACCAGACTGGAACACTTGTATTGTTAAACACTTGTGCTGCACTGACCTTTTTCAAGATTGTTTGCAGTTGGATATTTCAACACACCATACCTGCAATTGTATTGACTGGAGTATTTTGACTGTCAGGATTAAGTTAATGTTGTTATCTTTGCTGTAATGGGTTTTGAGCCTGCTGATGCCTGCCTGAAAATGCAACTGTAAATTACTTTACAGTAAGACATGATGATTTGCTAAGTCTCTTGATAGGTTCTTTAGTCAGATTTGGTGTAAAATGTAAGGTGAAATAGTTTTTGTGCACTGACAGTCTGCATTGCAGTTGATGTTTTCAGAAACTTACATCTGATATACATGAAACATTTCATTAATTTCCCAGAAAATTTAGTATTCAGGGGATGAATGAAGCAGGAAAAGAGTAAGGAAGAAAATAAATGCTTATGTGACTTCAAAGTTTTAATCTTATTTTAAATATTACTAGGAACTTCTAGGTTTCAGGCAAAAATATTTCTATTCTTGTAACTGTGCCCAGTTGAGCAGAATACTGGCACATTCTCTTCAAGCACTTACAGTAAGACCTACCGATGATCTCATACTTCCTCGTGTTTTCTCTTCCAAATCATATGGGTGAGACAAGAAAGTAGGCTAGTACAGAGAAGCTTATACCTCAGCTTTCCTGTGGCTGATCTAACTTAGTATAATGCTCCTTTTCTGATTTTGACAAATGCAGTCCTAGCTTATGTTGAGGACAATTCTGTAACAGTTGCTTTGTTAGACAGGTATTAACTTACAATTTTCATGTCTTTCAGCAGTTGCCCTTTGTCTATTACACCAAGTATCATGCTCCCAGTTTCCAGTCTGAGTGGTTGTTTACTGGAACTTACCTATGTCTCACTTATCATCATGACAAAGTTAATGGGAGATGAACCACAATGGGTAGTGGAATACAGTGACCGGTCACATACTAGAAGTCTGGGAGGACACATTTGTCTTCAGTAGGGTGTCACATTGAAAAATACTGGAAGAAGAAAAAGGAACAATACTCTGTAACTTCTCTCCAAAAAGTCCCCCCTTGCCATTGATTATGGAAAACATGAAGATATATTTAATCTGAAAAGCAAATTTGACTTAGTTGAGAAAAAATAATGCATTTAAAAGAGATGTCTAATAAGAAAAATATCTTAGCTCAGAATGAAAAGACTTAGAAATTTGATAAAATATAATTTCAAACTAATTTGGTTCAAGACTAGTGAAAAAATTCATTTCTGCTTTTGTTTAGACTTAGAACTCCAATACGTTATCTCATACGTACAAATATTTATTGCACGTCATTACATATAACTACATATTGTGGTTTATATTAAGCTATTAATGCCAACTTTCAAAACTGAAAACATTATTATAAAGAAATTTTTAGATATTTTTTGGGGAAAATATAGTTATGTTTTACGTAGAATCGTTATAGTTTTTTGTTTTAAATAGAAGGCACTACATTGGAATGCTTTAGGCTGGTGTCCTGGTTTCAGCTGCGAGTTATTTTTCTCCTTTCTAGTAGCTGCTGCAGTGCTGTGTTTCATCTTCAGTCTGAGCACAATGCTGACAACACACTGTTTTATTTGTTGCTAAGTAATGCTTACTCTGATCAAGGACTTTTCAGTCTCTCATGCTCTGCCAGCGAGGAGGGGCACAAGAAACCGGGAGGAAACAGGGACAGGACACCTGACCCAAACTAGCCAAAGGAGTATTCCACACCTCAGCACGTCATGCCCCGTATATAAACTGGGGGTAATTACACAGAGGGGCAGATTCTTCCTGCTTGCATCAGGCTGAGTGTTGATCAGAAGGTGGTGAGCGATTGCATTGTACTTCACTTGTGTTGTGTATTCTCTCTCGTTATTGCCATAATAATAATAATAATAATAATAATTTTATATTATACTTTAGTTATTGGACTGCTTTTATCTTAACCCATGGGGTTTACATTCTTCTGATTCTCCTCCCCATCCTGCCCAGAGAAGGGGGAGAAAGACGGAAGTGGTGAACACATAGCTGCATGTTTCTAAGTTACTGGCTGGGCTAAAACCATGACAACTGGGTTCACAATTTCTTTACCAGTGATTGATAACCATTTTAATCCTGGGGATAAGACAATAAAGTTTGCTCCCATTGGAGTATCTGTGGTACCAGTCATTTGAACGCAATTCAGGTTTTGTTCTGCTGCTAGTTCTCTGAGCCACAACTACTGCATTCAGCTAATCTGCATTTCAACATCTACATTACAGATATCTGTCTAGTTTTATAGGTTCTCCTTCTGAGAAGTACCATTTAAAATGATTGCTGCTCTCTTCTGAATGTAACTGGAGTCTAATGGTTGGAAGTGATGTAGAAGTCTAAGGTGAGTTCAGGTGAATGCTACACGGTATGAAGAAATTGTGTGCCATTGCCATTACCTTTTCTTTGTTTCTGGAAATCATTGGTTCCAAAAGGCAGTAAAAGTTTAGGAGATATCTATGTTTTGTTAAAAAAAAAAGTAAATAAATTTTTCTGCTAACAGATGGCTACGTTGGAATCTGAATCAGAACTGTACACAGGCTTCAGAACAAATTCAGAGACTTCAACTCATAGCCCTGTCAATCTCCCTTCATATCCTGCTAAAGCTACACAAGCACAAAGAGTTAAAATGACTAAAATTCTCATCTGCAGCCAATGTGTAACTCACAAATATATTCACAGATTATTATTTTTTTAATAAAGAAACAATTATTTAATCAGTTTATACATATATAAAAAGAACTGAAAACACGGGTACTTACGTACGTTATAGCATTATATGAAAAGAAAATACCTATCGTTAATTATCCTCACAAGGCTTATACTCTATTTAGGAAAAAAAAAAAGGATGAAAAACAGGGAGGGGAAAGAGAGGAGAGAACTCAAGTTCTAAATTCAGAAAGAAAGAAAGAAACATTAAGGTAACAGAAGATCAACTGTCTCTTAGCTGAGTGAACATTACTCATGACTTATCACACTTTGTCTTGTCAGTGTTTCATAAGCAATACAGACGAGGTGAGGTAACTCGTATTACCAACAAAGTAGCAGCACATCCTCAGGTTTTAGGGTCATCTGTTGAAGCCAGAATACTCACAAGTAGGTGTTTAAGGAAAGGCACCTTGGTGCATTCTTGTAATCTATAAATATGGAAGTGCCTGAGCTGGAGTATCATGGGACAGAGTCTGCACGTAGCAAAAGTTGCAGCTGCTATTTCCCTAGTTCCATTTGGATACTTACATGGGGGTTGATCATTTTCCATCCAACAAAGTCTTTACAGTGGCTTTGCTTGGGGGGATGACTTTGCTTGAGTCCAGGCTGAATGACCTTCTTCCATGTTGACTAGAAACACAAAGATTTCCAATGCAAAATTTTTTTAACAGTTTTGAAAATACCCTTTTCTGGGTATAATATACAGTAAAAGAAATATCCACTATAAATTAAATAAATTTTCAGAAAACTTACCACGGGCTTTTGAAGACAGATTTACCACAGTATTCAGCACACATGCAAGTTGCTGTGTCACTGCAACTAAAAGAACGAAGCAAATGGAATCTTCAGGGAGAAAAAGTATACAGATGTCATTGTGACTGAATTTTCACTCCAGCTGGCTGCACATCCTGCAAGAAGAGCTGATTGTGTTGTAATATTTTAGAAACATTATAACCAGTTCCTCCTCCCTACCTGTAGAGCCAGCTCTTAGTCTCCATCTACTGCTGAATTTGTTTCACTGTTACTCACACCATTGTTAAACTGCATGCTAAAAATTGTAGATTATTTCTGTTCACTGCACACTACATTGTTTTACCATGGATAATGTTTTATTTATAAGGAAAATAAATTGTCAGAGTTAAAAAACACAGTGCATTTTGTTCTAGGCAACACATTGCTTTTATCACACAAATAATTTATTGGTTGTGCTCCCAGACGAGTTCTTTGCTGACCTTTTCAGGTATACCGAATATTGGTGCATAATTCTTCTTCTTGGGAAAATGTATTTATTTTAGCCATTAATGCATACTGTCATAACCTTTGTGTTAAGGAACAAGTTTGTTGTTTTAATTCTGATACATGTTGTTATAGATGGATGTACGAAAACCGAAACTTCCTGTCTTAACAACTTTTCATTCTGAGGAAGAGAGAAGGGATTCTAATCTGAACCTATCATATAATCTCTGGTAATGATTTGTAGCTAAAGTAGAACAGCCCTAGCTCCTGGTTGCAAGGCAAGCACAACCCCATTCCAGTTCAAATCTAGCCTCTGTGAATTGTCAGCCCAAAATGGCAGGCATTCCTTCAGAATAGCTCAGTGCATTCTAGCAACACCGAATGTGAGCTTGAATAACCTTCAAATTTTGCTTCATAGTATCACCATCTCATGCAACCAGATCAGTCACCACATCAGTCCATCTCTAAGCGAATGTTTGCATTCCAGGTACTATGAAAGAAGGGTCTGCAAGGCTGTATGTAATAATAAAGCTGCACCAAGTTATTTTTATAATTTTAAAATAGCAACATAACCCTGTAGGAAGTGCAGCCCACAAAATAAATTGTCAGTTGCAGGTTATAAAAAGGTTTAGTCTTAAATGTTAGGAGAAAGTGATCATGTTTTATCTTGTTTTATTTTGGTTTTCTTTTGTTTTGTTTTAAAAAAAAAAAAGCAGAAGAAATGCCAAAACCTACCTTTTTCTTGTTTTCTGTTTACAATGAGCAGCACACTTCTTTGTGAACTAAAATTACAGTAAAGATGTCCAAAGAGTAAAACCAAGTTATAGTAGTGAAACCATTTAGAGTAATGAAATACATATTGACTAAAATGCATATAATTTCATGCAGATATTAGATTTGAAGTGCTTCCTTTGAATATTATTAAATTTTTATCTAATACCTCATTTTAAAGTAACCAGTTCAAATTTCGTCTTCTGAATATTACGAAATTTGCTTGATAAAAAGTGATTCATTACAATAACTGCAGAAAGACAGTGTGCAAGCCTGTGGCTTACACTTCTGGAAGAAATGAATCTCTGAAAATAAATTTTCACCTGAAGATTTTTTTACCAAACATCAATAGCTTAGTATCTGGTGTTTAATTTTTTGTAGTTTTAAAGTCCTTCTATAGACTGCCCAAAATCTGGTCTCATGCTTGGTATTTACCCATTCAAGCAGTGATGCTGAACATATTATTTATTGGTTTGTTGTTTGTTTGTTTGTTTACGGAAAGGGAGAAAAATATATTCATAGAAGAATCCTCAGGGTTGGAAGATGAGCAATGGCCTGCAAATATTTCCTACTTCAACAGCTGCTCCAGGAGTTTAACATCACTTTGTGTTTCAGTGATTTTGATAAACCTTCTGTTTAGAGAGCTGCCTGAATACATGTTCATATGCGCACAGAAAAGAAAACCCTCCCATAAAATGTAGGGCACTTGTAAAAAGGCAAGACTGAGAGTTGGAATAGGCCTATCTCTGCAGGTCTCAGCTGTACTGTAATTAATTTCAGAAGTTTCTGACATTCACTGAATGAGATTTGAAAAATGAACCATGTTTACATCTATATGTACTCAACATTCAGTTTTATCAGCTTATGATATAGATAGCCTGAAAAATAATTTCATCAAAAAATTTTATAATGACTTTTTCTTAAAATCAGGTAAAAAATGATTCATTCCCCCCAAAAAAATCCCCAAACCCAAAGATGTGAAAATGTTATGAGAAAGATCTTAGTGCAAGTATTTCTCCTGCCCTCTCTCTGGCCCATTTATTTAATATTTATTATTTAACAGGAATATTTAATTATTTATGTGAAGTGGAATAGCATCAACAAGAGAAGCTGGGGGAAAAGACTTTGTAAAGCAGTGGTTATTATACTTGTCCATGATATGGAAGATGGAAGATAGAAGTGTGAGTTTATATTCCAAAGCAGGGAAGACAAGGTGCTAACCTGGAGTGTTCCTATCATGCTCTTATGAGGAGACTAAGGCATTCCATGACACAGACTCTGGCATCATTTTCCTTTATAACTTTTCAGGGGATGGTAGTATAATCCAGGGCTGCAATTTTTAAAAATGAAAATGGCATGTCAATATAGAGAATGGAGATGATTCCCTTTGGCCTGGAACCTTGACTTAGATGTCTCAATAGGCAGCTGTAGGCATCTCAGCAAGGTGGTACTGAGAATTTAGTTTTGATATATACATTCCCTATCAAAGAATTCTAGCTGCTTTCAAAGGTTAGTGAAGAAAGCCTACAGAAATTACTAAGAGATGACTTGAGTTAATGTGCAGAAAACACAGAGATATCTTTAGGTAGCTGCTACTTTCTAGAGCAGGTACCTCAGACCTGCAGGGTCCAGACTGAAGGTTTCTGTTATTTTCAGTTTGTCGTTGCATGGAGTTTTCGAAAGATGCTGAAGTGGGGTCAGACCTTGGCACACAGCTTCTGTCCAGTCCCTTCCCTGGCCTATAAGGATACAAAATCCATACTACAGACCTTCTTGTAGAGTAGTCTGGCCTGAGACAAGGAAAGAGAACATGGAGGTGCCACTCCCAATTAGTGCTAAGACACCCAAAGAAAGGAACTCTGAAATCTAAAATAGTTTACAGTTTGTACCTCAGAGTAAGAACATCCAGTCTTGGCAGCTGCAGTATTCGGAAATGCATTCCCCAACATTTTGCCCATCCCCGTTCCCACCATAGCCTCCTTTTCAAGGGAACAACCATTTGCCTTTTCACACTACTAGCAGTAGCTGTCACCAAGAAATCTATCCCCTCCTGTACCTGTTGGCATGGGTGGCTGGTATGGTAGAAGAGAGTAGCAGGAGATAAGGCAAGTAGCTGCATCTGTTCCATGCAATCCAGCTGCTGATCTAGGTGGGAGGGTGGAAGAGGAAACAGAAGTGAAGCAGAACTAGGAGAAATCCAGTGCTGGCACTTCAGGGTTCAGTCCGGGCCCTTCTTCCTGCTGGGGTGGTCATGGAAGGAATGGTAGAAGGAAGACCAGTCTGCTGAAAGGCTATCAGGCTAAAGAAACTTTTCAAGTCATTCTGGCAGCCCTGGCTGCTGGAATAACCATCTCTGTTTCCAGAAAGATGTAGTAGAACAGATAGGAGATTCTTGTGGTCTTGTGGGCCTCTGGTGAAGATCACTGTGTTAGGCATGCAAGGACTAGAGCCCAAGCCCTGCCCTTTAGCAGATGAATAACTAACATCTGGGATCTGCAAGCTTCATAATCTTCATTCATCTTAGGACATTAAGTACTCTTCTGATCTCGTACTGCTTCATGATCATGGCATACTCTGACCTGAAATCTGAAATTTCATGTTTGAAGTGTGGATATGCATATGCATCATCAGTATTGTTTGTTTGGCAATAAAGCCTCCTTTTTCATACAATCAGTAGTTAAGGCCCACTTTTTTCCAGCTCCATCCAGCATCCCTTACATTTGTTTGAAAATTAGACTTATTTCACTCCTTTCTTTATTTCTGTGACTGCCATTCAGGATTTTCTGTTCCCCATTGCCTCTTCTGATAAATGGAAAAGTCTTGTGTGTAAATATTTTTTTTCTGAAGACTTTTAAAAACAAACTCATAAACTTAAATGGTTTATCTTTAATTTTTAATATTTTAAGGGGAAAACTACAGAAATAGCTATCTATTACAAAAGGATTCTGATAAGTTGTTTTATTTTATTCTATGTGGTTATTTTTTTTTAATTAAAACTTTGCTGTTTTTTTCCAAGTAAGTAGCTTTATTTTAAATCTTCACCATGACTTTTCATAGTTCTCAGAGGGCAACCTTCCCTGCTACCCTTTTAAACCCAGTTTTACCAAGCCTGTGTCTTGCTTGAGGTTAAATGGGCTTTGGAAAGAGTGTATCAAATCAGACATGTTTTAGTATACCGTTGCATTTAAGAAACTTAGTGATTCAGCCCTAGAAAACACTTGCCTCTCTCCATCGACTACAGGTCATTCAGATCTCCAAATTTCAGGAATCTGAATTGTAACCTTAGTTAGATGTCTAAAGTAAGCAAGTAAGTTGCTAGTGTATGTATGCCTTAATTGACAAATGATTTGAAGTTGGCGTATTCACTTGTAGGAACAGGCCCAGTCAAGATGAGGATATATATTTGTTTGAATTTGACCGCAGAATGAGGACATGCTCTAATTATAATGTTCACACAGCTGCTATGCTTCAAAACAATTCCAGGCCCCAGACTTGGAAAAATATTTGTTGTGAGGTACTCTTTGGCCTTGCAGAGTTTTACTGACTTCAACAGGATACAAGTATGTATTTGTGCCAAGCATCGCAGCTGCAATAATTAATTAAGATTGATAAGTGTAAGAATGGGAAAAGGTAGTCTTTATCTTTTAATCCAGAGCTTCTTTGCTGCCATGTGTAGATCTAAAACTTCATAACATGTAAACATCATGATCTTCTCGATCATTATTTTGATGTTCAGCATGTTATGTATGCTGTGGTAAGCATGCCTAAATGCCCTGACAATGCTAATTTATTGTTGAAACAGTTTACAACTCTGTTCCTTATTCTGTTTTAAGTATGTACACAGTGATGACCTGGAATTGAATCTATGTGCCTTGTGCAAAACACTTGATTATTTCCATAGTTATTATTTGAAAAATATTCTTTTGCATCTCTAACGTTCTCTGACTGTGTGAAGGTGCTAGGACCTAAAATACTCCTAAGGAGAGCCACCTCAGAACTTGCCTCTACCCTCCCCTTCACACACTATTTTTCAATTTTCTTTTTCTTTTCTTTTCTTTTCTTTTCTTTTCTTTTCTTTTCTTTTCTTTTCTTTTCTTTTCTTTTCTTTTCTTTTCTTTTCTTTTCTTTTCTTTTCTTTTCTTTTCTTTTCTTTTCTTTTCTTTTCTTTTCTTTTCTTTTCTTTTTTCTTTCTCTTTCTCTTTCTCTTTTTCTTTCCTTTCTCTTTCTCTTTCTCTTTCTCTTTCTCTTTCTCTTTCTCTTTCTCTTTCTCTTTCTCTTTCTCTTTCTCTTTCTCTTTCTCTTTCTCTTTCTCTTTCCCTTTCCCTTTCCCTTTCCCTTTCCCTTTCCCTTTCCCTTTCCCTTTTCCTTTCCCTTTCCCTTTTCCTTTTCCTTTTCCTTTTCCTTTTCCTTTTCCTTTTCCTTTTCCCTTTCCCTTTCCTTTTCCTTTTCCCTTTCCCTTTCCTTTTCCTTTTTTTCTTTTTTCCTTTTCCTTTTCCCTTTCCCTTTCCTTTTCCTTTTCCCTTTCCCTTTTCTTTTCCTTTTTTTCTTTTTTTCTTTTTCTTTTTCTTTTTCTTTTTCTTTTTCTTTTTCTTTTTCTTTTTCTTTTTCTTTTTCTTTTTCTTTTTCTTTTTCTTTTTCTTTTTCTTTTCTTTTTTCTTTTCTTTTTTCTTTTCTTTTCTTTTCTTTTTTCTTTTCTTTTTTTTTTTTCTTTTTCTTTTCCTACAGCTCTTCTCATATACCATTTATCTCAACCAGTTCCATAGTCACCTGTCAACATCCTTTCATACCATTGTCCTACTCTTGGACCAGTAGGGCTGGAAATACCAGCTGTGCAATATAATTTCGCTCCCCCTTGTGGGAAAAAGGGGATCGGAAGCAGCAACAGGCAGAGATGACTGAGAAGCAAGTAGACAGAAAATAACACTGGGTGTTTGCTGTTAGCAAAATGGAAAATACCACAGATTTGCAGTCGGTCACTAAGAACACAGCATTTCAGAATTGAAAACTGACACTCCAGAACACGTGTTAGTAACACGAGTTAAATTCCATGGCCAAGGAATCACTCAGTCTGGCTGATATATCTGCCTTGTTAGCAATAAATCTCCAGGAGTCATTATATAAATCTGCTCCCAGCTACATCCTCTGTGGTTAAAGTTCCTTTACTTCTCACAGACTTGGCCAGAACAAGTCTGATCAGGACATGGGCAAGGAAATTTCAGGAGAAACTAAGGATACTTAGAGACATCTCTTCTTTGTAAAACAGTACTGAAGCCATGTCAGCTGGAGTGGTAGAAAAACACATCCTGCTGTTAGAGAGACTGGTTTATTAGTTAACCTTGATCTTTATATGCTTGTAGCATGAGCAACATAAAACGTATGTTCCCATTGTGCTAGGCAAGTAAAGACCAATATCACTGCTCTTACACCCTGAATGGCTTCCAAATTGAGCTAAGGACAAGCATCAACAGATTAATATAGAAAAACATACAAGAGGAATTATACGACACTAAAAGCAGTGGCAATTTAAAAAATATTTCAGAAATTCAGAGCTCAATTTATTTAATTGCTCTTTTCATTATTTTTTTCTTTTCTTGGCTCTGTTTGACTATGAGGGACAGTACAAATGGTATTCAAACAGATTCTTCTGTGTAATATCTAAACCATTTTGGCATTCCATCAGACTGAAAAAGACTACAGAAGCATAGTATTATTAAGACAAATTCTTTAGCTTACCGCATACGTTATTCCTATTACAGCATCTGGAAAGAGAAGATCTGCCAGGTAGTTTAGCAAGTGTAAATTACAGTTGACAAGGATAATTGATACTCCTGAGCTGTTTTTTCTCTGTGGTCAACTGGGAACTTTGGGGCTACACAAGTATTTATGCATCTTTCAGCTAAATTAAAAATCCAAATGTAAAATGCTGCACTAAGAACTGTATGTGGATTTGAGGAAATTCCTGGAGAATAGAAAATCCCAGAGTCAGTGAATAGGTTATACTGTCCTATAGCTGTATTGTAACTGTACCTCCCTAAGATATAGCATTTTAAATTTAAGTAAGATACGGTGCTTGAGACTTATGGAATAATATTGCATACATAAAGCATAGAAACATTTTACAGCCCACTTCTCAGGGAAGTGGAAAGCAAGCAGTGAAATAAAAGTTAAGAGGAGCTGGTGTATTATAAATCTTACCCCAGTGAAAAAAAAATTCCTGGAATGCTTGTGAATACATGGTGATGTCATAGGAACTCTAGTGTTTTGTCTATAAAAATGGTTTTGCAAGCCTGTGCTTAGGGCTATCCTAGCATAATTTAATAGATGGCCATGGTGTATATGACCTGAGGAAAGGACTGAAGCTTCTGGTCATGAAGACAGAATCTTGCAACCTCAAACCTGAGGCTCAGCCTCTGAAAAGTCATAGGAGTTAAGAGTGATAACTGCTTAAAGTGTTGATTTTGGCTGGGCTTTAAGGATTGTTTTTCGTGGGTATCTAACTTCATTCACTGAGTGGGAGCCTTAGGCAATGTACTCTGAATTTTAGATTCTTATCTCAGAGAACCCTTTATAAAACCTCAGGTCTTTTATATTATATTGTCCTG
Organism: Neopsephotus bourkii; assembly: GCF_033783945.1. NCBI lineage: Eukaryota > Metazoa > Chordata > Aves > Psittaciformes > Psittacidae > Neopsephotus > Neopsephotus bourkii. The sequence continues at coordinate 2,273,060 of NW_026901092.1, read as the reverse complement.
TTTATTTAGAACTCCAATCATTCGTTTTGGCATGTGAAAACTAAGGAAATGCTGAATTTCCTGTTTTAATATATATACACACACATATATATGTATTTTTATATAATGTATTTTCTTCTGTTTTAAAGAGAATTCTAGAAAATACTTTCCTTTATAACTCATGTGCCATGACAACAGTTGAAGAGTTTGCCAGTTTCCTGAAAATAATTGATGACACTTGCAAGAAAGGCAAAGAATAAGGATGATCATTTAAGTCTTGGGTTTGTGCAACATTTTTAATGCTCACAGAAAATCCTCCTAGGTGACTTTCAAAAATGGTACATTTCTAAGACTCTTTGCACCTTCCCCTAATGATTTGAGATAGAAATATTTTAGCACTTATTTTAAGTGCTTGCTTGGTCATACATGAAGCAGTTGACAAGTCCACTGCATATAAAGAAAGTTGCAAAATTAAAAGGGCATGTTCTGCTCTTCCATCTCTTGGGAGAAATCTGCTGAGACTTTGATCTTAGCCATGTTTTCCTATTACTTGAAGTAACATCAGTATTTTGCATTGCATTTCTAAGGATTTATGGAAGGGCATAAATGACAATTTTTAAGAAACTTTGCCAGTTTTAACATACATAGCACCATTTTAAAAAAATCTAATCCAATTAGCTGGTCCAGAGATTGCTTCTCTGCTATACAGAGCTGTTTCTATAGATATTTAAATCAACCTAAAAGTATTCTCAGAACTGCTTTCAGTTAGTTTATTTTCATCCTATCCTGTTCTCACCTAAACAGTAGGAAATTTCTGAAGTTACATTAAGCTTATCGTTGATAAAAGGTAAAATAGAAGATGGATGTTCTACTTCAGAAGTGTTTTTACGTTGAAAAGATGGCACTGAAAAAAAAAAAACATCTTAAAAGACTGCTGAACACTTTATACGTAATTTGTATAAACATTTCGCACAAAAAGTGCATTCTTCATCTGTGTGGGCAAATTTTAATCTTTAGCTTGTTTGGGAGAAGCTTTAGGTCTTAAGGACACTATTCTGTTTCTGGAACCTTATATAAAATATGTATGAAGACATACTACAAACACCTTGCAGCATCCCTAGTTATGTAGAGGAAGATTTTCAGAAGTGCTCATCATCACTGGCCTAATTTTCCTCGCAGAGGCAGCTGCTTCAGAAGTAGCACAGATTAACTAGCGCAGGTGAGTTTGAAAATCCCCCCCTTTTTTTTGATAGGACAAAAGCAACCAGTGTTTTGATGGTGTCTGGAAATACAGAGGCATTCAGGCACTTCAGGGATGAGACAATGTAATTTCAGTAAAACAAGTTTCTCACGAAAGAGATTGCTGTGAATTGAAGCCACCTCCAGCTTCCCAAAGGTACTACATCATAATTCGGCATCACATGGAAGCACAGCAATCCAGTCTTACTGCGGCAAAGAAACAAAGTGTAGCAGCAAGGTCCCTATTTGAAAGAAACCGCCACAGCATTATTTATGTCCAGGCAGAAGCAGAGGAAAAGTCAATATGCCTGGTCATTATTTTCCTGGACATTATTTCATGATCCTTTAGTACATGTGTTTGATGCACCGCTGAAAAGTAAATATTAATTGACTTCTTTTTGCTTCTGCTAAACAAAACCCTCTCCCCATGACCTTTATTGAATATGGCAAATTAGAAGTCAGAGCTATTCTGGATCCCTTTAGAGCCAACCTCTGCAATATTAGAAATATAGAAAACTTCAAAATTGTTGACTAAAAATATTTTTCCTCATTTAAGTTACTGACTAAACAAATTATCTGCTTTTCAAGCAAGGTACATAGACCTCTGTTTTGATTAATTTCAAATTCCACATTTTGATAAATATCCTGACACTCTTGGAGTATTTTATTTTAAAAATCTGAAGACCAGCAATCTGCTTTCCACATTGCGGGGGAATTGGAAAAATGGTGTCATCTCTTCTCTAGTTATTGTCAAGTCCCATCTTCGTCTTCTGGGACAGCTTGAAAGAGGTGAAATAGCTCACAGTTAATGAATTGTTATTCATATGAAAGATTCTGTTGGCAGGTTGCGTGTATAAAATGTCCATTTGTAACAGATTTATTAGTACTTGATAATGAACCCTTATGTCAGCCCACCACTATGTACATAGCAAGACTGGAAGCATGTCGGGTATCTGCTGCAGAAACATTTCCATTACTAATTTCTTCATTACTTACTTCCCTCTCTTGGGCGTTATACCTGCATAAATGCTAAAAACGGTAATACCATCACTATGGTGTCCTAAGCAAAAATCTACCTCACATCCCACATTTTTCTACAGAAGATTGACATCAACAGAAAGGGGCAATTTTTTGGCCTTAATAGTGAAGAAAGACTTTTTTGTTGTTGTTTTATGTTTTTTGTTGTTTTGGTTTTATCTCTTATTCACTTCTTTTGAAGACATGTCTTCAAGTCCAGCAAGATGGTCAGAAAACCTTGTGAAAACTACACAGCAAGCATATACTTCTCCTCTTAACTGTAACACTGCTCCTGAGCTGTCAGAGATGATAGTCCAAATTAGTGTTAGCATCAGTTAATTTGGTTCTGGGCTATAATGCTTGGTTTGTTTTTACATCTCACCTGTTCCCTCTATCATGTAATTAATGGTGCCTGTTTTCAGAGAAAGAAGAAACCATTTGTGACATGAGCAGTGACGTCAAGCTTTTGTAGAAAACAAATACATCAGCTGACTAAAGAATTATGAGCAATATATGCACTTGTTAAATCTAATTTGGGAATATATGCCATATCAGGCATAGAAATCTCTTCCTATATTGTGCTTTTTTCACAGATGAAAATTAAAGTAGAATTTTTTTTCAGTGAAGAGTAAAAGGAACAGTGTCCCTGCATGTAATACATTTAAATACCAATTGTCTGTGCTTTTCCACAAGCATAACATTGTTAAGTTGTCTTTTAATCACTCTATTTAATATCTGATACGCAGCAGTAAAATGTTTATATTGCGCATTGTAGAGTAAACCTTCAGTTTAGGAGCAAATTAATAGTCTGGAACCGTGAGAATCTGACTATATCTGAATATTGATGATCTCACTTTCTGAGTCTCCCTGGGATTGGGGGTTCGAGGTGTTGATCATTGCTTCTCACTGATAAGCAAAATATTTCCAGAGCGTGAAGAATTCTGTGGTGTGTGAGAAGGATAAACCATAATCTGCATCAACACACTAACTTCTCCTCTGCCATTTGCATTGAAAATCAGGTAGAAGTTATGCTAAGCTCTCTATTATAGCCTCATGTATGTGAAAGGTCTTCCCCTTCATTTGAATAAGGCCTCTTATGCATGTGAAAAAAGCACATTTAAAAGGAACGTTCCTTTAATTAGGGTGGCATTTAGAAGCAGAATCCTTAAATGTTCACTTTTTGTGATGCTAAATTGTGGAGTATTTTCAAATATGTTGTCTTTAACCATTTCTATTTTTATTTATTTTTAAAAGGAAATGACATGCTCTACAATATGAAGGAGTAGATTAATATGACTAGCTAGATTAAGGGAAATTTAAATCAGAGTGTTTGATGAAATGTAGAAAAATGTTTAAATATAGGATTAGAGTTACAATACAGAAAGCAGTCAAGGAGATCAAAAGAACTCTGTTCAGAAAGTCCTATTAAAAAGAGAGGAAAATTCTATTGAGTGAATTCTTATAGCTAAATGATTAAAATGTTTTTAATATATTACATTCAATCTGACTTTAAAATAAAAAATAAACAGTTCAGAGTGTGCACGAAGCAGAGATTGTATTCATTTTTTTATAAAGACGAAGTGACTGGGCCTATATGAAACTGTCACAAAACATATATATGAGACTATGGAATTTAACTTAAAAGGAGTTCTCAGAAGAATAATTTTAAATCTGGCATGCAGCTTTATGGTGACAGAAGTTAACTGATTGGCATCTGAATGAATATGGATTTCTTTAAATCCATATTTGATTTCCTACCCTTTAAAAAAATCAAATATATCCTAATAACTGTATCTTAAGCAAACCTTTGGAAGAACATGCTTAATCCCCTAGACAGTGAATAGAAATACCTCTAACTTTGGTATCACACAGCTAACCAAGATCACAGGAGTGACTTCCATAGCTGTCTGTATCTTCTGTACCTAACAATCTAGGTTTGTTTTGTTTTCAACTAATATAAGACTAGGTTCTTGAATCATGGTTAACACTCAGTCTTGACAGGACCCTGCATGTGTCTTTAAATCCCCACTGGAAAACTTTACAAGAAACAGGCAGTGAATAATTTGTATGACAGTGTACTGTTTGCATTAATCTGAAGTTGATTCCTGCTTTTAGCAGTCTGAGACTTTAGTAGGTTTTCATTATATAGAATAAACAAATAATGGGCACATAAATATTGTACAGCTGTATGCAGCATAAATCACCTGTAACATACACATCCCATTCCACTGATCTACTTTTGTTTTAGGGCTTTTTAAAAAAAAAAAAAAAACTACCAAAAAAACCCAAAAGGAGCTTTAATGTAGTGTAGAGTCCCTCTCAATGTTCAACTGAGCCACAGAACTCTGCATGAATTGATTCCTAAGTCTTTCATTTATTCAAATAAATATATATACAGCAGTGATGAATTTCAATCAAAATACATACAAATTTGTTATTCAAAGTCCTATTTTAATTTGGCATGATTTTTCACTACTACATGTGGACTTCATAGTTTTCTTAGTTTCCTCTTTCTCCAGGAGTGCTAGTGTCACGGTTTAAACCCAGCCACGCAGCTCGTTCACTCCCCCCCCCCCCCCCCCCCCCCCTTGCCCTCCTGCTGCTCCCAGAGGGATGGGGAGGGCAACCAAAGGAATGCAACTCCCATGGGTTGAGATAAGAATAATTTAGTAACTAAGGTACAACACAAATCACTGCTGCTACCACCAATAATAATAACGATAAAGGAAATAACAAGGGAAGAGAATACAACACCTCACCACCTGCCGACTGATAACTCTCTCAGCCTCACCTGACTGAGCACCAACCGATACCTAGTCCAACCCCACAGTGTACTAGCCCTTATGGGAAACTCTTAGTTACATCTTGGACATGACGTGCTGTGATATGGAATACCACTTTGGTCAGTTTGGGTCAGGTGTCCTGTCTCTGCTTCCTCCTGGCCTCCCCTCCTCCCTGGCAGAGCATGAGGCTCACAAAGTCCTTGGTCAGAGTAAACATTACTGAGCAGCAACTAAAAACATCAGTGTTATCAGCTCTGTTCCCAGGCTGAAAGTCAAAACCACAGCACTGCACCAGCTACTAAGAAGGAGAAAAATTGACTGCTACTACTAAACCCAGGACAGTTACCTACAATTAGAAAAAGAGTCATTTCATTACAGTCCCCCTTCCAATCAGTCCTTTCCAATGACATTTACAGCCATTCTTTCCAGATACCATCTACAGCAAAATACAGTGAAATTTTTATATTGATAGTTTAAATACTGGTATGTGAAGAGGACAGCTTTTCCAATTGCATGATAGAAGTAACTCTGCTTGCAGGCCAAATGGATGATGATTTGTTCTAATTAATCAACAGGGATACATTCATCCATTAGTTCAATACCTACAAAATATGGAATAGAATAACATATATTTAAAAAATCTTCCTGATATAAATGGGTGGTTCCAGGTTTCCATTTTTATCTAATGAATTTCAAGTAGGATTAATTTATTGATTTTTTCTTGTTGTAGCATAAAAAAGACATGATCAGTTGATTAGTTTATTAAGGCAGACTGACAGTAGTCAAGAGCTTCATTCCGAAGCTAGGGTATCATGCAATCAGAGCTTGAGACCCTTGTGCCAGTAAAATTTCCACTTATTCATACAACAGCTTTAGTTCCACAGATAGGAGTGAACGGTGAGACTATCTGTATATAGAGCTATCAGTACTATAATTTCTGTGCCCTTTGGTACTGCTGTGAGCACAGCTTGGCAATGCATCTACAATCTTAAAAGCTGGGAGTTCCTAATATGCAGCAAAATGGGGGAGACACAGTCTGCAATGTAAACAAAAGCAGCAGCATAAGTTGGAAAGGAGGAAAAAAGTCCTGGAGGCCCGGTGGTTAAAAGGAGCATAATCAGGAGAGTGGAAGAAATAAAGGTGGAAAAAAATCTATCATCAGCTTCTCAGAAACATAGCTTGAAATAATGGAAGACACCACAAATTAAAATAGTACGGGGGGAAGCAGGGAAGGACAGGCTGCACGAGGTGGAAGAATAGGTGGCCACTCAAATCTCTAATGAAGCCACTAGGGTCTTGCTTTGTAGTAAGTGAACATGATCCACCTCTGTCTTAATAACTGGTTTATTCTTTACTTCTTCTCATGTCTCACTACTCACTTCATCACTTTCTTTTACATATAGAATCACAGAATGGTTCAGGTTGCTAAAGACCTTAAGATCATTTAGTTCCAAACCCCATGCCGTGGGCAGGGACATTTCTCACTAGACAAGACTGCTCAAGGCCCTGTCCACCCTGGCCCATATACAGAACTTTTGCTTTACTCTTTCCATCCTGCCAGTTTGGTAGAAACTCATGATTCAAGATCTTATTCATCCTTTCCTGCAATGAGACAAAGCAAAAAAAATAGCATTGATATTGAATATATTTGTGCCATGGTTTAAACCCAGCCAGCAGCCCAGAACCATGCAGCTGCTCGCTCACTTCCCCACCCTTCCTCCCCCCAGCTCCCGGAGGGATGGGGAGGAGAACTGAAAAAATGTAACTCCCAGGGGCTGAGATAAGAACAGTCCAGTATGTCATTATTATCCAGCAATGATAATAATGACAAGGGAAATGGCAAGGGAAGAGAATACAACTGCTTACCACCGACCGGCCGATGCCCAGCCCGACCTGAGCAGTGATCTAGCCCTTCTGGGTAACTGCCCCCAGTTTATATGCTGGGCATGACGTGTTGTGGTACAGAATACCCCTTTGGCTAGTTTGGGTCAGGTGTCCTGTCTCTGCTTCCTTCCAGCTTCCCCTCCTCCCTGGAAGAGCATGAGACTCAGAAAGTCCTTGGTCAGACTAAACATTACTAAGCAGCAACTAAAAGCATCAGTGTTATCAGTGCTGTTCCCAGGCTGAAAGTCAAAACCACATCACTGCACCAGCTACTAAGAAGGATAAAAATTACTGCTACTGCTGAACCCAGGTCAATTTGGTATCTAATTACAGACAGATCTGATCTGAACATGAAATTCTAGCACTTTATTAACTTCAAGCAGTCCCATCAGTAACTCCATAGGAAGACACTATGATATCATGTTGATATCATGAATCACTAAGTATTATAGTGAAAATAAAAAAGAGAGTAACTAGTAAAAATGGAAATTGGAAGGATGCTGTTAGACACCCAGGAATGACAACTGGGACAGAATGTTTTCATATTGGCATTAATGACTTAGCACAAAAGACCAGGTATTGGTGAAATTAAATGGTAATAAAACACAATATTGAAATATTATCTAAGGGGAATCACATAACCTCAAAGACAGACACAGCAGAAATGGGATAACAATTGAAATCTGAGCTACTGATTTTTTCTTTTCTTCTGCACAAATACCCACAAGATATGACTCCAATTATCTATCTTTAAGATTTATTATGCCAGTGAAATGCAGAGGACTACTACAGGAATCAGGAAAATCGCAATGACAACTGATGAAGAGGTTGGATTTTCTTGTCTTAACAAAATTAGGGGTAAGAGAATATCAAATGGTCTGATGCTGTCCATAGGTGCTCCAGGAGATGGACAGGAGAACTGAAAATAGGCAACAAAATAGATCATGGTATCTTTAAATGATGAATTAGATAAGCTTAAACACAGTTTTGGTCAAAAAAATGCAGGTCAACAAGTAAGATTAGGACATTAATAAGATTAGGAGATAAGAGGAAGTATCTTAATTGGCATAGAGTAACCAGCGGAAGAGAATAGGGCTTGATCACCCAAAATCCGTTTCATGCCTCCTTCCTAGGCATTATTGCCAATGAAAACCAACATGTCCTGTAGCTACTATCCTAGATTAATTTACACACTGTTAATTATCTCACTTAAACATTCCAGCTCTTATCACACAATAATGGGATCTTGTGAGCTTATGCACATAAATTTAATGGCAGAGGCCACAAGCAAGTATGTGTTGTCAATGTTTGAGATCTATGTACTCTGAGAGCCCATTTGTACACAGTAAAAAAGCATGTGCAGCTGAACTATACAAGAGATGACTTCCATGTAGATCTTCACAGTCTACAAGGTAACTCTGTCTAATTTAATCTCACAGTGTGTTATCATTGCCAACATGGCGCATTACTCCTGACTAGAAAGGATGCACTAAGTTCACACCTGTTGTACATTGCAAAAAAAGTTTTCATGTAAATGTGTCCTGAAATTGTGAAGACTAGCTGTAGTCTGTGGAAGTGAAAGGAGTAACCTCCCAGGAAAGACCTTATCACAAGCAAAAGGACTTTGTTGAGGAAATCCTGCTGGCATACCTGGCATGTTAAGACCTGACTTCCTAAACATTACCCTCCCTTTACAAAGAAGTCCTAAGTATGAAAGTTCAGTCTTGGTGTCTAAAAAGTAAAGATTAGCAATTTATAAGTTGATTCACTTTTCTGTTAGATCAGTATGAAACAGGGGTCATAACATTGTATAGCCATCCTAATTCAAACAGTTGATATGGCATGCAGCTAATGAGCTTTCAAAAAAATTAGACAAAATCACTGAATAATAAAATTATGAAGGCAATAATAATTGGTTGATGAAAGCCTTTTACATTGTCACATTGTAAAAGTCACAGGGTTAAGTTATTGTCTGAGAGATGTAGAATGAAAGATTGTATTTAGCACAGCTCTTAGTAATTTCAGGAGCCTTATTTTGAATGACATTTCTGAGCTGTAATAATAGCACATGGAAAACTCTCTTCCCTATCCAGCACACTTAGCCCAGCAGGGTGGAGCATTCAGGTAAGAAAGAAATTCTTCAAAGGAAACATTGGCTCTCAGGAGGTGTATATGTTAGGTGAGTTCATGTACAAATCCTGAACTCTACCTGCCTATAAAGTAAACAAAAACATGTTAATTTTAAACAAAACTACATTTATCCATATACCCCCAAGTGTAAATATGTGTTAAAACAGCTCTAAAAATAGAGTTCAAAGACAGATGCCTTTCCTATGGGGACCAATGAGAGAGAGTTTCTTTTCATCTCAGTAAAACCTCAATTCAAAAGGAAGACTGCAGCCTTTGGGGAAATACCTAAAAACAATATTAAGATGTTTCAAAAACTGTTTTCCACAGTTCTGAATCAAGCTCATCTGAGTGTAAATTTTTGAGGTATGACAGATCTTATTAAGTAATTTAAAAATGAAAACCAGAAATAACAGTACAAAACCAGTAAAACTCTCAGATGTCTATTTCCTTTCTATGCCTAAAAGCAAATATATGCCTTCAGTCTTTTCCCACTTCAAAATATAAAGTTCCATTATGGGACAAACCCCACTGTTTGAGCCACTGCCCAAAGCTGATACGAAAAGCATCATAGCTCCTGCACTCTTTGAGAAGTTCCTCCACAATGCCAAATCCCCTCCCTGCATCTAGACAAAGAAATAGACAAGTAATGCAATGAACATAATTATTGTACCCCCAAATCAAAGACATCCTTGCTTCTAGAAGCACTTTAAATGACATTGCTTACCTGGCATTAGAGTTAAACTTTTATGAGGCAGACCCACATCCAGAGTTTGTACCATGCTACATGTAGGTCTTGCCTACAGACTGGCTATTAAAGGCTTCAGAAAACACATTAGTGGAAGAATTGTCATCATCAAGTATGAGCTACAACAAACGTTGCCTGTGTATCCTTTGCTCACTAGCTTCCAAGAACACACTTTCATGAGAGGAAGTTTTGTCATAACTAAGTTCAGTTCCATATATGAATGCTTTCTAGATAGTCACAAACAGTTTTGCATTGTACACACCCTTAGGTTACCATTACACAGTCCTTAGCACTTTTCTGAAACCTATTGTCACTTTCTCCAACTCGTTGCGTCACTGATTTTTAATGTAAATGGAATGGTTACTGTTTCTACAGTAGACTTTTGACATTGCAGATTGGCCTTCTGTTATACCAGGCACTGACTAAACATGGAACAAATGCATGATCACTGTTTTGAATGGCTTCCAAGCTAAACAACTCCAAGAACTGTACTTCAGTTTGAACATACAAGCTCCCAGAAATTTGGGACTTATGTAAGATCTGTGCTGTGATTTTCCAGCTCATTTATGTTTGTTTACCTCTAACAATACTTTGTTATCATCCTCTTTCATATACCAGCTTTCTGACAAACAGATTAATAAAGGTTTGGGTTAATATGTTAGAAGATTTGGTAGTGTGTAGCACTGGGCCTTATGCAAGACACATCTGACTCATGAGAAATATTGTAATTACAAGTTAGACTCAAAATCCAGCTGCCTCTGGCTTGATATTTTCCAGGAGAAGAAGATGAAAGACTTGTCTGTACGTGTGGGGGTTTATGGAAGAAAGCCTAGTTTCCAAGTAGCTACTTCCAAAGTAAGTGTAATCCATACAAAAAGCCTGGGTGTCTTTGTCTCCTGCACAAATTTAATGCTTCCAGCTCTTGCCAATTAGATGGTGCGCTTGCTTCCACTCTTTCTTGTAAAACCCATGAGCTAATGTTATAATATTCATATAAGCTTTTACTAGATTACTTTTTAAAGTGAAATGTATGGGGGAAGGGAAGCAAGATTTCACACTAAAATTATTGAAGGTGAAAAAGAAGGAAATACGTATTCTCCTTAAATGTCTTGGATTAAAATGTAGACTTATTTTCTTTTGAAGAAGAGAGGAATTTGATTTTGATTTTAAGCCTCCTGAAGTGGCCATATGTGTATCTCAACTGTAAGATATGAAAATGAAATACAGGACAGAAGATCTAAAGCAGAAAAGAATTTTGGAGCAAGATGGTAATATTTTGAGAAGATATATATTCCAGTATTTTAAAAAGAATATTTCATTTTCTAAGAAAACAATTGTACTTTTTCAAAACCTCAACCTTTAAAATGGATGAAGTTTATGTAATGATTTAGACTATTCAGTGTTTGATATAGAGACAATTTTTTCCTTGACAGAAATTTGCTGAAAGTGTAAAGGAGAAAATTGCCAGGACCTATAAAGCACATGGTTGATTTTAAGTATATTATAAGTATATGGAAGAAATTAAATATATGTATATATGGAAAAGAGGTAAAAAAAAACCAAAGGAAATGGTCCTATAAAGAGGATAACAGATGGTTCCAATTGATCAGAAAGCTGGATAGGATTTCTTTTCAATCAGTTTTTTATAATTTCTAAGAATTATTTCCTTAGTTTATTTATTGTGGATGCTAATTGTCTGATTTTATACATCAGTTACTAGATGTTTGACTTAATTAAGTGGTAAGACAAGACATCTGTTGACTATCTTTGATATTTGTAAATAACTAGACATAATACAGAATGAAGATACTAAATTAGCAGAAAAGAAAAATGTGATAAGAAGGCAATGCCACTTGTTAAATTTACTCTTTTCCGCTTCCCTGGGTGATATATCACAGAAAGGTTGTCTGAGCTGTCATTGTGGCATCACTAAGAGGATGTACACATCTTCCATTCAAATTACCTTTCAAATCAATCACCCTCATCAGTCTGCTATCTTCATCTGATGGCTGTAGGACAAATGTTTTGGCTTATAGGTAGGAAATGTTAGCATTTGAAAGAGCTCTGAATAAAAAAGTTCAATGGTTAACTTTGATAAATTGTGTTACTAAAGGACAGTAAATAATACGCTTGCTGAAATACTTCATGCAACTGGTTTGCAATTTCTGAAATAAAAAGGATGTGCTATAATTCCCCCACCACCCCACCCCATCCCCACCAACTGAGGAAAAAACATGTCCCTGAAAAACCTAGAATAAATGCTTCCTGGGTTTTCCCAGAGACGTATTGTTCAAAAATGAACTAACATGACGCACACGTGTGTTGGTTACAGAACTGCTTTCTGAATCTTAAATTACTTGGTTTATCTGAAAGACTGAATTTTCCCACCATGGTGTGTGTCTGTGTGTGTGTAGAAAAGTCTGTTATGTTCTAGTGAGATTAAACTATAAATCAAAAGCCTGGGATTTTAATAACACATTAAATAGTCCTTATGCCCTTAGTACTTCATAATTGTGAGTTAAATAACAGCTTCAAATATTTTCTGTGGTATTTTCATTTTTTTTATACAGTAGCTTTTAAAATATGATAAATGATACTCAGCCTCAAATACATTGTAAATACTGTGTCCATATTATCCATATACATTTTAGAATTTTATAATCTTGCTTTAACACATATGGTATTATCAATTACTTACAGTATTTTAATATAGTGTAACATTTCTTTAAATGACATACAATTTATACTGGATGTCACTAGCCTCTAGACTACCTTGGCACATATTTATGTATTTCAGCTACAATTCATCACTTTGTGAAAAACATTTTTTATAATAGAAAATAATGACACAAAAATCATCTACTCTTATACACTGGTATAGTATGATATACCTTCCTGATATCTTAGTGTATTATATGAAGCCAGTCTGCAGAGCCAAGCCTTTGAAATATGATTTAAAACAGAATTTATAATGTCACAGAATTACATAAAACTGTGTGAAATTGTGCAGATAATCATTTAAATCTCCCTACATGAAAAGATAATTGCTCCAGAAATTAACTGTACCTGGGGTTCATTCATTTGGTCATGGCTAGTTTCTTATATAGTGATGATTTGATATTACAGCTAATTAAGATCAGGTCAGAGTTGCTGAAGGTCAGACATTAATGCACAGGATCATTGAAATGATAATTATAAACAGATTAGGAAGCTACGGTCTTTTATAAAGGGTTATTAGATAATTACTGTGAGAGTGTACGGCTTACTGTAATAATGGATTATCGACTACTTACAGCGTTTTAAGGGTGAGAGTATATTACTTCCTCAAGGACTAAGAGGAATAATGTTGTTGGAACTCAGGGCTCTGTAAATAAAATAGCTCAAATTGCTTTTCCATTTTCTTCTACAGAATATGTTCCCCTGTTGGAATAAACTGTATCATTTTATCTCAGTGAGACTTTAAATGGGGAAAGTCCTTCACTTTTTTTTTCCCCCCATTTTGAAAAAGAAGAAAATGAATTTTAAATTTAAAGATTTTATTCTATTTTGAGTACATATCTAAGGGTTCCAGAAGCTTTACAAACAGCAATAGAATGGGAACAATAAACATTTAACAATGTTTCAAGGAACAGGAAAATATTAACTTGAAACTTACTGATGTAGCAATTGCACGCTTCCTTCTCTTGTTGCTATGACTTTTATTATGACATATTTTATACAAATAAAAAATCACAGGCTAAATAACTAAATAATCAAATAATTATCATATATCTGTAGAATACCTTAACCTACTACTAGCTGGTTTCCATTTCATTTGGAGCTTTGTGCATCAGAGCATGACCTATAAATCGGTAAGGGGGAAAGAGGACTTGAAAAGAGCTTCTGGAAAGATAGTGTCATTTAAATACTGCAGAAGACACAGACAGGTTCCAAAAGTTGCTAGTGTAAAGGAAAAGGGAAGTAATTTATGCCACGTATGGTGACAGTGACTGTATGACCAAAAAAGTAAAACAAGTATGACGGACACCTGTGTAGTTTCCTTTGAAAATAAGACTGGTTTTGTTGTGTAGTCCTTTTATGAGGAACAAAAGATAACCTTTGGAGAGAAAGTACTTAATTCTCCTGGACAAAAATTGTCGTATATAATAGCAATGTTGAGCTGTACATGGGAAAGGATTTGTTTAGCCCAATCTTTTCTACAGAGGGAAGAACAAGACACATGAATATGTGGCTTCCCAGGTGGATCCTACAGCTGGACTGAAGCAGATGGAAAAGCTCCAAGGGGACTGAATGGCACTGGCAATGGGGAAATCAAATCACTTACACTTGCAGAACCCTGAAAGTATTTTGGCACCTGCAGTGGAGTAGAAGCAAGAACAGAAAGGGTGCTTTTCTTGCCCAAAACTATAAGAAGAGATCTCCACCATCTGATTCCCCCCATATCTTTTGCCATCAGTGGTAAGAGATGGGCTGTTATTTTCTGCTGTGCCTTAGGATATGATGCAGTACTGAGCCAGGATTTCAGCACAGGAGACAGGAAAGTTCCCTCTGAAATTTGGGAAGAAGCAAGTTGGGAGGAACTTTGAGTCACTGTTTTATCACCTTTCCTAGGAGACAGCTGCATTCTGGACCAGTTTCATTGAGGCCAGAATCAAACACTTCTGTCTGTTCTAAAAGCCTTTAAAAATGTCAACCTGTGTCGAACATGAACTGATCCCTGACCTCCACTCCTCTTATATCCTCAAAATAAGGGATCAAACTTTGCCCAGTGTTACTCCTAAAAAAATTGTAGGTATTCAACTGTAAAGGCAAGCATTAGTAATCATTTGACATTTAGCCTAACTTTGTCATACAGGACCAATATAACCTGCTAACATCAAATATACTCAAGGTGATTCAATTCTCATTTGCATATGTCTGAGGTTAGCCTGTCCTCTACCTTTTCAATCGAGGGATGTAAATCTTGCACCATTTCCATATAAACACAAGAGTTAGCCAGATCTACTGGGCCATATCCTACATCTTCTATTGAGCATCTTGGGGCTGCTTGGCACAATGGATGAAGGAAAAGTCTCAAGAATATAATACAGGTATAACAGCACCTCTCCTGGTTTAGGGGGAGCCCATCACTTTGCTCCCCTCATCTCTTCATGTGACAGAATACCTGGTACACCAGTCTGATTTTAACAGAATAACAAAAGTGAAGAGGTCCTAGAATGCCTGTGTGCAGATTTACATGTCTGTATGTGAAAGAATGGGGCATATTAAGGCCTCCAGGACAACATCCCACACTATCTTTTTTACACAAAAAGCTAATATTTCTGTTACAGAATTGATATTTATTATATTTAATACTGAAAAATAAATACTCGTGTCCCACTGCTTTTGAATGTTGCTGCAAAATGCATATTTTACAGTTCTCCTTACTACACATTGTCTACTTCTAATCTTAAAATTATTTTAAGTTTATAAGCATAAGCAGTAACTAAATTTGTTCAGTTGTTGAAAATAGCAACATACTGATTTTCTGCTCTATCTATCATGGCTGAAATACTTTATAATTTACTGACTGTCGTTTGCCTACTGTAAATCAGTTGATTATAGGTGCTGAATTGTGGTGGCAGCAAAACTCCACATTATTTTTTTGTGTTGTTGTGTAAATCTATAGCTAGCTTTAAAGAGCTGCAATGAAAAAATCTGACTTTTCTTTAAAGGAATTAATCAGAACAAAACAGATATCTGATCTTTATCATGTTGAGCTTTTTTCTAGGGCTTATTCCAAACATGTTTTAAAACAAAAGCACTTTACCTTAAAGGAGGAATCTAATTATAGGAGATACCTTAGATGAAGCTTTCTGTGTGTTTGTGAGTCAGAGAGGTTTAATTGAAGAGAGACTTTTGTTTGTTGCTATTCAATCACTGAGACTACACTTGTACAATGGAGGTGTTGAAAGAAGATTTACACAATCATAACGTTATACCATCTCTTTGTTCAAGCTTTTGTGGAAGAAAATTACATACATCTCAACAGTTCTCAAAGATTAAATCTATAGTTTAAATTTGCTATTTGAACCTTGTATTCAAAACAGCATTCCACAATTAGTGAGCCATGCTGTGTGGCCTGGGGTTAAACTAAGTAAGAAATAGGGCAAGGGGTGCCTAGGACCAGTGTTTTTAGGTAAGGTGTGTAAATAATGGTGCTTTGATATTGCAGTTCTCAGCCTATACAGGGCTCATTCATATGTGTCCATTTTTGACAGTTGTGCAGGTCAGAAAAGATTCTTTTTTTGTGGGTGAAAAGTGGCAGCACTTACGAACAGCATTACTGCCTGTCAAAGCCAAGAAGAAAATCCAGGATGCTTGGATCTTCCCTGTCTTTCTTGCCTTGCATGAATGATACTAAGATGGCCATGGAGAGATAGAAAAACAACTCTTTTTGAAGCTAAACGAAGAAAAAAAAATAGTGCTGAATATTCGCCACAACTTGCAAGCCCTAAAGTACATTGGCTATATGTCAGTTTTATCTGTTTGTAGTCAGTGAAGACTGGAATATACTTTTCCTGAGACAAGAGAGAAGTGGGGATGGAGAAAAAGAGGGAGAAGCAGGAGCAGAGGGACACTTGCAGACAGTGAAATGTTAAAAGGTATTCAGGAACTCCATGTTACACTGAATGATTCTGGAGGATCTCACAAGTTCTGACAAAAATCTCTGAAAAACAGTACATTTCATGTCTTTAGGGTGGGTGACCAGACAGTAGTCTATTTTTGCCTCTGATATTTATTCCTATTAATAAGGCAATATACTATTTCTTTAATAGACATTGCACACATAATTGACTTATTTATAACTAGCTACTGCTGACGTATGTAATTGAAAGGGCCTTTTATTATAATGCTGATGTATTTATCCCATCTCAGCAATTGCAAAACTCTCATAAGAATCCCTAAACACACAGTCTATGAATATTTGAGTTTGTATTCGTATGCGTGTACACATTATATATATATATATATATAAATATATATATATAATGATTTCCTGAATAGTAAAAGACTGGACAGAGTTTAGGGTCTGCCAGAGAAAGTGAATAGGCAATTTCTCTGCGCACAGAGTTACCAGGAAGCAATGGTGAGCAATGACTTAAAGCAATTAAAGCAATGACTTTGCCCACTCTCTTTTTCACTGTAAGAAAATGTAAGTCACAGACTGGTTTAAAGATGAGGTTGAAAAGGTTTGCCTGTTTTCCGTTGGACCCAACAGGATACTTCATCCACTAGCTATGGTAATACAGCGAATGATGTTGACACTTCAAATCATTCAAAACACATGACTAAGACTCTCAAGAAACAAGATTTCAAACGAATCTCCTTTTGGAATTTTTGTTTTACTTCTGTGGGTTTTTTCTTTTTTTTTGGTCTTTGGTTTGGTTTGGTTTTTTTCTTGGTTGTTTGTTTCTTGGTTTATTTGTTTTTTTATTTGTTTTATTCGAGAAAGCTACCTGCTTTGTAGCTTTTGCACAAATATTTCCACTGCCATGATTCTGACTTTTTTTTCTATTCCTGAAAATGAAATTCATAATGTATTTTGTTAGAAGTTAGAGCACGGATGAATGAATGGAGACAGAGAGCTAGGAAGGGAATTGGAGGACAGAAATAAGATATAAGGTGAGGAAGAAAAGCTGAAATAGGCTGGGAAAGTAAGATAAAAGTGAAAAAAATTTGAAAGTTAGAACAACCTGCTGAAGTTAGACAAACACACCTAAAATTCTACAGGGATTTACATCTTTATACAGTTGCTGAGCAGCAGTGTAAATTATCAAGCCAAATGTACCTGTCTACATACCACCACCTATTCGTCTTTCTTTCTGTGACAAGAGAAGCACCAGCATACTAGCATGCTAGCATACTGTACTGATGCTCGAGAAATCTTGGATTTCTTTTAATGATTTTTTAATTTTTTTTTCCAATGGAAAAATGTTATCTTGTCAAAACTGTCACCATTCGTTTGCATGCATGAGTTTAACCACAATGAATTTTAGAGTCTATGAAAAAAATTCATATTCAAAAAGAAAAAAATATAATTAAGGTTTTTCTTTTTTTTTTTTGGAGGGGGGAGGGTGAGAGGGGGAGGGTTTTTTTTTGTTTTTGTTTTGTTTTGTTTTAGTGTTTCTTTTTATTTGTTTGATTTTTTCCAAAATGACTGAAACCTTTAGATATCAGAAATTCTCAGGGGATGGAGAAATTTTTTTTGTGGTTACCCTGAAGTATTAAGTCAACAAGGTATCCAGGGAAAATAAAATCTGTAACCATAGCTCAAAAGGGGAGATAATGTATTCCGAATAGTCCCAAATGTACAAGGGCATTGTGTGATGAAGATCCTAGAAGTACCTCTGTCCAAAACGTAAAGGATGTAGTGTGTGAAAACTGTGATTCACATTCTAATTTCAGAGGGAATCTTTTCCTGGTCTCTGCTTTTTTTTGGAGTTCCCATTTATCATTCATTTAGACCCTGATACCCCTGATAATTCCTGCTTTGTTGCATCTAATGGAACAGTTAGAGAAGTCCATTCACAATAAAAATGTGCTGAACAGGCATCTGTGAAGTATAGTGCTGCCGAGTGGAAGATTCCTTCCATTTGTAAATCAGCAAAAAGGATAATTTTTTTTTTTCACGTGGGTCAGAGACATGACATAGTAGAAGTAAAAGGACCTAAACTGATAGGTGCTCTTCCCTCTGTCACCTAAAATGTAGTCCAGCTTGGCATCCCTCACAGTGCAGTAGGGTAACCCAGATAAGTGCACAAGTTGGATGAAAAATGAAAAAAAAATGAAGAGCAGTCCATTTTGGGGTTTAATTTCTTTTTTCTTTTTTTTTAATTATTAAACCTAGAATGAATTTCAGGAAATGGTTAAACTTACTTGTTCAGATTCAGGCTTCCTTTTTTTTCTAAATAAGTTTAGCTTCTTTTTTAAAAAAGACTCTTGCTCTTTTTTAAGGTGTTTTCTGTGTCTGTTTCTGACTAACCTCACAGCTCAGTAGAAAACTTTGGAGCATATAAATCCTGTAAGATATTGTGATATGTTTCAAATTGTTCACTTTCAAAGGCCATAAAACTGTATTTCAGGACAATCATCACACACAAATGTTCAGTTTCCCTGGAACGGAATTCATTATTAGCAAGCCATTCACTAGTGCATAAACACTTTCACCCTTTTCTTTAAACTGTTAGAAAAAGATGTTATATTTCAACCTCCTCATTCTCATTCATTACAAAACTGAGTTATAAATATGTTTATAAGTAAATTGTATGCCTATCTAGAAATGCCTTGATATTTTGATGAAAGTAAGAAATTGATTCTCCTTCCTTGCCTTAACTAAGTCAGTGCTTACTGCTCAGTGGAACAAATCTTAAGGTTAACCTCAACAGAAGTCAATCAATACATCTTTATTATTCTGTGTATGTGTGTAAAACATCAAAGACTAACTGACAAGAGACAGCTAACATTTCACTTCTAGGACAAGAACCTGTGAAACCTTTCTGTATGGCTAATGACTGAATCTTAAATAATTTTAACCTCTTCTCATATTTCAGTGTGTGAAGAGCTCAAAATTTGAAGTGCGTGTAAGAAGGAACCAGAAAATAATGTGAGTGCAGGAAAAATGAAACACCAAAGATATCTTGATAAATTTATAGAACTTTTATAACTGTCTTTCACTATGTGGTTCTTAATTGTATCAGCTGCCTTTTGTAATCATGTGATCCTAGGTGACATTTATATTATTCAGGCTGTCTGATTTTCTTATTTGATGAAACATCTCTAGTTGTTTCAGAGGAAGAAGCTGGTCTTCAGTGCCTGCTTTCAATTTCCATAGTATATTGTACATATACATACAGTTGAAAGAACAGCTTTCCAAATGTTTGAAATAAGGCTGCCTTTTTTGGCAGCTTAAATGGGAAATAAATGAAAACCTTGTCTCATAAAATATACAGCAACTGCCTATGTTAATTTGTTATGTCATTAGCATCATTTCATAAGACAGTTACTCTATAAATAAGTTGATTTAATAGGAACATTCTTACATTGCAAAAATATAAGAGCTTTTTACAATCATACTTAAGTATTCACTAAGCATTGTTATCTTGTATTTTCCCTAATTCTCTTTTCAAAGTGTACTTAAATGTTCAAAATAAAATTATTCAACTGTGGTTGGTTTTTTTTGTTGTTGTTTGTTTGTTTTTTGTTTTTTGGTTTTTTTTATTACAGGAAAGTGAAGTAAATGTAAAAAAGTAATTGATTTAAGAAAAAAAAGTTCACAAGGATTGAGAATGTTGTAATCACGTCAGCTCTTTTGGTGTTACCTGTTCCTACAAAGATTTCTGAATTTACCCTTTAATATTTGCATATTAATATGTACAGTAAAATCACTTTGAAACTTTATCAGGGTGACGTAAATGGCCTGGTTTTTATAGATCAGATTTATTCCACTGAAGCTATAGAATGAAGACCTCCTACCATTGCATTTGAATTTGGTGAGGACATTTTACATTTCAGGGTGATAAAAATTTTAAAGGAATGCATATTTGTAGTTCAGAGAGCTAGAGCTGTTACTAATTTATAGAATCATAAAGGTGACAATGACTACCTAATCTAAATGAAAATAGTTACTACTGTTTACTATGTAATTCAAGTCAATAAGTCTCAAGATACTTAATTATAAGATATCAGAATCTCTTCAGTTTAATTATGTTAAAATACTTTATACTCTGAAGGTGTAAGCATGACCAAAAATGATCATGAACATCTTCTCTGTCACTGATGGTTGTGGGAAGAGGTGAGTGGGAAGGGAAGAAAATCACCACAGGTGGGAAAAGTAGGATTGCTTAAATAAATATGTAGTCTGTATTTGGATGTAGCAGACACTCATTAAGTAAGGAGGCATTTTACTAAACAGTCTTCTGTTTCAGCCAAGTAAAAACAAGTTTAAGAGAAATTGTGGTGGGTTAACCTTGGCTAACAGCTAAACTTTTATCTAGCTGCTCTGTCACTCCAGCCGCAGTGGTCTCGCACAGGGAGAAAATAAAAAGAATGAGAACACACTGACAAAAGCAAGATGAAAATATCATGGAAATGCTCATTTGCTTATACTACAAACAAGAAAACATTCAGAAGTTATACTAACTATTTTGCTATCTCAAAGGTGTTAGCAAGTTTTCAACAATGACTTTGAAGGGACCATGACATGCATTTTTATTCTGATCCTCAGATAGACCTTCCCACTATTATTAGAGTCCAGATGACAACTGAAATATTTTACTGAGAAATGTGAATGGTGCAGACTGCACTGATAGTTTGGTCTTCAAGCTGAAGCAGGGGAAAATGTCTATAGTGTGGGGGTACCTGCGGGAAGAGTAAAATTGGTAGACTGAAGGCCAAGCAGAAGTACAAGTCTTCACCTAACAGCAACAACATATATGGGAAATTCATGGCAGGATGAGCAGAAGTAGATATCATTCCTACCCAACCACGAAGATGATCAAAGCTCAATTGAAATGGAGCACTAAACAATGTAGAGAAATGTGTGACTAATTAGTTCTAATTATTTCCCAAAACTAACACCTAATCATGCTGCTATGCAAAGCTGTCCGGTGAAATGAGTAAAAATGTATTGAGAATTATCTAAGTGAAGGTTAAGGAGCTTATTTGGAAGATGTTATGGCAATAAACATAAAACCAGGTTGATAATGAATATCTTCAATGGAGATGTTGACAAAACTATTGTAAAATTAAGGAAAGTAAACTAAAGACCATAAGTTCCCATGTCAAGTAACACTGCAGAGCTATTCAGTAAAGGAGAAAAAGTACAACTTGGCCTAAATACAAATGCAAAAAAAAAGCTTACAAGATTACAGAAAAGGAACGCTTTAATTGACATCAACCACATATAGATTAATGTTGCTGTCATATGGGACTTACTAACCCATCTCAAAAGCACGTATCTCAGTTCTGCACACTGAACACAAATCTGGGGCAGCTGAGATGCTTGTATACATGTTCTCTTGACCATCTAGTAAGTGAACTTTGATATGGAGCTAAATCCAGAACTGATTTGTGTATGTCAGTCTAATCATTAGAAAACATAAACCATTAACTGTGGATTATGATTGTCAGAACTGCTGAGGATAGGAAGTCAGAGGAAATAATTAAGTTTACTATTATGAGGTGACTACTAGTCATATTCCTAGCCATTCTACTACATTAGCAAGGGGAAGCTTTTTACACTATTTGCACTTTGTGAAAATAGGTGACGATAGTGATCCCTGGGTTTGGGATTATGTCATGGGTCATTAAAATTGTTGCCTTTTTTAGAAACAATTTAAACATTAAATAAACATTTAAAAGTTGGGAAACCTTAGACAAATACATATGCTTCAAATCAGATTCCAATGAGGATGTGACATCAAAAGCGTTACAGTTTTTTGACATGGTTTGATAGTATGGGTCACGCCTAGCAAGAGAACATATTTGCTGATACAGAGGAAAATCTGTTTTCCTGGAAAAAAGCAGGACAACTAAGGTGGAAAACAAAAGCAGGTCTATGCCTTTGCACGCTTCTGTAAACTAATCCCAAGCGAGGTGTGTGCTGTTGTATTGGTGCTGGACAGTAGAGGGCACTGCTTATTTGTTCTGAAATGAAGGGGAAAACGGGCACTCTTGAACGCGTGTAGCTTCGTGGTGTACCCTGCCCCTGGGGCCATGCTTGGCTGTTGCAATCTTTTTTCCTGTGCAGTCCTTCAGATTACCAGAAGTTGATGCACACTTCCATTGGGCAGGACAAATTGGTGATAAAAAAGAAATCCCTCTGTCTCCCACATCAGTACGTATCGTTTCTGCAGCTCCAAGGCATGCCTACAATCCCTTATAGTACTTGGATCCGTGTTGTAAAACAATGAACTTGTAATTTGCAGTACAGCTTTATGAGGAATGAGTGTTGCTGCTTTTACATTGTCTTGGAGCAGAAACCAGCATGTACTCTCTACTCACTCTTTGCAGCTGTTAAATATTGTTTCATATATGTTCATTTTTTTCTTCCCTTGTCTAAAGGACTCACCTTACCTGAATGCTTTAAGTTTTGTCAGCACAGACTTGGTCTGAGAAAATGTTGTAAGGAAGCTTTGAGAGATCTGGGAAGCTAAAATGCTCATAAAACATAGCATATGATATAATTATAGTAGCACACCGCATGAGGGAGCACATATTGCTTAAATTGGGCTTTCTGTAACTGTTGCATCTTGGCTGGATTTAGAAAAGTTTTGGAGATAGAGCAGAGGCTGAGGAACCTGGCAATGATTCTACCCGGCAAAGCTGTAAGTTTGGGAAACACTTAACATACAAGGAAAACTATGCTGTTGATGAGAATTTGCACAAAACCTGAAAATTATTATCATCCTGTGATAGAAATGCAAGCTTTGGGGAAATGATAGACATTATCTTCTAGCATTGTGATAGATCCCAATCTAAAATATGCGATGTGTCCAGAAGAGTCGATTCTGTTTTGGACATGAATAGTTGCAGTCATAGGTGCTCTGTAGAAATGCACTGTTAATGTTTTTGCTATGCTGGTGAAAAAGAAAAAAAAAAAATCTTCCAAAATCCTACATGTGTGCACCAAATCACGCTACTGAAGTAACATTATCACTTTATTTGTTTTATCTGTCCAGTGGATCAGTATCAAATGCATGCCTGAATTTAATTCTCTCTAAAGATTACAGATTCCTGTGTGGTTTTGTGTGAGAACATAGACCTTGTAGAATAAGTAGTCCAGTAAGTGTAAAAATGCTGTGTACATATGTAAGTGTATTTTCCAACTAGTACTTCTGAAGACCGATATCCGTTACTGACTGGAGGCAGCCTGGACTCCGGGATTGCCAGGATGACACTGGTACCCTTGTAAAGGTTGCTGAAGGTCATGAGAGCATACACAGGCATACAGTCATAGAAACATAGAATGGTTTGGGTTGGAGGGGACTTTAAAGACATCTAGTTCCACCCCCGCTGCCATGGGCAGGGCGAACTTTCACCAGGTCAGGCTGCTCAAAGTCCCATCCAACCTGGTCTTGGATGAAATATCAGTTCTACCAGGCTGAAACAAACTGTTCTCAAAAATGTCTCTACAGGGAAACAGGCACACCCTTCTTGTAGGGGAATGAGGAATAGAGAATAGTGTTTCAAACAAAAGTAGAACCTGGTCCAAATGTTTTTTCTGCAATTACATTCATTACAAGAATACCGGTGAAGCTGGAGTGGGTCCAGAAAAGGGTAGCATAGCTAGTGATGGGTGTGGAGAATAAATATCATGAGGAACGGCTGAGAGAAATGGGGTTGTTTAGTCTGAAGAAGAAAAAACCTCAGAGGGGGATCTTATGGCTCTCTACAACTACCTGAAAGGAAGTTGTAGTGAGGTGGGTCTTGATCTCTTCTCCCAAGTTACAAGTGATAACACAAGAGAAAATGGCTTCAAGCTGCTTCAGGGGAAGTAGGAAAAATTTCTTCAGGAATTGGAACAGGCTGCCCAGGAAAGTGGTGTCACTGTCCCTGAAGTTTTCAAAAACTGTGTGGATGAGGCCCTCAATGATATGGTTTAGTGGTGGTCATGGCAGTGCTGGGGTAATGGTTGGACTTGATGATCTTACAGGTTTTTTCCAACCTAGCTGATTCTATGCCTCTATGATTCTATGATTTAACTGTATTTAGTGTTCTGGCTGGAAACTATATACCAATTACACTGAGTTGGAGCTCCCTTTGGCATCTCTTCATGGACCTACTTGACCATCCTGGACTAGTGTCCTCTAGTTTCTATGGATGAAAAAGATTCTCTGAACATAGTCACCCAAGACTGTAAAATTATTAGGTTCCATGTTAACTATACATGTAATGACTGGAGGCATTGACTAGGAACTATTTTTTTACCAGTAATCATAACTGTTCTAAAGGGATCATTATGTTTGTTTTACAGAGAAAGTAGTTGTTGTGGTTTAAGCCCAGGCAGCAACCCAGAACCATGCAGCCACTCGCTCACTTCCCCACCTTTCCTCCCCCTCTCCCGGAGGAATGGACAGGAGAATCAAAAGAATGTAACTCCCATGGGCTGAGATAAGAACAGTCCAGTAACTAAAGTATAACACAAAACCAATGCTGCTACCACCAATAATAATAAGGTAAGGGAAATAACAAGGGAAGAGAATACAACTGCTTACCACCGACCGGCCGATGCCCAGCCCGACCTGAGCAGTGATCTAGCCCTTCTGGGTAACTGCCCCCAGTTTATATGCTGGGCATGACGTGCTGTGGTACGGAATGCCTCTTTGGCTAGTTTGGGTCAGGTGTCCTGTCTCTGCTTCCTTCCAGCTTCCCCTCCTCCCTGGAAGAGCATGAGACTCAGAAAGTCCTTGGTCAGACTAAACATTACTAAGCAGCAACTAAAAGCATCAGTGTTATCAGTGCTGTTCCCAGGCTGAAAGTCAAAACCACAGCACTGCACCAGCTACTAAGAAGGATAAAAATTACTGCTACTGCTGAACCCAGGACAGTAGTTAGTAAAAAAAAATATGGGGAGAAGAATGAGCACAAGAAAGTCCTTATTTGCATATTGGCTGCTCAAAAAAATTGAAGTCCTGCTATGGAAGTCACAGATTCAAAATGGCCCTAGATAAGCTGATAATAGAATGAGAAAATAAGGACTCAGAAGGGTAGGGACTTGAATTAACATAGAGCTGCTGAGATTCCTTCTGCTCTCATATGACAAGAGTTATATTCCAAGAACAAAATATATAAGACCAAAAAATCACTTTGAGTGCTTGTTCTTCAGTAGGCACTTCACCAGAAGACTGTAATGCAAAGGCACTTATTGCATTTACAGAATTCTAAATTTAAAGCTATTTTCCTAACATGTCTATGTTATCAGAAAATAAGTGAAGCCTTGACAGTTATGTTCTGAAAAATACTGAACAAATTGGCGAACAGTTCCCTCTTCCATACATCATATGACAGACAGCTATGAACTAGATATGTGGTGTGATGTACTCATTTGTTGAGCTGAAGAGAACAGAGGAAAAAATATCATGCAGCCTGATGAAATGTTAGATCAAAATTCTGACTCAAAGGTAGACAGTGGTTGCTATAATAGGATATTCAGATTTAAGGAATTCTAAACCCATGTGTTACTTTCTAGTAGCCCTTTAACATGAGCAATGCCATGAAGTGATACAACAGTCTGCTCTTCCCAAGAGTCATCAAACCTCTCAATTCATACTGCCAATCCATTTGACAAGTGTAGCACTTGAGTGTCCTGAAGCAACCATTTTGATAAACAATTTCAGAAAATTCCAGAAACAGCATTTATATCTATGTGCTAATTTACAATTTCAATAAAGATAGCACAAACCATTTTATTTGTATACAGTTGTCAAGCTAACTGAAAAGTGGGGTACATCAGTATAACTTTGAAATAGAGTTTACAGATGACTAATGTGAAAGGAAAACCTTTACTACAGATTTTCCTTCATTTGACATCTTCTGAATTGCTGTTTTGAGCAAAGCTCTTTAGCTATTACAGCTTTGCTCAAAACAGCAATTCAGAAGATGCCAAATGAATTTATATATGGAAAGAGATGTGCTAAATATTGTTAGGTTATGGATGCCTAAGGCTATAACATGAGTCCAGATGGCTGAAGTTCAACAGATGCCACAGAACTACAGAACTTGCATAAATATGTGATGTCAAGTGTGGGAAATCAGAGTGACGTTTGTCTGTGCAAGTATGAAAGCCTGAGTATTTTATGAAAAAAAAAATCAGGAAAATTTGAGTTCCTAGTCTTTTACAGTTGTGTTAAAATAAAAAGGATGACCGTATTCTATGTCTCTATCCTATCTATCAGATAGTTATGGAAGGTTTCCTGCAGGTACTTGCAAGATATTTCAGAATACCTATTGTAAAATATTAAAGATATTTTTTGTTATCTCCAATCTAATGGGTTTTCAAAGATTGATGTCAGAATAGGAAACATACCAAAAAGGCTATGTAGTCATATTCACTTCTCAAGATAGCTCTGCTGAAACATAGGGTTTTGCAGTAATATTTTCTTCAGTAGAAAAGAATAAACATGCTTGTACTGTGAGAAAAGCTGTGCCAAAGTTTT
This sequence comes from Neopsephotus bourkii, assembly GCF_033783945.1. Taxonomy (NCBI): domain Eukaryota; kingdom Metazoa; phylum Chordata; class Aves; order Psittaciformes; family Psittacidae; genus Neopsephotus; species Neopsephotus bourkii. The sequence goes on along the minus strand of NW_026901092.1, from coordinate 2,246,085 downwards.
GGGACCTCCAGACGTATCAGGTGGCAGAGTCTGAAATAAGAAGCTAAATATCATGAGTGATTGGTGCAACCACCTCCCAGAAATGGTTGCTGCATATCTGTAATAAGAAACAGTGGTCATATGCAATTATGCTATCCTAAGAGATTGGTTCTGTGTTCATATCAAGTCTCCAATGCACACGGACACATTTGGCAGGGAAGCAGCCAGCACTTCATCCAAATTCCGTGAGGGAAGAATTACGAGAGGCTCTGAGAGCCTCAGGCTGATTGCCAGAGCAGGTGGAAGCAGCTGAGCCATAGTATGCATCACAACCAGACCTAATGGACCCCTGACAGCATCAGTGCTGATATCTGAAGGTGCCACAGACTAACTGAGTATCATGTGAATAATAGTTTGCTTCTTTTTAGCCAAATAAAACAATTTCAGATTCTCTTAAACAACAAGTAAAATTACTGGGGGAACATATGTTTGAGAAGCTCTGGTGGGAAGCCTAGCGGTGAGGAATTGGATGCTGATTAACGCCATCATCTAACCCTGCTGGAAAATTCCTGGGCTCTGATTATTGTGTGACACACCTTACTCACCACAAAATATTTTAGTTCCTTCACCAAAATATTTTTCAGTGTGCTATGTCTACACCTTGGTGAGATTACTGCCTCCTTTTTGTCTTTGTGAAATGCCCTTACATATTGTTCCCTGTGAAATTTATGGTTTCGTGTCTCACAGATCCATGTATTTATCTCCACTGCTACAATCTTCTACAGACAGTGTCTAGCTTCTCTAAAACTTCCTCTGTCCATTTGAGACCCTTCTTTATTTTTGCTTTTTTTGGTCAGTAACCAGGAGGAAGAAATGTTTGGCCTTTTGTGGCTGTGGGCAATTCTAATGTAAATAGTCTAAATATTAAATTGGTGATAGATGATAAAAAAAACACTTACTATCAAAGGCTATCCAACAAAAACTAGTTTGCTATACAGGCAGGATATCTGAAATACAGTTTTCAATGACCTCATAAAACAGAGTGATAGTGCAGTTATATTGTTGCAAATAATACATAATCCTCTCTCTAGAAAAGGGGTTTCATCAGTGATGTTGAATTTTTTCTTTAGGCAGTAGCCATTACATTTGGAATCAATGACTACATATCTTGACTTTTGCCATTAGTTATAATAAAACAAATATGTATGGATTTTATTTTTTTTTTACAGTGAACATTTTACAGGACATGAGTTCAACATATGTGCGGCTCCAGGCTGCATGAGCATAATCCAAGCGTAACATAGCACATTATCTCTGAAGTCTCACGTGTCCTTACTTTAAACTTCCCAGTTGGTTCTTGAAAAGCCTTGCTAAAAAGGAACTTTTGTATACAAACAATTTGAAGAAAAATGAGGATTCTTTGTTCTTACCTTGCCATAGTTTAAAAATATTTTTAAAATAGAGGAAATTATGAGGGCAGGACAAAACACTGTAGATCCTTTGTTTTGATAAGAAATGAAGACCCTTTGATGTTAATAAAAATAGAATCACAGTCATGGAGAAGTAGGCCCTCTAGCTGATAAAAAAATAATGTTTGACTAGAACTATTTAGAATGATGTTATTTTAATGAAAAAGAATTTCAGGCTGACATTTGAAAGTTAGAAAAGATGATTCCTTCTTCAATCCCCATTTTCTGTTCTTTGTTCCCTCCACTTCAAGAAAGCTTTATTTCCAGTGTTTGCTTTCTCTTTTAGAAGTGCAGTCGGAGGTAGTAAAGTTATATATTTGTAAGCCATGAACATTTACACTGTACACATTTATTGCATGGCTAATTGTTCTACTCAGATTCTGTAGTGACTTATTCCAAGGCTGAATCCTCCTCCTTAATTTTCTGCTGTGTTTTAATATTAACTGAGGTAATTTATGAGAATATTAGCTGAGTATCCATGGAAAGTCAAACAACAGCTAAGGATGGGACAGCAGAGCAAGCTGCATAGAAAAGAGCCAGCATTCTCTGTTTTCTTTGATGGAACCTCTTTTAGATTCTGTCATGCTTTCACTACCTCTGAATAGCTGAAGAATTTAGAATTTTGTCAGACATAAAGTCTGCCTACTTTATAGTAAGGAAAAGAGACAACTACTTTAAAAATAATGCCATGAATGGCACATGATGTGGTAGAGAATGAAAATGTGATGTTTTATCCATAAATATGATAGTTTCAGTAACTTCCATTAAATGCTTTTGTGCAACTGTTTGCATCATTAAGAAGATATATATATGTAAGTACTTAAAACTCAGCTATCTAAAGTGGCAATCATTAAAAAGACAAAGGCAGACTCTTCTCAAGCATGCAGAGCAAAAGAGGCAAGAGACACAAGTTGAAGCAAGAGAAATACTGACTACATATATTATGTCCTCAACATAAAAAGGGCATGGAACTGTTGGAACAAGTCCAGAGGAGGGCCACGAGAATGATCAGGGGACTGGAGCACCTCCCATAGGCTGAGAAAGTTGGGGCTGTTCAGCCTGGAGAAGAGAAGGCTGCGTGGAGACCTCATAGAAGCCTTCCAGTATCTGAAGGGGGCCTATAAGGATGCTGAGGAGGGACTCTTCATTAGGGACTGTAGTGATAGTACAAGGGGTAATGGGTTAAAACTTAAACAGGAGAAGTTTAGATTGGATATAAGGAAGAAATTCTTTCCTGTTAGGGTGGTGAGGCACTGGAATAGGTTGCCCAGGGAGGTTGTGAATGCTCCATCCCTGGCAGTGTTCAAGGCCAGGTTGGACGAGGCCCTGGGTGATATGGTTTACAGCGAGGTGTCCCTGCCCGTGGCAGGGGGTTTGTAACTTGATGATCTAAAGGTCCTTTCCAACCCTAACTATTCTATGATTCTATGATTCTATGAGTCTATGATTCTATCCTATGATTCTATGAGGAAAATAAAATTCATGGTAAAGGTGGGTAAGCAGTGGAAATGGAGATTTTTCTAAACCTGATATGAAAAGACCATGGACAACATCACCTAACTCTGAAGTTAACCTTCCTAGATGATCTCCTGAGGTCTCTGCCAACTTTTTCTGTGTCATATTTATATATGCATACTTACATAAATATATGAAGACAAACCGATAGAGTTGGGTTTTTTTCAGCCTGGAGAAAAGAAGGCTCTGGGGAGGCCTTATCGCAGCCTTTCAGTACTTACAGGGGCCTACAAGAAATCTGGAGAGGGGCTTTTTACAAGGACATGTAGTGACAGGACAAGGGATAACGGCTTTAAACTGAAACAGGGTAGGTTTAGATTAACTATTAGGAAGAAGTTCTTTACTTTAATGGTAATGAGGCCCTGGCACAGGTTGCCCAGAGAAACTGTGGCTGCACCACCCCTGGCAGTGTTCAAGGCCGGGTTGGATGGGGCTTGGAGCAAACTGACCTAATGGAAGGTGTCCCTGCCCATGTCAGGAGAATTGGAATTAGGTGATCTTTAAGATTCCTTCCAATCCAAACTATTCTATGATTCTACCACTTTACAATCCTAATTTATATATACATATATATGTATTTTATAAGATATATATTATGATATATTTTCTGCTGAAAATCCCAATAAAGAAAAGAAAGAGTAACATCATCATCTTTCAAAATGCTTAACTTGAAGAACACTCTAATAAAATGAGATATCCAACCAGGAAATCAAAGGCATGAAGAAGCTATTGAGACCTTTCAGATACATATCTACATCAGGAAAGGAAAATGTCCTTTTCATTGTTTTCTCTCAGTAGATGTTATCTACTCGTGAATTCCTTCTATTCTATTATATAGAATATATTCTATTCCTTCACACGAAATGTTATTTTGCGTGAAGGAATCACATGAAGAAAAAAAAATAAAAAGAAAAATTTTGTGTTTATAGAAAAGGAAAAGCAGATTTGGACAAGGTAGGGCCTAGAAAGACAGTCTGTCCTACCTCATAACCAAAATTGAAATTAAGTGATCTATCTTCTCCTTTTCAATCACAGGCAGTGAGGCATACTTAGCTGAATTACTCTGGAGTGTAAATGCATTTTGTCACTTCAGAAGATTTTTATTCTGCAGCCTAATGCTCAGAAATGGATTTCCTTTCCTTTTTAGTCCATTCCTCCATAATAAAAAAAACCAAAACAAAACAAAAACAACAAAATGGTTTAGAAATGGTTTTGGGTTTCAGCAAGTTGAAATCTTGAACTTTAAGCTTAAAACAATCCTTTAGAGTTCAGAAGATCAAAGTTCTGCAATTCCTGCTGTGAATCATTTTCTTCAGTTATTCTTAATTGATGAGAAATTTTTGCATCAGTTTGTTGAGAAGTGCTCCTGCTGAATCTCACATTTTTGCTATTAGGAGTGCAGCATTATTACAAGAAAGTTTTAAATAAAGCTTTTTGACTAGGCAAAAGAATGATTATCTTTTCTGAAGCTGCTTTATTGGAACTTGCTACTTTTTTTGGAACTATTTCTAGAAGGAATAAATACACCATATTTCAAAAAATATAAAAAAAGAGGTGAATTTATAAGCACTTAAGACTGACTCTTAAACTAAAGTTCCTGTATAGTCTCACACACATGCTCATAGTATATAATTCTGCATCTCTTACAAGTGTAATGCCTCATTACCTGAGTCATACCCTGGATGAAGACCACCTGAATGATGCTAGACTCAGGCAACACAGAGTGGAAAGAGGGAAATATTTATTAATATAAATCACAAGTAAGGCCATCTGTCCTGCAATTGTCAAGGCAGTAGACTGCCTCAGGCTCCTCCTGGGCTCTTCATCACTACCAGCTACCTGAATAGTAACAGCTGCTGCACTTTCTTTCATCTGTGGATAGTGAGGAGGCAGTATTCCAGCTTGTCAGATGCTAATGTGCCCACAGTGAGCCATATATTTTTTATCTTTTGAGTCAGGGTATTACAGTAACACACTTCACATGGGAATACATTCCTATATATAGAAAAATTTCTAATGTTTTAACATTTAATACTGCACTTCAACAAGACACTTTCTTTCATTAAAAGCTGACTGTTCTTTAGTTATCAAATCAAATTTCAGGTCTTAGTTCTTGGTCTTCAAAGCTCTCAAGAGAGCAGATAAATTTAACAATATAAACATTATAATCATAATAGGGCTAGAAGGTTACATGAAGAGATCATCTAATCCATCCTTCCTGCCAGAAGGCATAATCAACAAGGCCAATATCACCTCAGGTATATACTGGTCCAAGGAGGATTTTCCCAGACTGCCCAGACAACCTGTTCCAATGCTTCTAACCTTTTATCACTAAAAAAATCATATTAGTAACCTAAATCTTCCCTGTTGCAATTGAAATCCATTATTTCCTGTCCTATCCAACTTGAACATGGAAAACAGATTTTTCCTTTCCTTCCTGAAGCATCCTTTTCCATAGTTTTCATGACTTTCTATCTTAAATCTCTTCTTCAGGTTAAACAACCCTATCTCAAGTCATTCCATATAAGCCTTCACATTAATCTCAGTGCTGTCTCTTTCAGATTTCTTTCAGTTAGCTGAAAACTGAACACAATGGTACAAGTAATGTTTTAACTTCTGAATAGAGCAATTAAAAAGGCTGAAATAATCAAAAATGCAGACAGAGAAAATGATCTTTGCATCTTAACTCTGTGTATTAGTAAGGTAATACAAAAGACAGATGAAAAGATGTTGTGAAAGTTGAGATACAAGGTAGTAAAAACATGAACAAAAGTGGAAGGACATGTTAGACAAGACATACTGAAAGACGTCATAAACCAAAAGCTATCTGAATCTGAAGTGCTTAATGAGAGAGCAAGATCAGAGATGGCACAAGTAGCTGTGATACAGAGAAAGGTCATAGCCACAACAATCCCTAACCACTGTGAAAGGAAATAGCAGAGGACCTGAAGTAAAAAGAATAAATGATTAGGAGTCTGCTTTAGCCATGATAAGTTTCAGGTGATGTGTAGGTATCCATAGAAAACATTAGAGACACAGTTATGACAGGAACTGAGAAATGGGCAGAGAGATCTGAACCTTGCTTCTGAAATGTAAAATCATAGCCATCAGTTCCCTTCACCACCTTTTTTTTTTTTTTTCTTCATGTGTTGTTACTGGAGCTAGAAGAAACAGAAATGTAGCTGTATTTCTAAAAACAATGTGGCCTAATTCCTATGGGGACCTATAAAAAGTGCATGGCTGGCTTTGTCCAGAGCACTCAGTGGACTCGACATTCCCTCCATCCCTTTAAAGTCACCTTGAGAAGTTAATGCTTACTGTGAACTGCTTCAGGTTTCAGTTTTACAAGGTACCAAAGGCAATGATGATGATGATTTAAAATACAGTAGTCTATCTTGCTGAAGAATTTCACAGGTCAAAGGTTATCATTTCTTGAAAGGAAGACTAACTGATAACCAGAAAGAGTCACAGTATCACAGTATGCTAGAGATTGGAAGGGACCTCAAAAGATCATCTCGTCCAATCCCCCTGCCGGAGCAGGAACACCTAGATAAGGTTACACAGGAACGTGTCCAGGTGGGCTTTGAATGTCTCCAAAGAAGGAGATTCCACAACCTCCCTGGGCAGCCTGTTCCAGTGTTCCGTCACCCTCACTGAGAAGAAGTTTCTTCTCAAGTTTAAGTGGAACCTCTTGTGTTCCAGTTTGTACCCATTTCCCCTTGTCCTATCATTGTTTGCCACCGAGAAGAGCATGGCTCCATCCTCGTGACACTCCCCCTTTATATATTTATATACACTAATAAGGTCACCCCTCAATCTCCTCCTCTTTAAAAACCTCTCTTTCTTATACAGAAAGCTGAATCTGTTAACTGTATGTTAAATATACCATCCATTGGCTTTTATTCCTCTACATGCATTTAGATCACCTAGTACAGAAGATTTTCTAAAATCAAGTAAATAAACCCAAATATGCACTCTTAATTCCAAAGACTGCGGAGAAGTCTTCCAGACATGAACGTTGCTGTAGCTGAAACAGCAGTGTCCATTCATGTCTTAAGCCTACTTTTAACAGTGACTCAGGGTTATGAACTCTCTTATTCTCTATTAATAATGACACTTAATTGCCACCATTATCTATTTAATCGATTCACCTGAAAGCAAAGGCAATGGAGAAAAGTGGAGAGGTGAGATGCAAAACATGGAGAAGCAGGAATTAGGAACTGTTTCAGAAAAGAAGGGAAAAGGAGGAAATAGAGCAAGAGGAAGGTTATAGAGTAGAAGTGGAAGCAAGTCGTAGAAATAGCAGTGGTTTTAATGAGTCCTTTAAAATTGAATTGTACAGGTGTTTATATAAACTAAAAACCTTAGGGAACTAAATCCAAATGAAAACTTTTTGCATTGCAATAAATTAAAAAACATATTCACTGGCATTTTGAAGAAATAATTTTCAAAAAAAATGTAGTAAGTTACATTGCAGTGACATTTCAGATATGTAATATTAATGAAAAATATTCTCTAGAATAAGCAATCATATGGGGGGCAAATATAAATCATTCATCAGGTGAGTTTTGGCAGCATTGTTGAAAATACTTGGGAATGATACTCTGTCATTTAAGAGCTTCCCCATTTCTATATCCACTCAGAGGCTTGCCAAACAAAGTGTATTTCTGGCTAGAAACAGCTGTGAATCTTCCAGAATATCCCCATTTAGGAATCTTTCAACCTGGAGATGGATATACTTGGGAGTAGCAGATCTTGAGGAACTTTTCTTCCATTAATTTACATAAACCATGTCCTTGCCCCCCTGCTATGTTTTTGGCAGTTTTTACGGACATCACAGATTTCCACGGGTCAATTGAACAATATATGGGAAAAAAATTGCTTATTTGTTTTGTGCCTTCAACTGGTAACCTCATCAGTTGTCTGAGCAGCAGCTTCATTATCCATCCTCCTTGTTTTGTTCATTAATTTAGGGCCATAATCCTATACTTCATTTGTTACCTCTCTGTGCATTCCTTACTCATAATTTCTTAATCTGAAGAACCCATATTTTTTTTTGTCACTTCTCATACAGTTTTCTGTACACTTTTACTGTGCTCTCCTGTAGCTCTACAATCTTTTGAGGTGATTGGGCTAGAAATATAAATTGTGTTCAAGTTCTTAAGTAAGTAGTCACATAACTCATTTCAAATATTTTCTGTTTTGTCTTCCATTCTTTTCATTATAACTCTTACAACTTGTTTGCTTTTCTAAGCACCTCAGTATATTGGCCTGAGGTCTTAAGAAAACTGCTTGCAAGAAATCCAGGATTTACTGATTGGTAACATACAGTTTAGAGCCCACTGGTGTGAATGAACAATTAGGATTATTTTTCTATGCACATTACTCTGCATTTACCAACATTGATATTGCCTTGTCATTTTATCTCCCAGTCACTCAGCATCACAACATTGTCTGCCAGTGTTGTCACCTAAATATTCTTTTGGGTCATTTATGTTAGTGGTAAACTTTTATAGTATTAATATGAACCACTTTTTAACTCATTACTGTCTATTTTTTAGTTATTAGTCCACAATAACTTATGGACCGATATCTTTATGGAAAATTTTGTCAAAAACTCCCTGAAAAGTCCACTGCCAGATGACTGTTTTCCTCTTGGTCATTAATTCTTTGAATAAGTCAAAAAATACCTTCACAAGGCAAATTATGTCTTCTGCTTTACATTCACAGATATCCATAGACTTACCAAGTCTATTGTAGTTTCTCCTGTATTCTCCAGTATGGAAATCTGGCTTTCTAGTCTGAAGTTCCACAGTTCAGTTTGAGAACCTTCCTATGAACTGAAACTTTATTTGTCCTTGCCTGTGCTACCAAGGACATTTTAGGTTTTAACTGAATCACTTACTGCAGTGCATCTTTTTCGTATTTGAGTCCTTTTGAAACTCCTAGGTGAGTACCATCTGGTCCTTGCAATTTGCTACAACTCATGCTATTGATTTGTTCTTCATAAAAACATAAGGATGATTGCACCACATCAGACCAAAGGTCTATCTGACTCAGTATCATTCTTGGACAACACCAGATGTCTAGGGAAGATTATAATGAAGAAAGGTGTTATGGTAGTTCCTCCAAATATTCCCCTCACCATCAACCATTTGTGGTTCAGAGACTGCTGAAAATTTAACTGTCTGTTTAGTTTGAATGATTTTTTCTTCTGCAAACCTTATACTACTTGAAGAGAAGGCTGGACTGGTTTTTCACATCTGCAAGACCCCATGGCAAAGAGTATCATGTAATAATCAACCAGATGCTTTTGTTTTGTTTCATGCTTTTATTTCTTTAGAATTTTTATTTCTTTAGAATCCTTTCCTGCAAGGAAACTTATTCCTTTTTCAACATGCTCATTATGTTTACAGGCACTCATTAAGTTCATGGGCTTTAATTTTATCCATCCCTGATTATCACTTTTCCAAGCTGAAGTATTGTAGCTTTTCAGTTGCTCCTTATGTGGATCCTTTCCATATACTTACTCAACCTTACTGTCTGTTTCTGAGCTTTGTGTTGGGTTGGTTCTGTGGTCTGCAAGCAACCTCCAGGCTACGTGTAAGTAATGTATCTTTTCAAATGTTTTTTTCTAATTTTCTTTATTATATACTATCACATTAGATATTTTCCCTATTTAAAGTTAAGTCCTACCTCACCTTACCCCTGCTTCAACCAGTGTGTGATTACAGTGTGATCAGCTACTGCAGAGTAGTTTTTTGGTAGCAAAAGTTTGAATGATACGCTAGCAAGTGCTGGAAGAAAGGCAAGCACTAGCTGTCTTCTCTTGGATTTGTTAACTACCTGCTCCAAGAGGTGCTCTCAATATCTCTGGATGAAATGTCGGAGTGTCATCTTTGTTGTGTCTTAACCTGATACTTAGTCAGGCTGTCTCTGACTGAAGTCTGCTACCATTCCTGAGGAGGTTGTTTTCTGCTGCAGCCTATCTGGTATACTTTTGTGTCCCCAGTCACCGTGACTATCATGATTTGGAGACAAATAGGGAAATCAACATTGTACACATTCTATTTATTCTGTCATAGGGACTGAACACTACTGATTGGTAAATCTACCTTATGCCCTTTCTCATTTGACCCTATTTATACTACAGTGTCCCACAGTACAGCCAAATGTTTGCCTAACTTGTACCTTGTAATTATGGCCTTATTACTTATTTTACTTACATCATGCTCGTAATATGGCTCTTAAGGTGATATCTTCACTTAAAAACAGGCATTCTAGTAGGATGATATTGCTTTTGGGAATCATCCATGCATTTGGCCCCAGTGAAGTGACTTTGTGGGGATTTGTTGAACTAGATTGAAAATTAGATTACTGCAGCCAGAGTAAATGTCATGTGAGGTGGTTATTATGCTTCTGGGAATACGTTTTTCATCTGTCTTTCTTTACCATTCTAGATGCATTTTCTTGCTTTCTTTGATTTGCCAGCTGTGAGGGTAGCAAATTACATTGGTCAGGAACAGAATTCCCAAGAAATAAACTATGCTGAGAAGAGTTACCTGTTCAGTCAGTGTCTCTCCAATTTTATTTCCTGGAATTTTTGGCAAAATACACCTCAAAGAAGAAAGCAAGCTTTTCTGCTTGTCTCTGGAAGATACTAAGTTCCTTCAATTGCTCACAACAACCAATCTCTATCCTCCCTCCAGCAGAGGTTAGGTTTTGTTGACCATTCATTTGGTCAAGCTGAGAATGAAGGGGAAGATAAAGTTCAGTCATTAGTCCAAACAAAGTAGTCCAGAAGAACTCTCCTGGAAAATTACGCAAACCTCATGCCTGCAAACATAGATTAAAAAAAAAAAAAAAACCACAACTATTCTTTTCAGGAGACTACTTTTGAATTAGTAAAATTCTTACTCGGCAACCATATGAAAACAAGACTTTCAACTTGGATCATATCCTTTTGAATGATCAAAAAATGAATGGGAAAAAATATTTAGGACAGAGAAACCAACAGAGCAAGCAACTCATGAAATCTGGAACAAAAAAAGCTAACTTAATTTAGAAGAAAGAAGTAAGAGATATACTGACTTGTGAATTGTGTAACGAAGATAGATTGTTTGGTACTCTTAATTTAGTCTCATAGTGTGAGAACAAAAAGACACACAATTACTCTGAATGTTAGCAAATTTAAAAGTGATAAAAGGAAATAATTCTTTATGCTGTGAATAGTAAATTTTTGGAACCCAAATGCTCTAACATTCAGCTACTTAAGCAATTTTAATTGATTTGAACTGGGCCTTACTGAATGAGATTACACATAGCTTTGCTGTTTTGAAATAGGGGAGCACAGTGAAATAGCATCACAGTATCTTTTGGGACAGCTGAGTGATTTTGCAATTTGAGTTGAAGAGCATGTTCTGCCTAGGAAAGCATTATATAATGAACTGAATGTTGGAGTTTTGACAGTTTTTGGTGTTATATGGTGTTTCAAAAAGCAGCTATGGTATGCTGCTTAAGCCCTCAGCTACAGTGGTAGATTCCATCTCTTGTGCTAGCCAAATAATTGGAGCCAGGGTGTCACTTTTCCTGTGAGAACTGCAATACAATCCGTTGGGCAATTGAGCTGACTACTATAACTAAATCTTAGATAAATATTATCACTTGTTTAAGGCGCACAGAATTAATTATAGAATCATGAAATCACGGAATACCAGGTTGAAAGCACCTCAGGGATCATCTGGTCCAACCTCTCTTGGCAAAGCATGACCTAGACTAGATGTCCCAGCACCTTGTCCAGCCAAATATTAAAAGTGTCCTATCTTGGGGAATCTACCATTTCCCTGGGGAGGTTATTCCAATGGCTGATTGAAATGGCTGTTCTCATTCTGTAAAAATTTTCTCTTGTATTCAATCATAATCTCCCCAGGAGTAACTTGTGCCCATCACCACATCTTTTCCATGACTCGTAAAAAGCGAGCCTCCATCTTAATGTCTCCTCTGAGCCTTCTTTGTTGTAGGCTGAACAAACCCAGTTCTCTCAGCCTTTCCTCACATGGCAGGCTTCCTAGTCCTTTGATCATCTTTATGGCCCTTCTCTGGACCCCCTCCAGCCTGTCCACATAATTTTTGTGTAGCAGGTACCAAAACAGAACACAGTATTCCAGGTGTGGTCTAACAAACACTGAGTAGAGTGGGAAAATGACTTCCTTATCTCTGCTGGTGATGCGCTTGTTCATGTTACCTAACATCTCGTTGGTTTTCTTTGTCACAGCTGAATACTCATACTGAGCTTATTGTCCACTAGGATCTCCAGGTCTCTTTTCACAGAGCTGGTCCCCAGCCAAGTAGATCCCAGCCTGTGCTGCACTCTTGGATTCCAGGTGCAAGACCTTGCATTGTCCTTGTTGAACTTCATAAGGTTCTTGTCAGACCACTCCTGCAGCCTATCCAGGACATCCTGCAGGTTGGCTTTCACTTCCAAAGTGTCCACTTACCACTCAGTTTGGTACTATTGGCAAACTACTTCTCTAAATGCTCTTTTTTTTTGCATCCACTACATCCTTCTGAGCTATGGAGACAAAGGTGATGTGGGATGTAGTCATGCCTGATGTGGCCATTGCCACAGAAATGGGCTTAAGAATCCTATAACTTCTGTAGTTGTAACTGCTGGTCCAAAGCATATTCTAATTCATCACTCACAATAAGTCAGCAGCCTAGGAAGACAAGCCCATCAATTGTCCTCCTACTCAGACTCTAAAATGGCTAACACAGGGCTTGCCATTTGCTGACTTGAGAAACCCCTGTGACTTTTTTTGTTTCCAGTGCTGACAGTTTGGATCTGTTACAATGAAGGTGCAGACAAGTTTTTCTAATATAGGCTGTTTCTTTGCCATACATGAATATTATGCCTGTGTCTCGCACTGCACAGGATTTCAGAGAATGCTACCATGCAGGTCAAGGACTTTAGTTCCCTACCTAGCAGCTCAAATTTAGCTTTCAGTTTCCCCCCTACATTTGCTTCCTGCAACTGGACCAACAAGAACCAAGCTTCTCCCTTGCATCCTTATGCAAGTTAAATATTTTAATCCACTTGATTTAAAATTAAATGGCCTTCAGTTTGGAAGATTCTCTGGTGTTGAGAAGGCTCATGACAAAGATGCTGTTACAGTCATGCACTTGTACATGAACATGATGAGAGGGGTTCTGTAGTGGATGGTAGTAGATTTTGATGTTAAGGAATATACTGGGTGAGGTTGCCTGCAGAATATGGTTGGCTGAAGGGGAACTATGAATATAAATACTTAATAAACATTTCATATGCACTACATTCTTCCTTGTTCTCTGAGGAAATAATGTTCAAATGGCCTGCAATCTTAATGACAGAAGTGGTGGGAACAAATCTTCAGCTCATCTGTGGAAGCAGGCTCAAAAGCCTTATGGTATTCCCATAGGCCTTTGCATAGGATGTTTTAATGTTCTGCTTCATAGCATTTATCCAACTCTGATTCCACAGTCACCATTTCATAGCAATTTTCTAAGGAATTTCTTTAGCACCTCTCTTTTACTTGCAGAATCACAGATCTCTCCATTAGGATCACTGGACAATTTTTTGCTCCGCTTGCCCTTTCTGCCACCTACCCTTTTGCACTGCTGGGGCCAGCACTCAGGTTGTTATTACAAATTAATATATTTTTTCCTGAGCTGCACACTTTTGCATGCATTGACATAATTAACATACACAAGTCATAATTAGCATGTTGCAGTGACCTCTTGGGTGGATATTTTCTCATCTTTGAACAAGCTGGAAATATGCAAAGACATTTTTGCAGATTTTGCCACACATTGGATGCTGACACTCCTGTGTGCACCCTGAGGTGCCCAGAACTGTCAGGGCCCTGTGCTCAGGGTATTAATTGGCTAGGCAATAGCATAACAGCCAATCAAACACCTTAAGTAACAAAGGCAGCATTGTATGTTTACTCTGATTATCTTACTTTTGCCTAATGAAGCTGCTTTAAGGTTTTCTCCTGGCAAGCATCCAAAATGCTTTTATCTGCCTGCATGCAGTGGGCTGTCAAGCTGAGAGAAAAAGCGTCCTTTGTGTGCACGGTCTGTCTTTATTTTTTAGAGGAGTTGCTGCAGAGAAAAGGGTGGCTATCTTTGTGGGTGCCTTGACTCTCATATGTTGAAGGAGGCTTATAAGGGTGTCTTTTCCATAAGTGTTCTGATTTTTTAAACTATGATCCCAATTAATGGAATGTGTGTTGAGGGTGCATCAGGCATACAGTTTCATTGCCTGTGGATCCTCCATTTTGGTTAATTTCTGTGTCACTAGTGATATCACTGGGTCCACCGGTTATTTGCTTGTGTACCCTACATTTGCATCTGCTTCATGTCTTCCCTTTCCCACATCCTTCTCAGAAATAATAGAGAGCTTTTAACTGAATTCTCACAAAGAAATTTCTGAAGGGAGAAAGGAAAAGAAAAAATCAAGAAAATAAGAAAATAACCAAATTATACGTTGCTTTAATTCCTGGTACAATATGCAACATAAGGATACAATTCTGTAAGAAAAGAATTGGGGAGAAGGTATAAGCACCTCATGATCAATCACAGGTTTATGTTCTCAGGATAAACAGTTTCATTAGCTCATGTACTTATTTTTCAACTTTGAATCCCAATTAAATCCTGATTTTGATTCACAGCAAAATTCTTCTTTGATTCTTCAGTGATTTAAAATGCTTTAAACAAAACTCCTAAAAGTTTGCACAACTTTCTTATATTGCAAATGGAAAGATTATATATTGGGATATTTTTTTCAAATTATTTTATGACTGAAAAGATATGTTTACACTCTTGTTGCACATGATATTACTTTTCTTTTAAGAACTTCCTTGCATAGTCAAGTGTAGTAATTATAGGCCATACAAATGAATTTGTGCTAGAATGAGGCCATTACAGCTTCAACCAGGTATACCATTTTCATTGCTGTATGTCAGAGTACTTCAGTAGACTTCAGATTGCGTTTGAAAAAATACTGGATTTTCACTGTTTTTTTTTCTTATGTGTACATAAAAATTTGTAAAACAGGACTGTCTGGCTTCATAGTTTCCATAGAAATCCTGTTAGGGAAAAAAGAAAAACTGATTGTACATGTTTATTAAGTGAAACCTTTACCATAAAGGCACCCTGATAGTGTAGTATCTGGGGTTTTATTTGTTCACCATTGTTTCTAATTAATAAACAAGTAGCTTTTCTCCTAGGTGTTAAGTACACATCTGAATCACATGAGACTATTCACAATTTCAACAATTGTCTTCTTGCTTAGAAGTTTTACCAAAATAAAACTCACCAAATTTGTTTAGGATTGTTTCTTAAACAGATGTCAGGGTGCTGCCTGGGTGCCTTTCCTTTGCAGCAAAGATGGGGCTGCGCGGGACTGTGTTGCAGCTTGGCTGCCCCTGGCAGTGAGATCCTTGGGGCAACGTGCTAAAGGCCCTAGCACCAAAATCCTTAACAGAAAGGCACTAACCTGGAAAAAAAAGGTCATTAAAAGAGCATAGATCAAACTGGTTAAAGGTGGGAGTAACATGGTCTTTGTTCTTTCATATCTAATATGGTTCTGGTATTTTTTACAGTCAACCTGAATTTACAGACTTTTGTGAGTGATTTGGGAAGCGCCCAGGGACAGAGTAAGTGAAGTATAATTCATGCTCCATGGAAACTGGCATGGGAGCATCATGGTGCTACATCAAGTCTCTGCCAGTCACCTCAGAAAAGCAATTACTTGTGTCTACAGCAGCAGAGGAGAGTAAGATGCATTTGGGATCTTGGAGGAGAAAGAAAGCATAATGATTACAACTGTTCTTATGCTGAAGTCACCATTTACCTGTATTAATACAGGTAGGTGATCAGGTTGACTGAGCTAAGAAGGAAAAAACAAGAGCTGCTAACTGGTGCACTGGCAAGCAAGTTCCATCCAGACAATTTCCCTTTGGAGAGCCCTTATCAGTGTCAGATCAGCGCCATACAGAATCCTTCACCATATGCGTCACCATATTCTTAACTTACAAACTCACATTTTTCTGTATGTAGCAATTTTGATTTCATTTTCCTTCTGCTGTCAGGCATTTCTATTCTAAGTTTTTAAGTAAGAGCTTTTTATGTGTCTGTTTTGGTAGTGCTCAGTGCTACTGCTACTAATTAATATAATATTATTATTTTATTGTTATACCAGACGAATGAAGATTCTATTACAGCTAACAGAAACACAAGGTATTTTTTCATTAATATGCAGAACAGTTTGCATTTTTACTTCATTATTTTTTTTACCTAGCCTTCCAAAAGTTACAGTTTTTAGGAACTGTGGTATCACCCAGTGACAGATCAGTTTGTTGATCAGTTTTGTAAAACAGATAATGAGTACTCTTCCTTTGCATATTCAGTGTAAAGTCATTGTAGTTATCTTGTGGTTTTAAGAACTGTTTAGCCACCGTAAACAGCATATTTTAGTTTGTGAAAGATGTACCTGATATGTCAGTTTGTGTTTAGTGTGTGCCTATTCCAAGATACCAAAGGAGCTGAAGTAGGTTTGTAATGGATGTCGTTGTTTACTTTAGGTAAAACAAATACATTTTTTTGATCCTGTGTGTATGAACAGAAAATAGTGTGTGACAAATCCATAGATAAAAGACATATGCAGCTGTTTCTTAGTATCCCAAGCATGGTACAGTGCAAATAACTAATCAATTTTCTTTTAGGTCAGTAACAAGTCATGTATTAATGAGTAAAACCTGTTTCACAGTTACGTGCCATATGAAAATCTATCCTCTGGAAACATAATGTGGTTGCTGGACAACATGCAATCTTTCTGTAGCAGTCAGTGTTCTGTTTCCAGTATCATGTTGAGCTATTGATAACCAGCCCAAACACTCAAATATCTTAGATCATTATAATCAACGAAATCTTTTACAGAAATTCTGTTACTTTATCAATTATAATCCAGAATTCAAAAGATTTCTTTGTACTTTTTTATGCAATGATAAAACAAAAAAAGGAAAAGAACAACAGAAAAGCAAACACAACTTCCCCAGATTATGAGAAGAATAAAATTTATTCCTATTTCTGCATAGCTGTAACTGAGAGGTAACTGTTAAGTGCTGCAACAGAATGAAACCTTCCTTGCAGTGAAACTGAGATAGAGTACTGCTAAAGATAGTAAAAATCTACTTAGAGAAGCTTGAGAGCTTTTGTATTTTGACTCTCAATATTGCAGTATCTTCATGCAAATATGTGTTAAGTACGAATTTTCATTTAGGGAAGGCTTATGTTACTAGGAAATTATTTTAGGAGTTTGCCCCTTCCCTGCATGGATCTTAAAACAGTAAGAAAACTTTTTAATTATTGTCTACATACAAATGATAATAATCTCTTTCTCCTATGCAGAGTCAACATAAATATTCTTAATCAAAATAAATAATCATCCCTGCATATCTGTGTATGTGGCAGTGAGTTTGCATTTTAGATTTGCTAAATTAAAAAGTGAAATGTAGCTGGACTACCTATGTCTATGTTCTGTCTACAGCAGCAAGTCATGTGGACTAGTAGAAGCAAGACCTGTAGTATGATACACTTGGTGTTCATGCCCACACAACACACATTTTAATGGGGGAATAAGCTTTAGGCTGTCCTATAGTCTGCAGCCCATTTGCAGTTGGCATGTATTGAGTATACTCCTTCATGTTTAGTTTCAACTAGAAGGATTTCATGTGCTCTATGGCAACTCTATTATGCAAATCAAAAATGCTCTCTGGATACAAATTAAAAGACAAATGTAGGCACATGTTCTACATCTCAAAAGCCATAATCAAGCCATAATCAAAAAGAAAGGAAACAACTTTGAAAAGGCAACAATATGACCAAAGAAATGGCAGGTCTAAAGGAAAAGTATACCTGTTATGGTATCTATGCACAAAACCAGTGGAAGAAAATTGATGCTGAAACTTGATCAGAAGGTACAAGTTGCAGAAAAAAAAAGAAGAAAATGGACATCTGTTGATATTAGAGCTAAGGGAAATTAGTATCTTCTTTCGAATATGAAGGAACAAATGGAATTATAAAGCTGGATGGCTTCTAGGTGAAGAAGTTCTGTCAGCTAAGATACTGAAAAAGTACAAATATTCACCAAAGAAATCTGTGTAGGGACAAAAGGTAACATGGATATAGCATGCCTCATTCCAAAAATGTCTAAGGAAAATATAAAAACGCCAGCCTATAGACAAGCTTGTACAAGTACAAGGACTGGAAGATTTGAGAAAAGACATAGTGTGCAGAACCATCTGCTGCTAAAACAGCCGATTTACAAACTGAAATTCTCATGAGTCACATTGGACAAGAGCCCCTTTTCTTCTTCCCACATACTTTTTATTGCAGTTACATGTGTAGCAGCATGATATATGAGGGAAAGAATAATAAAAGAAGCAGGGAGAAAAGCAACTCTGCACATATGTTTTCTCACTGCCCCTCCCCCGATTATTCCTACAAGTTCTGCTTGGATATTAGAATATCTGTGAATTGATTGGTGAGAATCTGTGCCATCTAATGAAGAAAACTGACTCACCAAAGAAAGAAAGACCTTATTTCTTGTAATTTGAATGGGAAATTCCCTCACAGCAGAACATTTGTTACCATGTAGACATAATGCAATAAATAACAGTTAACGTAGACTACTTTGTATTTCTTAGGCAATGTGTTTACTGTAATTCACTTGAACACATATAAATCTGTCCTAATAGCTTTTTACTAGGTGCTATGCTTGACTCAGTAGGTGTTAGCTTAGATTTAGTAGATCAAATATCTGATTCAGCAGGTAATTCACATGTTCCAACAGGTTATATAGCTGACTCAACCTGTGAAGTATCTGGCAGTGTTTATTTTTTCCAAACATTGGTTTATCCATTTTAAGATGAACTTTGTCCAGTTCTCCTTATGGCGCATTACCTTAAGTGCAAGTTAAACATTTTACTGGGAATGTATATTATAAAATTTTCATTTAAATATATTTATACAGCCCTTCTGAATTTAAGCAGAAGAGCATTCCCTTGTGAAAAGTTTTATTTCTAAACATTATCCTTCTATTAATATTAGGTTTTATTCAGTTATCATCCTGAAATCTCAGAAAAAAATAAAAGGTGGTGGTTTTGTTTATTTGGTTTTTTTTAATACCTAAAGGGTGATAAAAAAATTAAAGGAGACTAAGGGAAAGATTCAGATTTCAGATGATGGTTCACCTTTGACAAATGAATATCTATATTTTGTTCTTGGTTTTTTTTTTTTAATTCTTTTACACCTTATCGGATAGGCAGCAGAAATTAATTTGAAAGAAACTTTGAAAATAAAGTAGACACTGGAGATTTGGTGTGGAAAAATATGTAGGAGAAAGAGTAAAAGGAGAAATCAAAAGAGTATTTCAGTTAGCACCGTTTGAATAGCTGAGGACAGGCTGTGGAGAACATGCTACAACACACGTCTGAATTAAATGTTTTAGTAATAGGTAAAATAAAAATTAAATTGCTAGCAACTGTATCAATGAATGGAAAATACCGATGAATACGGAGAGCCACCATACCATTTCATACTGACTTGTGTCACAACTAACAAACAGCTGTGCAAGAGATGTTGCACTGTCCTCCACACTGACATCTAGTGGTTCCCACTAAGATTACCACTATGCACAAAAGGAAAGGAAATCTTGGCTTGTGGAATGGATTAGTCCTGAAACTTTATCTGAAGTTTTAACAATAGATTTAGCTGCATTTTAATTCTTAAAATCATGAACTCAGGCAAGAAGGAGTTGATGAGTAGGATCCTAAATATATAAATCAAACAACCCCATCATAGTTTGGTACATATCTATTTGAACACTTATCAAGCGCTTAATCTTCTGCACATTTTTTCCTTTTGCAGATTAGTCTGAAGCTGGCAAGACCTAAGCATTTAATGAAATAATAGGGTTTATTTAATTTAATTTAATTTAATTTTATTTTATTTATTGAATTCTTAGACATTTCACTGAAAGTTACCTTTTCATGCAACTTAGGTATCTCATGGTGGCAAACATTCCTTTGTTGAACTGGACTTCTATTGTTTCTCACTTAAAATCATAATTGCAATTCTTCATTGCAGGTGGATAATCTTACTTTATTTTTCTATTCTTGTTTTATTTTGATTTTTTTTACAAATATAATGTTTTCTAGACATAAATAAAAGCTGGATAGTTCTGGAAAATGCCAGGTCCAGCAAAAGGAGCTACAAAATAATAAATAGAAAAGAATCACTGTTGAACTATTGTATAAGTGTTATAAATTTTTAGCTTTCCAATCTTATCTTAGTTTATTCTAGCTTTGCATTTCATATTCATTGTACTGAGTACTCACTATGCTATGTTTGTATTTACATCTTTGTATGGACTGGTAGAATAAATGTATGACTTTTGCATATCTAGCCTTAATTTTTGTAAAATGTAGAATTTGGGATATGCTAAATAAGATGATTTCATTTATAGAAATTAATTTTGGATGTTTCTTGCAGTGTACTTTAGAAATACTGGTATTAAACAACTGCAAATATGATGGTGATGTACTATGCTATTGAACTATTCTGAAATGAGCTGAATTTTACCTTAGTAATGCATGACTTCTTAATGTATGACTAAAGGTATTAGACGTAAAGAAAGCATGAATATCAATCTGTTTCTGTACTCAAAATGACCCCTGGTTTTATTAGTAATGGAATCTAAGTGACATCATCTTTTGACAGTCATGATCTTTAACCTAGTTTGATCTAAACCAGACTCCTTTGGAATGATATCATTAAGGTAAATCCCTGAAATCAGAGCAAACCATTTTGGTATAAACCATTTAAGGGTATTAAATTACTGGGAATGATTTAACTAATTTTTTTTTCTTATAAAGGACTAACAATTTTAAGGTTTCAGGTTAGTATCAAGACACAATTGAACTTTCAGATTTTTTGCGGTTAAAGTAGGTTTAAACTTCTTAAATACATTATGTCTTCACATCTCTTAAAACATGATTCAGAAGTCATAGTTGATTATTTCTTAAATGAACTTTGCAATGCAAAATGTATTATTTACCTTAGTCTATTAAAAAAATTACACTGAAATAAAAACAGCAGCAAATAATTGTAAAAATTTTACGCAAGCAATCTTATTCTTTTCACCCTGTCCACTCTGAAAACATCTCACCTATTCTATGAATTCATGGTTCTTTTCAAGAACTGAACATGCTTGGATTGTTCTACTTTTCTGTCAGATATTAGCTAAGGGTTTTAATGAATGAACCAAGGAACTGGATGATCTTAAGGTCCTTTCCAACCCTAATTATTCTATGACTCTATGATTCTATGTATGAGGTAGCACATAGGATTATTTAAAAAATCAGATATTGATACTAAATGAAGAACAATAAAGCTTTGATGTGACACCTGAAATATAGGTCCTTATTTTCCAATTACTCAGTTAGGGAAGAAAAATTGTGAAAAAAAAAAAAAAAAGTGTGTTTGCTCCTGTGTTTGATGCTCATTTTTGCACTTGAGTTTTTCCATTTTAAGAAACCTTTAAAACACTGAATAGAAATGAAAATAGCAACTCAAACTCTCACAATAACAAATACAAAATTTTACATTGAAAAGCTTTGTTTTTACCAAAATGAGCTATTTTTTCAGTCAGTTGAGTAGTTTTTCCAGTGTTCTCTGGAAGCAAATTGCTTACAGACAGTGCTACAGTGGTATTATCTCGAGCTTAATACTGATATTTTTTGTAGCATTACTTTTGTTGTTATTTTCCAACCAGGTGTTTCCAATAGTTTTGACTGTAAAGTATCCCAATAGCTGGTGATTAATGTAGCCATCATAAAGAATATAAACAATCCTGGAAACAGAGCTCGAAGTTCAAATATGGATGCTAACAGTAATTGCTTTTAACAAGTGCAAGGAAGAAGTGAGAGGAAACCTGGTATTGAATTTTGTGTTGCCAAAGAGAAACTGACCAGTGATAACAGAAGCATCAGAAACAGAGTGCAGAGAGGTAGCACTTTGCACAGGAAGTATCATGAAACAGCCCATGTCAGCCCAGTAGTAATTGGGCCTTTGAAGTTTCAAATGTGAGAAGAGATGAACATTCATCTTTAAAGTGTGCTGAGTCTCAGGGATTACTTTTGGTTAAAATAGGAATGTGCAGTTATTTGAAACCTGACCCTGAGGTCTCTAAAAAGTTTGGCTTAGGTTGTGCTAGAACTGACCTTGTAAATTTAGACAGCTGCTAGACTACTGCTAGGAGCAAATTATTACAGCAATTGTGATTTTCATGACTAGCATAAAAGCAAAGGGCACCTATTTAAGACCCGTGGGGTCAACTTTCACATTTACTACATTGAAAAGAAATAGAAGTGGTGAAATCTCACGAGAATATTGTACTGTGAAGAACTTTGAGATTCTGTATAAAGCTAGAGGAAAAAGAAAAACCCCACATAAGTATAGGAGGATAGTTCTTTCAAAACATGACTTATACTGGTGTAAAAAATATTACTTAAGAATATTTTATTCAAAAAACCTCATTTACAAACAAGTATTTAGACAGGTTCTGCCAAATATTAAAAATACAATTTGAAATTCTAACAGATTTATGATTGTTATTTTTATGTTATTAAAATAGAAAATTGTGCAGTTACACGGTAAGTATTTTAGAATAACAAAATTAAAAATTCAGTTTTCTTTCCAAGATTTTTATAGCTGAAGACTGGATATAAGCCTAAGGTCCAAATCTGTATATGATTTTGTGATCAATTTGTTTTATGACATATCCATTTGCTGTAGTCTTGATTGTTCATCAGAGGTTGAAATCACATATGCAAATTCATTATTTGAACTTTGGAATGGTTGTGATTTGATCTACTTTTTAAGTTTGAATTATTTAAATCCAGTGCTTTTATTCACATGGAGATACAAACCTGAGAATTATTTCTTTATAAGAGGTTTTAGAATTTCCTGTGGAAGCATTAATATTTTTATTCTCTTGGCATTTAATAACACCACCACAAGTAGTAATAATTACTGCTTGAATTTTAGCCTGTTCTCACCTCTACAGAACACAGTCTCTGATGGATCCAGCATTTAAACATCCATATACACTCAATCTTTCCTTATTCAACTTCTTGCAACATGACAAATCACCGCCTATCTGGATAATTTTCACCTTTGTAATTCAAAATGTTCATCAGCAAACAACCTGTCTGCTAGATCTCACTTTAAAGAAAAATACAAAAATTGGTTTTGTATGCCTGTACTGTGATGTGGTGGCTTCACAGAAAGCTGGGGAATTCAAAAAGTGCTTTCTTCCAGAATGCTGAAAACTAATTTTGATTAGAATAATATTGCTATAATTATGAGCTCTAGCCCATGAGCTTCATTGTGCTGGATACCATAATTATAAAATACAGAACTTACAAACCAGGTATAAAAAGAAGCAAATAAGATTTTAAAGAAACAATGAGCCTTGGGTAATATGTTTTAGAGCAAGGTGTCCCTGCCCATGGCAGGGGGGTTGGAACTTGATGATCTTAAGGTCCTTTCCAACCCTAACTATTCTATGATTCTATGAATGAGGTTATTTACTATGGCATTCACACATCAAATTATTGGCATGTTTTTGTGGGTATCACATTTAAGAAAGATTTTTAGGAAGAATACACTGACAGAGCAATAGCAGAGATTAAAAAAAAATATCATGGATAGTCAAAAGGATTAGAGTTTTCTAAAAAGATTGGAGTTGATGGGTAGCTGAGATCACAAGGAGAAGGGTCAATACTAGTTCTAAGATTTGCCTAGGAAGGTGTCATGAGGCATTTGGATGAGAGTGGTTTTGATTTATTGCAATGTACAGGAAATTATTTGAGAGGTTCTAGGATGGAAATGCATTTTAATTTGAGTATAGCATAGAACTTTATTTAGCTCAGAGGTGCAAGACAGATGGACAAGGTAGGCAAGCAGATCAAAAGCTTTTTTTTTTTTTATTATTTTTTGTGAGATGGAAGACAGTGAGCTATCCACAATGAGAAAGAGCCACAGGAGACTTAGAAGTGTAGAAAAACAAGAAAATAGAATGGAAGGATCAGCAAATGGACTGGATTCACTAGTAAAAATGTAGGATGAGTTTTAGACTTGGGTTTTATCAGTCACTATTTAAAATTAGTTGGTGCGCTCCTATGTGCTGAAGCAAACGGGGCTTTGAAGAATAAGCCAAATGGCAGAAATGATGACATGGAGAGGGAACATGAGTTCCACTAGGAAGAAAAGCAGATTTGTTTAGCCTGGACATAGACCTGCTTATTAAAAAAAAATGTTGGAACTGAAGATGAGCATGAACTTAGACATTTCTTAGAGACATT
This sequence comes from Neopsephotus bourkii, assembly GCF_033783945.1. Lineage (NCBI taxonomy): Eukaryota > Metazoa > Chordata > Aves > Psittaciformes > Psittacidae > Neopsephotus > Neopsephotus bourkii. Next base: position 2,221,655 of record NW_026901092.1, on the reverse strand, counting down.
AACTTGTGGTAAGAGCACCATCTGAGTAAGAGAGTGCAAGAATGAGCCATGGCTGGCAATGGTAGAGCAGACCTTGCAATACAAGAAATGGGCATATGAACGAAGGACAGAAGAAAGTGAGAAGCATTAAAGATTGTTTAATGATGACCAATAGGCTCTTCTTTGCCTTTGTACATGCTTAGGAATCAACTCTTTACCAGTAAGGTCTATTAATATTTTATACTGTGATTGTTAGTCTCCTGTTGCTAAGTAGAGCTAAATAACTCCTTTGGTTTCTGTTATGTTTTCTAGAACTGGAAGCATTCCTGTATGTCTGTTTAATCTTCTTCAGGTGTTCAACAATATTTTAAAGTGTGGGTACAAAGGTGAATTTTTCCAGGAGGTATTTCTTTAGTCTATACTCAGTCTGAGGTAACATTAATACATATTAGCATTTTCTTGGTGTATCAAGAAGCTAAATTAAGTCCAGATATTCTAGTATCTTCTAAAATTTGAAAAACTGAATTTGCCATCTTTACTGTCAGTAAGGTAGAGCTTTTATTTTTGTGGAATTCACATGTTTTAGGGAATATACTGAAGAAATTTTATGGGGTTCAGAAATCTTTGTATGCATTAGTGCACTGACTGTGCTACCAAAAGTTTTTGGATGAGTACAGATACACGTCTAGAAGCCTCACTTGTCCAGAGGATAAGTTAGCAGGTCCAAAAAGCATGTGTTTGGGATGCCATGTATAATTTTGTTATTGATTGCAAGGGCAGAAATCAGTACTTGTTCATTAAGATTACTCAAGTTGACCCCTACCCTTACTACTTCCTTAATACTGGTAAAATTACCATTCTAGTATTTACCAAGTGCTTTGTATTTGTAAGTGACATTAAGTAATGTGTATTCTGCTGTTTCTGACTGTCACTTCAGACATAGCCCTTTCACTCATCTTAGAACTGTAACAATATCGTTCACTATATTTTAGTTGTCTGTGCAGATGAAAGTCAATCCTAGCAAAATCTGCCATGGAGCTGGGAGTCCCAGAACAGCTGACATCAGACACAAGTCCTTATCTGTCTAGGGGTATGGCACGGTACTGATTGAAAAACTTAACTTTAAGGTGTTGCGTGCCATCCACCTCTGCCAGTGGGGTTTCTGCTTGACACCTAACACTAGTGCTGGTAACTGTAGTAGAATACTCCTGAAAGGGAATGCGTTTTTCTCTGTGGTCAATGGTTTTGCCCTTCTGCCTATTGAAGTGCATGTGTATCTCATATATTTCTTTATAAAACCTTATAAAATATTGGACCACTTATTAGATGAAACACTAAATTAAGAAGAAGTAAAGACTTTAAAAGTATTTTCATCTCAACTTTATGGACATCCGTCTCTTCTAATGGTTTTGTAAAAGGTGTAGATTGAGCATTGTTGTTGCATTTCATTTGGATGCTGTAGACAAGTCTAGTCTTTGTCTTTGGATATTTTGTGGTTTAGGACCCGCAGATGGTTTCATTCATGTGGATCTGGTTTCACTGTCTTTGTCAAATCTGCTGATCCTGATGAGCAAGCCACAAAAGCAAGTCTGGTTTAGATAGATCCTGTCAATAATCCTTTATGGTATAGAGTATTGCTTTAAATTTCCTCCAGTGTTAGATCAGATGTGTTTAGTAGGGTAAAAGTTCCTAAAAACTGAGTGGTTTACTCTTTATTCTGGCTTGCAACCATCTAAACTGAGTGTGCTGATCAAGCTAGGGGTTTATGTGGAAGACAGAAGAATTTGTAGTCTGAATGCAAAAAAATAAGTCACCTAGCATTGTTCTTAAGTTCAGGAATAGAAGACCTAATAGTTCAGATATACAGAACATTAAGAAAGTTTTGTGTTTATTAGATACTTGTTTTTTTAAAAAATTGAAGAATATTGTCTAAATAGAACCTTCATAACTAAGGGAGATGCCCTCTGTGCCCACACTCTATTCTAAGAATTATTCTGTTCTTCTAGTATGAGTGTTAGTGGCAGTGAAGAGAAAGACAGGGAGAAGAGTCGGGTGTAGAAATATTTTGAGAAGATGACTCAGGAAGTGTGCCACCTCTGGGTTGAAATAGCGTTCAGACCTGGCAGAGACAAGAGCATCCACTTCTTGTCTCTGCAAGTATTTGGTGAGGTGTATCCTGTAAGGTGGAAAGAGTAATTATCTCCTGTTGAATGGATGTTAGTCAGAAGAACAATGTGAAAAGAAACGTCAAAAACCTACAAGCTGAAAAATGTTTCTCCTTTCTAGGAGAAATACTGCTTAAATCTTGAAGACACCCACATATAACACTGACTTTGTCTTAAAGAATAGGGTGAGTCCAGTGGGGAAGAACCTGAGTGTAGACACAGAGCAACCTCTGCAGCCTGCCCCCCATTGCCTACCTGCTCCTTTCAACTTGGAATCTAGAGAGAATGTTCTTATGCTACACATCTATCCCCTAAAACGAAATAAGCCGGGAGTGGTCTTCTTTCTTGGACCACTCAGGTCAGAGTTCTTCCACATGGGGACTGCAGTTGTCGGGCCTTGCAGCTCTTCTGATCTGGACCTCATCTGCTTCCCTTGCTTCCCTTTCATCTGACTTTGGTTCAGCATTCCGTGAAGGTCTGTGTCCCAATCTCAATAGTTCCTTACCTGCCCTTGCACTTTGGTTCTTCATACGGAGCTTCATAGCATTTTCTGCAGCTATTCTACTTTCCATCTTTTCCTGCTTTCCTGCCCCCTAAAATTGACCCAAAACCTGCTCACTTCTCTTTTTCTGCGCAGCTAAGTGCCTGGCCTTGGCATCTGAGAAAGATTTTTGAGACGTTTTGAGAAGAGACTTTGAAGCATGGCATGAAATCAAATGTTATCTCACCAGGCTGAGGAAGAAGGTAATTAGCTGTGATGGTAAAATAGATGAGAGGAAAGGGGTGACCCCTTTAAAGGCCAGAACAGCTTGAGGCCCAGTTAAACTAGTAAGAGCATTTTGGGTGAGGGAAGGCATTTCTGTTGGTTGTGGGAAGAGACAGAAGGAAAATTTATCAGACTGCATCTTTTATTAATTTCTGAAAAATATTTTCCTGTTGGAATTTATCTTTCTTGTTCCATTTAATGTCTGCAGTTCTAGTCTTGTACCAAGAGAGGAATTTCTGTGTTTCCTCACTTCCAAAATACTAGTTTCAAAATAAGCTCCCAAGCACTTCTGAACTGTCCCAGTTTGACTGATACTACTTTTCCATTGGAGTAATCACTATACTGTCAAATAATGCATTAGTACTTTATTCTTAATTATAGTAATGCCAGTCTAGTTACAATTTATGCATCTTCTCAGCATTAAACCAATGTTGTGTGTGTCTGTGGGTAAGCGTATTGACTAAACTGCCTTCAGCAAAAAGTAACTGGTGTTTCCTACAGAGAATACAGAAATGAAAATATGACTAAACTGTACCTATACAGCCACATAGTGTCACTTGTTTATTAACTGTTTCTTTCATCACTCATTGCTTACTAATGTATATTTCCAGCTTTTATCCTTGATTTACTGGATTGATCTTGATTCACTTTAGGAAGAGGTTGGAAATTGCAAATGCTCAGGGACAAGCAGCAAGAACACCGATATCAAAATGCTTGCTGCATCTGAGATCTCTCATTATATTGACTATAATACTATAGGATAGTTACTGTAATGGTAATATGTCTGGTAAGATTAAAAAGTCATTTTGGCAAAAAAAAGTGTGTATCAATATATCCTTGAAACATTCTATAAGTCTTTTTCAGATATCCAGGGACAGTTCTAAATAGTCTTGATTATGCTATCATATATTTTGCACATTTGTAATTTGTGTTATGCATTTTCCTACATATTGAGAAATAGCTTTGTTGTTGTGCCAGGTAGCCTATATATGACCCTCTCCCCCATCAATTATTAGCACTGTGCTAATTTAAAAAAATATTATGCGTTACAGTTTTGTTATTTATACAACACCTGAAAGCATGTTTACATTGCTCCGTTTCAAAAGAAACTCACTGCTCTATGAAATACTTGAGGTTGACTCAAGTCCAGTCAGGGCTCACATCATTAAATAAATATCAAAGCAAACAACTGAGTTTTGTCTTTGATTGGGGAACTTCAAGGAATAAATATGCCAGTATACTGTAGTCCTTCCATAACTTTACCATGATTGCTTATATGCTTATGAAATGAAACAGTCTATTAGTACAAAGTAAATGTTAAAAATGCAAACCAATATTTAACTTCATCATTAGCCAAGCTGTTTCTTTTCTAAACTAATTATGTTTACAATTGTATTTGCCTGCTGTGACTGATAAAGCTCAATAGTACATTTGTTAAAAGTGGCTCAAAAGTTTTTTTGATGGATATTGACTTTACAACCTCTTGTATACAGAGCACCCATAGCATAAGCTACCAGTAAAAAAGGAGCTAAGAAGTTATTCATCTGTAATTATGTTCTAGCAATCTGAATACTAATAACCTTTTAAAAAATTTTCACAATGAGAGCAACCACCCATTGGAATAGTCTCCCCAGGGAAGTGGTGGATTTCTCAGTGTTGGTCCCAACAGTGACCCCCTGTTACCGGTCTCCAACTGGAGCCGTTGACCACAACATTTGCATGAGGCCATCCAGCCACTTGTTAATAGACCAAATGATCCATCCACCAAATTGATGTTTTTCCAGTTTAGAGACAAGGGTGTCATGTGGGATATTGTCTAACATTTTGCACAAGTGTTGGTAGATGACGTCAACTGCTTTGCGCCTATCCATCAGTTCTGTAGCCCCATTATAGAAGGCCACCAAATTGGTCAGGCAGGATTTTCCCTTAGTAAAGCCACACTGGCTGTCACCAAGCACCTTGTTGTTTTTCATGTGCTTTAGCATGCCTTCCAGAAGAATCTGCTCCAAGATTTTGTCAGGCACAGAGGCAAGACTGAGTGGTCTGTAGTTCCCTGGGTCTTCCATTTTCCCCTTCTTGAAAATGAGAGTTTTTGTTTTTTTTTCCCCCAGTCATCAGGAACTTCACCTGACTGCCATGATTTTTCAAATATGATGGACCGTGGCTTAGCAAATTCATTCACCAGCTTCTTCAGGACCAGAGATGTATTTCATCAGGTCCCATGGACTTGTGAACATTCAGATGATCTTGACCCTCATCCTCTATCCTACGGTGGGCCTAAGGTCTTCATTCTCACAGTCCCGGCGTCTGCCTTCCAGGACTTGGACAGCATGGTCAGAGTGCTTGCAAGTGAAGACTGAGGCAAAGAAGTCATTGAGAACCTCAGCCTTCTCCAAATCCAGGGTAACCAGTTCTCCTGATAGCTTGCAGAGAGGGCCCACATTGTCCCTAGTCTGTCTTTCATTCACAATGTACCTATAGAAGCCCTTCCTGTTATCTTTCACATCCCTGACCAAACTCAGTTCTAACTGGGCCTTAGCTTTCCCAAACTGATCCTTAGTTTCCCAGACAATGTCCTGTATTCTTCCCAGACCACTTCAATTCCTTCTATAAGTTTCTTACTTCCACCTTCTATAAGCTTTTTCTTCTTCTTTCTCAGCAGCTTCTTGTCTGTCCATGGAGGTCTCCTGGCCTTCCTGCCGCCTTCCTTCTTGCTGGGATGCAACGCTTCTGAGCTTGGAGCAGGTGATCCTTGAATATCAACCAGCAGTCTTGAGCCTCCCTACTCTTTAGGGCTTTATCCCATTGAACCATACTAAGCAGGTTCCTGAAGAGGCCAAAGTCTGCTCCCTTGAAGTCCAGAGCAGCGAGCTTGCTGCGTGCCTTTCTCACTGCCTTCAGGATGTCGAACTTGACCATCTCATGATCACTACAGCCAAGGCTGAGCTGGAGCATCACATTCCCAACCAGCCCCTCCCTGTTGGTGGGCATGAGGTCAAGTATGGCACCTTTCCTTGTTGGCTCTTCTATTACTTGCAGAAGGAAGTTGTCTTCCACACAATTGAGGAACCTCCTGCATTGCTTGTGCCAGGCCATACCGTCCCTCCAACAGATATCAGGATGGTTGAAGTCCCTCATGAGGACAAGGGCCTGTGAGTGTGAGGCTGTTCCTACCTGTCTATAGAGTGCTTCATCCACATAGTGCTCCTGATCAGGTGGCCTGTAGTAGACCCCTACAGTAATGTCCACCCACAGCTGTTCTCCCTTTAACCCTGACCCACAAACTCTCTGTTGACTGATCACCTGTCCCCAGACAGAGTTCCATACTCTCCAGCCTATCACTGACATAAATATTGACTCCCCTTCTTGGTCTGCGTGGCGTGTCTTTACTAAGGAACCTATAGCCTTCCATTCTAACACTCCAGTCATAGCAGCCATGTTCCCATGATTCCAGTGATATCATATCCCCATAGACTTGTACACATCTCTAATTCCTTTTGCTTATTTCCTATTCTATGGGCATTTGTATACAAGCATTTGAGCTGAGATTCAGATAAAGCCAGCTCATTGGCTGGAGAGGCTGAAGTAGATGTGCATTGCTCATAGCATTCATTACAGGTGCTGGCATCTAGCTGGTAGTTTTGGGATGGATCAGTGCCCCCTCTCCCTAACATATCTATTTATTAAAAAAAAAATATATTGGATATCCATCAAAAACAAGAAATGTTAATCTAGTAGTTTAATATTTATGCTATAAGTGGCTGCCTACTAATTAATCTTACTCAGTTTTTCTGTCATATAGCAGTTTGGTGCAGGTCTGATGGAATTAAACTAATATGAATGACCCAAAAGTGTACAGAAGTTTGGAACAAATCTGCTACTTTATCTTCCATGCTAACAATATGTCCTGAAATCTGAAATGAATAAGTTTCTTAAAAAATGGCTTACAATACATTTTTTCTCTGAACAATATTCTTGTCCTTTAACAAATCATTTTGCTTTGCAGAAAAGCTCCTGATTGCATACTTTTGGTGGTTTGCAATGCACATTAAGAACTTGAAGAAAATATTCTTACTGTTCACTTAATATTTCAAGAAGTGTGTGAAAGTTGCCGTAGAGAGGATGGAAAATGTACTGTTACATAAAACAAAGATCTGAAACAGGAAAACTGAGTAAAAGGGGAGAACTGGGAACCTCAGGAGTGTCACGATTTTTTCCTGGCTTTGATGGAAGCTGCTTTGACAGGTTCAGATGTTGATTACAACCTTGGTCAGAACTGTCAAGCCTGCCTTTGTTTAGGACTTTGAGCTAAGTACATGCTGATAAAGTAAAAAAATAAAATGTTCTGGACAGTCTGAATAAAAGTCACTTACCTTCTCATACTTCTGTTTACATACTTGTTGCTATAAGCTTTCTAGTTTTGTTTATGGCTGCAAACATTATCTTCAGCAGTCTGACAGAACAGTTGAATATGTTAGTTAGATTGTTCTGAATTTTCTCTAACAAAAAAAGTACTCCAAAAGTGTAAGAAACAGAGAAAACTACTATGATTCAGACAGCTTTATAAGTCAGTTGCAACTACTCTAACAGCAGCTGCTGAGAAACTTCTTTGAATTCTTTTGATACGATATCCTGACGTTAGAAAATCTGTCATTATGATATATCTTGAAGTATGGAGTAAAATATAGTACAGGCTGCTTCATGGTATGAAAAGTTTCAGTTTTATGACTATACTGTTATTCAGCCTTTCATCTGCAGTGCAGATCAACATTTCTGAATTTATTACATACATCTGTCTGAACTCTTGCTGCTCAGTGAGGAAAAAAAAAGAGTTGAACATAGGAAACTGGAACTCCAGTTCTGGCAGGTTTTATTCTATGTAATCAGAAAAAAACATAATCTTGTTTAAGACTGATGAGGTAAAACAGAATGAAGCAATATAAGAAAACAAGCAAAACACCCATGTTTTCCCCTTTATAAAAAGAAAAGTAAAGGTCCTTTCTTTTTTACTCCTGGAAATAGTTTGGGTTTTCACGATTTTGGCTTTCAGCTCCAAGATCTTTTGCTCTTATTTTTAATTGCTTTCCCATGAATGTCTGAAAAATCATATGAAAAATTAGCATTTCCATCTTCTATTTTTTAGCTGGTTTTGATAATGTACTTGGATTAAAAAAAGCATAAATTAGACAATTACAGTCAAAAGCAGAATTTTCTGCTTGGATTTGTTCTCCAAACTTCTATGTGTTTCTGTGAAGTTGGCTAAAATATCTTATATAGCTTATCATCTACATAGGTGGTGGTGCAAACAATGAGTGTTGAAGAGAAACAAAGGGAGAAAGTTGTTAAGTCATCAATGTAATAAGAATATGGGATGAGAATAAGAAGTCAGAGGTGTAGATGGAGGACAAATGGGCAGATGAGCCATAGTCAAGAGCTGAATCACAAGGAGTGAAAACAAGCAGCTTCTAAAGCAGAGGCTGCTGAATTTCTTGTACCAAATGATGCCTTTGCACCTAGATATTTTCCTTCTGCTGTTGTACTGGCTTCAACTCTTAATTGAAAACAGAGTGTTTGTGTTCTTGGCAAAATATCCCTCCAGCACTGTCTTTCTGTATCCACCCTGTATAAATGGGGAAAAGCACAAAAGACAGAGCATAACATAAATCTTTAAGAAGGCAAGCAGTTTGGATGGCAGGGACAATTGCTTAAGGTAGTCTATGTTTAGTCCGTCATGAACAATAATCCTCAATGCTAGATTTTTCCTGTCAAAGAAAATGGTTGTCTGCCTCTCTTTTCTTCTACATAGAGAGGATGCCAATCATTCAATATGAGAGGCTTCACATAACACGTTCATTCAGAAGTCCCTTTCTATTTCTCTTTTTGAAGGTTTTTCTTTTAATTCCTTACATCTGGCTCTAAACCCCCACTTCTATATTAATTTTATTATCACTTGCTGTGTATTTAGTCCCATAACGAAAATGTTTCCTCTTACTTGCCTCCTTCTTCTTTCACTGAATCTTTTGGTTTTGACAGTAGTATAGTAAATTCATGAATTTTCTTCCAGATCACCCTGGTGTTCTTTCTCTATCACAGCATATGAATCTGCCATACCTTCCTTCTAGGCCCAGATTCCTCTTCCCTGTACTTGTATGATATCTTTCTTCTTCACATGCAACATACAGATTATATCCCGGTAATTAATCTTTTAGATTATATCCAGGTAATTAATGTTATTTATTTTTTAACAATAACACTGCTGCTTCTGCCTGAGCTGTCACAGACAGTGGTTTCCTACCTAATTACCAGTCCGCTTTTTTTCAGGTCTAAATGATCATTCCTTTCTGAAACATTACTTCCATAGTTATCTCTCCTTTCTGGTACTCACATGACACTTTGCAAAGTCCACCTGTCATGTCTTTCCACATCAAATTCAGATGTCATCATGGTCAGGACTCCGTTCACCTGTAAGCACCATCATAAGCTCACTGTCTTCATTATCCATTTCAAACATTGAAACACCATTTCTACTTTTAAATTTCCCATTAAACTTCACCTTTTTCATTTCTGTAACAACATACAATTAAGTAACTATAAACCTGATATTTAGTATATTAGATGAAGATCTCTGCAAACTAAAACATAGCATAATTATACATTCATTTCATGCAGAAATATTGCTACTTAAATGCGTGTAAAAATAAGCTATTAAGCTGTATGTAAAATCCTACTGTGGTATGTTTAGATACAATTTATCTTTTTTTAATTTGAGTATTGTCTATGAATCCTAGCAGACTATTTTATAAACATGTTTTGATTTCCCTTTAAAATAGAATAAATTGAAGGTTTATTTTCATTCTTCCAAAATACAAAATTAGTCTAAAATTTTCAGAAATTGCTACCTGCATCTTTATTTTGAATGTGAATGTTTCTTCATTTTTGCATGCATCATCTTTTCAATGAATTTCCCAGAGACTAGCTAATAACCTAGCACAAAATATGCCCGGCTTTGTTTAATCCCCATTTTTGCAATCAGCTTACAAGCCATGGTGCCCTCAGCCTGTGAGCAGGACACAGGAATGCTAAGTGCTGAACATGTATGAAATATAATTCGAGGAGCCCAGATATGTCCCCTCTAGGAAAAGGTGACCCTCTTGCAGTTTAAATAGTGAGTGTTCAAATTGTGTCCTGCATAATTTCCTGCAGTTATTTTTAAAAGAACATATAAAATATACCCTCATTTCACAGCTTTATTGCACTTTTTTATTTGTTGATGGAAGGAGATCCAGTTGAATTTATATGGACATCATCAGACTTGAACAGGGTTAATCTACTTAGGCTCAGGTGAGTCCATTTTAGTCTTGATTCACTTCATTGCACATCTATAATGGTTATTAACATTGGAGCTTACGGATAACAATGCAGCACCATGGAAGGTAGGAAATCATTATCCTCATAAGGCTGGTGTAATAATTTGCAAACATAGTTTCTGTACTAATCCTTGGGGTTCGGATAGGTCACTAGGTCTGTAAACCTTTCATTAAGTTTATACACTTTTTGCTCCTGCTCTTTAACTAATGAGTATATAGTAACTAAAAGTAGATGTAAAGATTTTAACATACAAGTTTTTTCATGTATCACTGGCAAATTTTACTGCCTCTTTGTGTATATTAATTTTAAATACAAAGCTTGTGATGACTTTTTTGTGCTTTTTTTTTTTTTTACACTAGCGTATTTATTCATTGTCTATCCCATGATAATCGACGGATAATATTTAAGAAAGGGAAAAAAATCCACTGACAATCTTAACAAATCAATGATAATTTTGGAGGATATTTTGTAGCATACTTATTTAATTAAAACTTTTAAATGTATTTGGATAATAACACATCAGAATAATTCTATGTATAAAACAGATGCTTACTTTGTAAAAATTGTTGTAAAATGTAACTCCTTATTATGAAAATAAAAATATACATATTAATTTTATTTAAAACCCCACATTATCTAATATTCAAAACACGTATGTATTCAATATCACATTTTTCTACAGTTTTTCAAATAATAGGTGATGATAAAAGGATATTGCATGCTTTCGAAGACAGCAGAAGTTCTGTAAAGTTAAAATTCTGGCAGTGAATTTAAATTTCTGTATCTGTAATGCAAAGAGCAAAACCAGCTTAATGTAGTTTCATAATGTTAAACAATAAATGTGATGATAACCACTTTTTTTTTTTTCAGATTTATGATATTCTCTCCCTCTGAGTACACAACACAATTCCTTTTAGTCTTAGCAGGAGTTGCATGAAACATGAATTAGTAAAATAATCAGCTCAGGTGTTTTATAGTTACCAGCTTCTGGAAGTCGTAAGAGCTACATTTCTACTGTTTTCATCCTTTTGGCAAAAATTAACCCATTGGATGCACTACTCAACCTGAAACAACATGGCGTAGGGAAGGTAGTATCTGAGACTGTATCAAAAGCAGCCAAACTGTTGAGAAGGGAACAATTCAGAGCTACTTTGAAAGTTTAATCACAACTTTGGCAAATCCACTAAGACTCTCAGGTTCACAGCCCACTCCATTTCAGAAGAAATTAACATGGTATACTCATTTCATCGTCACTCAGAGGATGGAAGACATAAGAGTAGTTGCACTTACCATATTATAAGGTAATAGTCTAATAGTTAGAAATTTGGCAAGGAAGAAGAGAATGTGTTACTCTGCTTAGTGGTCCCAATCGAAGTGTTTTATACCGTGCTCTGCAAAGTGTCTTATAGCTCCTTCTAGGGTGCAAGTTAATTAGGGAAGATGTAGAGAAATGTGTTACTCTTGAGGCTGTATCCTAAAGTAACAAAGAAGTCAGGGGTCAGAAATAGAATATGTAAGAAAGACTTACTGGTAGTAATTAGGAGATGCAGGAAAGAGAAAAAGGAGAAGAGTGAGGTTCCTAAATTTCAGTGCTGGGTCTCAAAACTGAATTTTATGTCAGATAAAGTATGCTGTATCAAAGAAATTACTGACATTTCTCAGAGGGTTTCCAGAACTTTAGAAACTGCTAGTAATAAGCAGCAAATATTTTGGCTAGAGGAAGCCATACAGCTTTTCATAAGGTAATCAGGGGTTATAGCCTCTGCTGTCTCATATGACTGGACCTATGCTGGAATGCTGTCTAAAATGGAGATATTCCCTATCATTGTAATGGTTGCTTGTTTGATTAGTCAAAGAGACATGCTGACATCCTCCAGTGATATGACCTGATACATATGCAGTCTTCTGCTACCTAATCGTGCATGATTTTGTTATATAAAGGGAAATGCCTGGATTTTGAATGATCAGATATGCAGTTAGAAAAGCAGGTATGAGACTGAAGGCTGCCATTGAACAAGACTGGGTATCACTTCCAACTCAGTCTTTCATTGAGTGCAATCCTTTATAATTATATATATGTTAATACATTTTTTAGACTGCTTGGCAGCTACTAGACAATCTAGACTAAGGAAAGTTTTGAATCTTATTTTCAAAAAGGAAACCAACAATTTCTGGTAATGAAACAGTAGCATCCTACCTTTGGGGGCTGGTGTGTGTAGCATAATCTATTGTTTCGCTGGAAATTAGAAAGCATGGGTATCTCTCCTGGCTACACTCCAGTGGAATGTGTTAGTTTGGACAAGTCACTTAGTTTCCATGTGCTTCACTTACTCCATCTGTAAATTTGAGATAATTATGGTATATGCCTCTCAAGGATGTTACAGTACTTAATTAGTGAATTTTTAATTCCTTGGAGGTCTTCAGAGGAAAGATATTATGTGTTAAATATATCTAAAGCATGTTCAAATAATTTTAAAATTATTGTAATAATTCCCCATTTAATTTTTTTTTAAAGTTATCAATCCTTGGAACAAAGAATGAGATTCATAAGAATGTATGAAAAAGTGGTTTTACCTGTTTCTCAAATGCTTTGTGGTCAACTGAGTACTTGAAGGGTTTTCTTCATTCACTGTAGCAGAGAGAAAGTTAAGTAAGGTTGTAATTTCTTGTATCTTCCAATATGTTTCAGAAAAATAAATATTAAAAGGGGGAGAAAATAACTAATTCCAAACAAGAGTGCTTGAACAATAAGCAAAGGCTATAAACTGTCCCTGAATTAATGTAGACCAGAAGTGGAAAGCAGGTTTCTTAGCACAATCAATTTCTAGAACCGATGGGATCTGAACCAATGATAACAAATATTTTAACAAATGAATTCTAGACGATGATCAGGCAGTAACCGAGAAGTGTTATACATTGCAGTGGCTGAAGTAATAAGAGGCCATACTCAAATCCTTAGAAACCAGAGGTTACTACAAGTTCAGTAAGGTTCGCAGTACATAGCAAATACAAATATTGTATTATGCCATGGTCACAGAGGCAGAGCAGCAGCCCCTAGACATGCTAGTCATCTCTGTTATGTGTGTGGAACCTGTATCAAGCCATTCTGTCAGATCTGATATATAGGAAGGAAATAGTGACACATGAAGGAAGTTGTTCATATTGCTCTGTAATATTCAGAAAAATATGATCACATGTTTTATCAACTGCAATTTTGTCATGGCATTCACTTTCTGCTTAAGTTGTATGCAACATTGCAGTTTTCATTTTTAGGACTGAGCAAACGAAAGAATTCACTGTTTTTTTTTTTCAGCTACTAAGTGATAATTAATCTGTGCAATATAGAGTTTAGTTAAAATAATAACCTGTGCAGCCATACATGGATCTAAATGCTTGACACCCTCTTCTGAGCAGCTCATTTGTAGCCTCTGTTTCAGATTCAAATTGGTGTTAGGTTAAGTAGATATAACAAATAACTAATATTATTTATGAGAAATAAAACTTTTCTTTTGCTTTTCTTCAATAAACTAATGATAGACATAGATAAATGGTAGATCTAATTCTCCTATTTGATGCAACATCATATATTTCATTAATGAAAAAAAGATTCTAAAATGTCAATTAAAATATAAGAAAAAATAACTGAAACATTCTGTAACAAGTACTTTCAATACAACAAAATACTGTCAATAATTGTGTGTACATTTGTGTTTTGGTTGAGAACAACACTGCAGATTGGAAGTAAATTCCCTGGCCAAAATATTTGCTGCAGATAGATTTGGATTGCAGAACAGTTTCACTGCATGCAACTGGACTTTTTTTAGAGGAAAAAAAAAATCTGCTTTGTTGAGCACCAACTACAACACCTAGTAAAGGTATAAATATCCATGCTTATGACTCATTCTTCAGATAGCTAAGAACCACTTATATGATGAATTCACGCAGTGCAGGGGACCAAACTAAATTGAGCGCAGAGTAAGACCCTGGCTGAAATACCAATCAGATATAGGAGCTGCAGCAGCAACTGTTTTGATCTGATGACTCCTCCTATTGAACTAAATCACATGTTAACATAGACATGGCCAATATTATCTTGAAAGCAAATATTTTTTCATGTAATTCAGTTATATATTTTAACTTCATATGTGATTTTACGTATATATGAACACACGCACGTATGCAAGCATATATATAGCAAAACATGTCCTACATGCTTTAAAGTAGAACCACCTGGATTTTTTTTTTTTTGATAAAAATATACAGGAAAAGAGTTTTGAAGTTTTGTTCTCACTCCAATAACAACATTGTTAGAGTTAAATTTCTTCTTCAGAATCTGCAAATTAAGCAAAAAAGTACAGTCACAGAAAGTTCTCCAAGACTCTTATCGGCTGGAAACTCTTGTGAGAAGGATTATACAAGTAAATTATTGGTGAGTGGTAAGACAGCACGTATTCAACTGGTGTGTTCCAGGATGTTGATTTGCAATAACCCTATGAACACTAAAGACATTCCAGAGGACTGGAAGAAAGATAATACCATGCCAGTGCTTAAAAAGACTGAATGAGCCAACCCACATAATTACAGGGCTGTCAACAGTCCCAAACAAAACCATAGAGTGACTGATATGGGACGCTGTTACCAAAGAATTAAAGGAGGAAAATGAAATAAGTGCCAATCAACATAAGCATATGGAAAGTAGGTCCTTTCAAAATAGCTTTCTTTTGTGTGAGATTACTACTTTGGTTGCAAAATGGAATTGTGTTGATACAAAGTATCTAAGACATGGCATGTTTTACAAACATGTATATATGAGATATATATAGTTACATATATAATTTTGGTTTACAAATTAGTGGTTTAGAGTTAACACAGTAGACAGGGAAAAGTTACCTTACAGATCCTGATATGCAAACATGGAGTTGTCACTGAATGTGTGAGGTTTGAGCTGAGTCTTGTGAATATTTTTTTTCATTGTTCTAATCTATTTAATACTTTACATCAGTGACCAGAAATAAAACTATTGAGAATTGCTGCATTTCCATCATTGTCAATAGCATAATAGTTTGGAGAGACAGCTAATGAACAGGGTTGGTTGATGCAGCAGAATAATATTTATGTGAGTGCAAGCGGATCATGGAATTTATTGTGGTCAGTTAAAGAGCAGAACACCAAGGACAAACGTTGTATGACAGGGTTATACATTTGGTTGATCTCATCACATACAGACCACAAGGAACAATGGGGCTTGTTTTTATTTTCCAGACATTTACAAGGAATGGGATGATGAGAGACATGGGAAGCAGCAAAACTATGCTCACTGACTAACAGAAGCCAACCCAGGAAATGTTCTTACAGTTTGCATACTTTTCTACAGCCAGAACCTGCTGGCAACTTCTCCCATTCCCGTTGTCTATGACAGGACTCTTCAAGTGATATTTTATCACTCACAGCCTTCCACTGTGGCCTCCCTGCCTTGGCTGCCAGAAGCCCTAGAACAGTTTTGTTCTAATCACCCCTTAGATTGTCCCATAACTGACATTATGTAGTTTCTTGTGATAACAAGGAGCAGAACTCAGTTGCTCAGAAGCTACCTGTGTATGGCCTGTTCTTAACTCTAAAGATGATAACTATATTCAAAATCTTGGAGGTAAATGGGGAGAGAGTGAGCTCTATAGGTCTCTACCAACAAAACACAAAAGATTGCACATTGCTTATAAATTAAATGTGTAGCCTCTGTCTTGTAGCATTACTCAGTCAAATAAGTTCCTCACACAGTCTCCAGAGAAAGTTAGTTCCTTTACAGTGTGATCTGGAAGAAACAGAACACTAAGTTATTAGCAGGTGAAACACAAAAATACCTGAAAAACACTACTACACAAATAATTGTATGTGAGCAGCATCCTCTTTACTGTGGCTGCAGGCAACAGAAAAGTATCTCATGGGCTGCAGCTATTGAGTTAGAGGAAAAGCAACTTCAATTTTTTTAATTGTGAAGTAAGATAATATGAGAGATAAACTGAGCCTTACCTCATAACTTCTTGGCCTATTCCACAAAGCAAGCAGACATTTGATAAAGGAAAGAGAAGGTTTGCAGTTTTTAGAGGAAGTAAATGCTGCTGCTGTTTTCAATTAGTAAGATAAAGCATAAAAATTAGAAAATATAAAATCTAAGTTCAGACTTAAAGCTTGGGCACGTAGACCAGATTCTCAACTGATATAAAGCAACAAAATTTTCTATCGTTGCAGTTGAATTTTTTTTCGTATCAGCTGATTATCTGGCAGTTATTACTTATTTTAACTTTCAGTATGACATGAAGTTACTCTGATATGCTTCTTTCTTTTCTCACTCAACCATAAGCCAACATCCAGAGTACAAATGTTTGGTGATGAATTTTTCTTACCACTGGAATTGAGACTGAATACAAATGTAATTTAGCTGGTACTTTATTTTACAGCTCAGGGGATTTGTTGGATACTTGCTATGGAGAAAAGTGTTTAGTTTAGATATTGACACCAGCAAGACTGTCATCTGGCAAGCACTGTAGCACATATAGTACTTAGGAGAATTATATTTGGTAAATAAAAAAGAAGTGTAAGTGTAAAATATGTTGATTGCAGCATAAGCTAATATTTTAAACAATCACAGATGGTGATGCACTAGCTGGTTATTGACAGCAATATCAGCTTTAGAAAGAGCTTTGACAGGTCTCATCATAGAATGATTAATTACTGCAAAGCACTCCAATTTCCTCCCTTGTTCAGCTCATGGCTCAGGGTAAAATCTGTTGCACTTACTACACTTTACAGCACAGGAAATATCTTCTCACTGCTGTATCCAAGGACCAGCAGAAAGTGCAAAAGTCAGTCAAATAAGATCCACAGGCAGTGCTGGAAAAGCTTTTCCTCAAGGAATCAAGGAAGGAAGGAAGGAAGAAAGTTAATGTGGCTTTATTCTCTGTGTTTTAATTGGTAGAAATGACCAAATCGGTAGGACAGATGAATAGGCTTTCTGAGGAGAAGAGGTGGGTACTAGTCAGGTCAATTCTCAAATTATGTATAAAAAGATACAGGTGAAAAACTAATAACTGTGAGATGAAGCAAAGAGTATTAGTGCTCATGTTTAAATTGTCAGCACTTCCCACTAAAAAAGAACAAGGACAACAATAATGGAACAAACAGTATCTACCAATCTTCCTGAGACTGCTCTTAAAGAAGAGATACTGCCAACCTGAAGGATGCCTCCTATGCTCCTGGTATTGAATACTTAGTGATATTGAATGTAAACTGGTCATTGAGATTTCCTAGAAATGGAAAGAGTTCAGTCCTGCTTGATCAATGCCAGGGAAAATATTCAGCAAATAGCTGTTGTCAGGAAGGGATACATCAGCTTTTAATAATGCAAAGGAGATGCTATGTTGACAGATGCTGAATGTGTTTAATGTCAAAACGTTCTTCCTTGCGTGACCTGAAACAATAGGAAGCATGTATGAGGGGTGAGCTTCCTTACAGCGCAGAATTCTGTTTTAAGATTTTCAGGCTAGCTGCAGATGAGATGGTAGATCTCCACATCTGCACAAGCTGAACAGAAATTATACTCTGGGTCCTGGAAGCAATGCAGACACATCATTGCTGCATTGCATTATGCTTTGGCTAGCATAGTTATGCTGACGTGGCTACGTTGCTTCCAGTCTTAGCCTTATCCTGAGCTAGCTTAGATCTCTCTGCCCCACACTGCAAACTTATCCACAGTCTTCATCTCTACCAGAATCTGGAAATGTTGACACTTCAAATATACCCTCTGCTGTATCTGCAAAACAGGACAGGAACTCTCAGGGACATAACCAGATATATTTAGTAGCTGTACTCTGAGGTGGGCATCCTCTTTTTTTCTTTTTCCTGTCCTTCCTCATATCAGAGATTGACCACAACCAGACACAGGACAATAAGTCACTCAGCAGTGTACTTTAAGTTAGCAAAGACAAATTGCTTTCCTTGGTTGCTGGTGGCTGTGGCTTTCTTCAAAGTTGAGGATTGGGCTGATTGACAAGGGTCAAACCTGACTTATATTGACAAGGATCTAGATGCTGGGGTGTGTGTGTGTGTTGGGCAAGAAAGTGCTTTCACTTCCTCTGCAGCATAGGATGCTGTTCAGAGTTTGGGAATCAGCAGGGCAGCTCTCACTTTGTCAGTTTTCTAACATCAAAAGATCTTTTGGCATTAGTAATGCCTTGATCTCCTCTTCTCTGTAGCACAGGTTTTTTGCTGAAACTCTTTGCTCTAATTAAAACCTTAGGGTTTGCATGAAACTGAGTGATATGTAAGATTGTGATATAAAAAGGAGAAGACCACATGACCATCAGGTTTGGTCATTTTGCTGATCTTTTCTGATATTATGTTCTAAAGGTCTTCATCTATCCCTGTGGAACAAAAAGAGGTAAGAATATTATAGGTATACCAGAACTTTAAAGCTACAAGGAAGCGTGCCTTGCATTTATTTTAAAAACTTGATAGTTCTGAGGAGTTTTTAACTTTACCTGAGTGTAGGTAAAACATACTCAATGCTTACATCATCATTACACTTTCTGTTTAAGTGAGTATGCTTTCTGCTTTTCATCCTTGTATCTCAGTTTCATAAAGCAACAGGTGAGAAACCTCCAGATTACTCTCCCAAGTTTCTTTAGTGTGGAAGTGGTTCAGTGAAAGGTTGTGGGGATAGATATGAGGCGTGAATCTTCTCCCCCCTAAATGCTATTCAAAGGTGAAACATTTTAGTTTAGTGCTGCCTTTCATAGCTGATTACCATTATTGAACTGTGAATGTGATCACATTGGAGCAGTAAAACAGATAAACAGTAGTTTGATTTGTCTTAATTGCCAAAAACATGGGAGCACCCCACAAAATTGCTTCACCCAAATGCACAGTTAACATCATTACGAAGAGGGGGCACAGAGATGGAAGAACAGGGAGGTAGGCACTGTCACCAGTACAGTCTTTTACTTGGCATGATTTATTTCTAACCCATGGAAAAGAGTACGGAGCTAGAAGACAATGAAGAGAAAAAAAAATACAACACATAACCTTAGAAACAGACAGACGATTTCCCACTACTGAAGGGATATGAAGATACCAGGAAAAAAGTCAGATTAACAGAACTAACGTAAAAAAGGAAATATTTTTAAATGGAAAGAACAAGGAAGGATTAAATTAATTCCCATAAAAGACAGATGCCTAAACACTGTAGATTTGCCATTTTTTTTAGAATGGAGTGTCTTTGGTAAAAAATCTTGGTTTCTTTATTTTATTCAAAAAGCTTAGGAACACCATAGGAACTACAGAACACCTAGGAAGTATGGCACTTAAGACCTTAGTTTTAAGAGAGTCCTTCTTACTCAGGCCCTTACTTGTTAGGCCTCCCAGAAATGCAGTAGTAGCTGACACACTTCCTTTGAACAAGACTAAAGGAAGATTTTTTTCTGTCTTACTTATATTGTCCATAATACAATAGGTCATACTGAGCATGTCAGGAAGTAATGTACCAAAGGAGACACAATCCTGTGATTCCTAGAGGAATGGTATAAATATGACTGTATAGATTCTTCAGGGAGAAAGTTGAATTCAGTACTACTCCAGGGCAACCTTATCCATGGCATTGCAAAAAAAAATCAATATTCCTTTGGTGGGAGTGCAAATTGGAATACAGGATGACCTACTACATTTCTAAAGAAGAGGTATTTGACATATTTTTTTTCCTCAGGTCTTAGGGTGGCAATATTTCTCTCTATAATAAGCTCCGATTCTGACAGACCATGGTACAGGCAGTACAACTATTAGGTGATTTGGTCTTCGAAGACAACAACCTATTGGTAGACTGTGACATATAGTCACTGGTTGAGAACTTAATAAGTAAAAGAAGTAACTGGAAAATGTAGGTGAACTGTGGTCAGGAAATGCTGAGTAACTGTGTTGTCTATACCTGTTCCTGCTTAAACCATCCAGTACACCTCAGAAGTGTGCACCATACTAAGGCCCACTTTTCTGCACAAGCACAAAACAAGTAGTGTCCACACTGTGTGCCTCTGTGTCCACTCCAGCTGCAATTATAACCACACTCCATATTTACCACATACCTAGCTAGATATCCATTATGATAACTTTTATATCTGAATTTTAAAATTTTTATGGACTTTAAAATTATTGTTTTACAGTTCTAGTATTCTCACTGCAGCACTGGTTCTAGAAGTCCTAATACATCCAACTGAAACAAAAAACATATTAACCTTTTCTTCTTAAAGTTGCGGTGATGCAGAACTGGACCTAAGGCAAGTTAAATAATGTAAGCAAATCAACACAGTTTTGAGACTGAGAACCACCTGCCATTTATCTATCTATAAGCTGCTGTTTAATCGCTTACTGTCTAAAGGATTATCATCTCCTTTCTCTTTATAAGCAATGAGCAAAAAATTCTGCACTGCTATTTTTCACAACTTAAAACACCATGGGCAGTGTATCAAAGAAAATTCATTCTGGTGGTGGGATTCTTAGGAACTATTCAACCATATTTTCAAGAAAAATACAGAGATGACTTTACACGCTGCTTAGCAGCTGGAAGTAGGTGTTGAAAAGGTCTCCCAAGGTGTTATTATATATTGATAGGTAACAGGAAGAAAGATTTGGTTGAAAGCTTTACAATATTCAAGACATGGAATGATTCAGGAAAGATATATAGCACATTTGCTTCAGTCCCCAATTAATTTTTATTATTCACATTATGGAGGCTACTGAATGACAACTGAGGTCAATGCCATGTTCTCTGATGCAGTTTTTACTTCTGAAGCAAAGGAAATACTTGTGCCTATAAAACACTTAAAGAGCTAGCATTTTGTTTGATTACATTTGGAACTTCAGACTATGCAACTATACAGTTTTAAACCAGTGGCTGCTATAATTCTTATTCTGAGGTGGTATAAGAACCAGATTCCATCTCCGATAAAAGGAAAGAATAGTCAGAAGGAGGGAAGAGTAAACAACATCACTTGGTAGCAACAGATTGTTCTTGTACATGGGCATAACCCTCAGAACAGAAAATCTCAAAAAGCAGGAGCAACTGAAGTGTTTATTATTGCACCTCTGCAAGTATTTGCAGCTGCAGAGTTAATCTTTCCATGGATATCATCATGGAGCTAGCTTGTCAGGTTCTTGAACCCATGGCCATTGAGCAGCTTTGGTGAACAGAACTGAAGTGACATTAAGGCTACATGTCCGCATCAGAACTACAAGACTTGAAAGGAAAAGCAACATTCAGTTTTATGTTGTCTGCAGAGACAATTAGGTTTAAGTAGAAATTGGAAAGCTGGGGATAGTGGAAGAAGAAAGCAATTAATATAAAGAATAATTCACAAAGCTGTTAGGAAAAGAAGGGGAGGAAAAAAAGAAGAAAAAAAAAAGAAGCCTAAAAAGTGAAAGATGATAACCACATGGCAACTTACCAGTATAAGTCAAAAATCTGTAGTAACAAAAGACAGTAGCCTTTGGTCATACTTTGGAAAAACAAGCAAAACCCTTCTTTTTTTAACAAATATTTAATAACAACATTTTTTTCAAGTCTAGGCAATATGATTCAAGGGGTGCTATCAGTTATTTTGGTTTTTAAAAGTTTTTTTTTAATTATTTCCTGATCCACTACACCCCAAAATTTCTATACCTGTTGGTCATTAAATGCAAAACATTTTTTATTTTTTCTCTAGCCGTTATAGCAACAGCACATGAACCAAAGGTAGGTAAACATAAAACATAATGTCTAGCCTGTGTCCTAGTAAGAGCAATAAAACAGAGCTCCATAATAAAGAGAGCTCTTTTGCACAATATATTACCCTTTTCTAAGGCTAGGCAAAACTAGTGGACACCCTGTTTCTGCCAGCAGTGATGAGAGATCAAGGTCAGACTCAATTCTAGTCTCCACAGGGGAGTTTCAAATATGAAATCAGGATTTCTTCTTTTTTGATTTAATTTTTACCTTCTTAAGGTTTCCTTATTTTATACTTCAGCTTCCTTCAACTATCCCTGTTACACTTGCCATTATTTAATTCATTCTTTACCATGACATGATTGAATATGGTTTTATCCCTTGTCTGGTTAACAATAGAAATAAAATGCATCAGGTTTCGGTAACATGGCTAAGAACTGGTGTTTAGGAAAGTATAAAAATCATACAGTTTTACATGAAGACCCAGACATATTACAACACATGTCCATGGTACTGTTTTCCTTTTGTTCTTTTTTTTTTGCTGTTCTGCCTGTTGTGTGGTAAACATGATGGGATAAGTTGTACAAACTTTGGAGCTAACTAGGCAATGCATTTCCTTCCCAGATTTATATTTATTGATGCAATAACAGAAAGGATATAAATTTTTTTAATATATTGATAAAAAGATATTGACCTTTCAGAAATAAAGTAGACCATGTACACAGGCATTTCATTAAAAAAAAGAGGGTTAAAAGGTGTTAGCTGAAATGTTTTATTGCTTGAAACTTTAGACTAGGAAGAGATGGATGACAATGTCTCTGGTTAGAATGACATATTTTGAAGAACAAGCCAAAATGATATTTTCATTAATAATAGTAGAGTGCACCCCCCATGACATGGGAGTTGGAACTAGATGATCTTAAGGTCTTTTCCAACTCTAACTATTCTATGATTCTATGAATCTGATAGAGTTTTCATTTGTATGTTCAATCCTGACATAACTTTTTTCTTTCCCTCCAGTTAATTCCATGTGAGTAGATTTCTGGTAAGCATAGCTGTCATGGGAAGACCTAGTGAGGAGAAGTTTTTGCATGCAAGGCTTCGGATTCAGCGTAAAATAACCAGTGTGTATGACTGGGGACTTCAGAGGGCAGGTAGGGTGGTGACCAATAAGAGCAGCACTGTTGAATCAAAGGTATTAGCTGAAGCTCTGAGCTGTAGAGGTCTGGGCCAAACAAACATGAAATTTGGGTAATAGAAATTGGAGTTTATGTAGAAAGGCAGGGATAAGTTGAAACAGAAGGATTCGTAAGATAAAGCTCTATATAAGATATACGTTTGGCCAGAAAGAATGGTGAAAATTGAATTTGAGGTCCTTGAAGTATGAAGGGATTTTTGGTATGAAAATGTGGGGTGTCACCATAAGCTATTTTTATCCATTAATCTCCCATTTTAAGGGTGGTGACCCACACTCAGGCCCTTATAATTGTTGTAGGCTTAACTGTGCCCTCTGTACCCTTAAGTTTGAGGACATTAGCATAACCTTCTCAGTCATGAAAAGGAAAAATGAGTGCCTGTACTATATGCTTGGGGAGAGTGAAGAATATACGAAACATTTGCTTTGTTTCCCAAAAGAGACAAGCTAGAGCAATAATGTACAACCTGTTTAACTTGTGTGTTAGAAAAATACTCTGTGGTATGTAAGTAGTGACAGACTCCAACTATTTTCATAGCTAGAATAACAAGAACCCCAACTTCTTCCTCCAAATGACATGCTGCTTTTATGTCTGTTCAAAGGCAAATGGCAAAACTGTATCATGTCTTGAAGTAATATAGTGTCTGCACATCCCTCCATGCACTATTCCTGAACAGTTAAAGACTTTTACTGGAAATATTTGTTATCACCTTTTATGGACAAGGAGATTTCACTCTTTAGTACCAAATATCAACACAACTCCACTACCTTGTCCACCTCAGCACAACATTTTTGACACTGCAAATGACTGAGGGAAATTCTGTGTGCTGCCATGGACAGCATCGTTTCGTCTAACCAACAAAAGAAGTGAAATTACTTACTCTCATGCATTGCACAAAAGCACAGCTAGACCATTTCTCAGTAAAACGATGGGGAACAGTCTGATTACCATGTTGGATGTTGCTAATTGGTATGTCCTCTGAGGTAGGATAGGGTTATATACTTCTTTTAAAGCTACTGCATAATGCAGCCAGTAGAATGTGCCATAAGGGGCAGCATTATTTTAAAGTCAGTTTGGTGCTCTGTGATGAACCAGTGATATAGGAATGGTTATGATATATGAATAGGGTATATATTCATATAATGATATATGAACAGGTTAAAGCAAAATCTGTTTCTAGTATGCATGCGTACTTCAACGTGCACTTAGTACACATGCAGTATTATATGTGTTCCTACATAAAGGTATAAGAAAGATGAGAAGAGGCAACTGGAGACATTCTGGTCTGAACTGGCAAAGTCATGCGTTTTACACCTTATATGAATAGGAAGCAGGGCAGGTTTCATATTAATAAATACATTCAAGTGACGATAAGTAAGCTTGATGAAACAATTGTTATCTTTAAGAGAAAGCTTTAAATAAAGGAATCCAAAACCAGAGACACATGCCCTGACAACCAAAGATATTCTCATTGGTAACAATAGAAAAGATAACAGTTGACAAAAGAAAGTAATACTTTGGCTTTTTTTTTTTTTTTTTTTCATTTCAATGGCACATCAGAAATTAGTTCTACAGAGAGCTCAGGCTGATTGAATGTGTACAAATGTGTACAAAGGAAAATGTACAAATGATGCACTCTCATGTATATGATGCCACTTACATGGCATGGTGATCAGTTCCCTATTGCACTAATTTAGGCTCAAGACTATATTGAGTTACTACGTCTTGGTCCCCTTCCAAGTTTATGCCAAGTGAAAACCATTATAAAATAGACATGAATCTAACTCAAAACAGAGGACACCCCCTCCCCCCCAGTCTCAGACTGTAATTTGGAAGTATTATATGCAAGCCAATACCTGGCTGTAATTCTTTATTCTTATCATTTGTTGAGAGATGTGTCTGAAGCTGAATGGTGAACACTCCCTTACTGACCCTTGACAGGTAAGGTGTCAGGATACGAGGGGAAAAATAAAAAGACTTTTATTAGAGATGCTAGAGTTCTTAAAGGTTAAGTATACTGATACTTATTTAGGTAAACTTGGAGAGTATGCTGATCAGCAATACTGGTCATAACAGAGCTTACAGCACTCAGCCTTTAAGGAATCAGAGTTTTTCTGGCAAAATGTCAAGTGAAAAGTTGGTACTCAGTAGGTCAAGGATGACACCATTAGTCTGCGCAATACTTAATAAAAAGACAGGTGTCTTTGGTGAAAAAGTAATAGGACAGAAGGAGGGGGTGGAGGGAAGGGTGACTAATGGAACATAATTGCATATGGATATTGGATATGGATTTTGTTTCCTCTTACACAGCTACCAGGGATATTTTCATATATGTTTGAAAAATTGTCCTAGGAGACAAATTTCTGCTCCTCAGGATTTAAAAGAAAATACAGCTGTACAAAACCAAATTTGCACAACTGGTGAAACCAGTGAAAATCCTGTTTCTGTGGAGAAGCAAAATCCTCCATCATCTTGTTCCTTATCTGACCCACTTTGCTGTAAGAGAAAGATACATAATTATGTGGCTGCTTGTCCATATAGTTGTGGTAAATTGTATGCCCTTATTTTAAGCCCATATAGGAGAGTGCTACTTGTCAGTTATTATAGGCAGGACTGTAGCATCACATCATTAATAATATTCAAATTAGCATTATTAATAACTTTCATTTTCAGTTCCCACTGTAAATCCTTATTATTTAGTTGCTTAAGATTTGGCACAACTTCAGTCCATTGGGTGGAAATTTCTCCATGTTTTGTGTTAGCCTTAGGCTAATATTTTTTTTTATTTTTGCATTTTATTTTAATTTCAAACAAAGTGGCTCAGCAATAGATTATTTTGTCATGTTTCTTTGAACAGCAGCCCCCTCCTTTACAACAGAGACTTTAAATGTGGGTCAAGGATGTGTTTTTTGCTGGCCCCTTCAAAATCTGTTGAAATTTGGCCAAATAATAAACATTTGAAATACATGCTCAGCCAACTTCCTTCATATCAAAAAACTAAAGTTTCAAAAGACTCTTCCTCCCCAAGCATGTGCTCTCCTTTCACGTTGTCTACTGGTAGTCGAACCATATGTGGATCCTTTTACAGAAAGTGAGTCAATATCCTGGATCCTATCACTGGTCAGAGACTCTTTTATTTGCTGCCTTGTGCAGGGCAAGTGGAAGGTACAAACTAATGTCAGAATTAAGGGCGAGGTTTCCTGTATTTTCTATGTTGCAAATTTTCTCTAGCTGCCACTCAAGCAACCTAGAGAAAGCAAAGATTAAAAGGCAGATCTGGGAAAGATAAGGAGCAGAATTTGGTAAGCAAATCTTGTGAGAAGGAATCTGAAGTGTGAATTGAAGCCTCTTTCAGGGCATTATAACAAGGCATGACTTGCAATGAGGTGAGGCGTGGAGATGTGATGAAGACTCAGTAAGAGGAAAGGAATGAGATGAGGTGAAGTAGATTATGATTAGGTGGACGGTGATTAACAAAACTAAGCCCAGGATTATGACAGGTTAGGAAAAGATTGGGTTAAAAATATTATCGAACAAAAGTTGGGATTCAAAGACAATCATGGTTAAACAAGGAGTAAGATGGAAACAGAAAGATATGAGTGACAGACTGAAGCAAGTGCATTTGAGTGCACTGTGAAGAAAGAAAAATAATGCACCTCTAGCTTCACACACATCACTTATTTTATTTTGAGACTGATGATAATAATAAATCAAACCTAATGGAACCTGGCTGTGGACAAAACTCTTAGTTGTCAATATACTGAATTGCTTCTTTTAATAATTAAAACACATAGAGTTGCATAACTGGAAAAAAAAACATGTCAAAAGAATGCAATTAAATATTCAATGGTAAATATTTATGTGATAGGAAATAATAGATAACATTTTCAATAGGACATTAGCCTGAGTGATTGAGTTCATGATTTCCAGTTTAGTCTTTAATGAATTTATGGATTTCTACTTTTGGGGGTTATTTTTCCTGTTTCTTGTGTGCATGGAGATTAGCCAGACCTGAGTATAATTTAGAGCTTTTTGGTTGTAGGTAATTTCAAGTTTTTGAAACTGCAATTCCGATGCAAGTTTTCTGTATTAGGTAGTCTTAATCAGGGGTGTTGGCTTTGCAAGAGGTTTCTTAGATTGTCTGCATTTTTATATTAAGCTTTAGAAAGCATCAGGTGGAAACATCTGTGATACTGTAAAGATACCTTTAAGTCACAACTTCCTTTCCTTTTTCATCTACAGCAAGTTTTTTTGAGGTGCTCTTTTAGTCAGTAGCTCCACCACAAATTCAATTGCCTGCTCTGTGGTACAAATGCATTTATTGTCTGTGCTATATTCTTGTTTGAAGAACACTGATTAACTGACCTGGGTTTTCTAAACTAGGCTGCATAGGTTATCATCACACCGCAAGAATAGGCTAAATTCTAAATTCTATGACAATTATTCCTTGTCTGCAGTCATTTCAGCACTTTCACTCAATCAGGCATTAATTACTGTATTGTATGTTATGATTTTCATACTCCAATTTTTATCAGATGCACATAAAACACAACGAAGTCGATAGAAGCCCGAGTATATCACATTATTTACCTTCATTAATTTTGTCACATTAGCAACAAATCATATAGAGTTAATTTGCACATGAGCCTTTTGGATTAAATCATGGATTGTTCCTATCTTTACATAAATCTTGCATAGCAGGATAACTGGCTTTTGTTTTTGCCCTCTTTCCCACTCTAGCTTTTCCCACTCTTCTAAAATTTCCCCAGTACTTACTTGAGGTCAGCATTAAAGATTCAAGAGTTTCTTCATTGCTATAACTGGAAAAGCTCACTCCAAAATGGTAGAGTTTGTGATAATATATCTGAAATAAAAGTTGTCACTTTTCCATATACATCTTTACCTAAATATTTACCTTCAGTGAATTTCATCTACCATTTTATTGCCCAGTCCCTGAAGGTACAATATAGTTCCAGATTAAGACTAAGAAGTGTCTGTAGTACCTAAATCCCAGTAGTATTATAGTATTATCTGCACTTCTTCACAGTCAGCCATTTTTTCTGCTGCCTAAAATAGCTTAAATATCTTAAGGAAATGTTGACACTTTATATTCACCCTCTCTTCCTTCCAGTTATTTAAAAATACATTGATCAGTACAAGAACCAAAAACATCACTGTAGATCTCCACAGGGATCCTCTTTCTACACTGAGAATGGAGTCCTAATCTCTCTTTCCAATATTTTGGACAATTATTTATACATGCAAGAATCTTGTTTTTAATCTTCTGGCTTCTCAGTTTCTTTAAGAGCCCTTGGTAAGGGATCTTGTCAAATGCCTTCTGGAAATCCAAATAATCTGTATCATAAGGGTGAATCTTGTTCATTCTCTTGGGTTTTATTTAAAGGACTTGTATTGATCTGTGAAGAATTATTTCTCTTTATAGAAGTAGTTGTAGCTCCTTCCTAGTCCATGTTATTTATTAATATGTCTGTTCACTCTATTCTTTATAATAGTTCTGGCTGAATTGCACAATACAGATGCTGGAGTTCCTGGTCTGTAGTTCCTTTGATATCCATAAGCAGCTTTAAAAAAAAAAATCTGTTTTCACCATTACTTAGTTAATAAATTGTTTCAATCTAAGATTGTGCATGACAGTTGACATAGTCCATTCTTCATTAGCTTAGGATTCTTAGGTAGGTGACTTGGCACTG
The DNA here is from genome assembly GCF_033783945.1 of Neopsephotus bourkii. NCBI lineage: Eukaryota > Metazoa > Chordata > Aves > Psittaciformes > Psittacidae > Neopsephotus > Neopsephotus bourkii. The sequence goes on along the minus strand of NW_026901092.1, from coordinate 2,192,727 downwards.
TTCATTTTATCTTTTCGTTTGATAAACTCTTTTAGAAACATTTAATTCTGAGGTGGAATCTCTGATGACCTCTTACTTAGAAGAACCATGGGTTACGGATTTCTGAAGGGTTCTTTTCATTTAACACACTCATAAAAATAACTTTTTCAGCTTTAAGCTAAAGATATTGTGCTGTTGATACAAGCTGACAATGTTGCTTTGCCAAAGTTAACAATGCTAATTGTTCAAGGTTGGAACTTGAGAATTCCTGAACTGAAAAAGATGAGGGTCGACAAAGCTTGGCTTCACAAAACTCCCCAAAGCTTTGTAAGTCTATGCATTAGAAGTAAAACACAGTAAACTAATGACTCTACAGTCTTGTATTCATTAAAGGGCAAAGTGTGAAAGATCTATACATATTAGGTCTCATGAAGAAATATATGTTGTCTAAAGGTCTTATATTGCTAGGTAACTGTAACTACCAGGTCATGTCTACCCACTTGTAATGCATTTAAGTCATCAATACAATATCTTTATAGGGTCTTCAGAATCACTTAGCAGTATTTCTATTTTTAAAACAAAATTTATTTTTTATACATTTCTTAATCATTTTAAGCAGGCAGACATTATTTGATAGTGTGTTAGCTCTTCTTTCAATATCACAGGCTGTTGGCTGCTTGCATAAAATATTTTTTATTCATTGTTATCCATATTTTCTTTTTTCTAGATGCTTCCTTTAATTTCTACTGCTGCTTTCTGTTTATCCTGAGTTCTTGCTGCTGTTGTTGCTGTTCTTCTACCCTTCCTTTTTCTACATTTCTGGTGCTCTAAATCTGTCAACCAGATGTAACTTTCAGGAGTCCTGATTACAAGCAGATTTGCAAGCTCTCGTATGTTACTTTCTATTTTAAAAAGTTGACTTGGGATTTGGAAAAAGCTCTCCATTTAGTTCTTTAAATAGAAAGAAAATACTGTAACTCAATATTGGCTGCTGGTAAGCACTACTGAAAACAACTCATGGCTGGAAACAGATTTGTGACATTGTTTGGCTTTATATATGATGATTTATTTTCATGCTATTAGAAAGTGTGTGTAGATGAGAGTTTGTTTTCATTTTAAGCATTTCTAAAGGTGTGAGGCATTGTGCTGCCAGTGAAAGAGACAAGGGAAGACTGTCTGCGCTTCTGAAAAGAATATCCCAGGCAGTTTCAATGACCTGTATGGTAGCTATATGTCAGCTGTACGGCTGTTCTAAGTTGTTTCATTACGCTAAGAAGGTCATTTTGCTGTCCCCTCCCTAACATTCACAGAACTAACTACATTCACTAACCAAAATCTGCATGGCAAAAATGCTGTCTCTTCACAGTCTCTTAATTCAGTATTTTGTCTTCAGTGGCAATAGCAGCCTGATCAGCTGAGCAGTCTTCTGATATATTCTGTCATGCCAATTCAACCTGTTATGTTAAGCAGCATGCAAGGTACATCTTCCTCCCCTCTTCATATCCACAGAAATCTGCCCTTGGGTGGGCAATATGGAGAGACTGGGTGTACTTCTACTGCATGGCAAGACACAGTCAGCTGGGTATCATTGTCCAAGGACAGAGAAGAAATGGAATCTAGTCATAAGAAAACAGACCCTGAGACAGTGCAGCATGCCTCTGAACATGTAGTCACTATGGTGTGACAGCAATTTGGAGACCGTCTACCTGGACTTATGCAAAGCGTTCCACACCGTCCACAAGACATCCTTATCTCTAAATTGGAGAGACATCAATTTGATGGATGGACCACTCGGTGGATAAAGAACTGGCTGGATGGGCTGGATGGCCATATGCAAAGAGTTGTAGTCAATGGCTCAATGTCCAACTGGAGACCTGTAATGAATGTTGTCCCTCAGGGAGCGGTGTTGGGACCGGCCTTGTTCAACATCTTTGTCGGTGACATGGACAGTGGCATTGAGTGCACCTTCAGCAAGTTTGCCGATGACACCAAGCTGTGTGGTTTGGTTGATTCTCTGGAGGGAAGGAATGCCATCCAGAGGGACCTTGACATGCTTGTGAGGTGGGCTGATGCCAACCTCATGAAGTTTAACCAGGACAAGTGCAAGGTCCCACACCTGGGTTGAAGCAATCCCAGGCACAGCTACAGGTTGGGCAGAGAAGAGATTCAAAGCAGCCCTGCAGAGAAGGGTCTGGGGGGTGTCAGTTGATGAGAAAATGAACATGAGCCAGCAGTCTGCGCTCGCAGCCCAAAAAGCCAGCCGTATCCTGGGCTGCATCAAAAGGAGCGTGACCAGCAGGTGGAAGGAGGTGATCCTGCCCCTCTACTTTGCTCTTGTGAGACCTCACTTTGAGTATTGTGTGCAGTTCTGGTGTCCTCAACAGAAAAAAGACATGGGACTGTTGGAACACTTCCAGAGGAGGGCCACGAGGATGATCAGGGGACTGGAGAACTTCCCATAACAAAACAGGCTAAAAAACCTAGGGTTCTTCAGCCTGGAGAAGAGAAGGGCTGCATGGAGACCTCATAGCAGCCTTCCAGTATCTGAAGGGGGGGCTATAGGGATGCTAGCAATGGACTCTTCATTAGGGACTGTAGTGATAGGACAAGGGGTAACGGGTTAAAACTTAAACAGGGGAAGTTTAGATTGGATATAAGGAAGAAATTCTTTACTGTAAGGGTGGTGAGGAACTGGAATGGGTTGCCCAGGGAGGTTGTAAATGATCCATCCCTGGCAGTATTCAAGGCTAGGTTAGACAGAGCCTTGGGTGACATGGTTTAGCGTGAGATGTTCCTGCCCATGGCAGGGGCATTGGAACTAGATGTTCTTAAGGTCTTTTCCAACCGTAACTATTCTGTGATTCTATGATTCTAAATAATGACAGTATTTGAACTGTAGCTTGTCATCAGAGAAGTAGAGATCAACAGTACAGTATGGTTCAGGGGCCTTTTGGGACAGGCTGCATGAGGTGTGTGAACTGTGGTTGGTACTGTGTAAGTGTTCTGGGAAAATGTGGTACTTTCATCCTTTTTGTTGACTTCGCAAAAGTGCCATACAGTGCCTCCCATTGGATTTGATGTAAAACCCACTGAAGTCAGTGACTGGCTTGGTTAGATACAGTCCTGAATTAAGTCCAGGTTTTGCTGGGTACAAGTGTGTAATGACACTCTAGGAAATAACCAGTAGCATTCAACTCTGCATTCCAACGTTATCCAGTTTATTCAATAAAATTGTTTTTAAGGGGGAGTATTTATTTTCCCCCAAAGGAAGTTAAGGAACAATTTTACATTAAAAGAAACATGGGATTTTTGTATTTGTTGAAAAGACAGCTGTAATCTTGCAGTCCCCATCATCTGCAACATGGAACAGATGGCCCTCATTATGCCACAGGAAACATGTATTTTCAACATATTAAAAAAAATTATAAAATTTGCAAAAAACAGTCCTCAGTATTTTGGATGTTATGCATTCTGGGACAATCTCCACAAATTAGGTGTTTAGGACAACGTATCTATGCACAAAAAGTGATAATCATTCCTTTAAATTGTAAAAATGAACAGATGTGGCTTAACTCCATTCTTCTATTGCTGCTTCAGGAAAAATGAATAATTTGGGGGGCAAACCAGTTCCAGAATTATCTTGAGATCAAAGACTGAAGTTGTAAGGGGCCTTTCCATTGATTTCTCAAGTTTGGGAGGATCCTCATTACAATATTCTGCATATCAAGCTAAAATTGTTTGCAATCCATATTACCTCAGTTTATGTTTTACAAAGTGTAATCATTGTACAGACTCTGCAGCCTTTCCCACACTCTGAGCGTAATACAATAATCTACTGCTTCTCAGTAGATTATCCTGTCTGAGGAAATGCATATGCCTGTAAAAAGATAGCATACCCATTCCTATTTATTTGTATATTTTCTCATTTGTATTTCTTCACAGAACGGGCCAATCTGACATGTTTTTGCAAGCAGCTATGTTGTGTTTGTTATGGTGTTGTTATGAAACAGAAAACTGCAAGAAAATCATTATAACAGTCACTGAATGCTTGCAGGACTGAAGTCATAATCATCTGCAATCTAAAAAATGAAAAAAAATGTTTGTATATAATCACTATCAGTTTTGAGACCAAAGCTTAGTGAAGGTATTTCCACTGTCAGCCTTGAACAGAATATGTACTTCATTGACACGAGGGCTAACTATTTGTGCTATATTTAAGAATGCTTATTAATACTTGCTGTTTACAGCAAATGTTAATCATGGTTATTCCAGATGTTAAAGGAAAACATATTTTCTCTCCATACAATTCTATTTTATTGCTTTTTCTTCATGTCATATGATTGCATCTTGCAGTCTTTTGATTAATCGCTTTTGGATATCAAAAGATATTGGCTAATGTTTGGTTATTATTACTAAGGGTTTTAAAAACATTACATAGATTTATACCCAGGACTGAAAACATTAAGCACCACAACTTTGAAGAACATATAACTGAACACACAAAAATTACCTAGACCAGTCTTATACTCTTAATTAACATAAAATCAAAAACAAGTATGCTGCATGAATTTAATTTAGAATCTACTCTACAGTATTTGGGTTTATTATTTGCTCTTGCATTCTCCAAACCAGGTAGCCTCATTGATATTTCATGCATGAGGCAGTTCATATCTCCCCAGCTTGCAACAGTACTATTTCCTTCTTGAAAATAATTCTGACTGCATTCTACCCAGGTTTAGTCTTGTAAGGACTTTGTTTTTCCACATGCAAAAAGATAAGTTAAACGTACTTTGAAGTCTTTTCAAGATCAGCGCTTTTACAGACACTAACTATACATTCATGATTGGCATATTGAATTAACTCCTTGTGTTAACGCATTAACTTAGGCAACTCTGGTCCCTAAGTAAAGCTAAGTGTAGAATTTTAAAATGTGACTGGACTGACAGAAAAAAAGCTGAAACTAATAATTTTACAATCCATTTTGTCACATTAAAATGATGCCAAACAGGCCTTATGTGATTGGTTCATAATCACTACATTTTAAGAGATAAGGCAACACTGATTCTTCATATTTGCTGTTTGGATTCAGAATCTTTGGAGACACTCAAGACTTAATTTAAAATTTTCTCAGCCAGGAGGATTAAAATATATTTTCAAAAATATTACAATCCAGGTTCATGTCTCCACAAAGTATCGCTGCCTGCACAATAATTAGTTTAATTTCTTTATGTCACAGGACCATATGGTCTCCCAACCTGTAATTACTATACAGTTAATGGGGAACATGCATTACACAAACTGTAAAGTTGGAAAATTATAAACCCTATTAGAAAATTTTCTTGTGTAATTTCCCAACTGTTATCAACAACATAAGCAAGGGGAGACATGAGTTATTCAATCACATAATTGATTTTGTAGCCTATTTTATGTCAGATTTTAAACTGTTTCATTTTTGCTGAAACTTTTATATGTCAAAATGATATGTAAAACTGAAATGTAGAAACAAGGGTAGATATAGTTAAGAAGCTTAAGAAAAAACTTTCATATTCTATTGCATGTGGGACGCCTAAGTGGCAGGAAACCGTTGTCTTCCTCCTCTTATTTCCCTCCTGATTGATTTTATTCCTGCTCTTTATCTTCTCCCATCCTTTTCTCTCATTTCTGCATGTATTTCTTGCAAAAGGACATGCCACATGATTTCCAATCAAGCCTTGCAACAGTAGTTCCTAATACATAGATCCTCTTCTTCTCCTTGGTCAACTGGAAGTCGAATTGTTTTGGAAAGTTTAGTTCTGTGACCGTCTCTATTATCTAGAGTGGATTCAGAGCAGCCCGGCAGAAAAGGACTTGGGGGTGTTGGTCAACGAGAAACTTAACATGAGCTGGCAGTGTGTGCCCACAGCCCAGAAAGCCAACCGTATCCTGGGCTGCAACAAAAGAAGCGTGACCAGCAGGACGAAGGAGGTGATCCTGCCCCTCTACTCTGCTCTTGTGAGACCTCATTTGGCATACTGTGTGCAGTTCTGGTGCCCCCAACATAAGCAGTCCAGAGGAGGGCCATGAGGATGATAAGGGGGCTGGAGCACCTCCCATATGAAGACAGGCTAAGAAAATTGAGTCTGTTCATCCTGGATGGAGACCTCATAGCAGCCTTCCAGTTCCTGAAGGGGGTCTACAAGTTTGCCAGAGAAGAACTCTTCATCACAGACTATAGCGATAGGACAAAGTTTAAACTTAAACAGCCAAAGTTCAGGTTAGGTGTAAGAAGTTCTTTACTGTGCAGGTAGTGAGGCAGTCTAACAGGTTGCCCATAGAAGTGGTGAATGCTCCATCCCTGGCAGAGTTCAAGGCCAGACTGAAGAGAGCCTTGGGTGACATGGTCTACTGTGAGGTGTCCCTGTGTGTGTCAGGGGGATTGGAACTATGTGATCTTAACGTCCTTTCCAACCCTAACTGTTCTATGATTTTATGATACGATGACTGGCGACTACCACCCAGTGTCTCATGATGGGAACATATACACAGAGGGCAAAATCAAGGCTCTCTTCAATCAAGTAAGAAAAGGAAATGAGAGCTTGAGGGGGATATAGTTCTTGCAGGACAAAATGCTACATAGTTAGGAATTTTTGTGTGTTTATTTGTGAAATGAACTTCCATTACATTTGTTTGAGAAGTGATAACAAAGAGGAATTTCCTAAAGGACACATGATCTCAAAGACAAACACATTTATCTTATAACTGAAAAATGTCATAAAAATTTGTCTAGAAATGCTGAATCTAAAATTCTCAAGATTTTTGCAGCTGAGAACAAAGAAGCAAGGAACTGAGCATTACAAAAAGCTCAAACTAGGGTGAATGTGGGGCATTTTTATTTTGCATCAACGATTTGCATAATAAAGGATAAACTGACAAAAGAAGTGATTTAAAACAAAAAGGGTTAGTTGAATAATTAAAAACACATTATAGAAACCAAACTTAAATGTAGCAAGATGAATAGCTCTCACATGCTATGATTAGCTGGTACATAAAATCCTCACATGGAAGCAAAACGAATATGAAAATAAACTGAAAAAAACCCCATGTTTAAGATATTTTTTAGGAAGACAGAATTACATACCTGCATGTATGCATTTTTTATATATATTTTACAAAGTAATTTATATTTCTATCTTACAGGTCTGCCCTAAGGGTCTAACAATTGCAAGTGGGAAAATATAATTAATATAGAATTATAAAACCAACTGTGAAATTTATTTTCTTTATTTCCTCATGATAACTGGGGAGAAAGAAAAGCAACGGGTACGGCTGACATTCCTTGTTTAATGCAGCTTCCTTAGTGACTGGCATAATGATAAGTGATGGTAATTTACCTTAAAAACCTTAATGAGTGGATCATTACTATAGAGAAATGGGAAGCAAACTTTAATCCCACAGAGGCAGAGCTCCATGGTTGGCTGTGCAATAACCAGACAGAACTCTGAATGAGATTCCCAAGCTTCTGTTCCCTAGATAAAATTTTCTCTCACTCCACTTTTGCAAAGGTAATGAGGAGGTAATGAGGCTTGACTTGAATTTTTTCAGCACTTGATTCCCTTCATTCCCCAGCAGGTTCCCATAGGATAGAATAAGATGTTGGATTTATATAAAAGCTGTGCTGATAGATAGGTGGAGGAGGTGAGCCATGCTATTTGGTTTTGGATTCTGTCTGTATGAGAAAGGGTTCAGATAAATTTCAAGTTCTTTCAGCACTGTCAATTCACTCTGATAGTTTCCACAGAATAAGACAATTTGACGACATGCAGACCTTGTCAGGTCTGTTGACTGTTTATTTTGTCACTTTACTGATACTAAACACTGACCTTTCAGTGCCACCTTTTCTTCCTCTTTCCCCCCTTTTTTCACTAGCTTAATACATACATCTGAGCAAATAATAAAACCCAAAAAGGTAGGCAGAAATGTTGTATTAGATCATTAGCTTAATTTGAGCTGAAAGGTCTTTGTTGTAAGTTGGGGGTGGGAAGGGACCTGGGGACCTTTGCAAAGTATTTTGCTGGCAAGCTTGTTGAGATTTGATTGCCTTTGTTGTGATAATCTGAAATTAATTTGCACTTGAACCCATCTTTCTTCTGGGCTCAATTTAAACACGGTTATAATTATGCGCCCTGCATGAAATTGAGAACAGACACTGATATGACAAGTCTGAATTTTTTAATTCCCCAGGTACTAAAGGCTTTTTTCCCCACTTATCTCACAAGGTAATAAAACAAAATGTTTCAGTGAAGCACATGCTTAAGAGAGAGGTATTTGCCTGAGGGGAAACAGTAATAATCAGTGTATTGCTACACATTTACTCATGTACTTTCTCAGTAGGTCAATCCCTTTCTTTTAAAGTGATGTTAAACTTCTGCTAATATTGGTTGATTTGTACCCGGTACAATACGAAAAAAAGTAGAAATGATCTGTTTTATTCTATTTCAGCAGCTCCTCATATAAAAAGCTTTTTCTCAAACATTCATTTTGACAGATATATTTTTTAAAAAACCCAACACACTATTGAAGACTACCTCCTAACGTCCACAATTGATCTTAGCAGTACACCTTTCTTGTTCTCAGTATGAGCTGTAATATTCTTATCAGTATTCTTTTAGTTTTAACCCAGATTAGTGTTTTTGGTGAGGAATCTCATTAACTACAGTAAGCCCATCTTCTTTTGTGATTTCCTTTGGAATTGTAATGTACAAAAAGGCCGCCAAGGTCAATGCCCTGGGCACAAATTCCTCTTTAAATCATCATTCCGTTCAGAGTAACAACATTCTCCTTAGAAATAGACATTTTAAAAGATCTGGAACAAGCTGCTCAGTTTCTTGGAAGTGAAAATCATTCTGAAAAGAAGCAGAAATTAAGAGCATAGGAAATCAAGTGCAGAATCTGCGGAGTAACTATTTGTTAGACCCATCCATTTTGTTTTAACCAGTATAATTCTTATTCCCTCTGCCTCCTAAATTTCTATACTGTGTCTTTTTGAAGGAAAGAGAGGGCATTTTTTAGTTAAACTGCTCTGCATTTTAATACAGGCTTTGAAGGTGTTAATGATACTACTGAGGTAACATCTTTCAAGCTTTAAAAAATTGTAGGTTTACTCTCCTCAAAGTTGCAGACTGCATTCAGCTGAGCTCCTTGAGCAAATTAAATAGCTAAAAAAAAAAATAAATCCTATGTTTTTGCCAATTAAAGCAAGGGTGCAATTTCTGCCAACTATTTTATTAGTAGCAATGTAAAAAACAAATGAAGTACACATGCTAAATACTTCACCATTCTTATCCAAATCCCTATTACTATCACAGAAGAACAAATCGTGTGAAAATAATGAATAGCACCTCTTTGTGGCTAAAAAAGAGCCTGGTCTTTGCCTTTTTAAAGGACTCAATATTCATTTGAAAGAAAAAAATATGTGTAAATTGCAGCTAATTTATTTTTAACTAATAGTGGTTTTTATACTAGCTGTAATGGAAATAAAATTGAAAATAGGTGGTGCAAAGAGAATATTTATCCTTCTCTGCCTTATAAAAAGAAATGTGACCAGGCTGGCACAGTTTTAGGGTAAAAGAGCAAAGCTAGAAAAAGTAATATACAAAGTCATAGAATCATAAAATCATAGAGTAGTAAGGGTTGGAAAGGACCTTTAGATCATCTAGTTCCAATGCCCCTGCTATGGGCAGGGCCACCTCGCTCTAAACCATGTCACCCAAGGCTCTGTCCAACTTGGCCTTGAACACTGCCAGGGATGGAGCATTCACAACCTCTCTGGGCAACCCATTCCAGGTCCTCACCACCCTCACAGTAAAGAACTTCCTCCTTATATCCAATCTAAATTTCCACCGTTTAAGTTTTAACCCATTACCTCTTATCCTATTACTACAGTCCCTAATAAAGAGTCTGTCCCCAGCATCCCTATAGGCCCCCTTCAGATACTGGAAGGCTGCTATGAGGTCTCCATGCAGCCTTCTCTTCTCCAGGCTGAATAGCCCCAACTTTCTCAGCCTGTCTTCATACAGGAGGTGCTCCAGTCCCCTGATCATCCTCATGACCCTCCTCTGGACTTGTTCCAACAGTTCCATGTCCTTTTTATGTTGAGGACACCAGAACTGCACACAATACTCCAAGTAAGGTCTCACAAGAGCAGAGTAGAGGGGTAGGATCACCTCCTTCGACCCACTGGTCACACTCCTTTTTGATGCAGTCCAGGATACAGTTGGCTTTCTGGGCTGCAAGCATGCATTATTTATTTTACATTGATATTAATGTTGGTTACATTTAGGTTTAGTTAAGTTTGTCAGAAATACAATTTTTATTTTAAAAGTTGTGTATTCTTTTTCCTTTGTTTTTCAAAGAATTTGCTGTGATGAAAGGGGAGTGGAAGTGATGTTAGATAATTTCAGTAAGTGTGTATCCTAATTGCAAAATGTGATATGAAATTAGACACTGACACTACATAATTGTTTTGTACTGAAATATCAATGTCACAAATCCACGCAGTAGTTTTCCTAGAGTGGGCCCCTGTACATAAAATATTGTTGAAATTTTTTAAACGCATCTTCTGTTTTGTTCCTTGCTTCTCTACCATTTTTTTCAGAAATTTTAGAAACAACAGAAAAAACAAGCTGACTATAGAACAAACTTATTACTCCACAGCATACCTATTAAACAATATAGCAGCTCAAAGCAATAAAATGTCCGTAGCGTGGAGAAATCTATAGTTCTTTAGATCTTGAAACCTAGAAACACCATAATATCTTCAAACTGTAAGGTAAAAATGTGCTTAGCATATGACCAGCAACGAGGCATCTAAAATGCAGTAATAACAATATGGGATGACATGCTAGGAGAGTACCTACGATAAGAACTGTGTGGCCACACATGGTGTGGTTCATTTTCACCCCTTAGTTTATGTGTTTTGCTTTCTACTGCCACATTTTCTGGTGACTTTATCTAGTCTCATTCAATCATGCTGTGCACATCACAGTCACTTACTGACAAGCAGCCCTAGCTGAAGCATTCAGAGAAACAACCTTCCACAAACAAAGCAGGCAAGTCCTGTTTCTCTTAAGATAAAATCTGCTGATCTCATTATTGATTGTCTGCTTTCAGGGGTTTTGTTTCCTGAAAGTTTGATATGGGGCAACAGAGGTGACAAAAGATTGGCACTGCGACCTGGAAATTAAATGGTCGACTATTAGATCAACGTCAACTAGGGTGAGGCTGAAGTGTTTGGCAAAAGCATTAGATGCTGTCTTGACTTAATCTCTCTCTCCCTCTTTCTCTCTCTCTCCTCTATCTTGAATCTGTTTTGAACCCTCCCAGGCAATTTACTATCCTTGTCATTGATTTTTATCACCTAATGTGCCCCTATGAAGAATTACTTTTTGAATGGTAAATCAGTTTTCTCGTTTAAACAATTGTGCTTCACCTTAATGTGAAAATAGTTACTGAAAAAAAACCCAAACTATAGGAAGTGTTAACATTAATCACTGACCAGTGGACTCTTTGTGATTTTTTTAAAGGAGCACCAATTTTTTTTTTATTATGGACAGGATAACTGTACTAGAAATAAAAAATGAATCCTTTCTTTTATAAAACTGTAAATGTTAAGAAATAAAGTACAGTGGCTAACTACAGTCAGCAAGCTGGAGGGAGGAAAAAATGAAAAAAGAAGGAAAGAACTGTTCAATAAAGCAAACTTGTAATTTTTATCCAGAGTTTCCTGCAAATAGATATCCTGTAATATGTTCAGACACGTTCCCCATTCCACAGATGTTATGGTCTGGGTATTTAAGAGGTGTTTTGAAGAAGACCACAATGATAATGAGTGATAGTATAACCTTTTCTAATAGTCCTTCTTTATCCTTCATTTTTCTGTATTGCTTTTTTCCCCACATGGCCCTCTACCTAATATCCCTGTTCTTCCCTGTTTTAGGTGCTGAAGAGAAGTATTGTCAGGTTTTGAACAAAAATATGTGTTCTATTATTTGCCACTTAAAAAAATAAAAATAACTTTTTATTTTGTAATTAAGATGCCTAAAGGAAGGTATGTCTTTTTACAGAAGAAGAGTTCAATACCATCTAGTATTGACTTTTCCGTGTTAAGTGGCGAAGTATATTAGAGAATGTTTGGGTAGTATTTAAGTACACATATCAGCCTTGGCATTCTGGTGGTATAAGCCCAGATAAAAGCTCTGAATCCAAATAACCTCTTACTGTTTTTAAATGAAATGGGTGCGTGAAAACACTTACTGTAAGTGTTCATTCAGCATGGGTCCCACTTGGAGAACATTTTACTGTTAAAGAGAAACATTTATTTTTTGGTTCAGAAAAAAAATGTAGCCTGGGAAAAGTTCTTCATTCATTGCCATTCAACTTGGTTTTCTGGATTATTCTTAATACAGGCGACCACAATCTCCTGTAGAAAAAAATGAGGGTGAGGATCCATAAACTGAAAAATGCACTGTTTTAGCTGAGCTCTGACAAGTGTAAGCTAAAGCTACCACTGCTAATTCTCATCATTTTATCATGCATCTGATAATGCTTGATATTTTTCTTAAAGTTTCCTTTCCTGAAGTCTCATGAATATCCTGAAGTCTCATGACTATTTTTTGTCCCCATAATTTCCTGGTCATTCAACTGGCCTTTGTCTTGTGTATATTTTAAAATACTCAATCTATCACGTGGTTATTATAAAAATTGATAGGTTACCCATACCCCATTCAAAAAATTGCTAGTTTATGATGCAGTCTCACTTTTTTGTCTCCTGAATGTATCATGCTTGATCCACAGGAGTTTGGTTGCACACTCAGCGTTAATATTTAGGTAATATATATCATACTAATATAATTCCATGAATAACGTATTTGTAGGAGTCCACTTCCCTGAGAGATAAATGTAAGGACAACACTGAGTTCTCCTTTTTCACCTGTCTTCAAGGATAGAAGGGGGAAGGAAACAGATGAAGGCTTTAAAAGCCCTTACTACATGAATGAAAAATTAATGCATTGAAGAGTTTAGAAGAGAAATTTTGCCGTCTGTAACAACTGCATAAAAGTAGATGGACTTCTTTTACCACTAGAAAGGAAAACATTTCTGAAGATTTTTATAAAGATTTGTCTCTAGAATATACATTAATTCTTCAAATAATTGTCACAGAACATTTTTTTTTAAGGTTGCATTACTCAAAAGCTGGTTTAGAAGTTGATTTTAGCAGCTCTTTCAGGCAACCTGGTTGTATTAGGGGGTGGAATATCTATGTTGGTCCTAAGATGTCAACACTAACAGTAGGAATAGCTGTTTGGGAAGTTAAAGTGATGATACTGCAACAGTGACAACTTCAGAGCTCTCTAATGTGAAACTAAGTCTTTTAACCACTAATCTCTTGAATCAATATGCGTTGCATTGATTCACTCTGTTCTAGAGTAATTGAAGAGTGTGTACATGAACATCAATCCCTCCTAATCAACTCTGATTCCACTTTCCATATGTTAAAAATGTTTCAATTCTAGCCCATATAATATTTTGTCACTATACTCTCTCAACAGCTTTAGTTTTCTTGTTCTTAGACACTGCATACTTATTTTTTTTTTCATTGACAAGAAAAGTAATACAATGTTTTTCCAAAATGAACAATTAGAAACACGCTCCAGTCCTTTGAACGGGCACATAAAGGTTTGTGGTTGAGGTACCTATATATTCCTGTTGTCTGAAAGTACTTACAGGGTCTTGGCATTTTTCAGTTTGCAGCTTTGCATTATATTGTGTATATCACCCTGCAGAAGAGACTTAGATTCATGTATGTAGCCAAATACAAGGTCATCCAGAATTTCTATTCCTTTTCTTCCAGTATAGTGCAATTCCATATCAAAAAATGCAGGAAGAATTTATCATCATCCTATTTAAGATTATCCCATGCACAACTGAAAACCATTCATTTCAACAAAATATTAAAAACTAAACCAAAACTGAAAACTAAGTCCCCGAATCTTTACTTATGTTTATGTAATTTAACTAAATTCTGCTATTCATCAGCATTCCCTTGTATGGGGTAAAAAACCAACCCAACACTTTCTAAGCAAAAGAAAACCATGCCAGCCACTCTGAGTACTTCAGAGTATCTCAGTTTCTTAGTCAAATATGCTGCTTTTCGTTTGCACTGTACTAAATCGAAAAGTATTCAGATTCCAAGTTTGAGAATGTGTAGAAAAGTTATATCTGTCCTTCCTTTAACAGGTAAATAAAATGTAGGACATTTTGAGTGGTCCAGAGCACCAAAGAAACTGAATGAGTAGTGATAATACATGTTGTACTATATGTCGTAATGCACTTCCTGAGTGTGACCCTTCTATGTATAGGCAAAGATGCAAAATCTTTCACCTCTAAATCTCACACTTCATTTTTAGCTAAGCCTGATTGTAATTTTACTGAATTTTGTGTGTTTTCTAATAAAGTGCTCTCTGTTGACCTGTACAAGACAGCTAAAACACAGAATATTTAAGCTGTGATTAAGTGGGCTAAATATTATCCTCTGAATAATAGGTTAGGGAGTAACTACAAGTGCTATTATGCCTGCAAATCTGAAAAGATAGTACCTCTAAAGAGGAGAGCAATGACAAGCAGCTGGGGACAGGCTGAGGACAGAAGATTCTTGACTTTGCATAGCTGAAACTAGAATAGCATGTCTGATTATAGCTATTGCGCTTCACCTTCTCTGAAATGGGTTTTGTGTTGGGGTCCTCAGCTGACAGCTTTGCCGAGCTGCTGTGGCAGCTGTATTGCTTCCAGAAATGGCTTCTAGGATCACAAAATTTCCCTGTAGGAGGAGGGTGGCTTTTTGAAACTTTAAATTGACACACTGATAAATTCCCTGTTACGTATATATTCTGTAGTCCATATTGTTTATGGAACTTGATGAAATCAATAAATATGAGTAATTTCCCTACTTGCAGCTATTTACTGATGAGGTTCAATTTCTGCCTTTTACCCAGTATCCATGCCAAGGCTGGTAGGAATCCCAAGAACACCCAAATGGTGGTAATTTGAAAAACAATAACATAGTTGTAAACATGTAAGAAATATTTCCTCCTTTTTGACCTGTATCTATGCTTGCACAGGTTGTTATGTACTATAGAGCAATTTTGAAGCTTCTGTATTTTTTTCCTGGTCAGAGCAGAACTCAAGATATGGTCAGATCTCATTTGAAATTGAGATGAGATTGAGATTGCATCTCAAGCTTCATACCTATTGAGTTTGTAGTTGATTAGAAATTACCTATGCTAGCTGAATGCTCCTTCATTCTGGGAAAGCTATAGGCTGAATTTCTCAGTCTTACGATCCTGATGTTTTCCAGTGAACTCAATAGCAATGAGTGAGTACATTTGCTAAACTGATGCTGAGAAACTTACAAATTAGCATATAGGAACCTATATGTTTTGTTTTCAAGCATATGATCTTTACTATATATCCTTTTGAGAATTCAAAAATGTATTTTCTAAAGGCTGTAGTTCACGCATATATAACAAGTTTGTGTTCACATGTAGTTCACGTGTTATAAAATGTAGAGGTAGATGACATAGCCTTAATTACATTAAGAAATGTTGGACCCTAAGCAGCCCCAATGATTTTCATAGGAAGTTTTACTCTGTGATATACTGTTCAACATTTATTGCTATATTTTGTTTTAAGTTTTCCACAACAGTGCTGCTATCAGTGTATATAAGAAGTCTGTGAAACAGTGGATATTCAGTTTTAATGAGAAAGGGATGAATTTTTTGTGTTTGTTGGTTTGAAATAAAACATGCTGTGGACCTGTGGGAACTTTTCTGGTCACAGACAATTCAGGTTGTTGAGAAAGTAAAGTTGAACTCTTTGGCTGGCATCAGAAAAGGATTGTCTAGGCAGATCCATTTAATCCATTGGCTCTGCTCATCACAATTAGCCTCTTCAAAAAGATTTTATTGCTCTGTCATCCTCATCCCCATGGAGGTGCCTGATCCCTGTCTGTCTCCCTGTGCTGTGCTGCACCCTGACACAGGGAACAAGGAGCTGAAGTAATTTGTAATTTATGTAGCACACATTCCTATGTACAACAAGTCATACTTATTTCACACAGACTCACCTGTTGGACCAATACATGCTCTTTGTAAATCTATTGTGCCTCATTGTGGATGGCAATACCATAATGACAAAGAAAAGATATTTAGCAAGTATTCTTCTGAGGATCGCATGGCTATGTATAGTGAAAAGTGCACGAAGACAGACAAATATATTTTCCCATGTTTTTACTGGGGATAAAGATGCCAGGTGAGAGATCAATGGAGCACAATCTTAGAGCTACATTTCAAATGTCTTTTCATAGATATATGTTGAAATGGGACACTCTACACTTTTTTAAATGGTGTTACCTATATTTTCTCTTTCTAGAAGAAAGTAATGCATAAACATATTTAAAAAGTTTAAAAAAATCTGAATTTCAGGAATAAGCAGGTTTTTAAATAGCTAGTCTTTTCCTACCAAGGACATCCACATTTGAATGAGAATTTACAGCTTTGCTGAGGACTCTTTTGTTTTTATAAACAGTGATTTGATATACTAGCATGTTGTTTGAAAGAGTGTAGAAGAATTTCATTTCTGATCTTATTTTGTTCTTGGATTAATTCATTTCAGATTATGTGTTTGATACACTGTTGTAGAACTGGAAGAAAATGTTGGGGGAGAAAGGCAGTGCTGAATCTGCTTCTGCTTCTACAGGCATAAAAGTCAAGGGCTTTTGACCCCTCAGCCAAAGGTAAGTATATAATTAACTTGATAACTACTGAAATCTGTCAACTGATTTTGGTGGATGTGAAGCATCCTGCCATCATGTCTCCAGTTTTCTCAAGACCTAGCAAAGTAAGATAAAAGAATGGTTGTCTGAAAAAGAAAGTCATCAAACAACCAAAAAAGAGTGTGATTTGATCCATTCAGGAAAGAAGGGCAAATATAGACAAACTTTAGATTTGAAGGTTGTGACTGACTCTAACAGAACTGAGCTAGAGTAAACCATGAACACAATAAGCAGATGAGTTAAAAATCACTAAGAGTGTGGAAATTCCACAGTATTTGGCATAGCAATTGTTTAGATGCACTCACATCTGCCACTATGCATATTTGTTTTCCACTGGCTCCTGTTGTGCGGCTTCATGCATACATTGTATAGGGCCAGGAGGGAACAGAGTAGACAAACCACTCCTGATGTCTGTTGTCCTTCTCCTGGCAACTTTTTGGAATTCCTGGGAGATGCAATGGTTCTTCATCTTGCATTCCACTCCCCAAGTGCCTTGTGTATATTTGTACTGTGCTTTCCCCAGTGACAAAACGCTGAATAGCTCCAAACACATTTTCTTGTATTTTCTGACTGGGGATATTTGGCTTCCAACAGTACATGGCAATTTCAGCCAAGAAGGAAAATAATACCCTTTAGATGTGATGTTCCACTAGTAAAGATTTTTTTTTTTTTTTATCCAGCTGCAAATTATTTTGGACTGTGAATTATGCAGATTGTGCAATAAAGGCAGATAACACTCATGTCACATGTCCCTAGAAAATAGATCTGTTTTATAGGGATATAACTCAGTTTGAATGTGGTCCTTGGTATTCTTCACTGGTCTCTACTAATTCATTAGTATTTAAATTTATGTTAATTTCATCAAGGTGTGAAAAGATCTTTTTTTGCATATACATGAACTAACGATATTACTATTCAACCAGGGTTTTTTTTAGTTTTTTTTTTTTTACCCAGGAGAAGCACGTTGTATGTTAACAGAAAGAGAAAAGGGGACATTATAAAAGCCCATTTTCAAAAACTTAGGAAATGTAGCCACTGAACCTATTTTTAAAGGAGCTATACAGTATTCTTTTTCCTGGTCTGAGGGAAATTCTTGAATGGCATCTCCATAGCATATTATACTTCCAGAACATACACACACAACAGAAAATTATCAGTTAGCACATGTGTACATTATAAGGCTCCCATCCGGGGACATTCCAGCTGTATACTATAATTATGAAGATTCTAGAGAAAGGCTACTGTGCTGGTAGAATATATAAATGTCTAGTACATTTTACAGTTGAATAAATACTGGATCTCAGCTTTTTAAAGGTTCATATTTTCTTCAGAAATGAAAACGCAAGTTAAAATTTTTGGAGAAAACAGTTCATACCTTTAATCAGGAAGCAAATATAATTTTGTGTTAAAACTACTGTCAATTCAAAACAACCTTTAGAAAAAAACTTGAGAGGCCAGATTTAAATTTTGTAAATAATTTTGAATGTTGTCTTCTACTTAATTCCATTTCTGGAATAAAGTACTATTTCTGCTGGACCAAAACAATCAATCACCTTTATATATGGAATAAGCATCTATGAACTATATCCTTTTATTGGCTGAAAAAAAGCTAAAGGTATATTCAGTGCATTTCCAAAGACCTTTTAAGTGGCTCAACAAAGCAAATAATACAGGCCTTGTCTTACATGCCTGTGATGATACAGTTTAATAGTGTTATAAGGCCATGGTGGTGTGTAGTTGTCATGATGGTAGATTGTGTTGGTCTGTATAGATTTACTGTCATTCTTTAGACTTCTCATACATGACAGAGGTTGTCTGAAGCACAGCAGGAACATGAAGCTTGCAGGGGTTAAGTGTTACTTGCCTCCTGGCTCGCTACACAGTCCTCTCTGCACACATACAGAGATGAGGTGCAGGGTACATCCGTCACTGGGCTGATGACATGATGGATTACTCATGTCATTGTCAGTACAGTCAAAATCACTCTGCTGCTGATAAGGTGGTCCCTTTTCTTTACTCTGGTTGAGTGAAGCTATTTTCCCCTCTGGTTTTAAAACTGTAGCTCATGCAAACATCCCTTAAATTAAAGATCGAAAAGGCTATTTTTAATTTTACATAGTAACTTTGAGCCATAGAAGACACATTCCTTTGAAAATTACTTTCAAAATGTAAAGATGCATATGAAAAATTTTTCATCACTTGATTTCTTCTGATCCTGAAAATAAAATGCTTTAAGAGGAATACTGAAGGTTTTCCTGAACTCACAATTTATTGGAGAGACAGGCTTGGGCTTGAATTGCTAGCACTGCTTCTGATTCTTTTTTCTCTGCAGAGTACATGAGAAAAGAGGCAGATATCTTGTAGTAGCAGTGGAAGAGAACAAGACACTGGCAAATGGCAGGGCTTTGGAACTGTTTAGAGGGCAGCTTTATGAGAACTGGATGGTGCCAATAAAAAATTCAACAGGGGCCCTAATATGGCTTGGCTCTGACCTAGTCACAAACTTCTGCCTGTAATGCTTGATGTACAGCCTTTTCTCCGTGGCAGCTGGTTCTGAGAAACTTAAAGGGGGTGAGCTGGAGAAGAGATAGCAAATATAGCTCGGACAGGGGTACTGAAATCTTCGCTGCAGAAGAGGAGTGCTGAGCACAGCATCTATTTTCCTGGAAAACTGCTGTCACTGAAAATTCAGTAACAGTTATTGCCACAGACTTCCCTGACACAAAGTTTTGCTCCAAAATACTTTTCCTACCATATCCCCACAAGCCTAAAGCTGGGATTAAGACCTGAGCTTGTTCTTTACTAAAATTGTATACGAGATACAGATGATCCAAAACCAGGCAGACATATTCAGCAAACAAGTGTGAAAGAACCATTCCTGGGCCTCTGATAATGCACGAGCAGTGCCTCCATCCCATAAGGGATATTATAAGTCTTTCATGGTACACAGGGATGCTGCTCCAAACACAACGGCATGGTCACAACTCAACCTAATTATTTATTATATTTGGATCCTGAAGTCAAAATATTCACTGGAGGAATTGTGCTTAGAGAAGGAAATATAGTCACTCTCTGGTTTACTGGCTATAGGAAAGAGTTGGGGTGAAGCAGATGCAGGCATATATGTAACTGAAATAATATTTTTTTAATTCTTAAACTCTTTTTGTTGCCCGTGCTCTTAACCTGAAACATATAGCACGATTTACATCCTACTGTATATTCCATTTTATTTAAACTTTTGTTCCAGTATGTGTGCAATTACATGCACACACAGAGTGTAAACATGTTGTGGCATGTTGTCTGTGTATATATTATCTTTGTCTGTATATATATTACCTTTGCAAATAATCCTAGGGAATACAATAATTTATTAAAATATTTCTCTGAAAACTAGAAATTATTGGAAAAAAAACCCTTGGAAAAAACATGATCCCATTCGCCTATGAACAGGAAACTCTTTCTACAGAAGCTATATGGCAGTGGACTGACTTAAAGAAAAACAAAACAACTGAAACCTTGTGTATGCATATCAAGAGCACAAAAGATACATACTCTCCCATACTTACACACCCACATATGCTGATACATCTGAACAGCTTTGTTTCGAAGTTTTAATCAGATTTAAATGGAAAGTTATTGAAGAGAACTGTGTGGTCTGAATTTTAATCCCTGAATCCACCGGCTTCTTTTTTTTTTATTTCATGTGGTGTGGCCTTGAATTGCAGAATGTTTTAAACATACATAATGAGCTCAATGTCAAACTGTTGAGCCTTTTGTCTTTAACAATAAGCACTTAGCTCAACTAAATGAATAGAAATTGCTTTAGTGAATTACAAAACCCCAGGTTTTACAGTGCACTAATACTGACACTAATTAATGTAGACATTGTCGTATTTTACAATATATGGGATTAAAGTCAAGCATTCAAAAATGTAACATATATCAGTAAACAGACCAAATTTCAACAGTCATAGATGCTGGATAAAAGCACTTCTTGAGTAGTATTTTTAACATTCACATAGGCTACATTTAGAACATATACGGTACAAGTTGAATGGCAAGAATCGGAAAGAAATAATGTAAACAGCATGTGTAATTTCTCTAACTTGGAAAGAGATTAGATCTCCAGTTCATAACAGACACTTTCTCCTATCATATTTCCTAAGAGGTGTTTGTAGTAGGATAACTTTTCTAATGTTAGAAAATGAGAGAACTTATTTCCTTCCCCCAAAAGCAGGAGCAGTATTCAGAAATTTACAGTAAATAGCAATTCATCTTTTAGAAATCCCTTCAACCTAGCACTAGAGTTGCTGCCAGAGATCTGAATCCTTTTGCCTAAATCTCTGTAATCCAATAAGCTTTTGTGTTTAGCAGCTTGTTTTGAAACTTGTATAGCACCCTGGCCTGTGTCTCTGTATGTTCGTCTGCAGGCAGGTGAGTGCCCGAGGGCCTGATTATTATTCAAGCCAGGAGGCTTTCACAGCCCCAGCCAGAATGTAATTTGTAATTAACTGTCATTTACTTCTGTCTGCACTGACTTGTTGTTCAAAAGACAATGTATCTGAGCTGGTCACTAGCTTCTCTTTGTTGTGGATATGATGTCTCTCAGATCTAGTTGTATTCATAATGTTTAGAAAACCAAGTACTTGCATTCTGGAAACCAAAGTGGGAAGGGGATTTCACTATTTTTTTCCTAAATAAATTAGGTATCTGCAATTATGAATACTTAGGTATGTAAAATGAAGTATTTGATGCTCTGGGATGGGTTTCTGAACAGAATAGTTAAGTTCATGTGAGACATATTTAATTTAACTCCATTAGGTATAGAGCCTTCATGATTTGAACTTATTATAGCTGAGATCTGTAAAATGAAAACACATATTTAAGTTGTGGGAATTTGTCTTAACCCATTTTAAACACCACAACTGTATTTTTTCACTGAAGCGGGGCCACTAATGTATTCTGTGAATGTACCCATATCATGAATTTGTAATTGTCCCCATGGTAATCTTTTGTTAGCTGAACTAAACAAAAGAATAACATACTATCTACATTTTTTCTTTAAGAATTGTGCTTCTAAATATTATTGATATAATTTTAATTCATAAACAGCAAAAAAATATAATATCTTTTTCTGTTTAGGCTCTGTTTTGTGCACTTCTCAGTGAGAAAGCAGGCTGGAATTCATGCAACAATGAGTGTCTGCAAACAAAGCCACTTTAAATATAGGCTAAATTCATCTAATTCCATCTGTCTGCTCAGCCTTAAAGCACTATACTCCTATCTTGATAGAGCAAAACTTTTGGCCTGTTTCATCTCTTTTGTCACTACTACTGCTGCTGTTGTTGCTTTTGATGTTTCCTTTTCCCACCTTCACAGGTGCCATTGCTACACCTCTCCTCCTGCAGTTTGGCTGAGAGACTCCCACCATCACCTCCAGGAGACCACCACAGCCGATTCAAAGCCCCTGCATGTGTGCACCTACGTGGAAAAGGAGCACCTCCCTCTGGTTCAGTATCACTCTTAGCTTATGCATTTCCCAGCACTATCATGTCAGATTGCATATTCCGGGCAGCATATACTGGTCAAGGCAACACATAAAAAGGCTCAATGGCATTCTTTTGTCATACTTAAAAGGGGGGGTAGGGGAGTGGAGAGAAAAGAAGGAGAAGAAAGAGCAATGTCTACAGAAACAGCTTTTCCCCCATGGTGATTTGCATAAAGTTGGATTAAGCAGTGCTTCAAGCCCCCAAAGGCTGATTACTTACACTGTGCCTTATTAATTATTTCCTTCTTTATTTGAAACAATTACGGGGAGAAAACAAACACCGTGTTGCTATCTCTTTAATATCGGGAGCATAAGACCCCAAAGAAAGACTGCTTTCTGTAGAGTGTTTTCTGCTCTTGCCAGCCACGTTGGAGCTAGCAATTCCCATGTGTTATCAAAAGAGACAAGAAGCAGCAGGCTTTAGCACCTAGCTGAGCGGGATTGCTACATGCCACTCTAAGTGCGATTAAGCTTCCTTTAGTGCACCAGTGACATCACTGAGGGCTCAAAGCTGCAGCTACTCAAGAGTATTAGAATGCATTTCATGCTTGGCTTACTCAAAACTGCAGAGCTAAAATTTACACCTTATTTGATGTTCTTCTCCCTGCTGTTAATTGGTAAAGGGATCTCTGACCCTTTTGATCTCTGCTACAATCCTCTAAATGCCCAGGTCTGCTAAACTGTTCAGCAGGAGATGCTCAGCAGTTGCCCAGTAATGTGAAGTCTTTTTTTGGCTTTCTTGCCTTTGGTTTACATCCAAGTTGCACAGAAATAAGAGATGACAGTTGTTATAGATATGCTGGTTTAATTACTTGTCAGCTTATAGCTGATATCTCAGCTAGCCAACGTGGAAGCTTAACTTTCTTCTAGTAGCTTAAAGCATGACCAACTGCTAGTGCTTTTGTATTTAGCCATAAAACTCTGGATACATTTAAGATAAAAAATAAAATAGAGGAACAGCCTTTTTCATTTGCTTGCAAAAGTGATCAGCTTTTGTTGCACTTGGTTTCATGTAGATCTTAGGTAATGTCAAATTATTTGGTCATATTGACATCTAAGTGGGTATCGGGCTTGTTTTAATTCTGATTTATAATTGCACATGGAATATCAAATACGCTTTTCCGCTGCTACTTTTGAAATGAGAGCCTTAAAATCTTTCTGAGAATAAAGGAGAGGTATATTGTGTTGACTCAATTACAAATATTACTGTATAAAGTTTTGCCAGCTTTCTTTGAAAAGGCATCCCTTTGAAAGGAACCTAGAGCATATAATCTTAATGTATATGTGATTAAATGTGATTAGTATGCACACACCTCTGCATATGGCTGAATTAATTGCACAGAATACTGTGAATTTTAATGGAGGTGACGGCATCCATTAAGCACCTTTGAAGAATTTGCTTAGTGAAGAACAAATGAGGGATGCCGTAATAATTGTTGCCTATAGGTGAAGGCTGGCTAAAACCTGACCCCACTGTGGAGACGCCATACTCTCCCCCTCCAAACCCTGTCAGAGGTTTTTAGTGTTTATCCCAGGCTTTGTTATCCACCAAGATACATAGTTTCCATTGAAGTGAAACAGATTATTGGTTACTATAGTTTCCCTATTGCTCAATTCAGCCCTGTGAAAAGCCAGGCACAATAGGTTTAAAAGTCCAGTTAGGACAAATAAATCCATGTTGTGAAGAATGAGAGAGAAGATACCTGTTCTTCTGTCTTTGATGTATTCTTTATTTTGTAGGATAGAAGAGGAATTAGTGGAGGGTTAATTGTTCAGTGCTTAGAGCTCTGTCTTTCCAGTTTACTGCAGAATGAAATATAGTGCCATAAAGACAAAGTGAATATTGTTTGACTTCTTCCCCTCCCCCCTCCTTTCCAGTTTTCAGAATGTGCAAGATACTGTAGCAGTGTGGTAGAGACAGGAATACAGATTTGCAAGTTTAATTTGTAGCATTATATTTTCCCTGCGCCGATAGTATCCGCACAGTGTTTGCCTCCTCTCCAAGACAAAATTGTAAATAACATTTTCTTATTTCCTGAAGAAAATTACTCCAACCAGAATTTTGAGGTTAAGCTACAGAAAATTTATGTTAAGGAAAGTGAAAATGTCAGCTTTTACCAGCATACATCAAGAACCAACCATCTGAGCAGGCTGGAAAAATTAATGTATTCTAGAAGGCCAACACACAAATGTTAAGAGCGACTTGATGATACAGTGCAGATTAAAGCAGTGGCTTTTGTGCTTCTGGAAGCTATGTTTGCATTCAGCCCAGTATGACTAGGAAAAAAGTTAATTTGATTTGATAGCTGAAAAGGTCACACATTTTCTTCAGTGCCTTCATGCTTTTTTTCTTAACTAGATTTCTCCATTTCAGCCAGAGCTCACTTCTAAGGATTTCTGCTATGCTATAGTCCTTGTTGAATCCTGCCAAGAAACAAGTTGTGGACAGCATTCTACATGCATAATACAATAGCAAAATGAAAAACCGCTGAACTCAAACTGTGTTCCAGGCTTATTTGGCTTCATTTACCCTATATTTCTCATTCTTGCATGCAAGTTCATGGGGAATAGGCAAAAGGATAGAGGGGAACAGAGTTAAACAAGCTCAGCCTGCAAAATATAGCACAGGTAAACCACAAAAAAAAAAAAAAAAGCTTAAATATTGGCAATTTCTACCAAAAGTGCAACCTTCTTCTCCAAAGGTGTTATTTGACATTGCTGAAGGTTTCATCTTGATTACTTTCCATAAAATCCAAAGTAAGGATGACTGTCTTGGCTCACTAAGCAACAAGGTTTTATCACTAATTACAATCCTTTATTACCAGTAGTTTAATAGGTTTATGATAGGTCATAAAACAATTCAGCATGGGAGTACATAAAAGGAATAGGTTATAAAGCTGTGACATCTTAATATCTATTCATTGTAATCATTTTATGATCTAAATGGTAGCATTTTTAAATAAGTTTGTATGATTTTACATGGAATAGATGGCCACCAAAAATGGGAGGTGGAGGAAAACCACATAAATATAGAGTAAAATACTTAATGAGGCATTTTGAAAACTTCTAATGTCAAAAACATGTAGACTGTATCACGCATGTGGAGTCTCATTATGGGTAATTATAATAAAATTATAAGTGCTATAATAATTCTAACCTTGAAGGCACAATAAAGGATAGTTATATTTGCCTTCCTAGCCCACACATCTGAGACATTTTCCTCATTAATTATATTTCATGTAAGTATGATTATGTAGGGTAAGACTAAAATTCAAAAGCATTTGCTAAATCACTGTTAATAGCAGACTTATACTTCAGAGCTTTAATATAACTAATTATATATAAAGTTATAGGCTAAAATAATAAATGGAAACAAAGTAAAATTTACACTGTATGGATTCCCCCCCCCCCCCCCGGTTGTTTTAATCTGTAATGTAATTAATGAATGAAAAGTAATTTAGTAGAGAAAATGGATTATTGTTTGAAATCATAGTAAAAGTCAGACCTAACTCTTCCATTATAAGTTATTTTGATTTTGGCTTCACTGAAATAATGTTGGTCTAAAAATACATTTTTTTCTGACACAGAACATTACCTAATGTGCTTGTGGACATTTTTGGAGACAGTATGATTACACAAAGTATTCTGATGGTTTCTGTAGTGCATAAAATGTTTGACTGTGATTAAAAAATCAAGTCATATTATACATTAGAGCAGAAAACAGTGTTTTGAAATGTGGTAATACTTAATTTACTAAGATTTGGCTTATCATATTTGTTCACAGGTTTGTACCTTTATCCATCCACTAATGGCTACATAAGTAGCTTAGTTGGTAATAAAATTATTTCACCTAGAAAGTAAATGTAAACACAATACCCCAAAATGAAACTGTACACCTATTTTTTCTCCTTTCCTTGTCATAGATTATTTTGTATTACTACAGAACTGTATACAGCTACAGAGTGTATGTGAGAATTTAACACACTTAATGTAACATAAATGTGCCTGTTTTACATGTGCACCTACAAACACATTTTATTTTTTTTTAATATATATTCATACACTTAATATATCACAATTTCAGGCTTTATCAGGATTAGTGATGCTCAGGTTGAGACATTCTTTAAGAATACAGCAAATAAACTTTTAATTATCACTTGCTGTGGGGTGTTTCATCTACCTGCATATCTTTTACAAAGTAGTTATTTAGATGCACATCACAAGTTTATATGCTTTTTGATGTTTGAAACAATAACACTTCTTTAAAGAGAAGTTTTTTTAATTACCTTATAATAGAAGAAGAATACCTCAGGCCTGATAATCTCTTCTATCCACAAGGAGGAGAGTGGGATATAGATAATTAAAAAAAAAAAAAGGAGTAAAATCCAAAGGATGGACATTTGTTCTGTAGTCCATGTAGATGCTGCAATCATCCATACCTGTGTCACTAGAGTACCAAGCTTTAGTTGAAGTTATAAAGTAAAAAATAGTGGAAGACAGACTGAAAAAGAAAAGATAGAGAAGTCAGCTTCTTAAGTATAGTTTTGAACCAAGTCACCCTAAATATTTATCCACTTGTTTGCAAAGACTGATTTATCTTTTCTAAATGGAAACTATATCCTGTTCTTTAAATGGATAATGAAAAAGGAATTTTTCCACCAAAAATCCCTTTCTTTCTGTGTTGATTTAGTCAAGTCACAATTCATAGAGCTGTTAGAATACTGAGGTCCTCTGGATTTATAATAAAGGAGCTATGGTAAAACAGAGGGAATCCTGCCACTGCATAAATTTCTCCCTGTTATGCTCCTTTCCCCTTTTCCTTCCAGAGGAACACTGCTATGGAACTAGTCTATTTAGGTGGCATTTGTGAGAGAGGATTTGAGGAGCTGTGCTGAGGTATAGAGCTACTGTGGTAGTATTTGTATTTATGTTGAGGCTTTCTCATTGGTTTATTTAAAAGTTTCAGAGGATAGAGTGTTTGTAATTTACTTACACAACATTTGGAATGCCAAGAACCTATCTTTTTGTATATGTTTTATAAACTAAAAGAATAATAGTTATGTACCCATGTCCCTGTTATGCATTTAAATAGAAATATCTTACTGTGCCTATCAATCTCTCTTTGCACAGAATGCAACTATTAAATAATGGTTATTCTGTTTCCGATAAAACGAATAATTTCTCTAAGCAAATAGTAGTAAGTGAAATGGCTTTAATGACTTTGATGCCATAATAACAATTCATTTCCCCTTCCTTTTCTCCTTTCACTTTGTTTTCTCCTTTCCCTTCTTCTCCCCATTCCCTTTCCTTTCCCCATTCCTCTTCCCCTTCTTCTTCCTCTTCACCTTCTTCTGTTTTCCTTCTTATTACCAAGAGACTTTCTTTGAAGACGGGGTCTTTTAATAATAGGGTATGTTGCTGATGAAATATTTTCCACTCTTTCTTCTCATTTCACATCCTACTTTGGTCAATGTTTTGACAAAGGTTTTTTTAGAAACAAAGTATCACAATATGGTAGTCATTTATTTTAGTGTCCCCTTTTTGTTTTCTTTTGGCTGTTCTGCACATGGAATCATAGAATGGTTTGAACTGGAAGGGACCTTAAAGATCATTTAGTTTCAGCCCCCCTGCTGTGGGCAGGGACACCTCACACTAGACCAGGTTGCTGAAAGACCCATCCAACCTGGCCTTGAACACTTCCAGAACATTTAAAGATTTTTTTTTCTAATATCTGCCCACTTTCAGCTTAAAGCCATTCCCCCTTGTCCTGTCCCTACATGTCCTTGTGAAAAGTCCCTCTCTAGATTTCTTGTAGTCCCCCCCCTTAGTTAGTGGAACGTTGATGTAAGGTCTCCCTGGAGCCTTCTCTTCTCCAGGATAAACAACCCCAGCTCCCTCCACAGGAGATCACCTTTAGGGCCCTCCTCTGGACTTGCTCCAACAGGTCCACATCCCTCTTATGCTGGAGTCCCCCGAGCTGAATACAATACTCCAGGTACCATCTCACAAGAGCAGAGCAGAAGGGGAGAATCACCTCCCTCCACCTGCTGGTCACGCTCTTTTTGATGCAGCCCAGCATACGGTTGGCTTTCTGGGCTCCAGATTTACACCACCAGGTCACGTTTTGCTTCTCATCAATAAACACCTCCCAGGTCCTTCTCCTCAGAGTTGTTCTTAATCCATTCTCCACTCAGCTTGCATTTATTCTATCCTATACTAAAGGGTAAAGCCACAGGAGGATTCAGGTGTGATAAATGTTAAGTGTTGCCACAAATTAAATCCAGTGAATAATGTTAAGCACTTACAAATTAATCAAAACAGTGCCTAACTTTTCAGTGCCTGGCCTTCAGACTACAATTAAAACCCAGTGTTCCTAACATCTCTCTAAAAGGCATAGGCTGATCAAGAAGTAATCCTGAACACCCACATGTAGAGTCAGGAGCCAGCTGAAGCAGCTGATAAGAAACATAATGTGATGCTCGAGCCCGATATCTCAAGCTGTTCCTCTCTAGAAATTATCTGAAGGAAGACAGCAGAATGGCACTGTCCTCAGGATACCTATGTTTTGAAAGCCCCTTTTGTGCATTGCTGAACTAGCATAGTCTTCCACTGAGATGGACAAGGCTACTTATTTTCAAAATATCATTGTCAAGATAATAGGACTGCTATTAATACATTTATTGAATTCATTGCTATTTAAAAGCAAGCGTGCTGAACTTAATTTTGCTCAGAGGGAATCACCTTGTTTTAATGTAACTGGAATAAATTTTCACCTGTGAGGCATAAATTTTCAGAGTTATTTCATGTCGCAAACTCTCTTTTGAGAAAAATGAAGGAAATTCCTCTTCCTTCACTGCAAGTGGTACTAATGATACAAGAATATTCAAGTCCAGTCACTTAATGGTTTAATTTAAATTTACTTCAATGTTTTGCCTTTATTCTACACTTGCTCACAAATCCCCTTGTTTTGGAGCTGCTTCGTTTTCCTCAGACCACTTTCCTACATGCATTACTGTAAATACTTTTCCTGGTCATCAGCAGGTGATGTTGTTTGATGTTGTTTTCTTTTTCTTTTATTTTCATTTTTTGCTAATCAAAAAGGTCTGGACTATCTTGTCCCTTCATACTGTATTACTGCCTTCTTAAAGGGTAGGGGCTTAAAAAAGTTACCTAGATAGTGGTATTCAGCTGAGTGCTCCTACAGGGTATCCATCAAATGTTTCCTTCAAATCTTGTTCTTTTAACATTCACTAAGCAGTATTTAGTCTGAGGTCCATGACTTTCAAGGAAATAATGCACCTTTAAGAGAATGCTATTAGTGTAAAATTATAGTACAAGTCTTAGCATAAAAAGTGCAGCAGGGGACAACTTATATCTTCCAGTATTAACATCAATTCAAAGAAAGCATTCAATTTACCTCAAAATCTTTCTTCATTGTGCTATTCATTATCTAGTGCAAATCAACTCATCCGCTACTCTTTTCTTGCCTTTCATTAACTTAAATACTTTCATGTATTCTTTTTTATTATTTTCTAATTTAAAGCCTAACTTATTTTCAACATATATACCTGCTCTTTACTAGAGACATCACCCAGCATTTTAGCCGTTTAACCAAATTGTCTCATATGGTCAAATTGTCATCTCATGTAATATCTTCTTAGGTATAGAAAATGCCCACCTGAAACATTATTTTCATATCTTTGTTATGAGCAACAACCTTCCCCACTTGTTTGAAAATAATTACTGGAAAACGAAGAGCTTTCTCTACTTCATAGATGCAATTCACACCAAATTTTCACTAGAACTTCCTTTAAAGAAAGGTAAAGTATCAGTAAAACTTATGCACTAAGAAAGTTTGGATTCCAGTTAAGATTTGGACTTGTTTCCCATGCAGCTGTTGTGTGACTCAGTATTCAGAGTTGAAAATAATTTTATCTTTGGAGGAAAAGTTGCAATCATCAACCTGCTTGAATGCGGCTCTACAGAATGAATTCTTTGTATCTGATTTAGAATATTATATTAGTACTATTATTGGTACTATATAATTAACACTATTAAATTTCAAAATCTTTCTTTAATGGATTTTGGAAGCTTGCCAGGATCAGGTTTTATATGTATCTCAACTATTTGTATTTATTTATAATTGCCCCATGAAACAATTTTTAAAACTCTGCTTTCTTGTTTTGGATTATGAGTAACCACAAAACAATTTAACTTTTCAAAATGCAGTGGAACACTGTGTAGTTTTTACTGTGTATTAGAATGTTATGTTTTCTGTTAATTCTTTAAAGAATAATCTTATCTCAAATGTAATGTATGCTTTGATTACAGAAATTTCTTTTATATACCTGATATGTTAATTCCATACAGAACTGAAAGGAAAATTAAAAATGAAAAAAAAATGAAAAAAGAAAGCATAATGTATATTCATTTGCTTCCATTTGAAAGCTCTTGTTTCTGTCCTTAAGGATGATTCTGTTCTCCCCAGACATATGGTATAGTGTATTTCATAGCTAGAAGTGTTCATCATTCAAATAAAATTTTGAACAACCTTTTGAGCTTAAATTATTCTATACAAAGGCAGAGAATTTGTGAAGGTCCCATGCTACGTGAAAGAAAGTGCTGCCATGTCAGAGAAAAAAGAGGATGAAACTAGTTAAAAGTAGAACTCCCCTAACCTTGGAAAAGCATTCCAATTATCTTCTTTCTGAAATTCAGGATTCGATATTTAACATAAAAAACACATGGGAACTTTTACTTGTTTCCTTGACTCACACACCATTTCCATTGGTGGCATCTTGTCTCCATTCACCAAATGCCTTGCCCCAGCTTGCAGTCATCTTTCTTCTTGTCTGCTGACTACCAGACCCAGTCACTAGTACAGTCATCTCCTTTCCTTCAAGCCACAAGTTAGTGCCCATACACCATAGGGTTAACTGCCACATGAAATAGGAACTTCAGCCCAAGTACTCCACTTTAATCCAATCTTCCGTGTACATTGATACACTGGAAAATGTTACTTGCATTCATAAGGAATTTCTCTTATTAGTAGCCTTAGCAGCCACTATGAGCAAAAGACATTTCAATCTGGCTCATAATTATTTATTATTACTCTCAAATCCTCTGTGTTTCATTTGATATATTACCAGAAACTGAGGAAACCAAGAGAGGAGACTTGGAACATTGCTTGTTGTCTGTGGGATAGGATCACTGAGGGGAGGGTGGGATGGTTGGCAACCTTCAAATCACCTACACTCCACAGGTCTCTAGTCCTGCTAGACATTAAATACCATTACTCTCCCGTTTTTAATGCAATCTCACAAGTTGGACAACATGCTTTATTAGAGATGAGAGACTTTAAATTTGACATCAGATGTAATGAGCACAACTGCACGAGTTCCCAGCCTCATTTGATTCATACCCAAATTAATACCTCTTGGGCAGGATCTGAGCCAAAAGCCTCAGCATGCCATTCAATTGGGTCTCGAGGGTTTCATACATGCTCAGATTATGCATGCCTTTAATCCTATTGCACATTAAACAGCATGAATAGGACAACATCTTGGTCAGCTGAAATCCTAAAACAATATTTAGATCAGACTAACTGGTACTAAGCATCTTGTACTTAGCTGCTCCCCCAAACACAGTGTTTTTCCTGACAAGTCCTTCCTTGCCCACTGGGTCAGGGATCAAAAAGACTAAAACTTACAAATGATCTCCTGCTGGCTTCCAAATCCCAACCACAGAATCTGTGCTCAAAATCTTTGGAGGAGTAGAAGTAGTCACTGAGGTGCAGCTGCTAATCAAAATTTTCTTACTTTTATTCACCTCATCTGTTTGGATTTGCACACTACTGTCATTCAAACTGTATTTGACTCAAAGCTGAAGCAACATTATGTCACAGCTGTACATTCATGCACAGGTGCTGTATACTCATTAGTGCCCTTAGAAACTACAGTACAAATAAAGTATCAGTTGCATGCTGCAAGAATTACTTATCTTTCCTGCTTGTAGGGGGCTATAACAATTTTGGGGGACAAGTACGGCTTTTTTATAACAATTAAAATTATTGAGGACGTAAAAGTACCTTAAAGAAATTTGGTTGTTTAGCTGATCAGAAACAGGGTGGAAGTTATTATTGTGGAACACAATGTGGTATACTTGTCCAGAAGTTTGAAAACTGGGGCCTTATCAGCTGATTACTAATGAAATGTAGGAAAACTTGGATATATGCAAAGATGAAATTACTGTGATGCAGTTGTGAAAAAGAATGACAAGTTTCCAGGATATATTAGATGAGGCTATTTTATCACAGCCCAGGATTACATCAGGGAAGACTATCATAACACTTCATTAGGAATATCATATGCAGGACTAGTTGTTGATATTCAGGAAACAGCTCCTTTAGCATTATTAAAAGAAGCTTTAGAGGGAATACAATAACTCTGAAATGTAGTCAGGGTGATATACTGAAGAGAAAGAACAGTTTTTAAGTAAAAGAATTAAATTAACGTAAAAGACATTATAATAAATTGGTCATTTTTCTTGCTAACCAAAAGATCTCTAACATTCTATACAAGAAATTAACTTCTCGTTTCCAAATAAGGCAGTGAAGAGGGAACTTAAACGCTAGATGGTAATAAGGAAATATTTTAAAACTCACAAAAAGAATTCTTGGGAAAAAAAAGAGATTAGTCCTGTGATATGAATTATTAGGTATCCAGTGTGCTAAGGGGGTTCAGATGAAACTGAGTGCCATCTATTTACACATATAGACTTCATCAGTCTTGTACTTTGCACTGCTGATAGTCAAGGAATATTTTCATATGTTGATAAACAAGGGATTGGGTTTTCTTTTCAGGAAGGCCAGTGTGATCATAATTACAGAAAAGGCACAGGCAGGATATTTAGATGCTTCTGTTGCTACTTCACTGCAATTAATGTTCAGTGCCATACTACTGCAGTTTTCTTATTGACACAGGATAAAATGGCCACTTAGATTAGTTTTAGAAGGAAAGATTTCCCTTACTTGAAATTTGATGGACTTTTGTATTATGGAGCATATGCTTTCTGGGATTATATGAGAGATTTATTTAATTGCTTCCCTGACAAAACAGGGATCTAGCTATTGGAAGTGACCATAACCTCTTCTGTGTCCTTTCTGAGGCATAATGTACTTGTGACTTTTACTGAAGATCTTAATTCCTTTGGTCCTGAGAAATGTGATAGATGGAAGAAAGCAGAATAGATGTTATGTGAATAAATATAAAATAAACATTTATCACATAGTTAGCTGAGATTGTGAACAAATGGACTCAATGACCAAAGTGGTGTCTCCCAATCCAATCTTTCTGAATCTCTCACGTCCCAACCCCATGGCTACATGTGTTTAATCTTTCCCATGTGCCACCAATTCTCCATTAATCTCATAGCCTCAACACTTAGCTCAAATCCCACATAATTCTCATGAATACACTGAAGTATTTAACATTCCTCATCATCATCCTTTTCTGAAGTGTAGATGTGCCTTGCAACTCTCAGGAAATTAATCACTTTTCCATCAAAACAGCATTACTCTGAACAAATGAAGCATATTTTCATACTCCAAACACAAAACCTCCCATGCTACTAATCTTCTTTTCAGACTCATAATTTTTCCCTCACCCTTTATTAGAAACATCACCCACCCAAACCGTCACTTACCTTTCTAAAAGTGAGCAAATTATATCCCATTGCCAAGAGACAGAAAGACCTCCTGTGTCTGGTCCAAGTAGGTCTTCTAAATAAATCACTCCAACAGAGTTTTGACTTCATGGTCTTTTTCCATGTAAAATACGTCACATTTCTTTTAACATATTGCAAGTACTCCTTGGGAATATGTCTTTCTCATCTCAACACTGGGAAACAAGTCCCTTTATGATCACATGAGAAAAGTTCATTCAAAATACAGAAATACTGAATATTGAATGATGAATACTGAAATAATGTCTTCAGCTGCATAACGAAAAGCAATGAACCTGATCTGAAACTCTAAAAAATATCTTTCCAAACTGTATTGCTATTGTTACTACTAAACAGACAGTGGGAAAAACTCTTGAGTGAGCTCTTATATTTACCTGAGTAGATTTCCACTGAGTATTTGTGCTCAAGAAATATTTTGCATGTGTTTAAAAAGAAGTTGCCTTTTTATGACAACTCTTCTTGTAAGTAGTTGGTTGTCACAGATAGACTGACAGTATGTGTTCAGTTATTAGAGAATGTTTTTAATAAACATTGGGAAGAAAACTGGGCTTAAATCCCACCTTTGCCATTCCATGTGTTACCTAGGCAACACTTATATTTTCTTTATTTCTGTTTCCTCCTGTGAATGCTTGTTATAGTAGTACTTAACTAATTCACAAGAGTGTTGTGACATGAGCACTAATTAATTCACTCCATATCACATTTGGATAAAAGGTGCTATGTAAGTATCAATACCGTTATTTTTAACAGTATTTTTTTTTATGCTATGTTAAAACCTTTCAGGCAGCAACCTCTGATTTTACGCTTTCCTTAAGATTCCTCAAAATGACTTATCTAAACAGTATGGAAGAAAATACTTATGCAGAAGGGCCAAGAATAAGGGTAGCTATTTTTAAAAAACAGACATTTGAACAGAAATGTGTAAAATTCAGCAAAACTAGGGAATAGATAGGCGTTTCTGTCAGGTTAGGATGATAAATGAAAGGGCTCTAGTGGCCCTTCTGTTTGTTTAGACCTCTTGTTCCTGCTACAGCTCTGCACAAAACTAGCATTGAAGTGCCTACTGTTAAAACATAACATAACCTGACAATGATCAGCCCAGAGGGCTTTTCCAAGAGAAGGCCATATTGTTCTGCATGGGGAAGTGCTCTAGTTCAAGATGTCCTGAGACATGAAGGAAAGCACCAAGTGCGGAAGACTTTCCAGTACATT
This sequence comes from Neopsephotus bourkii, assembly GCF_033783945.1. Lineage (NCBI taxonomy): Eukaryota > Metazoa > Chordata > Aves > Psittaciformes > Psittacidae > Neopsephotus > Neopsephotus bourkii. The sequence goes on along the minus strand of NW_026901092.1, from coordinate 2,157,379 downwards.
AGTAGTATATGAAAGGAGCTGACCACTCGTACATTAATATTGCCTTGTCCTAGAGAATGACATATGGAAAAGCACTGCATAAGGTTCTCTACAGACTGCTGTTTTCTCCTTGTTTTATATCAACAGGCACAAAGCGTAAAAGATACCAGATTTAGCATTACAGGGCCTGAACACACTTTGTGTATGGTTAAGATGCTTAGCTTTATATTGTACAGATGACTGAACAATTACAGATCCCATTATTTTTTTACTGTGCACTATTTGTAAAGCCACTACAGAATGTTTACCTCGGGAACAGCTTTAACATCAAGCATATTATATACCAAAAAGGCCATTTGTGGTTAAGCAGTTTTCTGCTAATGGCTCTAAAGTACTCTGGTTTTGCCTACAGAGGATTTTTAAACATCATGAAAGAGACTGGGCTTTATGATATATTTAAAATCTTTATTCACATCTTACACTTCAGATAAAGTAAACCAGTCTGATAGTGCATTAAATACTAAATAAGAATGAACAAAAATTATCATGAAAATTAACACAAAAGGCATAATTAGAACCTATATTTTCAAAATCTGTACACAGAGATCTAAGCAATGTTGCTTAGATTTTTTTCCTTTTTTTTTTTTCTTTCCTGTTTGCTTCTATGTAGAATATTGACATATCAAGATGTTTCTAATTATGCAGTGTAAAGAAGCAGTAAGCATTGAATTACTTGATACCGCTGTGGAAATGCATCATATACGAATCTTTCTAGTTTGTACAGGTGGTTTTCATGTATGCCTGAATTTCACAAAAGTTCTCACATCCCAAGAAAGATTATGCTGCAGCCAGCAGGTTTTTCACAGCTTGATCATTTGGCTGATTCATTGATTCACTGCAGCTTTTTTTCATGCCAGTTCTACTAACATGAAAGAGCTGGAAAGGGTCCACAGAGGTAATGCCTGGCAGATAGCTAGTGTAGATTTAGTACTTCCCCATGCAAACCAAAAAGTCTCTTCTGCCTCTGAGATGAACAAACCTATGTACGAAGCTGACTCTGCCTTATAATAGCTCAAAGTATTGTTATGGTTGAAATACAAATGGAGCTACAGGTGAGGAACAAAAGCTGAGTTGCAAAGAGTTAGGTGTTCCTGTCCCCTCAGTACGAGGCAAAAGCAAATACATCTTAAAGCTGACTGACCCACCCTCACACTCCTCAGCCTTTATAGTACAGAAGAGTTGTCTCAATATGCACATGGCAAAATAATGTGGGGAAAAAAGAAAAGCTTGTTTTCAGAATGCTGGAGGACTTTTCAGGGCTCTTCTTTTTTTTTTTTGTGTGTGTGTGTGTTGAGAAGATTGAATTAAAACACCATCAGTTTTCTTTTAGGGTCGATTTTCAATTGATTCACAGTAATGCCAAAAAAAGTATCACTGTTGGTTAATATGACATTGGTGAAACAACATTTTTCCAGATCCATACACAATGGTTGAATGGGATCAGTTCCCAAAAAATATTTTGGTATTATTTTATGTTTCTCTGGGAAATCAAACTAGGAGAAAATAATATTACCTATCTGTAGAACTATGAAGACATCTTCTCTTATGCTGACAGTCCTCAAATAGAATTTAAATTTTAAAGGAATCCTCACAAACAACATAATTTTCTCACATATAATGAATATTCCCTCTGTTATTCACTAGATCAATCCATGCAGTCAGACATACAGTGAAAGGCTCCAAGGTGCAGAGAAATTAGCAATAGAAAGAAATCAGCAAATCAACCTTTATGCATTTAATAGACTGTGGCACATTCCCTTCAGTTTCAAGCTCTGCATGAGCATATGTTTTCTCTTTTTTATTTTTCTAGAAAGCACTCAAGGGGCCTCTCTGAAAGTAGCAGGGGATGACACACAAGTTGAGCTTGCCAACACTTCTTGGGCAGGTGCTTCACTCAGCTTGTGGACACTATACTACATGAATGATTCCTTCTGTTTACAGCTATCCTATAACAGCACAAACTGAAGGAAAGTGTGCCACTGCTGGTTTTCCCCAGTGTCATAGAAATGATTAAATGTTCCCATTGAAGCAGATAATGAGGAACTCTGTGGGAAAAGAGTTTTTTTTTTCTTTTTTTTCCCTGCATTTACATGCAGATTGTTTGAGATGCCAAGAATATAATTATTAATGTGCATGTAAATATTCTTGATTCACATAACATATTTCAGGCATCAGCCCTAACTCAGATGTTGATATCATGACCAGGTATCAGCAGGTGGTAGCTAAGTGATTATCTGCTAATTATAGTTCCAAATGTCATTTTATTAATTGTAGCTTAATACAAGTTAGAAGGTGTTTAGCAAACATGTTTCAGTGCTGGAAATAATAATTGAGGAATGTATCGAATTTTTAGTACTCAGGGTATGTTTTTTCGAGGGTTGACAGAGAGATTAGGGTGTGCAAGCCTCACCTAGGGGTCCCCCAGCTCTTTGTGGTACAGTTTCACTTGCTGTTTAGAAAGACTGGGCAGTTTCTTCTTCTGCTGCTTTACAAGGCTACAGTAAGAGTGCACAGAAAAAAAGAAGTCTTACTAGGTCAAAGACCTAGCTACTGGGTCATTGGAAATGCTGCATGCAAACCTAGGACGATTGCCTAAGCTCTTACCATTAATGATCAGTCATTTCTTTATTTTCTCTAGTTTCAACTGAATGTCAAAATCCAACAGGCAATGGGAAATTTTGGCCAAAAGTGTTTCCTTGATAGTTACATTTTACATGAGAATTTATATAAATAAATATGTAACATAAATTATTGCTTGTAGAGATCCTAAACCATCGGATGTTGAGTTCTTGCACCACTGGATGTTTAATGATGTCAAGCATAGTGGAATAGAGGCAAAAGGAGGATATGACAAACACACAGACCCCGTGGAATAGGTTATTTTGTGTTGATGAGGCGCTTCACAGAAGCATAGGAAATGTGAACTGTGGCCTGCTGAAGCAAAGTAGGAATTGGAGCTCTGGCCTCCCACATAGTAAGTCTGTATTTTAACAGCCAGGGTACTGTAAAGAGCAGGAATGCTTCCTTCTCGGGTCCCTTGTGAGACAAAGCTCATCAGACCTAGGCACAGAAACACAGGAAAAGACGACTGAGTATTCCAGATGGTCGCAATATTCTGAACCGGATGAAAAGGGTGGTTTGAACCTCAGGCATGCTGGGCCCTATTTTGCTTCCTTTAAAAACAGTTTACCTTAAAGATTCTAGGATTTGACTTCAGGACACTAGGATTTTAGCAACTTCATTTTCATGCTCTGCAAGTTCAATGTAAATTCTTGAAGCAGCCTTTTGTTCAAATTGCTTAGCAAATGCAGATATATTCCTGAACATAGTTTCTTTCTGCTTCCTCTTGTTTAGGAACCAATCCTGATAACTTCTTCACCACAAGTGGACTTTTATGTTTAGGTATGTTCTCTTTCGACATTTCTCTATTTTAGCTAGATGTGAGACTGAAAAGGCAATGTTGAAACATTTGTCTACAAGAGTAATTCTTCTAAGTTTACTAGAGAGTAATCTGTCATCTTTAATCACAAAAATTTGAATTTTGTCTGTCCCTAACTTGTCCTTGAAAACCTGTTGCAACTGAAAGAGTAATCTAAAGGAGATTCTAGAGCATCGTGGTCATCATTTAAAAGCAAATAAGCATACACTTCAGGAAGTAATGGTAGGCTGCAAACACAGAAATATGCTGAAAGGAATACAACTGAATCTTTATGGCTGAGGACAGAATTAGAGAGAAGAGCAGTTACATAGAGATGCCAGAAAACCTATTTTGGCCCACATTTACAACTGGATGGAAGAAGTCTAATACAGTTGGCAGAAAGTGTTGTGTTTTTATAAATGAATTATTTTGAGAACAGAATAGCTCAGACACAAGAAACAGTACATTTTGCTGTTTTGATGTGTTGTGGAGAAGTTGCATGTACTAAAGTCAGAATCTGAAAATATGTGAAGCTATGGTTTCCTATGATACAGTAATAATGAGTTACATTCAAATATGAGAAGGTGGTAATTTGTATGCTGAAGGGTTTGTATGCTGAAGGGTTTAAACTTATATTAACCAGGATTTTTATCAGGAAATAGAAAGGAAGCAGGATTGTAAAAATAGGTGCTGAGGTGTTAAAGATCTCACTTTAAAGTTCAGGCCATAACGGGAATAGAATACTTGCAGTGGGACACTACGGGCCCATGATTTGTATTGTCCACTTATGGACTAGTGTTTGGAAATCATATGAGTACTAAATTATTCGAATGGCAATGTTGCATCAGCATAAGTTGCCCTAAGAAAAGGGAAATAAGAGTTTTACCACCCATTTCTGATCACTATATTTTCTTCATCTTCGTTGAACATATTTAACAGCAACGCAGAGAATCAGATTGTTGAGCAAAGCTATTCAGTGGTCAAATATATGTTGTCAGAGAGTTCATGAAAAAGTCATTAGCTCTCCTCCCCTTCTCTTTCACCGTCAGGCAGAATCATGTCATAAATATAGCCACTTGTCTAGCAGGATATCAATCTACCCAGGTATCACCCACTTCCTGTCTCTGGCCATATGTTTCTGTTATTTATGTCAAGAAAATAGCATTTACACAACCGCTGCTAGTTGTTTACAGAAGTTTAACTCCTGTGATATAGTCCCACTTGTGTTGCATGCTTTTAGCCCATAGATAATACATGAGATTGTACATTTTAAAATATGCTACCACATGCATGATAGAATAAACACAGACCTGAACTGACAGCACCATCTGCCAAACACAGTTGATGTCAGGGGAATGGTCTCTGCACAATATTCTGCTGCTCCCCCATGAGATAAGGTTATTTTCTTCTCATAGTATGACTACACTAAATTCAACTTGTTCATCTAGTACACAAAATGGTAAGAATCTCAGATGCAGAAGGATTCAGGCCTCCTAAGAATCACTGCAGAAGAATAGAGGAAATTGAATAATTCTCACATATGTTTTTCTTGTTCTTACCACTAGTCACATTCTTGTTTACATACTTACACTAGAAATAAAGCTGTGAGCAATGTATACAAGACACCTAGATACTCAGTGCTCTGAAGTCATGGAAAATTCATAACATTAATCTTTAAATGGCCCATCTGAAAATTATATAGAGCAATCTGCTTTCAGATGCAGTCTAGCTGTTTGCAGTGAGATATTAGCAATAGTTGCAGGTTTTTTCCCTGTTGGAAACCCACATTATTCACAGTCCCTAATGAGGCAAAAAGCTAAAGGTGATACTTAACTTGGTGTTTTTTTCCTTTTAGCATTTTAAAATCTGTAAACATTATCTTGTTAATTTGGACTCATGTATTCAGTCTCAAGAGCTGGTTTTATTACCAGATTGTCTACAAAGATAACTGCCAGGATTAGAAAGGAAAGAAAAAGCCTTTTGCATGTCCTACAACAGCAGAAAACTCAAAGATACAAGGTCCCTGAATATATGACAATCATCATTTACAAGGAAATGAAAAAGTCTTCACCAAATGTCTCAAGGAGCATATTTCTGTATTCAAAGCATCAAAGCCTCCAGTATTAATGGACACAAGTGACCACTGCTGTTATCCATTCAGACTGGCTAGCAGCTAGAATGCCATTTCCTGGAGCTTATTGGCAATGACAGTTTTCCACATCCCATGCTGTGGTAATCTTATAACTGTAGGCAGTTAGAATAGTTCATAGCTGAATCTACCATACGCCTGGATTTCCCTGTGCATCTTCGTTATGCCACCCATGTGTGGGTCCATGCAGTCAGGATGAGCAAAAGTCCTGGAGAAACTGGCACTGTCAATCTCCCAGTGAATACTTCCATGCACGTGCAAAATGCCCAATGTGTTCTGGCTGCATCCAGCTCATTTTGGATGCACAAGTCACGGGTGCCAGGCCTCTTTGGCACACTTTGGGAATGCCTGATCAGAAATAAGACAGTCCTTCTGGCAGCTGGAAGTTTGGGCTATCCACAGAGGGGCTTGGAGCATCATTTCAAATCCTAGGTTTGCCTGATAGGAACTACTTTTCCCACATTGGAAGTGCTGGATTCCCTCTAGTGACGGGATTGCAGGCTTTGTTTCTGAGAAGGTGTCTTATCCTAGATATGAAGAAACACTTCTTCATGAAAATATTTTCAGAAGTGTTCTAGAGGCAAGTTTTAGTTTGGATGAATCAGCTCTTTCTCACAATGAAATCCTGTGTTGAAGAATACCTGACCATCCTACTTGCTGGTATCTTAATTTCCATTTTGCATAGTGAAATCACATTGATTTTGCTATTGTCAAGGCCTTGTCTCACTGCAGATGGCTGTGGAACAAGGTTTGTGCTGTTCTATATTATTTTTTTCCGTAACATATATGGATTTGAATGGAATATTTTGTGTAATGTTACACATTCCTTGTTATTTCTTGCAAGTATATTATTACATCAATACTAAATGACTTTGTAAGGAGATAACATATGAAGGACATAAGCAGTTCTATTGTGATTCATTCATATTATTTAGCTGTATTGTTTCTAAAACAAAAGTTATCTTTGAAACATCCTCCTCTAAGAAAACCCCCAAGAAACCAAGGTTTTTGTGTTTTGTTATAGACATAATTTCTTTGGAAAGAAAAAAAAAAAAGTTAAATCAGCATGTTCTCACATTAAAATGTTGGAAGCCTTGGGTGATATGATTTACTGTGAGGTGTCCCTTCCCATGGCAGGGGGGGTTGGAACTTGATGATCTTAAGGTCCTTTCCAACCCCAACTATTCTATGATTCTATGATTCTAAAACAGACACACATTTTCAATTTATAAATGTTACATTTTTTGAACACTCTGAACATGACTATATGGGGGTCATCCATGGGGATGGATAAGGAGCTGACTGAGAGCTTAAGGATCAGGATTAAAGGAAAGGCAGGGACAGGGTGCATAATAATGGAGGTTTGCTACAGGCTAACCAAACGGGAAGACCAAGAGGATGAGGCTGTCAGGAGCAACATCATGTTCACAAACCCTGGTCCTCATGGAGGACTTTAACCATGCTGATATCTATAGGAAGGACAACACAGCAGGGCATAAGCAATCCAGGATGTTCCTGGAATGTGTTCATGATAACTTCCTTCTTGAGCTGATAAAGGATCCAATGAGGAGAGGTGCTATGCTGGACCTTGTTCTAACAAAAAAGGAGGGACTGATGGGGAATGTAAAGTTTAAGGGCAGCCATGGCTGCAGTGTAGTGAAGTTGACATACTGGTCAGAGGGCTGGAGCACCTCTGAAGGCAGAGGTGAAAAAGCTGGAATTGTTCAGCCTGGAAAATAGAAGGCTCTGGGGAGACCTTGTATCAGTCTTCCAGTACCTAAATGGGGCCTACAAGAAAACTGTAGAGGGACTTTTTTCAAGGATGTGTAGAGATAGGACAAGGGGGGATGGCTTTAAACTGACAGATGGTAGTTACAGATTAGATATAAGGAAAAAAGTTTTGACTGTGAGGGTGCTGAGGCACTGGAACAGGTTGCCTGGAGAAGCTGTGGCTGCCCCATACCTGGAAGTGTTCAAGGCCATGTTGGATGGGTTCTTGAGCAACCTGGTTTAGTGGAAGGTGTCCCTGTCTGTGAAAGGGGTATTGGAATCAGATGATCTTTAAGGTCCCTTCCAACCCAAACCGTTTTATGATTCTGTGATTCTCTGTTTAAGAGTTCTATACTAAAAAGTTCAATTTTGCCTTAATTTGTTGCTTCATTATCTTTGGTATCATCTGCATAATTTTTTAATATATAGAAAGGTTATTGAGGACTCAGCTGAAACATAACAGATTAAATTGTGACTTGTCACTGCAACAAATTGTGGAATTATATAATCAGTCTGATCACATGGAATTATTTGGTGTATAAATTTTTAAATTAAGTAGTTTTCTCACATATTAACTAACATCAATAAAGAACTGTTGAAGTAGGCATTCACTTTGGAAATATTTATTAAACTATTATGGTTTTAGATTAACTAATAACACTTTCCTTAATATTACCTATATTGCTGAATAATATTTCTGGGTTTGTTCACTTTAATGTATTTATAGTATAAAACATTAACAAGAAGCTGGGCAAAGTACATTTTGTAGCTAATTTTTTATTTTGTAGATTTTTTTCCTTTCTATATAAGTTTTAAAATCGTTAATTTTCATACTAGTTGGATTGGTTTGCCTCCTATTAATGAATTCATAATAACAAGACTTATATTCATATTTTTTGCTGCTTATTTGTGAGATCTTTACATTTAAAATTTCCAGATTTCCATATTTTCTTGCATTTGCAGTGGTAAATAGTTTTCTGGTTTTTTTTTATTTGGGGGTTTTTGTGTTGTTGTTTTTTTTTTTTTTTCCCTCTGGTCTCTACAGCATGGCAAGGATTGCACAGGTCTGAAAGCAAAAGTGGATATAGTTGGAATTGGCACAGAAACCCAAGAACTGAAAAACAGAGTATGTAAACAGCAAGGTTTCAAATTCTGCCATATCTCCTGATTTAGACTTTGTTGAACAATATTAGTTTTGTACAGCTACACATGAACTACATTTAGAAATATATGTATATATTTGATTTTTGTGTGTATGTGCACTTGCAAATCCACTAAATGATACACTGTGACATTAGTGTGCTGACTCTGGAGCTATACTATTTGGTTTTCAACTTCATAGATGATTATGGCTAAAATAGATTTTTTTATAGGTAGCTTCATCTGAAAATTAGAGGATAGTTTCTAAACAGTCCAAGTGATGCAATTAAGCAAAGCCAGTTCTGTAGCTTGAATCTAGTGGCTATTACCATTTTCCAAAAATACATTTAAACATTAAAGCGTCAAATTGATGTTAAATAGCTGTTATTAAGAAAGAAATCTTCCACCTGATATGTCGATTCTATAGATTTAAATAATCTGTTAAAATTAATTAGCACTCTACAATAAGCAAGGAATAAAATATATGAATTATTAAACAAACAAAAATCCTCTTCACAATTTTAGTTTGTTTTTTTTTTAAGCTGTATTGATGCTCTTGAATTAGGTACCAAACAGATAAATCAATAAGACTTTATCTCAGTAGAAACATACTTCTCAGTTAATCACAGCTTCAAGTATATTTAAAAAAATATAGCTAAAACCTCAAATTAATACCTACTTGAACTCAGTTGTACACATTATAGAATTGAAAGAGCAGTCTTACTGTTGAAAAGGAAAAAAAATCACTTTACTAAGGGAAAAGATCTGCGCAACAGCTGGCACCTCATTAATTAAGATTCTGAGGAATCCAGATTTTGGAGTCTTATATGCTATATAATATCTGGTAGGTCTCAGGGTTTTTTCACTTAGTATTTTCTGTGAAATGCCTTTTTTGGGGGGGGGAGGGGCAGGGTACTTTGAGGGATAAGGTAGCAGATTTGATTTTTTTCCTTTGGGATTTCATATATGAACAGCTTAAATATTGCCTCTTGTCTTTTTGCTGTGCACCTCAGAGTCTGTTTTCCCCATGAGTTTTGTACTTTTATTTAAGGAAGTAGAAGATCTTAATTAGACCTCTACCTATTAACATTCTCTTTTCTAGGCTAAACAAATGCAGCACCCTATGTTTCTCCCTGTACATCATGAACTCCAGCCCAAGGCAACCAAATGAAGAGTTTCAAGAAATATACATGCGCGCACACACACAAGACAGTATATAGGCTGCTGGCCGTCATATTTGGAAAATCATGGCAGTCAGGTGAAGTTCCCGACAACTGGAAAAAGGGAAATATAACCCCCATTTTCAAGAAGGGGAAAATGGATGACCCGGGGAATTACAGACCAGTCAGTCTACTTCTGTGCCTGACAAAATCTTGGAGCAGATTCTCCTGGAAATCACATTAAGGCGCATGAAAAACAACAAGGTGCTTGGTGACAGCCAGCATGGCTTCACTAAGGAGAAATCCTGCCTGATCAATTTGATGGCCTTCTATGTTGGGGCTGCAGAACTGATGGACAGGGGTAGAGCAGTTGATGCCATCTACCTGGACTTGTGCAAAGGATTCGACAATGTCCCACACGATATCCTTGTCTCTAAATTGGAGAGACATCAATTTGATGAATGGACCACTCGGTGGATAAAGAACTGGCTGGATGGCTGCACACAAAGAGTTGTGGTTAGTGGCTCAATGTCCAGCTGGAGACCAGTAACAAGTGGTGTCCCTCAGGGATCGGTGTTGGGACTGGTCTTGTTTAACATCTTTGCTTGTGACATGGACAGTGGGATTGAGTGCGCCCTCAGCAAGTTTGCCAATGCCACCAATCTGTGTGGTTCAGTTGATACGGTGGAGGGAAGGAATGCCATCCAGAGGGACCTTGACATGCTTGTGAGGTGGGCTGATGCCAACCTTATGAAGTATAACCATGCCAAGTGCAAGGTCCTACACCTGGGTCGGAGCAATCCCAGGCACAGCTACAGGCTGGGCAGAGAACAGATTCAGAGCAGCCCTACGGAGAAGGACTTGGGAGTGCTGGTCGATGAGAAAATGAACATGAGCCGGCAGTGTGAGCCTGCAGCCCAGAAAGCCATCCGTATCCTAGGCTGCATCAAAAGAAGTGTGACCAGCAGGTCGAAGGAGGTGATGCTGCCCATTTACTCTGCTCTCATGAGACCTCACTTGAAGTTTTGTGTGCAGTTCTGGTGTCCTGAACATAAAAAGGACATGGAACCATTGGAACAAATCCAGAGGAGGGCCATGAGGATGATCAGGGGACTGGAGCACCTCCCGTATGAAAATAGGCTGAGAAAGTTGGGGCTGTTCAGCCTGGAGAAGAGAAGGCTGTGTGGAGACCTCATAGCAGCTTTCCAGTATCTGAAGAGGGCCTATAGGGATGCTGGGGATAGACTTCTCATTAGGGACTGTAGTGGTAGGACAAGGGGTAATGGGTTAAAACTTAAGCAGGGGAAGTTTAGGTTGGATATAAGGAGGAAATTCTTTCCTGTTAGGGTGGTGAGGCACTGGAATGGGTTGCCCAGGGAGTTTGTGAATGCTCCATCCCTGGCGGTGTTCAAGGCCAGGTTGGACAAGACCTTGGGTGATATGATTTAGAGTGAGGTGTCCCTGCCTATGGCAGGGGGGTTGGAACTTGATGATCTTAAGGTCCTTTCCAACCCTAACTATTCTGTGATTCTATGATTCTATGATTTTCTTAACATTGTATTTTCTTAATATTGGTTCAGGTTTGGAAAGATACACAGAGAGTAGTGAAGTTGTTGAGGTTATTTTTGCTGTACTATCATGTCAGTTTTCCAAAGCTGAAGAAAGTAAAAGTCACAGATTTCTGCCTGTGAAAGAGAAAAGGGAAGGAAGAAAGGGAGGGAGGGAGGGAGGGAGGGAGGGAAGGCAGGAAGGATGGAAGGGGCTTTGTCTTGCTTATTTTGCAAAACTCAATTCTAAAAGGGTTAAAGAAAACAAAGGAAAGAGAAACAAAAAATTCCATTTGAATTTGGATTTTCCATTAAAAAAATGTAATTTAGGTTGGATTTAAAATAATATTGAATTCTGCTGACCTGGGATTTCTAGGGATATTTTGACTTCATATAGCTTGCATATATATATATATATAAAAATATAGATGATATAGATGATATAGATATAGGTGATATAGATATAGTTTATATAGATATAGATTACATAGATATATCAATAAAGATAGACATAGATAGATATACACAAAGATGTTCCTGTGGTACATCTTTTCTCAGGAAATGGGCTTCCCATGTTGGCTGGCTTCCCTTTACAGTTAGGACTATCTCAATGTACAAGAATGAGGGCAGAAATCAAATTGTTCAAGAAGCAGTCATAATTACTGTATACTTATCAGAAAGGTAGGCCACATAAGACAGCTGATGTTGCTGTGGAATTGTCCACCTCACTCTCAAATCCCAACTGAGCTTGGCCATACAGAACTGACGAAGAGGAAAGTGACAACAGCATATCAGAGCTGGTTAGTGAAATAGACCAACACTTGTATTTCGGATGGTGCATGAGTCTTTAACTTTTTTGCCTTTTTTCTTGTTGCTGTTAGTTTTTGTAGTGGTAAAACTTCGGTTTTCCCCAGTAGTGAAACATCACAGAAACCTAAAGATGTATGTAGAACAATATCCTTATAATTACTTTTTTTACAGCTGTAGCACAAGAAGCAGACCTGTAAGTAAACTATTCTAAGTGCAAAAATTGTCTGTTAAGATATTGGTTGCTCTGGGGTCAAAGAGTAGGATCTGATCTTGAAATGCTCGACCATTTTGTTGGTTGAGTTTACTTAGATAAAATTTTAACTGGCACTTCTGAATCCATTATTCAACTTCATTATCTGTCTACATTGTGTCAGGGGACAGAACTGTGCATGTAAGCAGTTCTGAGTAGGCTTGTTATTATTTTAAATTATATATATTTTAATAATGTAACAAAATATCACACTAAGTTGCTGCTGCAGAGAAAATACAGGGTCATGAGCTCAGGTCATATGTTCTCATGGGCTAAGAAATGCTAGGGCACTGGGGATATTGCGCTATGTAGTTTCATTTTATTTACAATATTGACCACGATTTTCAGAAGTAGAAGCCAAAGTTGAACTCCGTAAACTCTGTTCCAACCTCTAAGTAAGTACAATGATGTCTTGAGCCATACATTTGAAGAAAAAACTGTCCTGTACAACTTGGTGGGACATTATTATCCAAACCTAATGACAGCAATGTTAGCAACTATTTTATTCGTCTTTAAAGCATTTAAAAAGGTGACAGCCACAGCACTGTGCAATGTCTATATATGTTGTATAGAAAAAGACCAGACTCCTAGGACTCAGAGCAAGTAAAAAATTCCAGATTCTCACCAAATTCCAAGAGTTTCACTAATAGTTTCTGCCAGTCTCAATCTAATGGTTAACTTCAAACCAGTATCACACAGGCCTCTGACTGCTTCTCCTGCAGTTCCACATATTCAACACCCTCTTTCCTTTCTCAGCCTTTGGGGGCACCATGAATTTCACAGCAGGACTGCACTGAAATGGGTGAGAAAGTAGGGCAGCCAGCCAGGAAAGGCTGAGATTTAGCAGCATTGAATATGTAGCCCTGGGCCTTATTTACTTAACTCCATTTACCCTTTGCTGAATACTCAATTATTAATTTCATTGTGGACTTTCCTTTTATGATTTTGGTCCCTCGATGTCAGGGTGAATAGTTACAGTGAGAGCTGCTAGCCTCAGCCTTTTCATGGTCATGACGCAACATGACTAGAACAGATAACCTGAGAAATTCTAACACTAGAAAGTTGCAAAGAGATGTTCAGAAGCATGTTGTGTGTATAAAGTATATTTTCACCAAAAAAGCTTGGTTTTGTGGTAGACTACCAAGTCGGGGAAATTTCTGTTTCAAGTATTTCTAGAGTCAAGATTATCTGAAAAAAAATATCATCTTCTTGCAGATTCACAGCACAGAAAAAATTCACCCCATCAGTTACAAGATGGCAATATCCCAAGTAACTAAACCCAAGATTTAAAAAGTAGAAGTGTCCGGCAACCTGAATAAAATGTTACTTATTGATGACAAGTGCAAATTTCCTTTTATTTCCCTCCCCCCCCCATCACAAGGTGGAATAGCTTTAAAATGAAAGAGGCTAAATTTAGATTAGGTATTGGGAAGAAATTATTTACTGTGAGGGTGCTGAGACAATGGAGCAAGTTGCCCAAAGAAGTTGTGGCTGCCCCATCCCTGACAGTTTTCAAGGCCAGATGGGGCTTTGAGCAACATGTCCTAATGAAAGGTGTTTCTGTCTATGGCAGGGTGATTGGAACTAGGTAATGTTTAGGGTCCTTTCCAACTCAAAGCATTCTGTGATTCTATGAAGAAGGACGTTAATCTTAACCATCTTGAGCTGACTAAAGATTCCAGATGAGGTTTCTACTCTAATCAACTGAGAGAGACATGGATGTCAGAAATTGAGTCATTCCACCAGTTTATGACATCTGTCTCAGAATAGAATTTATAACTTTTATAACCTGCTATTTATAACTTTCTCTTCACGCTTGCAAATGAAGCCCAGAGAAATGGTTAAGACTATATGCACTGCTTTTGCAGGAATAAAAATAGGTGGCATTAGCTATAAACTGTGCGTTTACACTGAATCAAACTGATATATTTTGGTTTTTTTGTTTACATTTTTTTTATTAAAATTAAACAGATTTCAGTAATCCCTGAGAAAGCAACATTGGCTCATAACATTTATCTAGTTATTGATTCATGCAAGCTATTGATTTCTGGTTTGGATGATATAAACAGAAGATGTAAATTGATCATAAAAATAAATTCTGATTTTGTTCTTTAATTCATCCGTATTGAAGTCTTTCAAAGTGATGTCTATATAAAAGGGTTGTTCCCCCCTCTTTTAAATCTTCCTTCTTAATAAATAAATGGGCATAAAAATGAGCTTAATCTTGCTTTCTACAAAAACATTATAAAATGAGATCTAATAGAAATAATGCACATTGAGTACAAAGGAATGTGTTTCATTAAATCTTGGTTGGAAAGAAAGAATAAAAAATTAAGCAGGCCAAGGAAGAGCACTTTTGAAAAACTAGGTCACAAAAAAAGATAAATGGCAGAAAGTAGTGTAAGTTTCTTGGGAAGGGTTCGAGAAGGATGCAATTTCAATTTGTGTAAATCTTTTCTTATTTATCTTCTTCAATAGTGATCTGGAAGAGGCGGGAAGTAAGACACTAAAGGAGTGCATTGACACAGTTAAATCCTGAGGACTGCCAAAAGACAGGCAAGGAAGGTATGAAAAGTTTAAAACATAGTTAGAGAACATAAAACCAAAATGTTATCCATACAGTATTATCTAGGCATATGGTAGGAGAGCAAAGTGCTTTTAAGAAGAAATGAAGCAACTGATTGTGTGTCCAAAGAAATAGGTCAAGGACAAATCCTCAATATAGTCAATGATATAACACTGTGAGATTGCAAAATTACTTTCTTTTTCTTTGTGGAACAGTCACATAGGACTATATTTGAGTTTATGGAAATATGTGGCCCATTCTTGGCTTTTGTTCAGTTTTTGGCCACAGGAATATTTTGTGGCAGTAGGTTTCGCAGGATATCTGTGATTTCAATGGAGAACTTGTTTCAAATGAGCTGCTTAATAATTTTATGAAATACGTAACTTTTGTTTTGAGAAAAATAAATTGATCTTTCTTCAAATCATCCTTCAAATGATCTCTTTTTGAATGAGAATATATTCAGTAGTTCGTGGCCCTCTTATTTTTTGGAAAAGAATTTGATGGTACAAAATAGTTCCGGTTTTAGTGAAACCTTCTGTTTACAGAGGAAATGAACAGTGTTTCTTTTCCCAAAATACAGAAAAGCTCAAGGGAAAAAGGAGGTGAAGCAAGGCATATGAGACAAATTCATCAAATAAGCTGATAGTGTCACCAAAGAAAAAGAATCAACTATTCTATTAGTATATCCAAGCAACCCACTACAGAATTCATGTCCCATACCAATATCTACAGTGTCTCACATTTTGGCAGGAAAGTGTAAAAAGGATTCAATTTCTTTTTTTCTCTCAAACTCCTGCTATGACTGCCACTGAAAATACAGGATTCTGAATTGCATATTAGCAGTAGAATACTGGTAATATATGGAAGGAAGCTATGAGAACATACAATGAATGATCAAAGCAGCCCACAAGTTGATCTGTTATAAAAAAATGAGAGGAAGATGTTTAAGGGTTGTTTAAGCAAGAGCAAAAGATAAAGTTACTCATACCAACAATATGACATGACAAAACCCTGCAATTCTTTTAACACTAAGAAGAAATCTTCATGTTGCGTGTTTTTTCTGTCCTGGCACAGTTTCAAAGTACCAAAAAGCCAACCAAAATATCACGCTGTAACTTATTTCATTGTTTACGTGTAAAGATTGAAACTTTGTAGGTAGACAACAGATGGGATTATGTCTGGGAAGAGGAACCTGGAAAAGAAGCTTTAAATGTAGGACAGTGGCTTTTCTTCCTCCCCCTTCCTGCAGCTTACCTCATCCTGGTAGCCACAAATCTTTATTTTCTCCCTCCTTTATAATTACACTGCAAATTTTATTTCATGCCTGCCTTCAGAACAGATCCTACTTGCCCTCCTGTGCCTGCCAGGTTTCTGGAAAATAAAGAAATATAAGAAAGTAACAAATAATGGGCCAAGTTCTGGGACAAATGTCTTGGACATCTTATACTAGTACAGAGGTTGAGATAATAACATAACAAATATGGACGCAAGTTGGACTTGAGTTTTCATTATTAATTTCTATTGGCCCCCCTCATGGTTCATTTGCTCTCCAGAGTTCCTTCCAGTAAGCAAACATATAGCCTGACCTTTCACCTTTTCTTAGGCCTTGCTGATGGACTAAATTGAGGAAGTGTGGTCTGGATGATCGGGTAGTGAGGTGGACTGTGAACTGGCTGAAGGAGAGAAGCCAGAGAGTTGTAGTCTATGGGGCGGAGTCTAGTTGGAGGCCTGTATCTAGTGGAGTGCCTCAAGGGTTGGTACTGGGACCAGTATTATTTAATATATTCATCAATGATTTAGATGAGGGAATTGAGTGTACTATCAGCAAGTTTGCTGATGACACTAAGCTGGGCGGGGTGGCCGACACGCCAGAAGGCTGTGCTGCCATCCAGAGAGACCTGGACAGGCTGGAGGGTTGGGCGGGGAATAACTTGATGAAATATAACAAGGGAAAGTGTAGAGTCCTGCATCTGGGCAGGAACAACCCCAGGTTCCAGTATAGATTGGGGAACGACCTGTTAGAGAGCAGTGTAGGGGAGAGGGACCTGGGGGTCCTGGTGGACGACAGGGTGACCATGAGCCGACACTGTGCCCTTGTGGCCAAGAAGGCAAATGGCATCCTGGGGTGTATTAGAAGGGGGGTGGTTAGTAGGTCGAGAGAGGTCCTCCTTCCCCTCTACTCAGCCCTGGTGAGACCTCATCTGGAATATTGTGTCCAGTTCTGAGCCCCTCAGTTTAAGAAGGACAGGGACCTGCTGGAGAGAGTCCAACTAAGGGCAACTAAGATGATTAAGGGAGTGGAGCATCTCCCTTATGAGGAAAGACTGAGGGAGCTGGGTCTCTATAGTTTGGAGAAGAGGAGATTGAGGGGTGACCTTATTAGTGTATATAACATACTGTGATACTGTGACTGTGTACTCTGCAGTGGTCCCTTTTACTAACAGAAAATATTCACTTTACATAATCTTTTTCAATGTCTATGGCAGTTTGAAGGGCAAACTGAGCCACTACCATGACCAAAGATCAAAGATTTTGAAAAATGCATGGAGGACCTCAGGCTTTTCTTGGTGAAAAATTTTTAACCATCAAATAATTTTGCATTGAGTAACTGGTATTAATATCAGGCTTTTCTAAGAAAGTTCTTGTATAAAGAATACTTTAAAAAAAGGACATTACAAAAAATGACAATATATTTTCTGCTTATAAAGTCACAAACTAAACAACCCAAGCAAAGGAACTGTGATTATTTAGACAAATTGAATGCCTTACATACTACCAAACCACAAATGTACTACGAATCATGACTTGGCTTATGATCTACTCATGTTTAGATGGATCAGACAGTCTTTTTCCTATCAATCTATATGTGCATCTGCAACAAGATCTATTGTGTGAACCTATACATCATTGTACTATTGCTGGCATTATATATCATTTGTTCTGCATATTACATTTTACCTCACAATCACTATTAGAAATTTCTGATGTCAGAACAATGCCCTCTCTCTACACTGAAATGTTCATTACGTTAGATGCAGAGCTTCTATTTATGGTTATAGCTCTAAGGTAGACTTTTTTCTCTTTTCTTGCATTTATTTGATTGCTATATAGTAAGTTATTAATGTTCTGATTTAATTAGAAGCTCTGATTATTGTTTTTTTTCCCTATCAGATAGTGAAACTGAGTGATTTTCATATATGGTTTAGTCTGGCTCTGAAGACTATAAATACATTTACTGGCAAGCTACTGTAGTAGACACATGGTGGGGGGGGTGAGTGTCAGCTTTTAATTGTAACTGTCTTGCAGAGTGGTGTTGTTTTAATATCCTGTATAGATTTTTATGTAATACACTTACTTGCAGGCAGCCTGAAGCAAGAATCAATTCTGTGAAGGATTCTTCTTTTGTTAAAAGCCAATCTTGTTTTAATGATGCATGAAGAAATATTTGAGCATTGACATTTTTCTGTCAGGTTTCTTTTGAAAAATCAATTAAGATAATACTGCTTTGACCTAGTTATCTAGTTAATGCTTATTAGGAATGTAATATGATTTACTGTCAGCATAATAATTTTTGTATCTTATCCCATTAGCTTGTGCATATTTCAAAGTGTATTACACAATGGTCACTTCTTAAAACGTAATGTAGCAGAATACATTAATTAGATTGACTGGGATCATTAGACAGAAACTCTCCCATTGGCTCTTTGTATCAAATTTGTATATCATCCCTATCATGTTAATTCATTGTTTACTTGTCTGAAAAGTGATTCTAAATAACTGTGCTACATAAAAAGTTTTTAATTGGAAAAAAAAAAGCCTTTGTTTCCTGTCCACAGTATTTTTAAGTTTAGCTCTTCCTGGGCTAAACACACTAATTACACAGGATCACCAGATAAATAAATGCTAACAAGTGAGATTTTTCAAAACCTGATTAGTCATAAAAGAATGCAGATATATACATGAGACAATTGACATAGGAGCACTGAAACCCTGGGAAGCTCGTGATTTGATAAGTGTTAAAAATTAAAATGATTGGTCTATTTATTTTTTGCATTTCAACTGCTTAATGTTAATGGAAAGGTCAATAAGGGAGTTGCCTTACTGTGGCATTAGAGAGGAACTATTGATTCTCATCCATTTAGTGGTCAGTGTTAACGAAGAACCAAACTCTTTTAACCTTGTTAAGCAGAACAGGAATTAAATCTTCCCATCACTTTCAGAGCATTGGTCTATCTCAGAACAATACCACAGTTAATTTTTGCTAAGTTTATCTACTTCCATTGTGCCAATGGTGTGTGTGAAGTTACGAGTGGAAAGAAGGAATGACAGACTGTTTTGTGGACCTTAGTGAAAAAGAATTCCTTTAGTGTGGCAAACGCAGTAGTGATCTTTTTTATATGATGAAAGGGTCTTTCTTTTAGTCCAGAGTAAGCATTAATTTGTCAGGTAACTTTAAATGCAGAACGTTAATGATCTATACACCTGCATTATCGTCATTCTGTGTGTTTTGGTTTTTGTGTTTTGTTGGGTTTTTTTGCAAATATCCCCCTTTATTTTCTGTGACTGACACAGTTTTGATTTTTGCTGTTAGAAACATGTGCCATAGTAAAGAAGATAGTGTCTGTTAAGACAGAAAGTAATAGATATTAATTTTTTTAAAATATCATTTCTGAAGACAGTTGATACATTCAAAGAAAACCCAAAAACTTTTACAAATATGTATGTATTTAATGCAAGGAAGCTATTTCAAACCAGTTAACCAAAAAGATAACTGAAGTGCCATATATTATCACTGGAAAGAAAATGGGAGAATAAGGTGTATGTTTTTTCTTATTTTCTTAAAATAAAAAACAAAACTCACCTACACATTTGGCCTCTTATTGATTTTTTAAATGTTTTTATTATTTCTCTACATTCTCTTTCCACTGAGTCAGAGTAGCCGAGGCCGCTGTATTGCTGTCATACATCATTTGAAATGCACCACTGTAACATTTGCAGTCTAACAAAAGGCACCACATCGCATAGATTGACATGATGAATATGCGCTGAAAGTTTCTTACAGAATTTGATCTCCTTTCTACTAACATTTATATAACATAGAAGAGGATTTAAAGGAAGAAATGTTTTCTCCATATGCGTATTTCCCTAATTTAACTCAGGCTTGTACTCATTTAAGGTAGCTGTAGATCTCAGAAAATCTTTTTTCTGCATGTCATTAGAAATTTCAAGTCTGGAAGATTTTAGACAGCTTAATATACATAATTTGTCTTAAACCTGTGAATACCTTTGTGTGAATAAGATGGCATATTGAAATCCTTACATGATGGTAATAATGGTAAGATGGGCCCTGGCTTTCCCAGGATAAATGGAGTGCATGCATGAAAGAAAGAAGTAAGAAATGAGTCAGGATGTTGGATTTTAATATTGGCATTGTTTACAATCCACAAAGCAAGCAGGAAGAAAAGAACATCCTGATGCTATCAGTTATTCTTATTTTCATGTAAACTCTGATATTAGGATTCATTTTTGAGCATGTCACTTTTTAGCTCCTCATTAATTGCAATGACAGCACTGTGTGTGTCTGTTTATAGGAAAGATACTGTTGTGGCTGAGGTTTTAATTATATTAAATATTAATCATGGATTGAAATTGGAAACCTTAAATTATTGTTTAATGATCAATGATCAAACGCATAATCAAGATAAAGAAAATTAGGATGGCAGACAGCAACATCACAATTTGAATTCTACATTATTAGTCTTCTGCCTAACTAGGCACTTTTCTTGAGTATCTGAACTGTTTTGCCTTTTAACTGTGCTTGCAGTTGCTATAGTGATGGCATAATTTTGTAATGGTCTAAAAATGACACTGGCATAGATACTGACAGATAGGAATTAATTCACTAACAAGTAATTATGTAGCGAAATGTTGACTGCCATGCAGAAGGTGCACTGTGACACATTTACTGTTTTTCAGGGATGGCAGTAACATTAGCGTTGGTCATTAGTGGTAGACATCTCCGTACAGTGTTGGATACAGACTTATATGCAGACCTATTTAGTTACCTGTGTGACAGCCTTGTTCAGGACACCAGAAACAGCTGTCCTAGCCTGTATGAGCCAAAATAATTAGGCCTGTCATCTTCTCGCTCTGATTTCCCCTTCAACCTGCTCCACAAAATGCAAATATTTTGCTTTCATTGTCACATTCACCTTGACATGGATATTGCTTTGGCGCATAACTGGATGAGATGACTGAGAATTTGCATTGTTCATTCTAATAAATTTGCTTCCCCTCTACCACATGGCAGGACCCATCAGATAAAGTCTCCCAGAGTGTCATCAATCAACATCGCTGACAGACGGCTTTTGCCTTCATTTGTTACATAGGAGAACATGCTTAATTATTTGTCCTGTAATTAGTTGGGAAAATGTCAGGAAATGTCAACTCTCTGTTCACTCTGGAAGGGCTCTGCTTGAAAGCCACAATGACTGAAGTGTCATTAATGCTGCCTAACAAGACGAGGATCAGCTGGGGAAAAGTGAAAGCTTCTAAAAAAGTAATCATGGCGAGTTAAGGAAAACTGCAAATCAGCACCAATAATAAGATGTGAATCCTATTAGCAAACACTTATATTTTTCATCTGTTACTCCTCATAATAAAAATAAGGAGGGAAAACTCAAGGAACAAATACGGTGGGCTCATATAATTTCTGTCACATATTCATTGGCATATTGTAAGCCAATCATGCTTAATATATTACTGTAGGTAGTATCTAATATTTAATTTTCAGATTTGAGGCACATTTTTAAATTCATGCATCAGCATAATATCCAATGGGTATATGAAGATAAATATTCTTACATTAATCAAGGAATGTAAGATTAATTGAATATGAAAATTTGTTTTCTGAATTTTAAGCTGATACGAAGAGGACATATTAGTTTTAATTTTAGGAACAGAAGTAAAATAAATAAGCACAATTTGTTTATCAAGTATTTGCAGTTGCATGCAATAAGCAGCCAGACAGATTTCTTGAAATTACATGGACAGCTAGGAATGATCATGTCTCCTTTCTGTGGTGGAATACAAGGACAACTTCCTGTATTTCATATTAAAAAAAAAAAAAATAATAAAAGAAAGGAATAAAAAAGGAAACCATATCAGTGAGACTAAATAAGCACACTGATTTCTCCTTATCTGTATTTTGGAAAAGGAGGAGCATTGGTTTTAATTTTGCAGTGAAAGGTTACACAACTACAGGATTGAAAATATGAGAATTAGAGAAAACAATGTAGCTAGAGATTGTTTTTGTGTTTACTGGGGCCATTTGATATTTTAGTAACTATTTGTAATCAGCAGTTCTGTTCTCTGTTCTCTGTTTTCATATTTCCTATATGAAATCATACGGTATACATTCTTAATGCCTCATCTTCTTTCCCCCCCATCCCCCTTTTTTTTTACATTGTTACGAAAGTGTATAACCATGTGGGAATACTTTCTTACTTAATTACTTACATTATTTCATCCCTTGTTGCGATTAAGCAAATTATTACTTGGTCTCTTTAGAAAGGATAATTAAGATAGTGTTCTGGTGTTTTACAATTTACTCGTTGTCACAGGTATGGTTAAGCTAATTATCAAATGGTTAAAAATTTATTCTGGGAAGAATATTACAAGTGTACCATGTGGGCAAATTGCTTCCAAGGCTAATTCAATTATAGATGCACTGTAGCTATCGTGTTGGTATGATATTTGTCTTGGAAGGTAGAAAGCATGGGAATCTAAGTGCAGGTTTATTAGTATAGTGCCTAGTTTTGTATATTAGAGTTTGGGAAAAGTCAACATGATATCTGAGAGAAGGAAGAGAAGGAAGAAACACTCCAGTTGATTCTTTTTTTTTTTAAATCATAACAAATGAATGCGTCAGAGCAAACCGAAGCTGCAGTATGAACCATATAAAATCTAGATGCTGCTCATTCCTGATATTCTGATTCCAGTCAGAATAAAAATGCCGATAAAATTATTCTGACAAGCTGCTCTCTCAGCCCTGAGTGGACTTCCATCTTCATCCCCTAAACCAACTCACAATTCAAAATAATAAGGCACTATTACCAGTTTTCCTGGGGAAAACCCCTCAGGATTGACAGGTTATGAAGACTTAGTAACCCTTTTATGCTATAAGAAAGATGGTCTGTTCAAACAAGGGTGCTACTGTGCTTTTAAAAGTAGAGGGGGTGGCTACAATTGGAAAGATTTTGAAAATCAACCAAATAGAATAAAAAGCTGATATTATTTCATGTATCAGCACACCATTTCTGAAAGAATTGTTAACATTTAATGCAGGGCACAGAGAAGATTTTTAAACATCTTAATGTATTCATCTTTTTGCATTCTTAGTGTTAAGTCATAGATGCATAAGGAAGGGCTAGGACAACCCCAGATATGATTATACCTGCTGTGCATATGTGATATTAACAGATGCCTTCTTATAGTAATTTACTTTGGGGTCTGTCTTGACACTTTCCACTCTAAAATGAAAAGTAGATGCTACTGCTATAACAAAGTTTTAATAATTGATTGGGAGGGTTTGGTTTTGTTTTCTAAACAAACTTTGTAGCAGAATGCTATAAACAGATGGTATTTCAGAAGGAGATGCCATCACACTGGCCTGGTATAAAGCTTACTTTAATTTAAGGTTACAATTACTGCAGACTAAACTTATAAGACACTGTGCGCTGCTGATAATATACTGAAGAGAACATGTCCCCTGACAATTATGATCATTCTTTTGAATCAAGTCTAAGTTACCTTTATGTAATAAATCTGCTGTACTTATTCACATCCTAGTTGAGCTTATATATAAATGAAAAGCCCTCTTCTATAACCCTGATAATTGCTACAATTATTCACACAAATAAAAAAGACATGTTCTGATTTATTAATAAGCTATGAGGATAAATTTATTCTAATACCCAGAGGAATACCCAGCACACCCTCCTCTTCCATACAGCTTGGGGGTAAGTGCATACAGTACGTGTCATGAGTCCCAAAATGATGCAACTGATAGACTGAAAGAATGCAGTATGCTGCATTACTTGCACTGTGCTTGGAATTTAACATCTGCATTAAGTTTGTGAACTATACAGGAGCTCAGAGCTGGTGCGTAGTTTGCTCACACAGAAGCATATAATGTAAATGTGCTGGATACCATCAGACAAATGTAAGGACAATATTTTGCTCTTTACCTAACTGCTGTATGACACGAAGTATGCACATCTGCTCTGTGAAATTAGGGGAAATATTTTATTTTAATAATTTGGAAAATAGACTCCACAGGTTGTTTTTTTTTTAAAGGATAAAGCTACCCCAGATTCTGTACAGAAAAAAAAAAAAAAAAACAAACCCAAAACATGCACTGATTATTTTAGTCAAAGACTGTAGAAACATTTCTGAAGCATAAAAACTTTAAGATTAGGAACTGGTCATTTCCTGAATGCATTCTTGGTAATATCCTTGGCCAAATATAATAGAGAATGCAATAAATACATTTGATTTAAGGACAAAATACCCACCACCACTATAAAAAAATAATCCAAATAAAAAAAACAAAACCAAAACCAACTCCACACCAGAAAGAGCCTCAGTGAAAACCAGGATAAGAATACATTTCCATATACTAAAATGGCATGAGCCAAAGAAACATTTGCTGAGATGTGCTGCATGAATTAGAAGAGAATATCTCTTCTGCTGAGTAAAGGTGCAGTTCAGGATGTAAGTAAATACATGCAAAATTGCATCCACAGCTCCGCTTGGGGTTCTAAATCCAGTAGGTATATCCACATTAGTTTCACTTGATTTTTTTTTCTTTGGCATAGTGTATATTTTATGAAACGATTAATAAACAGAAAGGACGTCATGCTTTTGTGTTAACATATTTAAGCGTATATAATAAATTGGGAATTCTTACAAACTGATAAGAAGGTTTTAACTGCATTATGGACAAATAAGAACACAATAAGCTTGAAACAATACATTTAAGAAGAAGAAAAACAAAGATGTAAGGTCAGACAATATCTCAAATAACATTTGGAAAATGCTGCCAATTGTTTGGATAACTGTACAATGCCAAAGCCTCTTATAACATTGTTAAGTCTTTATTCAGTAATACATTATCATGCATATTTCATAGCAGGGATTACTAAGACAGAATTGTGTGTCATTTTTGTTGTATGTCTTTATAATTACACCTTGAAGCCACAACTAGATTTTTTTTTACTACATATTCATGAAAAGCGGACTTGTAATTTGATAAAGGGTAGCTTGTGTTCTCAACTCCATTCAAACAGCATCATGAAGCAGAATTAAAGTAGGCATCTGTGTTCTCCCAGCATTAATCTCTTCAAGCACATTCCAGCTGCTATGATGTGCAAGAGGGAGATAAGTCCTAAACGGACTAAAGCTAAGCAAGCCAGACAACTCTATTATTGGCTTCATAATTGCTTAATTAAACTTTTGTCACTAATCATTATGAGGGCAATAGAGCTGTTATACTGGCTTCTGTTAAGCAAAAATCAATAAACTGTTGGAGTTAATTTCGCCGTATTTTTTGTCCTGCAAATGAAATTCATTGCTGCCGGTTAGTGATCTGTGGTGCTGGCGCTCTACTGATATGAGCAGCCATCACCATTTGAATTGAGGGTATTCAGTAGCACATGAATATGAACAAATGGCAAACATAAATCTCTTGCATGAAGTACACCTTCTATCCCTTTATTATGGAACAATTGACCCATCTAAAATGAATTCTAATGCCAGGAAAGCATTTAGATTTAAATTACACCATGGTCTTCTGGACCTGAAAGATGACGGCATAAAAAAGATTAATATGCTAATTATTTTTCTCCTTATTTTTTTTCTTCGACATCCATGGTGGGGTATTGTGAAGCGTGTAAATAAGATGACTGTTTTGTCAAGAAATGGCTCTAAGGCACACTATATTCCATTGCAATTTAATTTGTTTATTCAAAACCTCACTCCAGATTTTAACTGTGTTTGCAATAACACTTTATTTTTCACATAATGTTTTCCTTTCACGAAGAATTCTTTGAATAAGAAAAGCATGTTTTTGTTTATTGAAATAGATTTAATAGTATTATGAATAATGATGTACTTAACAGAGGTCTGTATTTATAAATTCCTGTCAAACTTTTATTTTCTTTTTCCCTTTCAAAGCTTGTGCTATGTATCTTAGCTTGCAGTAGCCCTTGTGCCCTAATCTTCCTACTATACATTAGGTACTCAGTTTAAGGAATAAAATAATAACAATAAAAACCCCTCCAACAAATCAGCAAATGAGAATTTGGTATACATGTACATACATTTTAAAATGCTTCTTAAAACAGAGTGACTTTTCCTTCCAGGAAAGAAACTGTGGATGTCTGTGATATTCATATCTTAAACCTTGCAAACCTAATAGGTTCCTGTCCTTGCACATTTTTGTATCACCCTTCTCCCCTTGAATACTACGTGCTATGTGGATATTCTTGACTCTATTGCTAAGCAAAAAAAAACAGATACCAAAAAGAAAGCAAAAAGTTAAATTGTATTAAAAAAACCTGTAAATAAAGACACTTTCAGGATAATTTTCTAAATAATTGTGTCAATCCTACTGATATTTATAGCATGCACTTAAAAAGTCAAACTAATTCTTTTCATCATGTACAAACTATGTTCTCTTATTGTACAACTGTTTATGAATCCTAATATCGAAACCATAGACTTTTTTCAGCAGGAAATTGTCTTCCAAGCACTTGGTTTTCATTTTGATGTTTGTAAGACAAGAATCCTTGTTCATAGTTCAGAGATGATCTGAAACGTCAACGAACTAGGCCAAATTTGGTAGTCTTTGTGAAAACTTTCTGGTATGTTGTTTGATAGGCAAGCCCACATTTTCAATCAACTTTTTATACCTCAAGCTCTTTATATTCTTTAACCAATTTCAGAGTATACATTTATCCATGATGAACCATTTATGTATTTTTCTTCTTGTGCACACCACATAATTAAAACTGTATCTTTCACATGGAAACAAGGAGTATATGTTCTCTTACACAACCCATGTAGTATAAGGTTTACTGATTTTGACTGGCCACTTTTGCTGTGGCCATTCCAACAGCAACAAATGTCTGAAATCATCTCTGTGGAACAACTGAGCTTCCGTATGAATAAAGGAATTCAGCTTGTATGGTTCTTGAATGGATTGTAAGGTCTTCCTTACATACCACTACCCTTATATTCTTTCTCTTCTGCTTTCAGTTGTAACACAGGAAGGTAGTCAGCCCCTGATTCTCCAGTGTTGGCCATCTGCAGGTATGTCCTGGCCTTCTAACAGCAGAACCACCTCTACTTCCCGAGAAGCAACAGGCTGCCTCCTGCTTCCCATTAACCTTATTTTTCTTCTGCATATGTTTCTTAATATCTTGCCTCAATATGATATTTTGAACATAGAGGTACTGCAAGAAATGTCTTCTTTATGTTTGGTATAAGTAATAGAAGAACAAACCTGCTTCTTTTTCTTTTAGTTTTCTTTTTCCACTTCCATATGGATTTTTTTTAATACTTGCATATTTCCATGCTCCACTGGTACATCTACAAAATATACTTTCGTTCTGCTTAAGAGCCAGTATGAGATATAAGAGAAAACTACAACTAAGACTCCACCATTCATTTAAGAATTTCTCTTCTATATGGAGGCTTTCCTGCTATAAGATGTAGTACCTGCACTAGAAGCTATGTGGTTTAAAGACAGAGATAAGATGATGGAATCGGGGCCAAATACATGCACCACACAGATCACAGATGAACCCTTTCCTCCCTTTTTTCTGTAATGATCAGCAGAAGTTTGGCTTAGTTGACAATAATGTTAATGTTA
The DNA here is from genome assembly GCF_033783945.1 of Neopsephotus bourkii. Taxonomy (NCBI): domain Eukaryota; kingdom Metazoa; phylum Chordata; class Aves; order Psittaciformes; family Psittacidae; genus Neopsephotus; species Neopsephotus bourkii. The sequence goes on along the minus strand of NW_026901092.1, from coordinate 2,129,596 downwards.
AGTTCAACATGTGTGATCTTATGCTAACCCTATAGGATAGTGTAGTTATAACAATAAGGAAATAATTTCAGCATAAACAACCTGTCAATCACTGAGAAAGTTGTGAATGCGTGAAGCCTCTTCAAGAGTAGCAGACTGTGAGCAGCAGCAGCAGAGAGCTGTTTTTTTTTTGCCACCAGCGTAAGAAAAAGACAATCAAGAGTCAGGTGTTTTCCATCCAGCCTGTACACTTTTGTGATTACAACCATTTTGGAAGACATCCTAGAGGACCCCTCAGCATGTGTACCAGGACTTGGGATGATCACTTTGACCTCTGGAGATGCCTGAGGAAAGAAGGGTGGTTGTAGCTACAGGCAATGCATGGTAAAGGCTGGAACTGCCACTTTCTTCTGCATTATGCTCTTTCTCCCACAAAAAGGGGAAGTTGTGTGATTCATAAAATTGCATATTTTATAAGCAAGTCCAGAGAAGGGCCACGAGGATGATCAGGGTGCTGGAGCACCTCCCATATAAAGACATGTTGAGAAAATTAGCTCTGTTCAGCCTGGAGAAGAGGAGGCTGCCTGGAGACCTTATGGCAACTTTCCAGTACCTGAAGGAGGCCTACAAGGATGCCAGAGGGGGACTCTTCATAGAATTGTAGAATCATCGAACAGTTAGGATTGGAAAGGACCTTAAGATAGTCTAATTCCAACCCCTCTGCCATGGGCAGGGATGCCTCACCCTCATGACCATCACAGTAAAGGACTTCTTCCTTATAGCTAATCTGTTTGAATATTATATCTTATATATTCTTATATATCTTCTTCCTTATAGCTAACCTTAATCTTAGATTAGATATAAGGAGGAAGTTCTTTACTGTGAGTGGTGAGACATTGAAATGGATTGTCCAGGGAAGCTGTGAATGTTCCATCCCTCGTGGTGTTTGAGGACAGGTTGGACAGAGCACTGAATGACATGGTTTAGTGTGAGGTGTCCCTGCCCATGGGAGGAGGGTTGGAACTAGATGATCTTAAGGTCCTTTCCAACCCTAACTATTCTATGATTCTATGATCATCAGGTACTGAAACATCAGGACAAGAGGTAATGATATTAAACAGGAGAAATTCAGGTTAGATATAACGAAGACGTTCTTTACTGTGATGTGGAACAGATTGCCCAGAGAAGTGGTAAATGCTCCATCCCTGACAGTGTTCAAGGCCAGGTTGGACAGAGCCTTGTGAGAGAGACATGGTCTAGTGTGAGGTGTCCCTGCCCATGGCAGTTGGTTAGAACTAGATGACCTTAAGGTCCTTTCAAAACTTAACCATTCTATGATTCTGTGATATTTCTGTGAACAAAATGTTTTGGTATCCAAACTTTTGTGATTTAAGCTGAGCCCAGGACCCATCTGTCTTCCACACTATCATTCCATTAATTCCACTTTAAAACAAGACAACTTCATTTTAGCATAAGTTTTTGTCTACCACCAGTCAGTAATCATATTCCTGGGAATTCAGTGATTTCAGGTTATATTATAACTTCCATTTAATACTGATATGACTGTGCCTTGTAAGAGGAAAACTAAGAAAAAGATAAACTTTGACCACCAGAATAAGAGACTGAAAAGTGGAAAAAGTCCCAAAATATTCAATCCCAAAATGACAATAAATTAGAATTATAGAATCATAGAATAGTTAGGGTTGGAAAGGGCCTTAAGATCATCTAGTTCCAAACCCCCTGCCATAGGCAGGGACACCTCACACTAAACCACGTCACCCAAGGCTCTGTCCGGCCTGGCCTTGAACACCACCAGGGATGGAGCATAGAGAATTAAGAAATAGGAAATAGGAATATATTATTTCTCAATAGGAAATTGAGAAATAAGAAACCAAATATCATGAGGTAAGAAAATAGAACCAGAAAAAGTATGCCTTTTTTCCAAGTTCTAACTGGTATTACCACTATGGTGTATGGAAAAGATGAGGAAGTGTAATCAGAGCACCCTAAACTTTCAGCAACTCCCATCCTATGAACTTCTCCACTCCCAAAAGTGTTTTTCCACTTACCACCCCCTCCTGCATTGTTAATTATAAGATTCCATCATACTTTCACATAAATTATTTGTCCATGCAATTTTATATAAATATTTTATTTCACCTTTCCATCTATATTTTAGAAAACTCAAATTCTGCAGAAATGAGCAAGCCATTGTCTGCTACCATACAGGCCTGCCTGAAAACAATTGAAAAAACTTTTTTGCTTGACTTCTATAGATTCTAGATGAAGTTTATAACAGTTTAGACACCCTCTGTTTGGTCCAAAAATCCTTATAAGGAAAAGAATATGTTTTCATACTTCTCTGTTCTTACTGGAAGTGACTTGTGTGCTATAATGGCTATAATATAATAATCAATTAACCCAATAAAGTATTTACATATGCTGCATTCAGCTGAAATATTTAAGTATATAGCAAGGACACATATTTTGCATTTTCTATTGTTTCTTATTCCGTTAAACTAGTTTGAAATGTAACAGCATGTATTTGAACAATGAAGAAAAGAATTTACCATAAATTAAAAGGGTTGAGCAGTTATTCAGAAATTGCCAGTGAAGATGAAATAGTTGTTATAGAATGCAGTGAACAAGAAAATGAATTCTTGTTTATATATAGCTTTATTAACATGTTTCAAGAATGTTTAACCTTTTCAGGTGATCAAAATCACTCCTTTTTTGTTCACTCACTTATTATGAATTTATGAATTTCAGAGAGGGGAAAATAGGAGAAAATTATTTTCTATCATATCAGGTATATTTTATACGCAAGGTTCAGATATATACAACCCATATTAGGACTTACTTAACTCACTGTTCCTTCATTCTATATATTTAGAATAAAATGCTGCTGGGTTTATCCCTTCATCTGATAGATGAGCGCTAGAGAAGTTGAAAACATGTACTTTACCTTTAGGATCTCTGTTAAATTCCTATATGTCAACTGAAGGAACAATTGCGCATTTTGTCTCTGTAATAATATAGGCTGGATAAAGCTCTATAAAGTCCAGAAAAAAAAGCTTGTTGACTATGAAAGGAGTTAGTCTGGGACCTTTGACTGACTGTCTTCAAATTTCAGGTAGTGCCTTAGAGGGATGCTTTAAAAATATGTTTTATGGCTGTCTTCAAGGAAGTGTTTTCTGGCAGTCTATTGGGAGTATTTATTCACTAAAATTCCTAGAGCTTGTCAAACATGAAAACATGGTATTAAATGTAGAAACTTTAATTTTCATCTCATTAAGCAAACCTGAATAAGATACTAATTATATAAAATATAATAAAGTTTGCTTGTCACAGTCATACTACGCCAGCAATCTTATACTATATTTATAAAAATAGAACCTGTTTTTTAACATGTAAGTATTTACCATCTATTAGCGATTGTCTTTATGGTACTGAGTTTCTTAAAAAAAATATCAGGGACAAAAGAACAGAAAATAAAATTTTACTTCATTGTAAACATATGAAAAAAAGAGAATGCACAAAGATGTTCCTTTTTCCCTGAATCCATGTAAAGACTGTGTGCAGTCACAGATTCTCTTTTAATGACAGGTGATGATCTTCAAGAAATATAATGCTTCCTTTTAAATGAGATAACCTAAACATAATGATGAGTAGGCACTTAGAAAGGCATTTGTTTTATTCTGGTATTATCTTTCCATCTCACTATATGTTGTGATTGCTTAAATATGTTGGATATTCCTCAAGGCAAACACTAACATCTGTTTCTGCAATACTTTCCCAAGCGGAGATATTTGTGATTTCAGTGGAGATTTTCCCCAGGGAAAAACTTCACACTTGCGGCCTGAATAAAGTTAGATAATTTAGGACCTGATCTACAATGTGTGGAAATCCAGCAGAATTGAGAAAGGTTCACCAACACTTCACAACTGATCTTGTCTTGCATCATTCAGAATAACAGAGTTTTTATTGCTAACTTAAATCAGAGCAACATCTGGGCTGGCATTAGGCATGAAGTTAAACCCATATAGGATTTCCTGCACTTACAAGAGCACCTCTCCTGGCTTCAGTGGGATTATGTATACAATAAAGACAAGCAGATCTGGTCTTTAGAAGACAAATTTTTAAACCTTAAAATCGATATTGTTAAATTGGAAGGATGAATTTATCCTTTTCCTTTCAAAACTCACCTGTCTGTAAATTAAAGTGAGGAAATAATCTCCATTTCTGGGGGATTAAACTACCATACCATCATACATTTTTTTACCTCTTTTTTCTAATGCCATTACAATCAGGAACTCAAGAAAGTGTGCCTTGCTGCACTATAAAACAATTGTTCCTCTCTTTGTATTGCACATATTTTAAGTTTCCATGTAGATGCATTAAGAATAAATACCCAAAATATTAAAAACAAAGTTAGCAACAAAGATGCATAAGGGTGAGATCTTCTGTTTATTATATGTGTCACGGCAGTGCCATATGCTTTATTCTTCATCTCTATTTTATTATTAATGGATGGGCATTACTTAGCTCCCCTAGATGAACAATACAATTTGTGTGGCATGTCAGTTGTTTAAAAAGCAGGACATTTAGCTTTTAAGCACACCAGTGTCTTTAAAAAGGCTTATTTCTCAGACAAATAACCTAACAAGCACAGCTATCTATCAAATTATCTTTAAAATTCTATGAGGGCAAACACGCATCTCTTAATAAACATAACAGAAAAAAAAATCACTGAATCATAGTTGATACATTATTATCTCTTCTTCTCTCTTATGAATGCAAGACTGGAAATCTGCATTCAAAATAGTTAATTTTGGTAGGTTTTGTGCTATTCAGTCATATCTGATGAAGATGATGATGGCTTGACTTAGCAAACGAAGATTTGGGAAAGGTTTTACCCACACTTACTACCGTTCCTCGCCTGTCCCTACAAGGCTTTACAAGCGTGAGTAAACCCTTTGGGCCTGCACAGTGGATTTTTTAGGTGAGGCACAGCATGCGCGGAACTGACCCCACACTTTACACCTGAGGTTTATCTGCCAGGGCCTAGCAAGTTTGGAAGGTGACAGCAAAGTCTTCAGGTTGTAGATTTAGTTAGAGTGTCCTTCTCTTAGATGGATGGCCTTACAGGCCTAATGAGCTCCATCTGCCTGGGTCTGAAGTTAGAGTTGCCCTTCTCCCAGGTTGCCCAGGCAGGTTATGTAACTCACCTGACCATGCTGCCGGCAATTTGTGCCTCAGATCAAAGAATAAGGCATGCTGATTAGAGATTATAACTTTTGAATGGCACAGATTTATTCACATATAATATGGACTTAGTGAGAAGCCAGTCACTAACTGGGCAAAATTTTGATTGCTGGCATTATTTTGTGAAGTCATTGGCATCATCTCCCATTTTGCTTGCCAGTAAAACTAACAACGTCACCAGCTACAATAGATGAAATAGATTGAAAAATAACAATCAAAAAAAAGTTCTGCAAGAGTGCTGCATATGCCTGAGTTACTTAAACAAATGGTTAGTTGTTTCATCATAGGTTGGTGTTTAACAAGATATGCTTTGTTTCAACTATGTGAAACTGTTGATAATGATAGCCCAGAGAAAAGTGACTTTCATGTTTCTAATAGAAGATAATAGCCATGAAAATTCACATCACCCCATGCAATTCTGCCTTCCTGCAAGACTGCATGGTGGAACCACAGGTGGATGTTTTGTCCCCCTGTCTCTCTATACTTATGAGCAATGTAGAGTCAGTCAAGAGTAAGCCATCAGGATATAGATTGTGTTCACGGCACTGCTTCTCCAACTTTTCCTCTGTGCTTCAGTCTTCTGTTCTGTGAAGTATGGCTGTGATTTTCACCGCTTCTACAGACTACAAGACAAACTATAGAAAAGTAAAATTGTAGCCATTTAAAAAAATTAAGGGACCAATTTGTCCGCTGTTTCCACTCTGTGGTGAGAAAGTGATTTGCTTTGTCTCAGAGAGGTATAATGTGGATGGTTTGATCCTGTCTCCTTTTGAAGCTGTCTGGCTCTACTAAGCACAGACTCATGCTCTGACAGTGAGGAGGAGCAGAAGAAGCTGGAAGGCACCATTGCTAGGATAGCTGACCTGAACTTGAAGTCAAAGAGAAAATCCATACCACAGCACATCATGCTCACTGTATAAACTTGGGGAAGGGCTAGGCAGCAGTGAGCTGGTGATGAGCAATTGCATTGTGCATCATTTGTGCTTTCATGAATTTTCATGTCCTCTTTTATTTGTTATACCCTATTATTATTATCAATATTGTTATTGATATTATTTTTATTACTTATTAATTAATTTTAATTCTTCAACTATTTTATCTCAATCAGCAGGTTTTGCCTTTTCCAATTCTCCTCCTCCTGGTGGTGAGGGGATAGAGGGAGTGTGTGAGTGGCTGCATAGTATTTTGTTGCTAGCTGGGCTTAAACCACAACAGAAAGCCATCTCTTTATGCCTTTGAGTAGCATCTAGTGCTGTTAAAATAACATTTTCCTTCTGCAAATTGACATGGTTCTAAAAAAAAAAAAAAAAAGGGTAGGTATTTTCTAATTCTGGAAAATTTATTTATATAATTTATAAATAAATTACATAATTTATAATCTCTTAGAAAATGTGACAGTCTGAGACACTTAAAATGAAAACATCACAGGAATCCTGAATGGAGTGGTTTTCATCAAAAAAAAAAAGGAATTCTCCTCTTACTATGGTAAAGTTGTCAAAATGGGCTATATTTTAAAAAAGCCACACATGCAAACTTGTAAACCCTGTCAGTGTCATCAGTAAGATACCAAGCAAACAAGTGGGCTCTGAGCAAAACGAGTGGGCTCCTCTTTCTCCTTCTCCCAGATATCTGCAAACACACAAAATCAGGCACAGAGCAGCTACATTTCTGTTTCCACCTTTAGCAAACTAATTCTTCTTAGTCCTAGCCCTGGCACTCACCCACAATGCACTAGCAGAAACCACACAAGAATAGTGCTCATGCTGATTTCTCACATAAGACTTGCTCAAGGCACCTCAGAAAGTAAATTCATAAGGCATCAGGCAGGGCCCAAAAGTGTCTGCACACTAAGAGTATGAGCTATTTACTCTTACCTGCATAATGAGCAAACAAGCTGGCAATAAGAATGCATATCCCCTGTGCAGACTTGGAAAATCCCTTGCAGGTCAGTAAAACAACTGAATGCCACTAAACTAATGAAATGACAACACAAGCAAATAGCTCTGTTCCTCCACCTTGAAGGGACTTGGGTGTAGGAGAAATAAAGCCTGAGCTGTGTGATTTCACTATATTCATTTCTAGCTGCTGTAAGGAAGGCAGTGACATATTCTTTTAGTCTTGTTACTTGTTCTGACTGTACTGAAATTACAAGATGGTGTTGTGTGTATATTCATATTTTCTTCTGCAGTCTCATGATGTAGTGTTATTAAATGTTTTTTCTTTTCTAAAATTTTTTGTTCTTTTAATGCAGTTTCAAATTAGTTTTATGTCATAAAAATTATCATTAATGTTTTGAAATCTCTATGTATCCCTATAAAGCCTTTGTAAGATATTGTTTTCTTAAAAGCATTCAAAAATTAAAGTCTTAAAAAAACACGTTAGAAGTGGAATAACAGCAACGTGTAAAAAGTTACAAAATACATCAAACAGCACAAGTGAGCAATTTAATCTACAACTTCACACTTTTATGGCTATTTCAATCTCTTCTGATTATCAAAGTGTCTCATTTCCACTGTTTCTCTCAAGTCCAATGACACAAAAGCATGCTCTTAGTCCTGGGCTTGGGTGCTCACAGTAAGCACTCAGTGGCAGGCAATTCTCAGCTGCTCCTGGTCCCAAATAATGAGCCTGCTATGGCAGCTACCTCTTGTGGTTTTGCCTGTGAGAGACATTTGACACAGAAGACATCAGAGGGATTTTTCAGGAGGCTCTTGTGGCGTCCGAATGGCTCTTAATTAACCACTTAGGTATCCTCATTCACTTTCCTGCTTGGCACTTTCCAAATGGTATGGGTTGCACTGTGGATCTAAACACCGGGGAAGCATGCTATCAAAAGATCTTGTAAATGAAGGCTTGTGTAAATTATTTTTAATGATTCCCTCCTGGCACATCATTATGTTTGTAGTTACACACAGGCACTTCAGAGATGGCTCATCTTCCGTAAGGTCAGCTGCAGGACCACCATAACTAGCTGCAGTCAGTAAATGGCTTATTAATTAGCACAGTGATTTTACATTGCTAAGAGCTCTGATGTATGGAGCTAGAATTGTAATTGTGTAGGATCGAAATAATAAGCCATCTCAGGGCTCCTTATGCAAATTGCCATATTATAAAATCATTACCTATCTAAACACTGAGTTTTAAAAAGAATTACAATGATGAATTTTATGATAATTGACACTCAAATTTTAATCTCTTGGATTTTTATCATTTTGGTGGTTAAAGTGTGTTTCTAATTAAATATTGCTTAAAATGCAAAGGATTGCTTAACAATTCTATTCAGTCCTTCTAGTTCAAATCAGGTTATTCTCTTTGGTCATAGAAGATGGGCCATCTTAGTAATAGGTATATGACATTATGTATTACTTGTAGAGTAAGATTTTTAATCTTTCTTTTTTTTAACAATTATGATTTTGACGGCACTGTATTGTCAACTGTGAGATACAGCATAGTGTGTGTCATTTGGTCTGACTTCCATAATAAAAATGACTCAAGGAATTAAAATCTAGAGAAGATTTTGAATGCTTATGACATTTAATAAATTTTTCCTTCTTTACTTGTAATTCTTAAAGGTTTAAGCACCACTTTAATAGTTTTAATATAAGGAATCCATGCAAAGCTAACAAATTTCAAATTACCAGATAGCATAGTACAAAATACCCATAACTGATAGATCATTAAAATTTCCCAATTGTATTTTCAGTCAGATTTTATTTACACATTACAGTGTTTGGGGTTCTTTTTTACAACATTTTTCTTCTGTGAAAATAACTACTTTGAAATAGATGCATCAGAAACAAATCTGTAAAACGTATTTTGAGTAAAGGCACAAAGCATTAGTCTGAATATACTTCATCTCAGTGCCTATAATAAACTCTTAGAATGCCCAGAAATTCTCCAAAGAACAGCAAACCATACACTTTAACTTGTTAACCACAATGAACAGAAAACTCTGGGAACTGAAAATTTTTCTTCTAGGATTATTCTAATAGATAAAAAAGCATGACATTAAGGAAATAGTCTAGATTAAATGAAAAGTATGTTTAAATTGCTTGAGAAATTGTTTAAAGAACAGTTGTACCAAACCAGATTGGAAGCTTATCTGAAGGAGAATTCTCTCTCCACCAATGACCAAAGATGACCAGCCTTCACAAAAGTAGGAACAAGGGTAAGAAAGTTATGCTGTTTCTCCAGAATGGACTTCAAATCCCTGACTACTTGCATCTGGAAATGAATATGGCTTCTCTCTATTACCAGTCCTCAACACACTTTTTTAATGCAATTCCTCTACTATCCTTGAAATCTTGTAAGCATTAGGTACCCACAATTTCCTTTGGCAAGGAGTTCCATGGATCTATCAGTTACTGCACATCCCTTTGTGTGTTTTGAGCATGGACCCTCTTAATTTCATTGGATAGATTCCTGTACTTGGGCTGAAAAAGTAAATGGGCAACTAATTCCTATCCAGACTTTCCATAGTGCCTATGATTTTGCAGATAAGAGAAAATATGGTGCTAATATAGCTAATACAGGCTAAGACTGCAAACTGAAAAACAAGGTCCCATAGTCACTGTTCATATTTTAAGAAAAATTGCTGCAGTCTTTCCAGTTTTACATAAGATCATTTTATAATGGGTGGGTATAATTTGTAGGTACACCAAATAACTAAAATGCATCCCTAAAGATATGTCGTATTACCAAAGTACTCAAGGACGTAAACACTGGCAGACCTGAAACACTCACCCATTCCTATAACTTATGTCTGCTATCTTAAATAAATGACAATACCACCATAGCATGTCCTTACTCTTTCTGACAAATTGTTTCACTGGGGAAACTGGGAGAAGATTCATGTCAACATCTGAAAACAAAATATATATCTCAAAATGTATAATTTCAGGTTTTCTGTGATTCAGAAATTTTTTGCAAGAAACTTAAAAAAAAAAGTGAAAATTATAGTTAAAGTCTCCACTGATAATAACCATCTAGTATAATTCTTACAGCTAACCCTTTGAGAAACTCCCTTCATGTTGATCCACCATTGAAAGCAGCTATAAGAATTAATGGAGATAGACAGTCACCATCAGGTTTCTCTAGTTTTGTTTTAAATTGTGTAGCAAAAGTGTTAGAATAGGCCTTCATGTTGCAATGTGTACATGCAGTGATCATTCATGGACTTCTCAACTGTCACGTGCCTTTTTTCCATAATAAGTCAAGCCTACCATAGCCATGGCCATGAAAAAAAATTAGAAAAAAGGGCAAATCTAAACTAGGCTGTTAACACCTCAGCACACACCCTACTATGGTCTGGCATTCACTATGAGACATGCACAGTGATAAAATCAACAACACAGACATGTAGGATCTTTATTTTACATTACAATAGTTGGTATATTTTTTCTTACAATTCCTGTATTTCCAGTAAAGTACATGCAAATTCAATATCATATGTACATCTACAAAACAATATTTGCTACATATATTAGCTCATGATTATCTGATTTAATTGGACTACATTTCTAAATCCACTTTGAAATGAATCTATGTCAGATAATGCTTATACAGATGGCCTAGTTATATGATTGGGAAGAGGCCAAACGGTAAAGAAAAAGCTTATATCCAGATCTCATCAATCTGTTAATGAAAACAGGGAGCACACCCATTAGTTTTGCCACTGATTCTGCGTTTGGCCAAGGACAAAATTTACTGCATGTGGCCCCATACAAAAACAGTGAATCTTAAAATTCAGTGAATGATGATAGAATTCTAAAATTGACAAGATTCATAGGCTCCTAAAATAAACATTACTTGACTGGAAAAAGGGGTAAGGTGGATTTCAACATGCACTGTACACACAAATTTTTCTTTTAAAGAGGTAAATCTAGCCTTCACATCTGAATCTTTAAAGAGGTAGCTCTCATATGAAACTTCATTTCTCTTTGTGTGTATACATGTATTATATATAAAAGCTTGTTCCAAGTTGTAACTGAGCACGGCCAAAACTTGGTGCTTTTATATGTTATATTGGATGATTTATAAAATTCTGAATGGCACTGAACTACAAATTTTCATTCATAATTTTTCCCTAAGTTTATCTTGAAGTTTTGTTTTTAAAGTCTATCACAACCGCGTGTTTTGACAGTTATAAAGTATTACATAGGAAGGGGCAGAAAAAGCATTACCATTCACTTTAAAATGCATGCAATTGTTGTCGCATTTTAATGACTGCCTTTGGCAAAGAAGAACGATTAACAGAAAACCAGACAATCACCAAACTGTCTTTCCTGTGGTTTTGCTACTTTAACTCTGCTTTACAGGCATTCAATGGTACAGCCTCTTTACAATCTTTTAAACATTCCGCTGTGATTTTTGGTATGCTGTGCGTGCTAGCATGCAATCAACATCTGCTAATTTCTGTCCATTAAGTGTATTATCATAACACACAAGCATGATGTTTTATTTGTATGGCTGAAATGAGACTTATGACCCATAATCCATCATCGTCCTGTCATATTTTTATATGTTGCCTATTCAATCCCCAGGACAGTTTAGAAAGCGTAAAGCAAAACTCTGCTTAAGTTATAGACCAGCTGCTGAAGTGTCCAGTTGAAGAGGTCATTGTGCTTTATTTTTGCTGAATCTAGCAGGAGCTGCTTATTCTAAGCCAAGCATAATACAACATGGATATCCCCAGAAACTTACAGTTGAACTACCATGTCTAAACTTTCTAGCAGGCATTTTCCTGAAAATACCATGTTGCAAGAGGTAATGACTAGAAAACAAGGATTTTGTTTAAAAAATAAAAAAATAAAAATCTATAAATGTTAGAACTTTTTTCTGTTTGTTAAAAAAGAAATCATCACTGATATTGCATGATTAAAAATAAGAAAAAATATTCTGGGGAGTTGTGTTTTTTAACAAAGGATTATATCACTTGAGTTTTCTTAATCACTGGCTTCTTTCAAAGTCTGTTACTGTTTTTATTTTAAAAGGCAGTTATCTGGAGTTTAAGTTTATTTTTAAAGCTTTGGCAAAATGCATGACTGAACAAGAAGTGGCTGTATTTTACTGCATTTTCATAAAAGCCTGACATTTTAAGTATACTACCATGAATAAATTTTGATTTGCCAGGCAGACCAAGGTCTTTTGCAACCAAAACTTGATTATCACCATTTAAACTTCCATTTGTACAGGATTCCACATCAGTGGGTAGTCTAATACATGATAAAACAGCAATACCTACACATCTTTTGCAAACTGAGGGAGGAATTTCAGAGATGATTTTGAGCTTTTCTTACATAAAAAATAAAAAAAAAATAAAATCCCTGTAATACAATATTCTATCTCTATTTTCAAAGAGTGAGAAGAAAATAATTGAGTTTTCTCTGACTAAAAGTGACACCTAAGTGCCTAGCCAGCATAAACTGCAGGAAAACAATCATGAATGGAGATCGTAGGTTGGAAATAAAGAGGTGTGTACAGTCGTAGGTTGGAAATAGAGAGGTGTGTACAGTATCTCAGTCATGTACATCCATCTTACATTTCAATAAGGTTAGCTAGAATCTCCAAACTAATATATTCTTTACACAGATCAAAATATAACAAGGATCTTCAAGACATTCCTAAAGTGCATTGAGTGAATATCTTTGCATACTGGTAACACTGGGGGCCATTCCTCTGTTGTTTTCCCTCTCCTTATGGTAAACAGAACAGAGCAAAAGCCTAAGACTTAAGGGTAGTTACCAAGTTCTTGTAGAAGCCTGGCAAGCAAATCTTTTTCCAAACTTCATGGTCAGCATTATCACTAGATTTGAAATCAGAAATGTATATTCCCCCAAAAAATTAGTGAGGACCTTCAGGTTTTTCCCCTTCATGCTTCAGCCCATCTTACTTTAAGTCCTCTGTAATTCTGTCCGTAACTCATCCATTGATGAAAACAGACTCTTATTCTGCATACACAGAACACAACAGGCCAGTATGTAGGAGGTTTTTTCTTCATTCTGATTTACCTCATATAGTGTAGTGTGTGAGAAGGAATATATAGGTGTGTCTAGGAGGAATATAAATATCAAAGTCAGTAAAGAAATCCTTTTGGAATCAGGCATCTTGAAATCTACTACTTTTAAAATAAAACCCCACTAAGACCAGCCAAAATTCATAAGTTTCTAGGTGTTTTATTGTAGTTTTTGCTTTGGTATGAATTAAAGAACTAGGTTTACACAAACACATTTTTGTTCCTGTAGCAAGTTCCCCACCTAATATTACGAGGGCATAGTCCACCACAGATTTTTCAAATGTCAGCTTCAGATCTCTGTTTTCGGTGCCTCTTTTCCTTGCTGTCTCATTCACATAGCTAGGATAACCTGAAGAGATTACCTTTCCAGGCAAGCACCAGCATCTACAGCTTCTTATCCATTTGCCACTGTGATACACTGTCATCATCTTAGAGAAGAACTTTAGAAGTTGTTGGGTATTTTTTAATGTTTTATGACTTTTCCAGTGATAACTTATTTTCTGAAACAAAGAAAAAGCATTTCCGTTCTCTTACCAAAGCAGGACAATAAGAAAGGAAGGTGCTTAATCTACTAAAACAAGTCCCAGAGAACCTTCAAGAAAAAGGAAGCATTAGCAAAGCAAATCAGTGGTAGTTGCCAGCAGTCCCAGCTAGCTTTTAATAACTTGCCTGATTGTGACTGTTAAAAAAAGATTACACAGGATGGTAGCTGAGGACTGTAATATCATGTTCAAATAAATGACTGACCTGTAGTGTAAAAACAGTTCTTCCTAAGTTTGAAAAAGGAAAAAAAAAGAAAAGCCTCAGTGATCTTCAGAGAAGCTGTGCTTATTTTCATACAAGTCTAGGTTTTTATATAAAATTCTAAAAGTTAAAAAAAATAAATTTCACTCCAGCAACTGGCTACACATTTAATTATGCACTCCAAATACTTGGGCCCTAATGAGACAATCTTTTCTTACAAATCAGTTCTCCTTTCCTGACTGTTTTTGTTACTCTCTTCTGCATTCCCTGTAATCTGTCAACATCTTCAAGGTACAGAGATGGAATGGGGGCCCAGAGCCCAGTGTAGTATTCCAAACAGCACAGAGCAAATGTTGACTTTCAATAGGATGCTCCTTATACTTCAATTATAATTCACTGTTAGTTTTGCACGTAACTTACTCTTAAAATTCATATATACACTCATGCACCACCATTCTTGCTTTTTCTCTCTCTACTATTTTTTCCTAGTGTTTCAAATCATTGCTGTATATTCGTCTTTAATTTCTAGTTCTGCCAAGATTTGCTTGCTTTAAGAATAATCACTTGGACCTTACATTTACTATTCCTATTATATACAAAAAGCCTTGCATTGAAATCACTTGATCTATGTCAAAGAAACTTGTAGATTCTGATTTTGCTAACATTTAGCAACTCTTATTTTTTCTTTAAAATAGATATCAAGAGGTAATTAGAGAAATTAATGACATAAGGTATTAGTCTTATCTCTTTTCTCCTTTATTATTTCTGTGAAGAAAACTGCCACTGAATTAAACAGGTGTATGGGTTTCGGTCAACAAATGTTCAGTCTTAGAAGAAATGCTGGATTTCTAATGATATCGTTTATTGGAAAAGGAGCTTTAGCAAAACCAACTTTTATATAACTTCCCCTAGCAAACTTTATCTGGGAACAGTTTCTCAGGACTTGAGCAGAAGAGGTTGTTTATGTGACTAGCTTTCTCTGAAGACTGGTGTTAGCACACGTTAATAAGAACCCTGTTTTTAAGATAAAGATTGCAAAGGTGTCTGGGGCAAAGATTATGCCAAGGCAATATGCTGGTGTTTATATATCTTTTACTGAGCTGTGGGTCTGGTCTGACAGAGATGATTTTCATTATGAAGATCATTCTATGTTATCATTGCTCTATATTCTGCGAAACTTTTGTGTTAGTTTTGTTTTTCAGATTGTGATGCCACTTTACATGGAATTATATGTGAAGACATTTCTGCTGTAATATCTGCAATTAGTCATGCCTATGCACACTACTGTCATCTCCAGCATCATCTGCTTAAAGCCTTTACATGGCTTTCATTTTGCAAATAGTTTAACTCAATGGTGACTTCATATTTGGTCATCAAGTTCATAAAAGCCATGACAGCCTCCTTCTTTCCCATCAGTGGTAAATTTGATCAGTTAAAACACCTCCACAGTAAACAACTCTTTGAAGCACTGGAAGGTTTTTTTCTTTTTCTAATTAGACAGTAAGTATATACCTAATGGAGCACATGAACTAGTGTGTTTATTTATTATTGTATATAAACAAAATTGCACTAATTAAAAAGCCAATCTTCATGTCTCTAATTTCACCTCCATTGAAAAATTGATCTGCAGAATCCTGCATTTCAGAAAAGAGCCATTCTCAGGCTATATTTTTAACAAGCCTTAATAGCAGTTTGTTTAAAAAGCAGAGCCATCCTGATATTTTTTTTCTTATTTCTTTTGTATAATTGTAATTATCGCAGTAAAGAACAAATGATGTCTAAAGATACTATTATTCAAGTATTTTCAGGACTTGCATTTCTATTACTAAGTGTTTGTAATTTCTAACACATCTTTTGCTTTATTTATTAGGTTGCTTAATGCCAAACTTACAGAAAGTATTGTGAAGCAGTAGCAAAACAATAGTTGATGTTTAACAAAAGAATGGCAAATCTGTTGGCATGAACTAAGGAACACTTTTTGGTTCATCATGCATCCTTTGATACCTCTCCTTCACAAAGTCAAACTAATTTCTTCTAGATTCATAGAATCACGGAGCAGTTTGGGTTGGAAGGAGCGTTAAAGTTCACCTAGTTCCAGCCCCCCATTCTTTGATTTTTTAGTGTCTACAATGCAACCCCTCATTCTTTGATTTTTAGTGTCTACAGTGCATTTTATCCTTCTAGCGGTGACTAATTTGCAGAACATGGAGTGGTCATACATACTTATATGTATGTATCAGTTAACGTACAAGTACACAGACATATCCAGGTAGCCAAAATCACATTCTGATACAGTGCCAGGTAAGTTATATAAGCCAAGAATACTGGTTAAGGATTGTTTAAATCTCTCCCCATTTTTGTGTTGACTAATATTTTTTTCACCCACTTTCTTCTCTTTGAGAATATTTATTAAAAAAAAAAAAAAAATAATTCTGCATCTGTTGCCTAACACACTGTTATATTTTTCCTAGCATGACTTTTTTGTAGTCCTTTTGCACACAGTTTTGATCACTGCAAATGTTTCTTGCTTCAATCACTTGCAGATGTGATCCTTTAAGGTTTTGATTTGTAGTTAAACAGAATATATTTATTTATCACTGTGTGGAAGGAGTGATAAAATACACTGAGAGAAGAACATAGGTGCAAAAGAAAAGTGCTGTTGCCAAGACATGTTATTTTGTGTTTTAACTGACCACAGATTTACAATTTACAATCGTGTACAGCAATTTCCCTTGACCATCCCTAGCAGGATAACAGATAGGGAGTTATTTAAATTAAATCAGAAAAATTGTTATAAAATAGGTTTCATTAGATATATAAATAAAAATCACACTACCACAGACTGTTTTTGAGTGGTTGTCCCAGGGTCTTCAGAAAGACTAAATGATGTAAATGATGTAAAATGACGTAAAATGAAAAAGAAAAACAGAATTTGTCACTGACCATAAAAAGACTGAAGACTGAAACTTAACTTTCTGCAAATTATGGCTATCTCAAACGAGAAGGTAAAGGTTGTGGTTACCACAAAGATAAACAGATAAAGATATTTTAAGATGCTGAGAGATTAAACTTGATTACTTACAAAAGCAGATGATAACACAGAATTCTTGCTGAGAAGATCCATATTTCTGTGTCCTGTGAGGTACATAATAGATAATATTAATGAAATATCGTCATGCCATCCTATTAAGAACTCAGCAGAACAGGCTGAATATGTCAATTTGACATTTGATTAGAATACAGAGTAATTTTTTTCAGAATTAAAAGTGAAATGAATGGCACAATCATATCTATTTTACAAAGATTTTTTTTTAATATAAAAATATATCGTTTTTTTGTATTTTGTCTATGTATGTCTTGGTTCTTTTATTAGGACTTTACATAGAGCAGTTCAGAGCAGTTCCTTGGGTTGTAATGTTTAAGAATGTAATAATGTGGTATATATTTATAACATTAATATATAATATTATCATAGGTGGGAATGAACAGGAAATGTGCATGCAACTTCCAGATCAGAAGTTTCAGTGTGCTCTGGGACTGCCCACTTGGTACTGAAGGTACCAACAGCTGTCAGTACATCATGCCAACCTGCATGAAACTTGAACAATCTTAATGGAAACCAAACCAAAAAAACTTTGATATAAATGGAAGATAACCCTATAATCTAAGAAAAAGGAGAAAAGAGATTTCATTCATTTTTTCTAAAACTTATATTTTAGTAGCAGAGTAGTAATTAACATATTTCCCTGAAGTATTGTTTAAGCAAAAATATAGCCACTTAAAAAAAATTCTTATTAAGCAAAATGGAGTGAGAGAAGCTATGGATACAAACATTGAGCTAGAAAGTAAGAAAAAAAAGGGGGCTTTAGTCCCTAAATTAGACCTAACTCCAAAAATTGTATACATTTCATGGTCCTCCTTTATCACTCCTAAATCTAAGCTAAGAGCTTGGGCTATTACCTGTAAATTAACTTTTTTTTTCCTTTGAAAATACTAAAAGTCCATTGTGGAGCAAAAATATACCTCAAAATCTGAAAAAGGCTTCTTTTCATTCTTCTGGTCAGCTCTCACTACTAGTTGGACCACTGTATGTATACCTTTGTATAAGATGTGCATATACATATAAGATATATGTATATATCAGTGTACATGCACATGCCAAATTAATATAAACTTTTCACAGGTGGAAAGCATATGTGCCAAAACCTTAAGTGCACACAGACAAACCCACAGTCATAATTTCTTTGATTTACTTGCTTTTTATTTTTATTATCTTCAGATCAACGCATGTTACTGACAAACACTTCATGTCTTTAGAAAGTTCCTGAGTTCTCGGGATTAGTGTGCTAAGATTAATACAAAGAAATCTGCATTCGGATGCGTATCTGTCGTAGCTGATATACATATTGCTTTCTGTTATCTGTTGGAAAATTGAAAGGTAAAATGACTTCTGGTGAACCAAATCACACTTGAAGAGAAATGTTGGATTTTACCTCATGATCTCATTGAAGGGAGAACAAAACCTTGTTTGCTGGCTCTATAAGTGAATCTCCCATAGGGGCTAAGAGTGGAAATAATGTATCAGAAAGTTAGGTCTTAGGCTGGACCTCCATGAGATGTTGGCTAGCAGGATTTTGCTTGGTCGTGTTTTTTTTAAATGGAGGGAGAAAGAAAGCTCTTTCCTAAATGTCATCTACTATAGGGCACAAGGCCTAAGTCAATAAGAAGGGCAAGGAATTGCATGGGAATTGCAGTTAGAAGAAGTGACATTTGAACTCCAGAGTTCAACATTTCCCAAGGCTCCACAGGCATTCGGTGAGAGTGTCTGGATCCTTCCTTTCTTTTTAACCACAAAATGAATGACAGTATTCATTCTGCAGCAAATGTGTCATCAAATTTAATGTGTTCATCTTTAAATGCGTAGTTCCTACCATGGCTAAAACACTTTCAAATGATCTCATGCCATGGATGTATAACTAAACTCTAGAAATGAGAACACAAAAAGCAGCTGGCACTTAACAACCAGGAAATTTTTAAGCAATCTGTTATTCTTTCTGAATCAATTTATTTTTCAAAGAGCTCCCATAAACACATTCAAATAGCACTTAACATTCTGCATTTTTTCATTGCCATTTCAAGGGTACCTAAAAGAAATAAGTATTTAAACATCCTGTTAATATGAACTTGGTAAGACAATATTAACACAGTGTCTCTATTGCTTTTCCATAATAAGCAACAAGCATAAATTATATTTTCTTCAACTAAACCAATTTTCTCCCACATGCCATCTAGTGATGGTATGTCACTATCATAAAAATTAAACTTCTTATGCCTTCTCTCTGGAGCTTATTTCATCATCCCACTCTTAAGGAGCCTCAATTACAGCATATCCTGACTCTAATAATTTTCTTCCTTAACATTAACTTTTTTTTTCATGTCTATTTTGCATGAATTTTACCCCATCTTTTTTAATATTTCGCAGTAACTGCAAGAAGTTGTTGAACATGACACCTTTCTGTGTACAGACATATGCAACATCATTTAGTGTGAAACAGATATAATTGGAAATTGTTGGGAAAGAAAAAAGATCAGCCAGGTTTCTTATTGGTACAGTGTATGGGGCTGTGGAAGCAAAGAAATCTCCATTGTATTGAAAGTAGTAGTGCTTGTGATGTGAATTACAATGGTATTTGTGAAATTGTACATGAGAATATGTAGTATTTTATGCATTCCACTAATTTCCTGCTTAGATGAGAGCAAAGAGGAACTCTTGTAAATTTTACATAGCCTGTATTTAGTGATATTAGTGAACATCAAATGCTAGTCCTCAGAAAAGTCCCTGCCCTCATGGAGCCTGAACTAGCCTCATGTAGCACAGCATAGACCACCGGTGACTCCCTAGTGTTGTAGTCATACAGTTTTGCAGAGGTAGCACTATGGCTTCCCAAGACATAAGGCATCCCAAGAAATTTCCAGACTTCAGGAACAAGAAAAAGACTTCAGTAAAATAACTCTAGATCCCTCTGTAGCCTGGCTTCTTCCCAGTATGAGTGCATGCACTTTGTACACAAAATAGCTCACACTGAAAGGAAGAAGAGAGAAGGAAGGAGGGAGCTTGTTCTGTTATTGCTGGGGTTGCTCACTACTCCACAGATTTCCCCTCTATTTCCCATCTTCCCTTACCTTCCCACAGGGAAGGCCTAGCCACCTGTGAATGCAGTAAGGGTCCCATCAAGTCCTTGTGCCTTGAACTAAATAGACAGGGTGCTCCTTACACAGATTCTGTGAGCTCGGGACATACATGGTTTGTCCTTCTTGCTTAAGACAGTGGTTGCACTGCCTTCAGCACCATTTAGCTTTCTCGCAACAGAACTAAGAGGCAAGAAATAAGGAGAAATCCAGCTTTGGTTTTGCAAAATAATACAGGTAATCAGTTATCAACATACTTGTGTAGGATTTAGACCTTGTTATTAGAAACATTTTGGGGGCTACTGAGGAGATACTTTAAAGTGAGTTTTCTAATAAAAATCTGCGAAAAAATTGTCATTAAAATGCATGCTCGACATGTTCAAAAGTGAGAAACAAAAAAAGAGAGAAAAAAATCAGACCAAGAAAAAAAAGGTTGTTGGGTAGGTTTTAATTTTTTTCCCTTTAAATAGGAAATGGCAAAATTATCTCCCATATATTCAGCCATTATCCAAACTATCCAGACTATGATTTTCCAGCTCTTGGGTAGGGTAGACATAGACATAGGGTAGACAAACTGCAGAAATGTTCTCACAGTGCTTCCACCTCAAATTCTGCTCTAGGGGATGTACATTAGAATTCTATTCTTGACAGAACTACAGCTCAGATAATGGACCTAGATCAAAGCCTCCTAAATCCGACCCAATGCTTTCCTAAAATACAAAAAATAAATAAAACTCTCCTGATCTGTTTGCTCTGATTTCTGATTTTAAAAGTCCATGAATACCTCTGCTCCCCATTCATTTGCAGTGATTTTGTACTCATGACGATTTACAGTTAGGAAATTACCTCTTCCCTTTACAAGTGTCATTCTGTACAGGCCCACAAATTAAGAAATAAATACTGAAATAGAGGTATTTAGATCTTTGGAAACAGAATATGGGAAGAGTATACACAAAAGACAGAAAAAGTGACCTAAAAATATCAAAGATTTATTAAAGGTGCTATTCCCTCTTGGCTGCTCCAACTTTTTCCTTCATTAGTCTCATAGTTCCTTGCTGACTTATTAAATTTTGTTCCCAAGAAGCTACTAAAATCTACTAGGAACTCCTAGGATTGTTTTCTGAAGACAGAAGTAAGTACCTTGAAAAAACTCCAGTTTGAATTAGGCTTGTTCAGCAGGAGTTTTTTTATGGAGCACCATGTTCAGCTTTACTCCAAATGGCCTAAACTGATCTAAAGGGCTGTTTTGGGATTTATGTTAAGGCATTGACAGCAATCAGAATTTAAAGTTTCCCAGGGAGGAGGAAAAGGAGCTTGCAGTTATAATTTCTTCTATCTATACCTTTTTTATAGTGTAATACATAATTACATGCAAAAGATTCAGGCTTAATAAGCTTTGCATGTGTGTATAAACATATTTTAAAATAAAATGGGGCAAACATTTTGCTCTTTCAGTTTTCCCTATTTTTGTATTCCTTTATTTGCCTCTACTCCATTTGCTTTTGGACAGTTGATGCATCAAAAGACGTATGGAATCTTAAATTAACCCTCTCTGTAGTAACAAGACTGGTATTTCCCTGTCTCAGACCAACCCAGCCGCTTGCTCACTCCTCTCCAGTGTAATGGAGAGGGAGTCAGAAGGGAAAATGTGTGAAATCTTGTGGGTTGAGATATAGACAAAAGCTGCAACTGCAAGCAAAGTGAAATAGGGAATTCAGTCACTGCTTCCCATTGGGAGGCAGGTGTTCAGCCATATCCAGGACAGCAGGGCTCCATCACATTTAATGGTTACTTCGGAAGCACACTTAGTGCACCTGCACTCAATAGAGACACCTCATAACTGACATACCAGGACCTGTAATCCTCCCTTACATGCCAGAACTGCCTTAGAGTAAGCAGTTTGGCAAGTAAATCTCTAATTTCATTTGAGATCCAACCCCAAGGAAAAGTAATGTCTGCCTTCCTTTCTGAGACCCGAAGGAGCTGAAACTAAAGAACATCCAATATAACCCAACATTTCTTACTCCTCTATGTTACACATACAAATAGTGTATGTCATGCATGTGTACTTGTATCTGCCCATGTATGTATATTCATATGTGCATGATCATATTTATCTATCTATCCTCCTCATCCATCCATTCATCCATCCATCCCTCCCTCCCTCCAGAAATTCATGGCCAGCTTTTGACCACCCAGCTTTCAGGGTCATGGAGGGGGTTGGAAATCTCACTTGTAATGCAGGTATTCCAAGTCTAACATTTGTACTGGCTGGGGAAGGTAAAACCGAAATATTCACCTAGAGTAAAATGTTCTGCCCCTCTTGTGGGAACCACACTACTGTATAAAATAATATGAAATGCATAGTGATCTTTTCTTTATATAGGCTCATTTCAAATGAATGTGCAGGGAAGGGTATTAAGTGACAGTATAAGCTGGATTGTTTGGGTGGGGTGGAGGGCAAGAAAAGGAGGTAATTTGTGCTTGCTCATGTAACAAGGTACAGCAAGTCTATTAGTCTCATTAGTGATGACTAACCAGCATCCAGAAACAAGTGTTGGGTTGGTTTGGTTTTGGTTTTTATTTTCCTCTTTCTGGTGGTTGGTGTATCTGCACAGAGCCTCTGTATACAGTTACTCTATTGAAAGTATGATCTCTACCACAGAAAAAAACCTGTCAGCCCCATGTGTTTTAATCAAAACAGCAGGGACCTTTGGCAATAAGACCCATTTAGCTACATTTTCTACTCTAACTGAGTTTCTCCTGGGGGAAAGAGCAGCTCTGTTGCCTCCCAGAACTGCCTGTCACAGAGGAAGTGCTGAGGCATGGCAGTCCCTGTGATTTAGAGATGTAAAGAGTAAAGTTGCGTCTGATCGTTGCTCTGACTGGGCAGAGAGAAGAGACTTTTTGTGCCCTTCTAAACCCTTCATATTTGTTTTCTTTTGAGGCAGTGGACAGCAAAGGTACTGTAAGTGTCAGAACTGTTCAGTCTAGAAAAAGGAAACCAAGGGGAGATATGACAGGTATTCACCTATGTTGAAGTATAGATATAAAAAGAATAAACTTGTGCCTCATAGATAGACACAGAGCAATGGAAATAAATCATGGCAATGTAGATTTAGCTTAGACACCAGGAAAACATTCAGTGCTAATAAGGCACTGAAACAGATCTCTGGAGGTTTCTCACTGCTGGTAAGAGAACCCGTGCAAGGAATAAGACAAGATATAATTTCCTCTGCTTTCACAAAAAGTTGTGAACTCCCAGGGCCTCTCTAGTCCTGTTTTCATAACTCTATGATATGAGTACTGTGCAGTCATGGAAAACAACCCCCAAATTTATACACTGCATATTCCATTCAATAGTCTATGCTTTATGTCCTATATTCTATATTTTATATTTTATTGTTAATAAAAGGATCTATTGCCTAAAACATCAAACTTAAAATGTGATAATTAGTTGCTTAAGATGCTCAGTACCTTAGCATAATAGGCTTATATTTATGTCCCTGCTTACATAAAAAATTTGTGCTTATCAGAAGTAAGGAATAAGTTATTCATCACCTTCATGGCTTTCGGATTATAGAATTCTCTCATCTCAACTTAACCATTTTTCCCTACTTTATTCTATTTTTCTTCTCATCTTATAGGAATTAAGGGACTTCTGTATCCTCTGTAGCTTCTCTAGTTTTTATATGGTTATATTGAAACTGGATAACTGGAACTGTGGAATTCATTCTTTTACTGTTATGATTATGATCTCTTGATTTTCACTTTATTTTCTAATATTTATGTTTGTTTTTTTAACGGCTGATGAATGTTTCGTTTTCAGTTTTAGAGACTGATCTGTATGATGCTTTCTGGAATGACAATAGCTGAATGCAAGTATAAAAAAATTGCATTTTCATCCATCTAAATTATGTTTATTGATACTGAGTTTTACTTAGTATTGTAAGAACCTTCTGCATTTCTTCAACCACTGTTCTGCCTAATTATGTAGTGTGTGAAGAGGAAGGAGTACAAAAATCCAAAATGTTGCAGCCCTTGGTTAATGGAGCGGATGCTAGGAAGGCAGTCCTACCTTGATAAATCCAAGCAGTTACTTGGAAGATTTAATCAATATTTCAGTCATATTTGAACCAGCTCTGACAGGATCAGGAGAAAAATGGCTTAGACCTACCCCTTCATCTGTTCTGTCATTCTATGCCAGACATGGTTTGAATAGGAACTCTATATATATAAGAAGGGTTCATTTTTAGGGATTAATATTTAATGTTTATAGATTTATTCCTATTGCTTATGTATTACACTTGCAATGGAGGACTAAGATGATCACATACTATGAAACTATTAACCTTCCATTAACTGTATTCTACTCACTAAAAAAAATAGAAGACAAGGTGACTGCAGGATGCTGTCAATAGGCTAAAAGATGTCAGGGAAGCTGAGATGAAGCAGGGTTGCTTGCTCTAGGCCCAAAATGTTCAGGAGCCTCAAGTGTTCATTGCAGCTCATGCAGGAAAGAAGGAGGCCATTAACTCAGGAAGCTGGGAACTAGTAAAAAAAAAAAAAAAGAAAAAAAAAAGAAGGAGGATGAGGACAATTAAAAGCAAGGGGCTTTCTCTTAAATCTGATGTCCCCACCCAGAACTGCTTAGCAGTTCTGAAGGGGGCTAACAAGGAAGCACACACCTTGCAACATGAACAACTGTCTGATGCACCAATCAAGAAGATTGTTACTGGTGCTGCCAGGAAAAAGTGGCAGGTCATAGTAGTAGGGGACTCTGAAAGGCACAGATGCACCCAGCTGTCGGCCCAACCCAGTCTCAAGGAAGATGTGTTGCCTACCAGGGGCATGGATCAGGGATATTGCAGAGAGGCTGCCTGGTCTAGTAAGTCCCAGTAACACCCACTTCGAGATCCATGTGGGTGCTAGTGATATAGATAGCAGTAGCCCATTAAGAACATTAAGAAGGACTACAGAGCCCTGGGAGAGGTGGTTAGGGGCTCTATAGTCTTTTCATTAATTCTCCAGGATAAAGAACCTTAAAAAGGCTAGGCAGATTTGGCAGGTTAATAAATGGTTAGAACAGTGGTGCCATAGTCAGGGGTTTGGATATATAGAACATGGGACTCGATTTGGGAGGCCAGGTCTACTGGGGGCTGGTGGAGTGCTTGACTGGTGAAGAAAGCTTAAAAGTAGATGTGTTGGGGAAGGGGGGCATCATTCCATCCCAACACACACAGTCAGTTGCCAGTACCTTTAATAAATCCTTGGAGCAATGTAGAGATATTTCAGCCACTCCAGCCAATGAGCCAGCTTCATTTGGAGCTTGGCTCAGACGCTTCTATATAAACGCCCGTAGCACAGGGAACAAACAAGAAGAATTAGAGATGTAAGCACATCTATGGGGATATGGTATAATAGGCATCACAGAAACATGGTGGAATGACTCCTATGACTGGTGTTGGAATGGAAGGTTACAGACTCTTTAGAAAAGACAGTCCCGGCAGATGGGGAGGAGGAGTTGCCATTTATGTTAGGGATAGGCTAGAGAGTACAGAACTCTGTCTGGGGACAGGTGAGCAGAGAGTCTGTGGGTTAGGGCTAAAGGGGGAACAGCTGTGGGGGACATTATTGTGGAAAGCTGTTACAGACGGCCTGATCAAGAGGAATCTGTGGAAGAAGCACTCTACAGACAGATAGGAAGAGGCTCACGTTCACAGGCCTTTGTCCTCATGGGGAACTTCAACCACCCTGATATCTGTTGGAGGGATGGTACAGCCCAGCACAAGCAACCCAGGAGGTTCCTCAATTGTCTGGAAGACAACTTCCTTCTGCAAGTAATAGAAAAGACAACAAGGAGAGGGGCCATGCTTGACCTTCTGCTCACCAACAGAGAAGGGCCCGTTGGAAATGTGATTCATCAGGGCAGCCTTGATTGCAGCAATCATGAGATGGTCGAATTCGAGATCCTTGGAACAGTGAGAAGAACGTGCAGCAAGCTCACTGCCCTGGACTTCAAGAGAGCAGACTTTGGCCTCTTCAGGAACCTGTTTAGTAAGGTTCCATGGGATATAGCCCTAGAGGGCAGGGGGGCCCAAGACTCTTGGTTGATATTCAAGGATCACCTGCTACAAGCTCAGGAGTGTTGCGTCCTGCCTAGAAGTGCAGCAGGAGGGCCAGGAGACCTCCTTGGCTGAATAAGGAGTTGCTGAGAGAACTTTGAGGGAAAAAAAAAGAGACTCATAAATGGTGGAAGCAAGGACAAGCAGCCTGTGAAGAACACAGGGATGTTGTCCGAGAAGCTAGGGGCAGGTTAGGAAAGCTGAGGACCAGTTAGAAACAAACATGGCTAGGGATGTGAAAGACAACAGGAGGGGACCCTAGGACTCTATAGGTATATTGTGAATAAAAGAGAGACTAGGGACAGCATGGGCCCTCTTTGAAAGCTACCAAGAAAGCTGGCTACCCTGGATTTGGAGAGGGCTGAGGTTCTTAATGACTTCTTCGCTTCAGTCTTCATTAGCAAATGTTCTGACCACAGCACCCAAGTCTTGGAAGGCAGATGCAGGGACTGTGAGAATGAAGACCTTAGGCCCACTGTAGGAGAGGACATGGTGACATGGACAGTGGCATTGAGTGCACCTTCAGCAGGTTTGCCGATGACACCAAGCTGTGTGGTTCGGTTGATACGCTGGAGGGAAGGAATGCCATCCAGAGGGACCTTGACTTGCTTGTGAGGTGGGCTGATGCCAACCTCATGAAGTTTAACCATGCCAAGTGCAAGGTCCTACACCTGGGTCGGAGCAATCCCAGACACAGCTACAGGTTGGGCAGAGAAGAGACTCAGAGCAGCCCTGTGGAGAAGGACTTGGGGGTGTTGGTCGATGAGAAAATGAACATGAGCTGGCTTCAGTGTGCACTCGCAGCCCAGAAAGCCAACCATATCCTGGGCTGCATCAAAAGGAGTGTGACCAGCAGGTCAAAGGAGGTGATCCTGCCTTTTTATTCTGCTCTCATGAGACCTGACCTGGAGTATTGTGTGCAGTTCTGGTGTCCTCAACATAAAAGGACACAGAACTGTTGGAACAAGTCCAGAGGAGGGCCACGAGAATGATCAGGGGACTGGAGCAATTCCTGTATGAATATAGGCTGAGAAAGTTGGGGCTGTTCAGCCTGGAGAAGTGAAGGCTGAATGGAGACCTCATAGCAGCCTTCCGGTATCTAAAGTGGGCATATAAGGGTGCTGGGGATGGACTCTTCAACAGGGACTGTAGTGATAGGAGAAGGGGTAATGGGTTAAAACTTAATCAGGGGAAGTTTAGATTGGATATAAGGAGGAAATTCTTTCCTGTAAGGGTAGCGAGGCACAGGAATGGGTTGCCCAGGGAGGCTGTGAATGCTCCATCCCTGGTGGTGTTGAAGGCCAGGCTGGACAGAGCCTTGGGTGATATGGTTTAGTGTGAGGTGTTCCTGTACATGGCGGAGGGTTTGGAACTAGATGATCTTAAGGTCCTTTCCAACCCTAACTATTCTATGATTCTATGATACATTATGCCCAATTAAAGCTACACTTTGCATTGCAAACTACTAATATTCTATCTGTACCCGTACTGTTCTGATATATAAGTCTCTTAATTACAGAACAGAAATAATGAGAAGATCATAGTAGAGAAGGCAGAGATAAGGTTTCACTAATTTGGTTTTTACCATTTCCTGACCACTGACCTTGTCTTTGCAGCCCTGATTTACTTTCAATAAAAGTGGTGTTTATTTCCTTGACTATAGATTTAGGAAAACATATTCATAGGATATTTAAAGTTATATTTGTATAGCTAAGCAGTCACAAATATCACCATTTGCTCTTTTTGGATCTCTTCTTAGAGTCCAAGTGTAACTAGATATTGGCATGGTGAATATCAGTAAAGTGGGTAGTACAGAGGAATTTGAATAATGATCAACAGGTGTTAGCTGTAGAAAAAGTGAATTGGTAAAGTGGTGTGTTCTATCTATTATTAGATAGATCTAATAGATAAGATCTATTATTATACCTACAGTTAGGATAGCAATTTCAAAGGGAAATAAAAAAATTGAAAAATTTAAAAAAAAGTTGTTCCATCCAATGTTACAAAATTTCCAGTAGCCAAACACTGCATCTGTGTGCCATGTTAGGGCAGAGCACACACAGTATAACATGAAAGGACTTCAAAGCAGGTACCACACTAACTGACACCCAGTTAATCTCAACAGGAAAACAAATGGACAAATACTTCATGAAGACTAAGTCTTATTCACAGTTTTATGCTTTGTCTTTTCTAAGGAAAAGGTTGAGTCATACTTCGTAAGCAATCGAGTTATTAGCAATGCAGTTCTTGCTACGCTGACAGTAATGGAGGAAAGAAAGACAGCATTTCAAATTAAGGAAACATTACTGGGATTTCCTCTGTTTTGCTTATTCGTGTCAAAGTTGAAGAAGTTAGTATATTAACTCTTGTTTCTGACTAAGGGAGTTAAGTAATAGAGATTGTGAAATGATAATACACATTAGTACCCAATGCATTGCTGTTATACCAGATGAGCTTAGAACAAAATAAAGACATTGATGACTTTTTTTTATTTCTTGTTTTTATTTACTTTACAACTTTTAAAGCTTTCAGAAGTGTGTATTTTTCTTTTTTTTCTATGGAGATCAAGCTAGACTCTTCAAGTATCTTCTGTCAAATTATCATATTGAACTGTTCAATTTCATAGTCAAGTTTGCTTGTGTTGTGAAAGCAGGCTCAAGATACTGCTGAGCCTTTCTGAGAGCTTTAGTTTTGGTCATATTTGATTAGTCTCTAAACATAGTATGTAGCTGTTTGGCAATCTTTCTGATGATGTTTTATTTTAAATATGTGTATTAGTTTGGATAAATATTGGTTGATACTGAGCATTATATTTATTTCTTAATCAAGAACAATCAGCATCTTCCAAAAATTAATGTTCACCCACATATCTACAGAACAAAATAGGATTACTTTATAATTTTACAATAAATATTTAAAACTACAATAAGGACAGATTCTTTTGTGTGTATGTGAATACACATAAGTTTTCCATATACTAACTTGGATTTGAATAATACTATCTGCTGGAAGGACTACTCGGCAACCCAGACGCAGTCCAGGAGGTTCCTCCAGTGTATGGATGATAACTTCCTCATGCAAATGGTGGATGAGCCAACCAGGAGAGGTGCGCTGCTGGATCTCATCCTCACTAACAAGGAGGGTCTGATTGAAGGAGTGAAGGTTGAGGGCTGCCTTGGTCGCAGCGACCACGAGATGGTAGAATTCAGGATCTTGTGTGGTAGGGTCAGTAGAATAGCAAGTAGAATCGCAACCCAGGGTCAGTAGAATAGCAAGTAGAATCGCAACCCTGGACTTTAGCAGGGCAAACTTTGGCCTCTTCAAGCGATTGCTAGGGGAAATCCCGTGGGATAGGCTGCTTGAAGGGAAAGGGGCCCAAAATAGTTGGTTGACGTTCAAGGACTGCTTTTTCCGAGCTCAAGATCGGAGCATCCCAACACGTAGGAAGTCAAGGAAGAGGGTCAGGAGACCTGCGTGGCTAAATAGGGAATTGCTCGGTATGCTCAAGTGGAAGAGGAGAGTTTACAGGTCATGGAAGGAAGGGCTGGCCACTTGGGAAGAATATAAGGCTGCTGCTAGAGGATGTAGGAAAGCTGCTAGGATGGCTAAGGCCTCCTTGGAATTAAAACTGGCGAGAGGGGTCAAGGACAGCAGAAAGAGCTTTTTCAAATACATGGCAGGTAAAACTAACACCAGAGGGAATGTAGGCCTGCTGGTGAATGGGACGGGTGCCCTGGTGACAGAAGATACAGAGATGGCAGAGTTACTGAATGACTTCTTTGTCTCTGTCTACTCTGCTGGAGGCAGTCCTGAAGAGCCCTGTACCGCTGAGACCTCAGATGAAGATAGGTCAACTGAGCAGTCTGCCTTAGTCGATGAGGAATGGGTTAAAGACCAGTTGAGCAATCTGGATATCCATAAATCCATGGGTCCAGATGGGATGCACCCGCGGGTGCTGAGGGAACTGGCTGAGGTCATTGCTGGACCGCTCTCCATCATCTTTACCAAGTCTTGGGAAACAGGAGAGGTGCCTGAGGACTGGAGGAAAGCAAATGTCACTCCTGTCTTCAAAAAGGGCAAGAAGGAGGACCCGGGTAACTATAGACCGGTTAGCCTCACCTCCATTCCTGGGAAAGTGATGGAACACCTTATCCTTGGTGCCATCTTAAGGCATATCAAGGATAAGAGGGTTATGAGGGGCAGTCAACATGGCTTCACCAAGGGGAAGTCGTGCTTGACCAATCTCGTAGCCTTTTATGAGGAAATAACACGGTGGATGGATGATGGCAGAGCGGTGGATGTGGTCTACCTTGACTTCAGCAAAGCGTTTGACATGGTCTCCCACAGCATCCTTGCGGCTAAATTGAGGAAGTGTGGTCTGGATGATCGGGTAGTGAGGTGGACTGTGAACTGGCTGAAGGAGAGAAGCCAGAGAGTTGTAGTCTATGGGGCGGAGTCTAGTTGGAGGCCTGTATCTAGTGGAGTGCCTCAAGGGTCGGTACTGGGACCAGTATTATTTAATATATTCATCAACGATTTAGATGAGGGAATTGAGTGTACTATCAGCAAGTTTGCTGATGACACTAAGCTGGGAGGGGTGGCCGACACGCCAGAAGGCTGTGCTGCCATCCAGAGGGACCTGGACAGGCTGGAGAGCTGGGCGGGGAATAACTTGATGAAATATAACAAGGGAAAGTGTAGAGTCCTGCATCTGGGCAGGAACAACCCCAGGTTCCAGTATAGGTTGGGGAACAACCTGTTAGAGAGCAGTGTAGGGGAGAGGGACCTGGGGGTCCTGGTGGACGACAGGGTGACCATGAGCCGACACTGTGCCCTTGTGGCCAAGAAGGCCAATGGCATCCTGGGTTGTATTAGAAGGGGGGTGGTTAGTAGGTCGAGAGAGGTCCTCCTTCCCCTCTACTCAGCCCTGGTGAGACCTCATCTGGAATATTGTGTCCAGTTCTGGGCCCCTCAGTTTAAGAAGGACAGGGACCTGCTGGAGAGAGTCCAGCGCAGGGCAACTAAGATGATTAAGGGAGTGGAGCATCTCCCTTATGAGGAAAGACTGAGGGAGCTGGGTCTCTATAGTTTGGAGAAGAGGAGATTGAGGGGTGACCTTATTAGTGTATATAAATATATAAAGGGGGAGTGTCACGAGGATGGAGCCAGGCTCTTCTCAGTGGCAAACAATGAAAGGACAAGGGGTAATGGGTACAAATTGGAGCACAAGAGGTTCCACTTAAACCTGAGAAGAAACTTCTTCTCAGTGAGGGTGACGGAACACTGGAACAGGCTGCCCAGGGAGGTTGTGGAATCTCCTTCTTTGGAGACATTCAAGACCCGCCTGGACACGTTCCTGTGTAACCTTATCTAGGTGTTCCTGCTCCGGCGGGGGGATTGGACTAGATGATCTTTTGAGGTCCCTTCCAATCTCTAACATACTGTGATACTGTGATACTGTGATCTGAAAGTTAAATACATAATACTTTTACATAGTACTCACAAAGCATAATCAAATAACGTAAAATGTGTTTGAATCTCCTATTTTAAGCAGTTGATGTCATCTACCTGGATTTGTGTAAAGCGTTTGACACTGTCCCACATGACATTCTTGTCTCTAAATTGGAGAGACATCAATTTGATGAACGGACCACTCGGTGGATAAAGAACTGGCTGGAGGGCCACACACAAAGAGTTGTGGTCAATGGCTCAATGTCCGGCTGGAGAACAGTAAAGAGTGTTGTCCCTCAGGGATTGGTGTTGGGACCAGTCTTGTTTAACTTCTTTGTCTCTGACATGGACAGTGGGATTGAGTGTGCCCTCAGGAAGTTTGCCGAGGACACCAAGCTGTGTGGTTCGGTTGATACGCTGGAGGGAAGGGATGCCATCCAGAGGGACCTTGACATACTTGTGAGGTGGGCTGACGTCAACATCATGGAGTTTAACCATGCCAAGTGCAAGGTCTTACACCTGGGTCGGAGCGATCCCAGACACAGCTACAGGTTGGGCAGAGAAGAGATTCAGAGCAGCCCTGTGGAGAAGGACTTGGGGGTGATGGTCAATGAGAAAATGAACATGAGCCAGCACTGTGCACTTGCAGCCCAGAAAGCCAAGCGTATCCTGGGCTGCATCAAAAGGAGTGTGACCAGCAGGTCGAAGGAGATGATCCTGCCCCTTTATTCTGCTCTCATGAGACCTCACTTGGAGTGTTGTGTGCAGTTCTGGTGTCCTCAACATAAAAGGACACGGAACTGTTGGAACAAGTCCAGAGGAGAGCCACAAGGATGATCAGGGGACTGGAGCACCTTCCATATGAAGATCGGCTGAGAAAGTTGGGGCTGTTCAGCCTGGAGAAGAGAAGGCTGCGTGGAGACCTCATACCAGCGTTCCGGTATCTGAAGGGGGCCTATAAGGATGTTGGGGATGGACTATTCGTTAGGGACATTAGTGGTAGGACAAGCGGTAATGGGTTAAAACTTAAAGAGGGGAAGTTTAGATTGGATATAAGGAGGAAATTCTTTCCTGTTAGGGTGGTGAGGCACTGGAATGGGTTGCCCAGGGAGGTTGTGAATGCTCCATCCCTGGTGGTACTCAAGGCCAGGTTGGACGAGGCCTTGGGTAATATGGTTTAGAGCGAGGTGTCCCTGCACATGGCAGAGGGTTTGGAACGAGATGATCTTAAGGTCCTTTCCAACCCTAACTATTCTATGATTCTATGAATCTATTTTTACAGTGCATGCTGAAGCGTTATATGATGTTCCTGAGGGTTAGAAATATTGGTGTAGTCTTGCAATACTGTAATTTATGAAATTAACAGTAAATTTTAATGTATTTCTGTTGTGCTGGATTATTTCTGTTGTGATAGATACGCTGTTCTTATCAGCATATACTAACATTAAGTCAAATACCTGTTACCTTTTTTGTCTTCAGCAGGTGTGCAATTTGAATCCTCCTTTACTTACTAAATTACATTTATATCACTGTTTTTTTATTACATATTGAAATTAATAGTAACTACAGGGATCAAGAAGTGGACTACAGAATAAATGCACAGTAACCCAAAGTAATTGTACCTTAATTACGATACTCTCACTGTGAATTACAATTACACTTCCATGGAATCATAGAATAGTTACTGTTGGAAAGGACCCTAAGATCATCAAGTTCCAGCCCCTCCTCCATGGGCAGGGACACCTCATACTCAACCATCCTGCTTTCCTAAACAAATAATGACTACTCAGTCACACATTTGCTTTGTCAGCTGTGAATCCACCTCTATCTCCAATAAC
Source organism: Neopsephotus bourkii (assembly GCF_033783945.1). Classification (NCBI taxonomy): domain Eukaryota; kingdom Metazoa; phylum Chordata; class Aves; order Psittaciformes; family Psittacidae; genus Neopsephotus; species Neopsephotus bourkii. The sequence continues at coordinate 2,095,991 of NW_026901092.1, read as the reverse complement.
TCTGCAACATTTGCCAATCCTCTCAGCCATGCTAAAAGACAATTTCAAACATTATTTTGAGTATGTCCATATGCTTAACCAAAATCAATGTTCACAGAGAGAAGAGCATTGAACGGAATGTTGGTAGGGGAAAACTTCAGCCAATACATACTCTTCAGCCTGGCCACTTGCCATTCAGTGCGCATGATGTTCACTGATGGTGCCAGTAAACATGAGGAAGGTAGGAGAGGAGGTTATTGCAAGAGTGAGGGCTGCAAGGGAAGTGATGTTCATAGAACAAAAAATTGATGCATAACAAGCTCAAGGAAAGATATGTAAACTTTTTTTTTTTAATTTAGACATTAAGTTTTCTGGCAGCAGTAGAGTTACACTTCTTGCCTTGCCTTACAGCTTTTCTTTCTCTTGCAAAGTGCTTATTTAGACTTTCTTCACCTTTAAATCAGACAGAACTTACCACATGGACAATCCTAGCAAGGATCCATCTTCAACTATTTGCTTTGTCCAGTGTGTCATATTGTCTCAAAGCCACAGCACAATGGCTGGGTGTGGAATGGGTGGAGGTTATCATAGAATAGGAAAGAAAATTAATGAACAGTTACATGGCATTTAAAAATGAGTTTGCTCTAATCTCTCTTAACTTTTGCTCTTTCTGTAAGGAGTGTCCTCTGAGGAGAATTCCCTAATTCAAGAGTAAAAAAGGATACAGCAATCTAACTGTTCTAATTTTTCAGTAAAATCTGGGTTATCATGATTCATTTGGAGTTTGATCCTGTGATATTTTATCTCAACATTATATGACATCATTAAAGACATCTTATATTGTTTTTGCCTATGGTTAGAAATTGTGTCTGCTTAATCAATTCCATTATGCATTCAACCATCCATGACACATCAAAGGCTAATAAGATTTTTTTTTAAAACTTTGCTTGCTTAAAATGATTTCCCTCCAGATCAAGATGCAGAGCACAAAATATTAATCAGTTTAAATAAATATCAAGACTACCCAAATAATATGAATAATTGGCACAGTACAGTGCCTACTGCCCAGTTCCCAACAGCTGGTCACACTGGCACATGGCACCATCTCAACAGTCTTTGAGATAATGACTTTGGCATCTGCCGATGAGCGTTTGCTACTGCCCACAGAATTTACAACTCACAAGTGGGAAACAGAGGCTCTAACAGAACTTTTTTATGCAAGGTCTTTGAAATTTATTAATGTAATGCAAACACAAGCCTTCCAACCCATTAAATTGTTGATGTTATGCGAATCCACTCTGGAATTGCAGATCCTCATTAACATTATTTGCATGTTAATCTGCATCTTTTTAATTAGTGATATTATTTATGCACATAATTTTCGCCTACTGGTGCCAAGGCTGAAGCGCATTAATTAATCTACTGAGATGCCAAACTGTTTATTTTCTCCCGTACTTTTATTTGTTTACATGGTGTTTTGGATTCAGGGAAAATAAAAAAGAGCCTCAAGAATAAAAGCAGAAAGACAAGATTAACTAAAAGCTCTTTTTGTTTTCATAATTTAAATTGTAATATTAGCCAAATGTTGTGTTTCTTCCCTCAGAGATCGGTTATTCAGTTACATTACCTTGATGTATTATTAAAATTTATAATGGACTCTGGAGGCTTCTTTTAGTTCTCTCCTTCATTTACAGAATATACTCAATGTTATTTTAATCTTCCTACAACGCTTCCATGCATAGGCAATGATCAGTTCTCCCTTGCGAATCTCCAGTGCTGCTCCACTTTGCACAACTGATAAACATTTAAATAAGCCTTTTCAAAAAAGAATAGCATACTAAAATTATTAACCCATTAATGGAGTTTGGAATTGCCTGACAATTCATCTTCTTCAAACTAGGTCAATTGAAACATTTATCCGATCATCAGCACTGAACTGGTCTTATCCCTGAAATATTGCATGCATGCCTTACATAGACAAGTTTAGAAAACATTTACTTCAGTATTACCTTTCTTACATGCTTATATAATACACTTGCCGGCATTTCTCTCCCCCTTCTTTCTTTCCTTCTTCCTTCCTTTCCCTTTTCCTTTCTTTCCTTCTTCCTTCCTTTCCCTTTTCCTTTCTTTCCTTCTTCCTTCCTTTCCCTTTTTCTTTCTTTCTTTCTTTCTTTCTTTTTTTCTTTCTTTCTTTCTTTCTCTTTTTCTTTCTTTCTTTCTTTCTTTCTTTCTTTCTTTCTTTCTTTCTTTCTTTCTTTCTTTCTTTCTTTCTTTCTTTCTTTCTTTCTTTCTTTCTTTCTTTCTTTCTTTCTTTCTTTCTTTCTTTCTTTCTTTCTTTCTTTCTTTCTTTCTTTCTTTCTTTTTCTCTTTCTCTCTTTCTCTCTTTCTCTCTTTCTCTCTTTCTCTCTTTCTCTCTTTCTCTCTTTCTTTCTCTCTCTTTCTCCCTTTCCTTTCCTTTCCTTTCCTTTCCTTTCCTTTCCTTTCCTTTCCTTTCCTTTCCTTTCCTTTCCTTTCCTTTCCTTTCCTTTCCTTTCCTTTCCTTTCCTTTCCTTTCCTTTCCTTTCCTTTCCTTTCCTTTCCTTTCCTTTCCTTTCCTTTCCTTTCCCCTTCTTTCCCCTTCCCTTCCCCTTCCCCTTCCCCTTCCCCTTCCCCTTCCCCTTCCCCTTCCCCTTCCCCTTCCCCTTCCCCTTCCCCTTCCCCTTCCCCTTCCCCTTCCCCTTCCCCTTCCCCTTCCGCTTTCCTTCTTTACTCCCTTCTTTACTCCTTTCTTCTTTCTCTTTTTTTTCACCCACACACACTGATTCACCTCCCAAAATGGCTGCCTATACCTAAAAGCACTATTGCAATATTGTTTCTTTCGTTGGATCCTTTCAGGGGAAGAAGTGAGTGACAGTTGTTTATAGGAAGGTAGAAATGTTTTCTCCCCACTTGTAAAAGCTCTTATTCGTAACCCTGGGAGATCTGAGTGATGTGATGGCAGATTTTAAGACTTTGCTGTGTTTATTCTGTGTATATGTATATTACTGGGTGATGTTTTAAAGCTTGCCAAGGGTGAACTTCAGACCAGTATGATACTGAAAGGAAATGTCAGATTTAAAGACATGGAGGGACCATCTGTGTAACAGGTTGAAAGTAAAACATGGTAGCTGTCAGAGGCTCCATGTAGACTTGAAATGTAAGAATAAATCCTTGGAGACATGGATTAGTGGAAGAGGACAAAAGAAGCACTCAGATATGGAAAGTACATTAAATTCATCACAGAGAGTTTAATTTCATATGTGTGGCTTAGGTTTAGATACATAAGTACTGTATGAAACATTTTCTGTGCCTGAAAGGTGTCCTCTTCATTTCATTTCTGCCTTTCTTATTCTCACCTGCTTTTTTATTTTCATGACTGTTCATACACTTTCAGTCCCACTCTCTGCTAAGAAGGATGAGCTGGACAGCACTTGTGTGACTGCCTGAATGTGGCTAATTGGCTGAGCCTTTCATCATAAAGATTGGCAACCTTGTCCCTCCGGCCCAGCTGTGTTAGAAGAATACGTTAGTTCAGGAGACAACTGGTTATATTGACTACTTGCTTATAAGTGAGACAGAGCAGATTTTTAGTTATTTTACACTGTCAGGTGGTATGAAAAACCTGGAGTAGATAGAAACAGCCAGTGTTTATGAAGATGCTTTTTCTCAAACTTGTCTTCTATTAATTTAGGCTAACACCACATAATTTTTGACAAAAAATGATGTTGAGTCCCTTAGACTAAGTTGGGGAGTAGACTTCTGTCTAATTGCAGTTAAACAATAAAATTAAGCCAGCAAATACCCTATTTCTGCACCTTTGTATTTAACCTGTGGCATATTTTCAAAACTGCCATTTAAATGGTTGCTTGGGTGTATTAAGCACTGCGTGATACTCTGTGTTTTCTGAAGAACTAAAAAATACTGTGGTTTTATATTTCATTCTTGAGAAATACAAGACAACCTTGAAATTAAAGTCTCTCATCATTCTTTGAAAAAATGGGGCAAAAATAAGCCTGCATATGCAACTTTTTCTTTTCCCAGTATCAGTTAAATATTTATGTTTTCTCAACATGTTTTTCTTAATGAAATCCAATATATATTAACTTATTTTAGTATGGATATGTATATGTACTGCATTCAGTAAAAGAAAACATGGTGACAGGGAGGATAAGGAATTATACAACTTGCAGAGAGAGCATTGTTTACGTTGTCTTCTTCAGCAAGAAATGATTAGCAGGCAAGTGAATTATGCAACAAATCCCACTAACATAACAAGAAAAACCTTTATTTTAAAGACCTTATGAGAAAGAAGTTTGTATATTACTTTTGGCATAAGTTACAGAAGCCTGTTTCATGAATATTTTATATTTGCTGTAACATTTTAATGTCATATAGTTGGGGTTTTTTTCTCTCTGTTTTTCATTTTTAAATTCGGGTTTAAAAAAATCAACTGCAAAAGTCAAAATACTTTACAAACACTCACTAGTAAAACTAAATAGTGAAATTATAAAATAGTAGTATCACTAGTTAAGAATGGCATAACAGAGATATTTATACTCACTCCTTACAAATCTGGTCCTATCTGAATTCATCCCAGGTCACACACAAAGCCTGTGTAGAGCCAACAATAGAACCCACATCTCTAGACTTGTACCTTTGTTCTTTAATGATGCTTCTACCTGTTTGGTGTTACATATGGTCACAAAGTCATCAGATTCATTTGGTTTTTAACATTGTTCAAACAAGAAAAATTAACTGGATTGTTAGTCTTTTGCAAATAAAAAAACATAAAATGAAATTTCTCATTATTTACTGTTCATTATTGGTTAAACAAATATAAAGTCTTTGTAGAGCTTATTATTCACCATGTATTCATTTAGGGCCAATTTTTCAGCCCAAGTGATCACTCACACAAATTTGTCTGTTTGCAGACCAGGATTGGCACACAGAAATTGGGTAATCGTGCATGGAAACTGGTAGTTGGACATAGCAATAATCTGGCTCGCACACATTCAGGCCTGGTTTTGCATTTTCTACAGATGTATATTTGTGAAATATTTGCGTATTCAGACAACTTACCAGATGTCTGCTGGGAATACAATACAGTGGAGAGGAAACAGCCCATTGTGTCCACTTCCTAGTGAGTGAGCCAACTAGGGAAGGTGTGCCTCAACGGATCTGCTGATTGTGAATAGAGAAGGACTTGTGTGTGATCTACCAGTTGGAGGCCATCTTGGACATAGTGATCAATAAATGATTGAGTCTTTGATTCCTGGAGAAGTAAGGATGGTGGTCAGCAGAACTAATACCTTGGACTTCTGGAGGTCCTGCTTGACTAACCTGATCTCCCTCTATGTCAAGTGATCCACTTAGTGGATGAGGCAAAGGCTGTGAATTTTATCTACTTAGACTTCAGTAAAGTATTTGGCACCATTTCCAACAGCATTCTGCTGGAGAAACTGGCTACTCATGTTTTGGAGGTATATTCTTCAATGGGTAAAAAACCCTAACTAGTCAAGCCCAAAGAGTGCTGGAAGTAAATGCAGTTGGTGACCAGTCACAAATGGCATTCCCCAGGGCTCAGTGTTGGAGAGAGTTCTATTTGATATCATTTGTCAATAATCTGAATGAGGAAGTCAAGTGAACCCTCAGTAAGTTTTCAGGCAACACCAGGTTGGGTGGGAGTGTTGATCTGCTGGAGGATAGAAAGGCTCTGCAGAGGGATCTGGACAACCTGGATAGATAGGCTGAGGCCAATTGTATGAGGTTCAGCAAAGGTCAGTGCCAGGTCCTGGTCTGAGGTCACAACTCCATGCAACACAGCAGGCTGGAGGAAGAGTGGCTGGGAAGCTTCTCAGTAGAAAAAGACACGGAGGTTTTGGACAACAGCCAGCTGAACATGAGCTGGCAGTGTGCCCAGGCAGACAAAAAGGCTAACAGCATCCTGGCCTGTGTCAGAAATAGTGTGGCCAGAAGGACTGAGGAAGTGATTGTCCCCCTGTACTCATGCTAGTAAGGCTGTACCTCAGCCACTGTGTTCAGTTCTGGGCCCCTCACTACAAGATAGGTATTGAGTCCAGAGGAGGACAAAGAAGCAGATGAAGGGTGTGGAGAATAAGTCTTATGAGGAGTGGCTGGGGAACTTGGGTTATTTAGCCTGAAGAAAAGGAGGCTTATGGGAGACGTAACCACTCTTTACAACAACCTGAAAGGAGTCTGTAACAAGGTGAGTGTCAGTCTCTTCTCCCAAGTAACAGGGGATAGAACAAGAGGAAATGGCCTCAAGTTGCACCAGGGGATGTTTATATGGATTGGATGCTAGGAGTGGTGCTTGGTGACGTGCTTTATTTATCATGGTGGACTTGACAGTTGTAAGTTAATGGCTGGACTCAACAATCTTTAGTCTTTTCCAACATAACAGATTCCATGATTCTGTGAAAGTTCCTGAAATTTTGCCCTTGTACATCTTGGTGATAGAATGAATATTAAACTTTAGAAAGGAAAATAAGTGAAATATTTATTGAATCTCCTTTAAGTACAGAAGGGAAAGTGCAGGTGCTGAGTGTCCTGCCATCTCATCTATAGATGCATCTTATAAATATTAAGTGTTGCTTAAGAAATTATATCATTTATCTATTCTGTGAGCAGGATTTCAACAATAATCGCACCTTTCAAAATATTAAATAATTGACAATTTTTAATTGCAACATTGTTGTCAGAACTCTTCCTCTAACAGGTCACTTTATCCACATTTTTAATTATTTGTCATCACCTAAGTGAGGATATTTTATTTCATGTATGGACCTAAACCTCTAGTTTCTACTGTAGACAAAAGTCACTGATTTTCCTTTTTATTCATCTGCTGCCTAAAAATGTAAGCCATCTTCAGATATTCATAGTCAAAACTGTGTAAACTAATTTTCTGAACATATCTACTAATATGCAGAATATTCTTTCTCTGGAATTTGCTGATATGGCATGAGAGCTAATTAAGCTAAATAAGATTTCCTTTCCTTGCCATTACACAGAAACACAAAGGACCTTGATTTTATTTTTGTTAGGAAAAAAATAATTTATGATATTTTATGATGAAATGCATTATTCAAAAGAGATTATGAATTAACTATTTTTAAGGAAAATACATCCAAAAGTTAATAAAAAATAAAAATATACTGGGAACTGACATTTTTTTTCACAATAAGTTTTTTTCCTGCAAAGTACTTTTTAATTTTTATGTGCTTTTTTCAGTTTTAAATGAAATAATTGTTAAAACTATAACTGTTTTCAAGTAGAACCTTTAGCTTTAATGATATTATAACACTGCAGCAGAAAACAGTTAAACATGCCCTTTCTAACTTACATACATATCAAATTGGAAAAACAGGAATTTGCCTTTAGGATAGCTCAGTGATAACGACCCTGCTAGGTTTAGTTCAAATAGCCCTTCTCTGAAAATCTGTGCAAATTAACTCCTAAATCTAAAGATTGCACATGATTATTCTGCTAGGATTTTCCATCCTAATCTGTTCCTCCGCAATCTGCTTTCTCCACTGACTGTCTTATCGCTTTAAGGAGCAGATTCATACCTCAATAGTTCAAGATGCTGGATAAAGCAGAAGCAATGCTAGCACATAGGCTACCAATGCTTTTCCTTTTAAACACATACTAACTCATAAGAGTATACAAAGAAGTTAGGCCCAAGAACCCTAGGGAAATACGGTGAAGTATGTTTGCTCATCCTCCTCAACTACATCATTTTTAAGCTATTAATGCTGTTTGTCCTCATCCAAGCAATGTTAAGCACATTTAGAGCATTTTATGCACCATGCTTTGTGATGGATATGATAGACATGATTTTTTTCTATTACTTAAAATTACAAAAATGTTTATTAAAGATTTTAAGTGTATCCTTTATCAAGCTCTCAAATTTCACTGAGTCATTCTTGATAAATTCTTTCCAATTATGTGAGTTAAGAAATGTATAGGTATGCATTGACATTCGCACTGTGTTAGTTTACAACCTCTTTAATTATAACCAGTCTCTAAAGCACTTTCATATACCCTTAAATATAGATGACCCTTTTAATATAATTTCATTTGGCTGTTAGTGTTTGGAGAATATCCAGCAAAGCACTTCAGCAAATTCAATAAAGTACATACTATAATTAATATAAAATCCAATAATGATGGTAAACTGGTCTTCCTAGAGAATGGCTGTTAAGACATCATAATTTGGCTATTGGCATAAATATTTTTAGTGAATTAGCTAGCAACATCAGCTTATAATTCATCCTGACTTAAAATATGATAATCTGCTGTGTATGAAAATCATATTAAAGATACTATACCTTAAATATATGGGTAAGCATATTGTCCTCTCTCACAAATGCAGAGTATAAATCCCACTTCATTTGTAGCTTTATGTATATATATGTGTATATATATATGTAGCTGTATAAATTACACTTCAAATGTATCTTTACATTTACTACAATGGCAAAAATGCCAGAGAGATGCACTGAGATGTACTGTTATTCAAATATTTGCTCCAGTATTTATATTCATATATGACTGTGCATAGACAAAAAAAAAAACTGATATCTTTCATCAACAGCCATTAAGTAAAATGAAACAGTTAAGGCAATTTCACTTTCTAACATACCCACTTAAAATATCTATTCTATATGTCAAACCAGATATTGTAAAAGTGGATTTTAATGGGAATAATGTATCTGACCTTATTTTAAGTGTACCTATCATTCTGTATTTGACAGGAAGCATCACAAGACTTTCTAACATGCAATAATTTTGATATTCTTCTCTGTAATGACCTGTCCACCCAGAAGTATGTCTAAGCTAAAAGAATAAATCTCAGCCTGAACAGAAAAATAAACTCTTCACAATCATCTTGTTTTCAAGATGCTTCCAATGTTATTATGCCATTAATAATGCATTTTTAGTTGTCAAAATTGATCAGCATCATAGTTTTTTTCTTAAAAACTTCTCGCTGTTTATTATAAATCACTTGGTAACAATACATTATTTTGAGGTGAATAAGAAACAAAACCATTCACTGTCAACTGGAATTAACAGTCAGGAAGCTATAGTCATTTAGATGGGGGAATAGGAAAATTAGCATACAGAGATCTGTTTTAAAATATCAGTATATACTTGTTGACATAAAAAATGTACAATGCATAGCCAGGCAGAGAGATAAAGTTACCTGAAATATTTCCTAATTGTGCTTGTTGGCTAATTAGAAAGTAATGTCTGAGCAACAACAACTTTTTTTTTATAGTCTCAGTCGGGGTTTGTGTCACACGTAAAATAGATATTATATGAAGAACCCTCTCAAGAAATCAAAATAATTTAAATCAAACTTTACTATTGTAACGATATGTTGATCTTATTCTCAAACCTTTTAAAAATCCTATTGTTTGCCAGTTACAATAAGAATTCAATTTCCACATGATGTTTATGTATGTAGAATTGAGGGGAGACATTCCATCAGAGAGATCCCCATTGCTAGAACAGATGGGCATTGTCTCAGTACTGTTAAACAGGGCAATGTGGAACATTTTATTTCACACATAAAGCAAACCTGGTAAAATTAGCTCTTTTCAGTGCTTTTGACACTTTGGTGGAGAAAATCTCCTCTCACCTGGGGAGATGAGTATAAGACATCTGAATCAGTTCTGACTTGGGGAATTCTGTATGTAAAAACTGACATTTTCTTTTTTCAGTTTCCCACCCAGTGCCCCAGGTCCCTAGAAAAACCTCCTAAATGCTAGTGAGAAAGAAATGGTGACGTTCCAGCCTCTTAAGTCTTATGTGAAAAATTGGTATTTTCACACTAAATTATCTTTATAATTTCAATTAGAGAAATTATGGTTAGCTTCTGCTTCTCTGTAATGACAGTGTTTGGCATTTCAGCCTTAGATTTCAAGAGATACCCATAAAATTCATAAAATGTAGTTGCTAAAGTTGGGAAACAGTCATAGGGAGACTGTGGTACAAATAATGCAAGAGGCACAAGTCATCACTGAAAAATAAAGTCCAGGCATTCTTGTGGGCCAGTCCTGAAACCATATCCTAAAAGAGTCAAGACACTCCTGAAAGAAAAATAGCACAGAAGTCATAAACCACAGTTCTTATGAATATATTAAAAACTGCCAGGATGCTTGGTAGCTAATTATCTTTAAAATTCCAAAACTGAATTTCAGAAAACCTCAAAGCATTTCTCTTGGGCTCCCCAAAGCAACAGTGGCAATTCCATAACTATAATCTTGGTAAAACAGTTTTGAACATTGTGCTTTCATGCCTGCACACGTCAATGAATGTCTTCTAGCTTCTTTGCATGCTTCAAGACCAAATTGGTACCAACTGGAAAAAAAGACTTCCACTGCAAGCTCCTTCTGAAAGAATAAAAATAATATAAATCATCAAGTTGCACCTGTACCCAAACAGGTAGATGTTTACTTAATTTAGATGTGTAAACTCATCACCATATTCCCCTAAAAATGGCTTCCTTTTGTAGATAAATAAAAACCAGACAACAGCTAAGTGAATATTTCTTCTCCAACAACAAGCTTATTTCTTAGCTGATCCTGAAGCTTCATTCAAATATTGTGATGGCTTAATCCAAACCACCAGCAATACATTCCAATTTGTTTCAATCCCTTACCAATCAGCACCCAATCTTGGGTTCCATAACCAGCTTCTGAATAAGTAGAAAGAGACCCCTGCATTAAAAAAAAGGACTGCAAAACCCCTAAGGAAAAATGTTTCAGTATTGAGTCATCTATCATCCCGGATTCATGCCAGGACGATTAAAATGTTCACATGTCTCCACTGAATCACTTTTACTTGGGTATCTTTTACCAGTGACAGTCTCTGCAAGTAGAATTACATGTAGTTTTTGTACTGTACATAGTATGTGAATGCAGGACCTGTTGGTCAAGTGGGGAATTATCAGCCTTGAATCACAATGATCCTTAGTCTTAATGACTGACCAGCTTCCAGTGTTCTTTTTTAATCTGTTTCTCTATGTTATTTCTGTCTGATTTTACTTTTCTTGTCCTGCATGGGTAGATAATGCACTCTCTCACATTAGTATGCCATAAATCAAGGCTAAAGTTCTGTGGTGGTGATTTATAAGGTTGGACCCTAGGTTAGATCCGTGGTAATCCCTGGCCTGCAGTTTACCTGGCTCCTTTCAGGAGCCATAAGTAACAGGAAGTATCAGTAGCTGCAACCAAGTGTGATTTGTGTGTTGTGTGACATATCTTTTACAAACCACACTATATGTCTGTACATTCTGACATGCGCATTCACTGTTGATAAAAACAACACAATTCCAAAGGACTAAGTGCTATGTTTCTTATTATTTAGTTAATGTCTGTATGAAAAATAGAGAACTTAAATCTACACAGTACCTTTTCAGTGTTTGCAACTGATGAAAAATAATTCAGCAGCTTTTGAAAATGCTTTTAAAAAGTTTAGGGTTAGAAATGATAGGTTATTTTTAAAAACATTTAGAAAAAAACCTAAAAAACAACATTTTTTTTCAAGAACAGAGTCCCTTCTGTACCACGGAAGAAGTAACCATTCTCATCTAAAAATTATTAATGATTTTAAAAATTTCATTTGTTTTGAATAAATGGGATATTGCAAGCAAGTCTTCATAATTTTTAACTCTAAATTTTCAAATAAATATTTGAGAAACTCCATATGCTGCTAGCAATATATTCTCAAATAATGAAAAAAATCCTTCTTATTGTATCCTGAAAGATACTCAGACCAACTTTGTCAAACCTGAATATTTAACATTCATCTGTGATACTTAATGTTTAATGATCATTTTCCCCCCTATACTTTTGCTAACTCAGAAAAGAGGGTTCAAGTTTGAAAGCATGCTTTGATTTTTACAAGAGCATAGTAGCCTGTTGCACGCCATTCCGATCTGAGGGCTGTCACTTCTTCCAGCCATCAAGAGACATCTGAAGAACCAGAAACCTGACAAGTACTTCTTTCTGTCAAAAACCAAGAAGAAAATACACATTTTGATGTGGAAATTCATCTAAGACCAGGTACATGGGGTTGCTGATGACAATTGCTTCTCCGTGAGTCTATAAAGTTTTTCTTGTATGGTTACACGAACCTTGTATCTGTATCAATCAAAGTGTACTGAAGTATATGACAAAATGCTGAACTTAAGAAGAAGCCTGAAGTCCCAGCTGGCTTTCAAGTTAAATAGAATGTGAAAGAGCTGAGAGTTTATGACCAGAAAATAATTGTCTCATCCTAAGAAACTGTACTACCGCAGGAGGCAAAAAAATAAAAGAAAAAAAAATTCCATTCAGAACTTGCTTTTCCCAGACTTTGCAACTGACATATTTTAAAACACAACAAGAAGAGCACAAACAAATAAAACAAATTAAAACAAACCCCACAATACGTTTCAGAAATTATAACCATGACAAAGTAATGACAAGCATTTGATTAAGATGAAAGTATAGAACTAGCACGTAGCTAGCACTGGAAGTGAACTATGACAGTACAAAATAAAATGATGCTTTAGGACACAACAGACTAAGAAACTGACCTAAGATTATCTGGTTGACCAACGAAGGTCTTGTCTACTCAGGACAAAGTTTTTGTGACAACTAATATTACTACCAACACATAAACTAAATCCTTTGAAGATGTAATTTAGCTGACACAGTGCAAGAACAATGAAGCTTTTCACAGGCTTATCTGTGTTGGAGATCTACTCTCTTGCAAAGATAATCTTTGAGAAAACTCATTCTTGTAGAGGACACTGGAGAATTGCTGTCTTCTTCAAGTTGCAAGACCAGTTAGCAGCATGCATCTTAACCCAATAACTTGCAAACATCTTACCAAGCAATTAGAATAATTAAGAAATGACTGAGATATGTAATTTTTCTCTGATTGCTAGCCACATCACAACTGACCATTTGGCATTTATTGACTATGTAAATGTATTAATTCTTAAACAGTGTCTGTTTCAATATGCAATGTTTCATTGCACAAAGCAAATTATTTTAAAAAACTATTGTATATAGCAACCTTTTCTCTGTGTTACATATCCTCCATTTTCAGTTTCAGATGTTATCTTTTCAGATCCTTTTTAAAGACTTACAATATTTGTGGTAAATGAGTAGTTATTAATTAATGTGTAGACAAACCACTCAGAGGATATGAAACACAAATACTGTTAATAAGAATATATTATTTTCCATATTTAAATTTTTGGTTCAAAGAAGACAATCTGCAGTAGATTCTGAGCTGTGATAAGAAATAGTTGTGCTATATATGTATAAGATGTTGCTGATACACATTTGACATATGGTATAAGGGGGTTCATCCAAGCTTCCAAAACTGGAAAAATTACATATATATATCGTCAGCAGAGACCTTCCAGGCTGTTCCCTGACCAGGGGAGCTGGTTAAGCAGGTTTCCCAGTGGTAATTGTTTCTTCTCTGTCTGCAGCCTTCACCTCACAGGAGGGCAGGCAGTTGATTGGCTTCAGATCTTTTGGCTCATGAGACTGGTACCTGAGTACTGTAGTGCTTTTTCCTCAGGTCCCTTCATTGCTCTAAATGAATTATCACATAAGTGCTGACAGCATTAAAATTGCATGTAGACCATCTTCTTGGATCAGTCCTGCTAACTTTCCTTATCCAGTGTGTTTCTAAAGGTGCTGCTGTTGTTTGTTGCCACTCTGCTGCCCTGACACTATTGTCAACAATGACAGTCCTCTCTTCTGACAGTTTATTTACCTGTTGGTTCAAGCAGTACACAGAGCTTGATCTACTCTTTTCTAAAACTTATTCCAAAGGCACTTTTCTTGTGACAATCAAGTATATTTCTGCATGGCCAAACTTCTGAATAATTCTTAAGTGTTTTGGTCCAAGGATTCTCTGACAATGTTTTTAGCAGTGCTAAATTCTCTTTTGACCTTACTCTTTTTAACGCTATCCTTTCTATCATCCTCTATTGTAACAAGATGATTTTTTTCCCTTTTGTTTTTGCAACCACAGTCATATAGCTTTTATACTACTGAGAGGAAGTCCATCACAAGTGTGTTTTGGCACTGTTTTTTGCCTAGGGTCAGCAATAAAGGTCTCATTTCCAGAAGCAGTGACTATGAGGGTATTAAACATCAGTAGAGAAAATTTACTGGTTTGGAGGTGGGTTTTGGCCAAAATTATAATTGCGTGACTGGTGTATTATCTCAAGTCCACTGAAGGCAATGTTAAAGTTACATGCACTCTAAAGATCCAGGGAATGCAGAAGTTAAGACCATATTAAAATCTTACCTTACACTGAGCTAAAATGCAGTTTGGCAGTTGTAAATGTTGCTGTGGTCTGCTCATTTTGTATCATCTGATATGTTCATACCTTTTTCGTTTATAAAATTCATATTACATAACTTGAGCTTTGCTTTTTTGGTCAGATGTCTTGCACTGCTTTTCATCAGTGACCATAGATTATTTCTCAAACAACATAGACACCCACACTTATTTTATCATTATTACATCTATGCTTACCATAAGATCTGACTGTTCAGCTGCCAAAGAGGGCCATATCTGTATAATACACAAGACAAGGATCTCCTGTAGATAGCCAGAAAGAGCTGCTCATCACTACCTGAAGGTAAGTAAGATCTGAGCATCATTAAAAGTAGCAGCTGTTCAAATGTAATATCAATAAAGAAATTTAGGATGCTTCAACCCTCTCAGTTATCATAGTATTCCTGTTTTTTTCTTTCCTGTGCCTCCTCATTAATTTTGTAGTCAAACACATTCCTTGCTCATTTTCCTTATTTTCTCCTTGACATTTGTAGAGTTCTGCATTGTGTAGAGAATGAAAGCAGGTGAACTTATGGAGGCCTTATAACTTCACTAAATTATTCACTAAAATTTCAGTTCCAAACTTTTACACTTTCAAAAATTTCACTTGTATTTTTTCTGGCTGCAGCATTGTATCAGGAACTCTGATTGTCTTTTTCTGGCCGAGTTTTCACCATGCAATGCAAGAGAGTGCCAGAGAGATCTAGTGTAGGTTCAAAGGAAGGTTTGTAAATTGCATTGCCTCTTTGAAGCAGAGATTCCAGAGACAAAGAACACCCTCAGAAACCCTCCAGGGTGTTAACAGAGACATAGGAACAGATCTTGCCAGCTCATCCAAGCAAAAAACCTTTACAAACTGACCAACATTTCAGGTTATCAAGTTGGGTATGACGTAGACTAGAAAACACCTAATCCTGGTCAGACAAGCACAAATACAGGCTGCTTGGATAATGGTCTGAAAGCAGGCCTAATGAGAAAGACGTGGAGTGTTGGTTGACAAGAAACTCAACAAGACCCAGCAGTGTGCATTTGCAACCCAAAAAGCCAGCCATATCCTAGGATGCATCAAAAGTAGAATGACCAGCAGGTCAAGGGAGGTAAATTCTCCCCTTCTACTCTGCTCTCATGAGACGCCCCCTGCAGTACTGTGTTCATCTCTGGGTCCCCCAACATAAGAAGGACATGAACCTGTTGGAGTGAGTCCAGAGGAGGTCACAAAGATGATTAGAGGGCTGGAGCACCTCTTGTATGAAGACAGGCTGAAAGAGTTGGGGTTGTTCAGCCTGGAGAAAGGAGGATCCAGGGAGACCGCATATCAGCCTTCCATTACCTAAAGGGGACCTACAAGAAATCTGGAGAGGGACTTTTTACAAGGGCATGGAGTAATAGTAGATTTAGATTAGATATAAGGAAAGAAGTTTTGACTGTGAGGGTGGTTAGAGACTAGAACAGGTTGCCTGGAGAAGTTGTGGATGTCCCATTCCCGGCAGTGTTCAAGGCCAGGTTGGATGGGTCTTTGAGAAACCTCATCTAGCAGGTGTTCCTGACCGTGGAGGGGAGATTGAAACTAGATGACCTTTAAGGTCTCTTCCAAACCAAACTATTTTATGATTCTATGATTCTTTAAGAGTTCTATACTTGAAAGTTCAATTTTCCCATAATTTGTTTCTGCATTATCTTTGGTAGCATCTACATAGTTTTAATATTTAGAGAGAGAGACTACTGTGGACTAGAAGTTGTGAGACTGGAACAGGTTGCCTGGAGAAGTGTGGGTGCCCCATCCCTGGAAGTGTTCAAGGCCAGGTTGAACGGGGCTTTGAGCAAGCTAGTCTAGTGGAAGGTGTCCCTGCTCATGGAACTAAGGCTAAGAAACTTGGGGCTGTTCAGCCTGGAGAAGAAAAGTCTGCTTGAAGACCTCGTAGCAACCTTCCAGTATCTGAAAGGGACCTACAAGATTGCTGGAGAGGGACTATTCAACAGGGACTGTAGCGATAGGACAATGGGTAATGGGTTCAAATTTAAACAGGGGAGATTTAGGTTGGATATGAAGATGGAATTCTTTACTGCAAGTTACTGGAACAGGTTGCCCAAGGTTGTGAATGCTCTATCTCTGGCAGTGTTCAAGGCCACATTGGATGAGGCCTTGAGCAACCTGACCTAGTGTGAGGTGTCTCCGCCCATGGCAGGGAGGTTGGAAAAAGGTGATCTTAAGGTCCTTTCCAAACCTAGTCATTCTATGATTCTATGATTTCATGATCATTAAGGTCCCTTCAAACCATAACCATTCTATGACTCTTTGATTCTATGATAAGTTACAGACCCAGCCTTTGCTGTATCAACTTGTCAGCCTTTCCTAACAGGTAATTTCTCAAAGATAGTGTAGTGAAATCTTAAATTAAGCAAAAATTCTTCATGATTTTCCAATTTCTGGAGAAGTACTAATTAATGAAATAATCCCTGTATAGCTGACAATCCTGGGATTTTCACAGAACTATGAAACTCTGATCAGATTTCTAGGAATCTCAAATGTGAGTGGTTGTGGGGTATTTCAAGTATGGAGAACAGTTATATCACTTTTCAACTATAGTAGTTCCAAAAAAAAGAAATTTCTTCATTAGAATCCCTATGTTATACAAGGATAAGGTAAAATGGACATATTTTTCTGCTCTTTAGCAAAGGTTGCAGGCAGAATTCATCTGTTCTCCAAAGTTTATTTCCTACTGTTTTACTCCAGCAGTTGAAGTTAGATACTGCTAATGCAAAAATCTTACCTCAAATGCTCCCTGCCCTTTCCCTACCTTATACTACAATGGTACTACGCCTGGGGAAAACGGCCTGAAGTGATATCTCCAGCATTGTTTTTAGGATCAGCTAGCAAGTCTAGTCAGCATGATGAAATAGGTAAAAGCTATAAAACATGGCCTTGCTAGGCATTTGTGTCTGAGGAGTCTAACAGGGAAGCCTGAAATGTGTTTAACTGAATGACAAAATTATTCTTTGTCATGTCAGGAGTCTTCGAAGACTGATGAAAATGTCTTTGCTCCACCCTGTAAATTCTCTGATAAGACTACTCAACAGCATGCTTAGAAAAGTTGGCCAGCAGATGAACTTGAGAAAACTATCATGCCTCTGCTTCTAGCTAAAGAAGTGCCAGCTAAAGGATTGTAAATTTGCCTGCCCAGTGGAGCTTGCACAGTTTCTGTCATGTGAATAGAAGAATATGCCAAAGCAGACTATTTTGGTTTCCTTTAGGAAAGAAGTGTCTGAAATAAAAAAGTAGCACAAGCCCCTTCAGGATTGTTTTCCATTCAGGTCCTTGAAGTGAGGATCAGATCACATAGAAAGGGTCCCTTAACTGAGGGCCTGCTCTGGGAACTCATGCTATTATGCCCACAGTTAGACACAATAGGGACAGTAGAGAACACTGCATTTCTACCACCACCTGCCTAAAATTTCAGTGCCTGTTTTCATCATGGGATGAGGACAAAAGACAAGAAGGAGGAAGCCTTTGGGAGGCAGAGTTGAAGGTGGAAAGGAGCAATAATGTTTACAATCATATCTGAAAATAGAGCTGATGGTAATTATGGAGCTTAATGTAAATTATCAGCTCTTGAGGTAGAGATTGCTCTTTTTTGCCAATATCAGGGCCAGAAATATTTCCTTAATTTTGTATGTCTTTTGTTTTCAAATCTGTAACTTCTCATAAACAGCTCTTCAAGCCTACAATAACACGTAAACTTATATTAAAAATACTACTTTTTTCAGCATCCTCCTTGGCTTTGAGCCTCACTTCAGAGCCAACCCCCCAAAACATTGAGTGAATTCATTCTACTGAAGTAGTAGGAGCTCAGATACAGAACATGGACTGCTCCAGCCTAAGTCTAGGCTTTTGTGATAAAGCCTCTGAAAAGACTGCACAGTAGGAAAACTACCAAAGATTGGCAAAATGTTCAAACAGAACAGTAGATTTCTCATACATGCCCATTCTTTGTTGGTGGTCATATTCTGTGAAAATTACCTCCCCCAATCCCTTCAGGTAAGTTACAACATTGCTCAGAGAACCTCGCACTGTCCTGCGTTTCACATAGTGAAAGCTCTCAAAGGTGACTAGTAAGGCACACGTCTGCCTACACACTTGCTTGGCCAAAACTACTTCTCAAATCCAATTCCTCTTTTCCCCAGCTATAGCTGATGAGGCCAGAGCAATGAAAAGATGCCAAGCAGAGAACCCTGATATCCACGACAAAAAAAGACTAGAATTTATCCTATGCCTGACCTTACCCTGCCACAACTGATGTATAAACTAGGCACCTGAGACAAAGGTGTGCTACAAGGCAGCCAAGAGTATGAGCAACATATGATAAGAACATACATCGAGCTTTCTATTAAGTATAGATTATGTAATTTGTTTCCTGTGATTTTTTTTTAAACTTTCCAGTCTTTTTTTGTCTTCTATAAGCCTCAAAGAAGTTAATTTTCTAATATCTCAACATTATCAATAAATGTTTTCAGAAATAATAGCTTAAGACCATGACCTATAGGGTCCTATTAGAAATAGAACTACTTGGGGATGATATCACATATATTATTATATCTTGAGGTTTGTCAGACAAGTTTTAAGGCACATAATGTGTGCCATGTTGATTTGGATCTTACTTAACCAATTGCACTAGTTTTGGCTGGGCTAGATTTTTTTTTTCACAGCAGCTAGTACCGGACTATGTTTTAGATTTATGCTGAAAACCATGTTGATAGCACAGGGATGTTTTCATTATTACTGAGTCAAGGCCTTTTCTGCTTCTCACACAGCCCACTGGCAAGTGGGCTGGGAGCGCACAAGAAGGTGGGAGAGGACAGCTGATCCCAGTGGAAACAAGGGGTATTATGTATCATATGGCATCATGTCCAGCATATAAATCTGGGTGAAGAAGGAAAGGGGGGACTTGAATGATGGCATTTGTCTTCCCAAGTCATCCTGCAAGATAGAGCCATGCTTTCCGAGAAATGGCTGAACACCAGCCAGCCTATGGGAAGTGCTGAATGAATTCCTTGTTTTGGTTTGCTAGCTTGCACAGCTTTTGCTTTGCCCATTAAACTGTCTTCTCAACTCACAAGATTTCTCACTTTTACTTTTCCAAATTTCTCTCCACAGGAGAGCAAGGGAGAGGCTGGGTACTGCTTAGTTGCCAGCTGAAGTTAAACCTTGGCAGGAATGCATTCATAGCATGAAACCAAATGTCCTGTAATAGTCGAAGTATCGCATTATTACCTTATCAACCCAACTTATAATCTCACAAAAATATCAAATTAGTTTGACAAGATCTATTTTCCATAAAACCACATTGATTGGCATTAATTATATTTCTCTCCTTGCATTATTAATCAAGTCTCATACAGTCATCCTATTGTTTTCCTTAGGACTGATGTGAGGTTAATATGACTGCATTTACCCCACTTTTCTTGTTTACCCTTTCCTCCCCTTGTACATTTTCTCGCAGTCTCCTAGGAGTTCCATATTAATCAAATAACTATTATAGGGCATTTCTGTATTACACCTGAGACATTTTTTTTTAATCATAATCCTCATTATGTTTCTTACAAAGTAGACATATTTAGTATGCACTTTTGCCTTTTCCACATTTTTATTGGTGAATCTAACTGTATTTGTCTACCAATGAGCCTGTGTCATTTTGAGGACAATTTCTGATTCAATTTAATTACAAATTTCCCAGTTCTTCACAGCTAAATATTATTTTTTCTTTGTATTCTTTCAGTTCCTTTACCAGACTTCTATTTTTTTTTTTGCTTCTGTATTTGTTGCAATTAACTTCTCTTTTCTTTCAACTGTTACACTTGTTTTCATTATTTTTCTAGCTGCTTTAATCTCCATTTTGCTGTTGTTTTCATAACCTCTGTTTCTTTCTTTCCTCAGTTGTAACACTGATGTTTGAGAGTCTAGCAAAATGTTACCAGAAGGTTTCATATGATTATTTCCTTTTTCTGATTTCAGTCCTTTCAAAAGATGTTCTTCCTAATTGTTTTCAGCTTTGGGAACTTACTCCTCTGGCTAAGATTCCACTCAATAAAATATTGAAGAAATTGTGATCTGGTCAGTAAAGCCCAACTTTCTGGAGTCTAACAGCTACAGCAGATTCTAAACCTGAAAGTAAAGGTGCATTTTTCCTCCAGTGTGACTGTGGAGGGCTAGGGCTTGGCTGAGACAGAGCGCACGTTAAGTAGAAAGCTAGTTAAAGGTAGATGATTATGTACCTTGTGAGTGGAGATCTGTTTGAAGGTCTACCATTTCTAGCTTGGGCATGCAAATTATGCTCTTAAGCTTTACTATTCATTTATGACTTAGAGCTCAGAACTTTCTCCTGAAGACTGGTGTCTATATTTTCTCCTCCCAGGCACTGAGTAACCATTTCTCTTTCTAAAAAAAAAGAAGGACCAGTTTTTGAAATAACTTTTTACATGACATCTTGACAGTAAGAGAACTTTCTCAGGGAAAAGGAAAAAACAGACGGCATGATTTTTAGTTTGTAAGTCCCAATCAGCACCCTAATTTCAGTTTTACACATAGTTTTGAATTATATTGTCTTAAAACAGTTATCAGAATAAAACTAATACATGAAGTGGATATAATTCCAGGACCAGAGACCAGAATGTGGAGTTACTGCCTTCCATGCTCTGGTCATACAATTGAAGTGATGCCCTTGAGTACCTACAGGCTGCTGATTTCATAGATCTTGCATTGTTTCCCATTTTTCTACAGAAAAGGCTCATAGCCCTGTTTGGACTCTCCTGCAATCAATGCATTAGTGAGAATATAAAAATGAAGCCCTTTCTAAATCATCTGAAATGCTCATAGGGCATTCAGTCACTTACAAAAGAAAGCTTTTGAAATTGCTTTTTATGAACACCCTAATGCTGTTTATTTTTAATTTCCAGAGTTTCTTCTCTAATTTCAATTATGATTGAGTTAATGAAGGTGTTGTCTGCTTAGTTTTTTGAAGCCAGTTCCTCAGGTAAATGATACTCTACTACACAATACAGAAGTGAAGGCTCAGAAAACCTTTCAGATTGGAATGAAAAGTACTTTGTGAATATAGGTTCCTACTGAGCTAGGCAGTCACCTACCTCATATAGAATTTTGAGGCTACAATTTTGGGATTTTCACACTCAAGGTCTTCCTTGACTTTTTATCTTTATTTTGAGAGCTGTCATGAGATGCTCATTCTGATTGACAGGACTGTTGGCATTTGTAAACATATAATAGATTCTCCAGGTTGGGCTAGCTTATATCTACTTGCCAGTAATAAGTATCTATGATGAAGATAAACTAACATTGTCTGTCAGTATGGTGATAATACAGATATTTTTTATTGCAGGTCTAACAATTTTTGCTAAAAAAATGATCAAACTTTCATAATCTGCTTTCAATTATAAGCCATCTCAACTGACTTTGAACAGCAGATGCTGGCAAGCTGATAACATTGCTGTGCTTCTTGCTAGGTTTTTTAAAAGTTGATCTTGTTGGGGAAATGAATGTATTCTTCATACAATGGATCCTTCATGGGAAGCTTGTTCTGGCAGTTGTCCTGCTCAGTGAAAGACCACTATGAGAAACAATGTTATTTCCAACAGCAGGAGCTTTGTGATCCTGGTATCACAGCTGGGTTTTTCGATGAAGTCCCTGTGGTTACCAGCTAGCTGTCACAAAATCTAGATCATATGTAGGATGTGGAGAAGCTATCTGGCTGGAGCTAAGTACCTGTAAATTTGATAGTTTGGTATAAGGAAGCAGTTTGAGGAAGGATCAGAATTAGTATTTGCTTTTGCATGAAAGAAGGCTTACAGGTCTTCATTGTAAAAGTGGGCAATCTCAGAATTGTGCTTCTGATATTAACCTAACAGCAGAGGCTGTGAATCCTTCCACTCCAATTGCACAAGATCTGAACATTGCTGGTCTTATTTTTGATTGAAACTTATCTCAGTTATTCATGCAAATAGCAGTTTCACTCCAAAATGCCACAGGTACAGTCAAATACTCCCTGGACACATCTGTTAAATCAGACCAGGGCAGGGTATTTAATGAGATATGTATTATATGTGGAGCACATTACATCTGAAAGTCTTAAAACATACTTTAGATTTCAGATGACATTTGAGAGTTTTATTTTGATTCATAAAATCCTGTTTAATATGGGGCTTGTTACCTAAGAAATCAATTATTTCCTTATCCTCTGACTCAGCAGATGAGCTCAGCTTGGATGATTAACCAGACAGTCCCTACAGATCCTTACTTTGGAGCTCAAGGTAGAAGATTTTCAGGGCCCTTAGGTTCTGGAGGATGTCCAGTAGTACAGAGACAAAGGACTAGATATATTTCAAAGCCTGCTTATTTAGTCAGGTTTTCTCAGAGATAAAGCAGGTAAAGCATTGTAGACAGAGCATAAAACTACTATTGCTTACAAGGTGTCACTGTAGATTTTTTAATTTGTATGTAAGTATTAATTTAATTGCTTCCCTATTTCATAATAGATACACACTATAAAATGAATATGTAAATAGCCTCTCACTAAATTTGCATTGTTAAAAGCATTTGTAAAAGACGACAGACAAACTTACCCACATATGTAAGTAAGTACCCATATATGTGGCCACATGAACTGAGACCAATGTGTTTAAATCCAACTCAAGAGCTGACCTACAAATTTTAACTTTTTCCACTAAGGATTTTAGCAGCATTTGCTGTCTTTCAACCTACAGGAAAGTTCTCAGGCACACAGTTCGTACAACCATACATCCAGGAATCCAGACCCCCTAACTTCTCCAGCTTAATCAGAGTCTATGCAAAAATCCCCTGTCAAACCCACAGGAAGCCCTTGAACACTTGTCCACACTTTCTAGAATCACTTGTGAACTTCCTGTATCTGTATGAATGTCATTCTCAAATTGTTTTTCTAAGAAAGCATTTCTCCTGCAGAAATTAAAAGATCATGCTAATTTACAATTCCACATTCTAAGGAGGAAAAATAAACAAAACAAAAAACAAAATTCCCAATGTGTAAATAATTAAATATAATAATTTTCTTAGCAGAATAAATAGTCTTCAACATGTGATTTGAGTTCTTTTTTTTTTCTTAAAAGGCAATTGCCACAAATTTTATGTTTATAAAATGAAATTTTTTATGACTCTATGCATGGTTTTAACTTAATAGAAACTTAATAGAATTTTCAGGTTGTTTGGGGGAAAATAGGCTTTTTAAAAGTAACACATCATAAAACCCTGAATTTGATCAAGCTTAAAATTATAGATTTTCTGTTTTGTTGTTGTTTTTTTTTTTTTAGTTAAATTTACCACATGTATACTATTTTGTTTTAATTTTACAGGAGGAATTTTATATATATATACATACACATATATGTATATACATACATACATCTCCTCTACTAACATAACAAAGCAAAAATACGTTAGGGAGCTTCAGAGAAGAACGATATATAACAGCTGCCTTCCTTTCCTCAAAAGAAATATAAAGGATTGTTTTTCCTTTTACTGTGATCCTTTAAGTCATGGCAACCTTCTCCAGTTGCCATTAATTCGACACCCTGACAACTTAAAGACAACAGCAGCACATCAGATCTAAAAGGAATTGTGTCTAATTTTCTCTGCTAATGCATTGTATCTGCAGAACTGATATTAGAGGTAATTCTGCACATCATGTCTTGAAATCAGATACCAGGAGGGGATGATGAACAAATTGAAACCTCTTGTGGGAAAGAATTTGACAAAATCCTAGCATTCCATAGACCATTCACATGAAATTTACAAGACTATTGTTAATCACTCTAGCTACTTTGAAGAGATGAAAAGATATAGACTGGCAATAGTAAATAAGTAATAGGAAAGGAGATATTACTATGGAAAAGGCTGTTTATGTTTGTGTTGTTCAGGGAAGATTGCAAATAAAAAATTTGGTTCTGAAAATAAAAATAGACTAATAATTTTCACAGTTGTTTCCTCTTTATTTTGGTATAGCAATTTTTACAAGCATTAATTCCAAAGAAGGATGAAAGTCATACTGCATGTCCAGAAACATGCTTTTTGGGTGTTTTTCTTTTTTAGTTAGACTTCTCTAAATCTCCTTATGAGAAAAGGACTGGTTTTCTACAGAATTCTTTATACAGAACATGGAAAATTATTTACAGCCTCAATCTCTTCTCAGAACTGAAATATCAGACAAAGCTGTGTGAAATACTACTGCAATGGCCTTCACTGATCTGCCTGCTTTTGTGCTTTTAGTAGCTCTTCAGTATAACTAATAGTTGTTAATAGCCTTGCAGTGTGATGCAGAAGCCAAGAGAATGCAGAATGTGTTTGAGATAACCCCCTATACTTGGAGAAAGGTAGTCTACAAATCAGTTGATCATTAAGCTGCAGGAAAGGGGGGAAGAAGATAGAAGGATGCCATTGCTCTTCATCCTCCACCCTACACCATCACATGCAAGGCTTCAGTATCATGTTTTGTGGGCTCTAGGTTCAGAATCCACTACTGATACAAAGGATTCCTTTATATCTTTAAGGATCTCAGTTTATGCACTTGGGGTGTCTTGATTTTATTTTGGGTAAGGAAGAGAGGAAAAAACAATATAAGGAATGCAATATTGGCATTCTATATATCTAAATACATGCTCAAGATAAAAGATTTTATAAAGTATTATAAAACTTAAACCAGCTAGTTTGTTAAAATGTTAATTAATTTAGAGATTTACTGTGTTTTAAAAGTAAACTTGTGGTATGTGATATTCTAGTATAATTCAATTGGTGTGCAAAGAAGATTGTCTATTTAATAGCTAGAAAAGAAACAAGTGACAAACACAACCGGATACCTCTAACAATAGTTTTCCTTTTCTGAAAATTAAGAATTAAATTTTCTTTTGTTAAGATTTTTTTCTAAATAATAATCACAAAAGTTTTTGCATCTTGATTCTTAATATTTACCATACATGAGTGAAGCTACATTCTATTGTTACCACTATATTTACCACAACACATTGTGAAGCACATTACCAAAAAGTAATTAAAAAGCCCTTGTAGCCTAATGATAACATTTAGTTGTGTCATGTTTACAGTAATACATATTTTCTCTCAGGGGTTTATCTTTTCCTGTAGGGGAAAAATTGTTGTTTCTTACTGAAATTAGTAAAATATATCAGCTAAATTCGAAATCTTTTTTTCAGTAATACATATTTACGTTCAAAATAGTAAAGGTCAGTTTGCTTAGATGATTCCATGGATTCCTTAGATTCAGTTCTTCGTTTGGTGCATATTATCATAGATTTTTTTTAACATACTTAGTTTCCAGTAATAGTTATCAAAATTCCTCATGTGATTTCCCATGAAAAGGGAGTATCTAACTGGATTTTTAATCTTTAGCTAATCGAGCAATACATCGCAAATACTATTTTAGGTAGAAACTGAAAAGTTCTTTCCACTGCCCTATTATAAAAGAGGTAAGTTTGGATGTAACTTGAATCAGTAGAAAAATAACATGGTAAAGTCCCTATACAGTATAGATGTTACATGAAAACAATGCTCTCCTTTCTTTAAACTGCAGCCAGTGCCTAGCCTTTGATGAAGCTCTGGAATAATGGAGTGCCATAGGCTATTTTCTTCTGGCTTCTGTAGTTCAATACAGGGCTTGTCTCTTCTGTTTGTTTTCAGCTAATTGCCTCAAGTTCTAATAAGTTAGTGATGATGTACGCTAAGCACCAGTGACCCCTTGCCAAAAGAAATATTATGTCACACTAAAGTTTAAGGAGCTAGGCTTTTATCAGCCAAATATCTTTTCTCTAAAAGGCTCTAATTTCCACTGTGTAGGTTGTAAGCGGCATCCATGATTGCACTGGTTCTTTTAAATGGCTAAGACAGAAGTAATACTTGAGGGGAAAAGCCAGTGTGGAAGCCAAACAATAAACTACATGGGTTCTCTTACTGTAAGTCTTTGGTATTTGTTGTTCAGCATGCCTCAAAGAAAAAAAAAAAGAAGAAATTATCAATTTAAGAGAACATTCAGTTAAAATTGGATGCTTACTCAGGTTTTTCCTCTTTCTATATAATTTTAATGACCTTACTTGCAATGCCTCTTATTTTCTTATTCTTGGAGCAAAGATGTCCAGAGAAGGCAAAGAAATTAGAAGCTACTATATTATTTTGAAATTTACAACAGATAGAAGCAATTAAAAGAATTAGACCTAATTGATAATTTATCAATCCCACATTAAATAATATTACACATATTGCAAGATAAAATATATTTTCTTTCTTAAAAAGGAAGACATTGTTCTAACAAAGTTGAGGTATATCGGAAGCCAACCCCTACCAAGGAACAATTCTGATATTCTCAAACTATTCCTTTTTTAAAATGGAACCAGAACTCTCTTTTTCAAGATGCTGAATAATATGACTTCTATGGAACAAAGAAAAAAATCAAAGCATTATAGAAATTAAAGGAAAAACAAATAATTTCCTTATATGTGGAGTCATCATACTGTCTTATTAAAACAGTTTCTCACGTTACAGGGCAGATCAAAAAAACAGTCTGAACTTTATAACACTATCAGTGTTGTAAAGTTCCTAACCTAGCTACCTTCATGCTCATCAGAACAGTCAGCCCTCAGCTCAGTAGAAATGCCTGTCATGGGAGTCCCAAAAGTCACCCTGCTGGCAAGTTGCTCCTTCCACTTGTTGACAGGAGACATGGAGAGCAGTCTGTGCCTTGACCCCAGGGTGCATCTGAGTACTCAGTGGGTTGATCTAACAGCTCTGTCTCCACTTTTTGTCCTCTGCTAGCCTGCACACTCACTCCTGCCACATCCTTTGCACTGTGATGTTTTTGCTGCTAGTGTGCCCGTTTATTTCACTGCCCTGCAGAAAACACCCCCCTCTAAGAACAGAAAAAAAGCTCACCAAAACCAAAGGTCTCAAATAGGTGAGGAGGAGGAGGCATATTCTTTAAGATACAGAATGTTGTGAAGCCCCACCCATCTAAATCTGAATTACTTTGGTCCTACCTCCATCAGTCCCTGACTGACCGTTTCTGAAAAATTTCTTGCTCTGGCACTGGCCCTGGTTTGGCCAAGTGGTGCCATGTCTTAGAAAGCTGATGTCTGAAAAGAAGATTTCTTATTAACGCTTCTTCCACAGAACAGGAGGTGTGGGATGTGGTCCCAGTTTTTCCTATGCCCGAAGGGATATGAGTTTGCATTTTTCAATGCTCAGGTGAATGCACAGGCACAGACAGGCTGCAAAGCATGACAGCATGGGGAGCTCACGCATCCTGACCCAATGACTATTTTGAATAAATAGTGAAATGTGCATCAGAGACTGGAAGCCAAATCTAAAATTATTTTGCCTCAGAATTATGATTTTGTTGTTTCTGATGTCCTAAATTATGTATTGTCCCACACAACATGGAGTAGCCGCAGCACAAGAAATCAAAACCACACATAAATCATAGGCTTTGGTGTAGACAATCCACAAAAGAAAGAAGAAATGAAATGCACGTGTCCTTCATCTTGTGTGGATGCTCTGACCACTGAACTGTTGGATAACAGGAACTGACTGCTATTTGCTGCATTTGTGCCTCTTTGCAGTGGGCCAAATCATTACATGTCCCAGGAAAATATTTAACACTCTGGGTGGTGCTGGTGAGGTAAGTGGAGGAAATATGAGCCTGAAAGATCTCTGATATTACCTGAGTGCCTAAACTGCTTGGGATTCTCAAGAGAAAAAAGCAGCTCTTGCAGGGCCAAGGGACAGGCAGTTTGATGCGAAGGCATCTGAAAGCATAAGAGAAAAACAAACCTATGGATTTCGGATGACTCTGGGGTCAGATGGCAGCTGAGAAGGAATGCTGAGATGCAGTATGTTGGATTTAAGCAAGGAGCTTTGTAAGTCTTGTGCCTTTTAAGGCATAATCAGTTGCTGAGGTATCAGGAAAGAGGTCCAAGCAAAATAGTAAATTGAAACATATAAATTCTAGGTGAACCTCTGGCAAACCAAAACCAAAACCAAAACAATATTTTATTTAAATTTACTACTCTATCAGATAGTATCAAGGGTTCTTATCCAATTTTAAATGATAAATAAAACTTTGGGGATTTGTTAATTAATATCAGGAAATTGGTTTAAACTCATTAAAAATATGAATAATGCATAATGAAACAACAGAGTGGCCTAACATGATAGGCGCAAAGGCAAATTTGTGCACATCACAATTCTCTGCTTTATAAAAAGGTAATAGAAATACATTAACTTATATTTTCAAAATAGTTAACATTGCTTGTATATGATTTTTAAGCTGTCATGAGGTGAGAGCTCAGGTTCTGTTTTTGACTAGAAAATAGTTAAAACTCAGAATCTAAGTATAAAGATTATTTTTTTAACAGAGTAATACATCAATACCTATGTATCTCACAGTTCCTTACGACAGCTAGCAATATTTAATATTAATTGGAAAACCAACAAATATACAGTAATTGTAGGGTTTTCCTTCATCACAGTGTTTTTAATTTCCTTAGATACTGTGATCATCCCTACTTGATATATGTAGCCATAAACATAATTGTCAGTAGAAAGGGTTAAGGAATGACATGCCAACATTTGCAAATGCCAACACTCTTTATATTGGTCAAAATTAGAGAAGACTCTGAGAAGCTTCAGGGGGATTTACTGAAGCAAGTTGAGTCAGCGGTTTGATGGTAGTTAAGAATCAGTGTCTTCCTAATGAAAAGAAATATACTCTGGAGAGAATAATGTAGAGTCAATGAGATTGATGCATGAGCTAAACTTAAGTGTTTATTTGACTATCTTGCTGCATAAGGATAGCATTGCATCCTTAAAGTTAATTCACTGCTATACACATTGAATCTTGAAATCTTAATGATTCTTAACTACTAAAACTATTACTTATTTGGAGTAACACTGTATTTTTTATTTCCTTTTTTAGGATATTACTTCATCCCCCCAAAGTGATCCAATTAATAATTTACTGTGCAACTGTAGAACTATTGTCAAACAAGAAATTACTACAAATATTAATGTTTTAAAATTGTATCAGCTATTAGCTGCACTGGGAGGGTTAGAAGAATCTCCCCAAAACACCGAAATTAATTCCAGAATAAAACTAAAATCCACCCATACTGTCCACTTTTCTAGAGAACACAGTACATGCATTTACTTTTTCTGAGATATTATTCCCTCTTTCAGATTAAATGTCCAAAATAACATATATTTCTTCCATTATTTTACGATACTGTTAAATATGTATTGTTCCATACTTGAGAACAAGTTAGCAATATAATATGCTAGCATGAAAAACATAAAAATATAAGTTGCATGCATGAGTCTTGATTATTTGAAACATTGTTTTGTGTGATGTGATTTAACCCTTTTCTGATTGAGATCATGTTTGCTATTCCCTTTGTTTAAAATATGTCTAAGAATTCTATTTCTACTGTAAAAATAAATGATGAATTATTTATATGTACCAATTATTTATTATCATTTATGCAAAGCTTGTCATATTATGCATGCATAAGGGGATTAAATCTCCGTTAACCCATAATGCCTGTAGGAGCATTATATGATAGCAAAAGGTTGCTTATGTTTACTATTGTAGATAAAGATATACATTAAGAGAATACATATGGTTTATACAAATCGACAAGCTGAATATCAGTTTTGTTAGGAAAATAAAATGTTTATTGAGCAATTGGTTTTATAAACAATGATCAACTAATCTATTTCATGCAGTATACTTACTTTCTCTAGCTTAAAAATATGAAGTTTTTTGCAACCACTGATAGTCAAGTTGAATTTAATGCAAACCTGATAAATGGAAATAGTACAAGAATGCTTTCGAACCTCTTCTTTTCTTTCACTATCCCTCCTGGGGCAGCCCTTCATGAGCTCATGGTGCATCATTACACTTTACCATTAAAATAAGTAGGCACAATCTATAAAATGTCAAAAGAGTATAATTTTCTATTATTTCCAATAATGAGTCTGAAATACAAGATAAATTCAGTGATATAATAGAGTTTTTATACTAACATAAGTAGGTGGAAAGATTACATGGAGTTGCTTTAATGGCACACAATATGGAAGCACAATTTTGCAGGGTGTGGGCCAAAAGTAGTACAATAATGAAACAATTCTTACATTTTGACATCATGCTGCAAAACAAAAAATATTTTTAAAGTTTGTATAGAAAAACACTTTTTCCAGCTTTAATAAACAAACAAGTGCATCTAATTCATAAAGAGATTAAGGCATCACGTGTGTGTTTGAGGATGTTTCATATAATGGCAGGGTGAGAGAGTAAATCAGCAAGAGTCAAATGACAACAATTTAATGCACTCTCCCGAGTTGCAAGATCTTGTTACAAATATGGTTCAGGTCACAGTCTAAACATAGTTAAAGGTCTTAACCTAGTTCCTGAAGAATGTGGGTTCACATAACAAAACTTGCCCCTCGAAAGCGTACATGCAAGTCTCTGATCAAGGCATTCTTGCTCTCATCTTTTCTTGTCCCTTTTCAGCAAAGCAACGTGTTGGTTTCCTGACCTATCCCAGTTCGACTCACACAGCAGCTTAATTTGTTTCTGTTCACTCCAGAGCCTACAGGTCCTGAGGATCTGTTGTTTTAGCTGTCATGGCACTTTAAAGCCTTTCCTAAGTAGTCAGCACAAACACGCAAGAGCATATGTCAGAACTGAAGGCTGAGAAACCGAAAATAACAAGTCCTGTGGCAACAGAGATGAGGACAGCTGGTTCACTGATCTTGACCAGCTAAATTGAAGGAAAATGTATAACTGTTATTGTATGTAGATTAGGAAGAGCTCAGGTCAGGTAAACATAACATAAGCCCCCAGGGTGACCTCCATGTTAAAAGCACTCCCAGGGAATCAGCAGCTTCAACCCTGACTCCAAACCAGACTACATTATGAAATTTCACCCTATGAGCAGCCCCTTTTTCATATTGCAGATTAGTGTTGTAACATCCTAACTTTTACTAACTGCAATTGTAACCTTGTTTAAACCAGCTGTACTAAAGCAATATGCTGCAAATAAGACTGTCCCCTTGTTTAGGTTAATTTGAGGTCAGAACAATGCCCTGGCTTACACTGAGTTATTCTGGTTAAAACTAATACAAGTGAGATCAAAATCAAGTCCACTGACTGTAAAAAGCAAAGAATGTATTAAAAGAAGTAGTTTGAGGGCATGTAAAACCTCTAGCTTGTTTTTTTAATTAATATTTTCTTTTTGTGACATAGCCCCAGGCATCCAAATATATATTCTTCTAATCCCACTTGACCTCAACACAACTGTTTATGCCAAGGGTGTTCTTATGTTCCCAAGACTGGGGTTTAGGATAATGGATTCTACCAAAGGGCATTCTTGCATTTTTCTTTTATCCTTTCATTTTCAACCACCTTTCCATCCATGTTTTAATCCCAATTCTCCTCTCTCCCATAGATACAGTCTCATGCATAATATTCCTACAGATGCTACACTAAGGGCCATGCCTATAACAATCAGTACTAATAAATGCCTTCTTACCTCCTAGCTACTGGGCTGAAGTAAAAGAGTTTCTCTCTACCTCTGGGTTCTCTGTAAGTGTTGCTGCTATCTTATTTCTGCACAGATGATCCAAGAAATCAAACAAATTTATTAGTTAATATAGAAAGAGTAAAAAGGACAGATTTTCACAACTGATTTGCTGACTGAAATACCAGGTGTTGAACAGACCTTGTCTTAATTCTTTTTCTTTCTGTTTATGGCATGACTTTTGTAAAAGGTATCTGAAATAACATTGCTGTCAGAGGTGAGCAGATCAGGATTTCATTCTGTGTTAGCGTAATCAGAAATTAATGCACAAGATTTTTGTGTGCAATTTGAGTAATTTTTGTTAGAAAATGCATGAAAAATAATTGTCACTTGCATTTATTAATCAAAATAAGCTTTCTTTGAAAATTTTACTTAAGAAAATCAGTAACAAGAAGTTAAGATGGAATTTGAAGATGGAATTTGTGTACATATAAGCCCTTTGAAGTGTTTCCATTAATATTAGGTTAATATCTTAAGGCTGTCCTTAATCAGGACTTCTGGTAATGGAACCTACAGCGAAAGCTACTGCACTTCACAATATTGGAACTTGGGCCTATTACTGTTCCTAAACTGCATTTTAATGTGGATTACTGATAGCCACTTATGGGAAATACTGCTATGTGATTCGTTCCTGGAAGTTTTCCCCTTAACAGGGAAAACCATCTAAATATCATCATTGACTTGATCATTGCCCAGCGATCCTGAAGAATAAACACTTTAAAATCTTGACAACTGATTATGGAGGAGAAATAATTTTAAAACTGTTGCAAAATACAAACAGGTTGTAGTATGTAAAACACAATTCCCCATGTTGTCATATGCACATACACTGATATTCATTCCCTGAATCTTAAAGTAATTTAAAAGGATAATTAGTGTGTAGTGCCTGAATTGGTTCCTCAGAGGGTTAGTGTCCACCCTGTTTGTCACTGTTTCTTGCTTAATCCTGTCTAATGAGGGTTTATGTTAACATGGCTAAGCACTTGCAGATACGTGCTACCAAGCTATCTGAGCTTAGAGAAGACATGCTGTTCAAATGTCAGTGCCTTTGGCTATCATGCTATAAGATACTGATTATTACTTATTATGTTTCATATTCAAAAAGCTGCCATTTGTACTTGTTTGTAGGCTGTTGTAGTTCTTGTGCAGGTAATAAATAATGCCTGTTTTTCCTAGATTTACATTTTTTAATGTTCTCACTCCTTCTTTGTTAGTAACTCTCTCAGTGCAGTGAGAAATGTATTTGATTTACTGCTTTAAAGCATTTAGTGTATGTTAAACAGAGCTACACCAAAACTAATGCTAAAGTTTAAACATTGGTAGAAATGCAAATATATACTTACTATCTATTTATACATATATAAATATAAATATACATTATCTATTTATTGATATGTATTTATATATATATATATATATATATACACATTGGGGTTGGGGTTAAGTTTGGGGTGTTGTGTTTTTTTTAGTTGGCTTGCTCTTGCCTCGCCAGAATATTTCAGTATAAAAACTTAGGTCAGGTCTATCTAGTGTGGGCTAGAGGTTTTCATTTCAAAGAAGAAAATAATTTCTGTTTTCCTCTTTCTTCCTGTTTTAGAAACTATCACACCCTGAAAAGCATTAAACATCACAGTCAGACCTTTTCTCTCTGGCTAGTTGTGATTATCCTTCACAGGTGGGAAGGCATCCTGCTAGAGTCTGAAATGAGAGGTCAAGTCTTCAGATCCGAGATTTAGTGCGCACCTTTTTTCATTCTATAAAGGTGAAGATTCACTCCTGTTATAATTGCCTACATCAGGGATCTCTACATTGCTGTTAAAAAGCAGTCTCAGGAGGGCATGCAAGCAGCTGACTAGCATGTACTATCCCATCCACACTATTGCCTTTCAGGTTGCCTAAGGCCTGCCTGCAGGCCGCCCATGAGTAGCCTGTTTGGGCATATCTGGGAAAGTGCTAAACTACCAGTGACATCAGGGATGGAGGGTCCTGACCACTGAGTCTCCTCTAAATGCAACACAGATATATCAGGACGGTCACTGACACTGGCTTAAAATCAGGAAAGCATGCTGGAACAGCTGCTGCTCATCCCCTAACATCTGAAGGAAGAAACATCCTACACGCTGGATTGCCCTGCCCAGAAAAAAATCTCAGATCATGCAGAGGTGATTCAGCTGGTGCATTGTCTTCAAGGGTAAAGCAAAAGAGGGCAACAGAGCAGCAGCACCTAGCACACCCACACCCCACCCTGTCAGAAGACTGGCTTCTATTGCCCAGTTCCTTCAATTTCCCACCTTAAGACTTTAAGCAGTTTGGTTTGCTGTGGGTAAAGTGGATATCATTGTGATGCACTGAAACAGAAGTATATGGGCTTGTACATGTGTTTAAGTCAAGCCCATAATCCTAAAATAAATTAGCCTGAATACTTACACTTTCAACCAGCTCAGTCTTTGGGTGTATCACTGGATTATACATTTGTAATATATAGAAAATGTAGCTGCACGTCAGAGTTTAATAGAGACCCTTCTGAAACACTACAATTTCACTTTCAACAGCTCTCCAGAATGGTGGTGTTATAGTTGAGGAAAACGGAAGTGTGCATGCTAACATCTTGCTTGGTTTCATCCTGTGTGTCACTTAAAATTTGTGTGGCTTCTGTATCCAAATAAAACTCAGCCAAGGTGTGCTGCAAAGCTGCTGAATTTTTGTGTGTCTTTCTACAAACCTGTGTTAAAAGTGAATGCTGTAATGAAATATTTAACTCAGAGGATTCACAGCTGAATTTTTTACTTAAAAAAAAATATTACTTAAGATATCCTTAACTGAAGTGGAGGAAATATCAGTATAATTTAGAAAATAATGACACTTTCTATTTCTCCATTTCAATATTTTTCCTTAGCTAGTAGAAACCCTTAGCACTACATTAAATGTGGTGCTGATTTAAGACCTACTTGGAAAGAATACTGGACAAAACTCCCTATTTTATTGTTTGAGGGGTTTGATAAGAAGAAATATTTTTAGGCAACTAGTCTAAACAGAAACTCATGTTAGAATGATCCTATAGAATAAGTAATAACTATCTCATACTAAAGCTGACATCACTGTAATTGTTGCAGTAGTATTTTGTCTTTGTAACCATTAATAAGACAATAAATAAACCTGGTGTCAGAAGAACTGCCGTATTGGGTCTGATAGAGTGACACCCTGGCAGCACCTTCTCTCTGACAATCAGTTTGGGATGCTCAGAAAAAGAAATGAATCAAATCTAAGATAAACTTTTATCTAGAATACTCCCTCTCAAAACCAGTAGATTGAGCTAGACCTGTGTATGCACAGCGTATTTATGTGGAATAAATGTGTCCTTCTTTTTTGAATCTGTTAATGCTTTTTACTTCCTCAGGATCAGTATTGTGGCAAAAAGATTCACAGTCAAATAACAGTGCAAAATCATTGCCTGAAAATTTTTAGTTCTCACCCCAAAATATGTAAGAGCAAAATATAGTATTTTATACTATAGTTTACTATGTTTTATAGTACAGGAAGCTAACACTGTATGTGAAAAGTAGAGTTGTTTGCCTACCAGATGGGCGTTTAGGGGAGGAGGGTTCAACGTGTTGAATCATTTCTGGTACTAAGATTCCATCTCTTCTTCAAGTTAGGAGATTTATTTTAAGGAGTAAACGCAACCTTCTTTTAGCTACAGAAGTCTTTGTGTGTTGACTTCCCAAATCGTTTCCCAAGTCATTAAGCCCTGGCGTAAGGAAAGAAGTAACTGGCTATAAGAAAGGATGGGAAACTACTGACAAAATTTCCCAAGAATATAACTCTACACCCTTTATGTGTTATCACCTGTGAATTTCATTTCTTTAGAAGACAAACACAATGTCATGTCCCCTATTCCCAGAGTGTTATGCCCACTAGAGGGAATATAGCTTCCTCAGCTGCCAGAGCTCATCCCTGCCAGACAAAAGTAAGTCCCATCGAGCTTTCTTGGGCTAGCAGCCACATAGGTTATTTTCTGCTATATCAGTCCTGCAGTGATTAGTAATTAATGAAAGTTGAATCTGGTCCATTGTTAATTTATTTAAATCACTTAATTTCATTATATCATAGGCGAATTACAGGAACAGTTACTGTTTTGGCCATGCAAAAAATGTCTGTGGCAAAGATGTACAATATTTCTCTAATACGTCTCCAAGGGAATTTAATTAATTGTGAAGTGGGTAATATGGCAAATGCTGGAATTTGTATTAATCATTAGCTCAGTAAAAAGTTCAAATCCTGCTCCACTCATCCTGATCAGGAAGGGCCAGAAGGCTGTATCAGAACAAAGGTAGAGGCTCTTCTCCAGCTGCTTGTTCTGTTTTAGTGGCATTCACTTTTGATTCCTACTACATGAGGTTGTCTATCAGCAAAATGTGCCCTAGTATTGATACAGTTAGGCCCCCAAGCACCCCAAATATAAAACAGTTAATTTTTGCTCTCCTACAATATCCTCAGGAAATCAATTCATTCATCTTCATCCACACAAAGTTGCACTAGGAATTCAGAGGAGGAGGAGCCAAAGAAAGAGAAAGGGCAAAACAGAGACATAATATAATCACAAGAGGTAACCTTGGACTGTTATAGAGTATTTTAAAACTATGATTTTTGAGTGAAAATCTATCTACAGTGAACATTTCACACAGTAATTGACATATTCAGCAGCAATTTCACACAGCTGTAGTCATCAGTCATTTGATACATACAACTACAGTATTCTACTGCTAATGAGTTCCAAGTGCATAATAAGTTAATTTGATTGACAGCTCCTGACCAATAATAGAGTCAATTTTTACAGTTGAAATAAATGTTTCTACTATTGGTATACATTTATTAATTTCAGCTGTAGAAAAATAGTCATGTTTTAGCACCCTGGTAGTCATGAAAAAAATATACTATCACTTTTAGTCATAGGCTCTTAAAAAAAGCCTTTAAACAGTTATTTATAGTGAGTGTACATGCGAATTTAAATCTCTCAAGACAAACAGGTTTGTGCATCCAGCTAAGAAGCCAAGCATCTATCTCCCAGGTCTGCATGTGATGCTTACGCGGATTGTGTTCACAAGTAAGTTTTGTGACTTATCTAAGGGTAAAAATGAAGATTCATGTTTGGATTGAGGCCTCTTTAAAACCTCATCCTGAGTGTGATCCATTTAATAAAGCTGAATTTCCTGGAGAAGATGCAGTATGGCAACTATATCATACATTCCAGTTATTTCCATGGTAGGATTCTCGGAAGTGTACAGTAAGAACCAAATACCAGATTGTTTTAGCAAGGAATTTTATCCTATGTTTGACATTGTAAGCAAATTATGCTGCTACTCCAGTAGTTCTGTTAACTGCAGGATACAGAATAGTTAGCCATAACAAAGCAACAACGAAAAAAAGAATACCAGTAGTGTTATCAACTTTAATGTGATGAAACCATTTCTCAGAACTGCTTCCAGGACTCTTCTTTATTTATTAAAAAACCCCACCCAGTAAAGTCATTTCCAAGATATGCTAAACACTTAACAAATAAAAGAAAGTAGATTGGCTAATTTAACTAAAATGCCTGACCAAGAAAGTTGGTGACATCCTAAATACCTACAAGTATACAACAATTAATTATAACACCACTCTTGCAGCTATTGTTTTTCTGGAGGCAAGGTTCACGATAAAACACTTTTTGGTGGGACAAACAGGAAGTATTAAAGTATGCCAACACTTATTTCCCTTTAAAGAATATACAAACAAATTATTTTAGTTCCATTCCACTGAAGATGAATTAAAACATAATTTAATAGCACTATTTTATTTTGAATCTGTCTACTTTATAAGTGTATACTTGATCTGGTGTGGCTAAATTGAGGAAGTGTGGTCTGGATGATCGGGTAGTGAGGTGGACTGTGAACTGGCTGAAGGAGAGAAGCCAGAGAGTTCTAGTCTATGGGGCGGAGTCTAGTTGGAGGCCTGTATCTAGTGGAGTGCCTCAAGGGTCGGTACTGGGACCAGTATTATTTAATATATTCATCAACGATTTAGATGAGGGAATTGAGTGTACTATCAGCAAGTTTGCTGATGACACTAAGCTGGGAGGGGTGGCCGACACGCCAGAAGGCTGTGCTGCCATCCAGAGGGACCTGGACAGGCTGGAGAGCTGGGCGGGGAATAACTTGATGAAATATAACAAGGGAAAATGTAGAGTCCTGCATCTGGGCAGGAACAACCCCAGGTTCCAGTATAGGCTGGGGAACGACCTGTTAGAGAGCAGTGTAGGGGAGAGGGACCTGGGGGTCCTGGTGGACGACAGGGTGACCATGAGCCGACACTGTGCCCTTGTGGCCAAGAAGGCCAATGGCATCCTGGGTTGTATTAGAAGGGGGGTGGTTAGTAGGTCAAGAGAGGTCCTCCTTCCCCTCTACTCTGCCCTGGTGAGACCTCATCTGGAATATTGTGTCCAGTTCTGGGCCCCTCAGTTTAAAAAGGACAGGGACCTGCTGGAGAGAGTCCAGCGCAGGGCAACTAAGATGATTAAGGGAGTGGAGCATCTCCCTTATGAGGAAAGACTGAGGGAGCTGGGTCTCTATGGTTTGGAGAAGAGGAGATTAAGGGGTGACCTTATTAGTGTATATAAATATATAAAGGGGGAGTGTCACGAGGATGGAGCCAGGCTCTTCTCAGTGGCAAACAATGAAAGGACAAGGGGTAATGGGTACAAATTGGAGCACAAGAGGTTCCACTTAAACCTGAGAAGAAACTTCTTCTTAGTGAGGGTGACGGAACACTGGAACAGGCTGCCCAGGGAGGTTGTGGAATCTCCTTCTTTGGAGACATTCAAAACCCGCCTGGACACGTTCCTGTGTAACCTTATCTAGGTGTTCCTGCTCCGGCAGGGGGATTGGACTAGATGATCTTTTTAGGTCCCTTCCAATCTCTAACATACTGTGATACTGTGTGATACAGATGTCAGACAGGAAGAATCACAGAATTCGGACTCACAAAGGGCATGAAACACAAATAGCATAAAAATATGTTTCAGTGTAAATAATTTCACAAGCAAAAATGCTCTGGATGCTCAGAGTTATTATTTGGGTGCCTTTTGCCAAGTATTCTTCCAGGTTCAATGTTTTCATGGTCAGTCTCTTCAGCAACATGCCATTTGTGATATCCCATTCTTTCCTTTATTGAACAGTTTTACGTGATTTATCATGTGGTTTATCACACGGTTTTCGCAGATTAAAGATCATGTAAGAAGAAAGGAATTAAGAGAGCATAAGAGTACTGCATAGCAGGAGTACACATTTTGTAATTTATTTTGTTGCAAAGTCAAAGCATTATGCTTTAAAATACAGCAGTGTCCTGAATCATTGCAACTGAAGAGCAAGATATTTTCCTCACAGTACTTTTAATAGAAATCCATACTAAAAGCAAACAAGCGTTCCAGCATCTTGTATTTGTGACCATAATTCTGTGTTCAGAGTGAGGTTTTCCAAAGTAAAAAGCAGAGTCATATTCCTATTTCTTATGCAGCTTGGTCCTCCAATAATCATGCTTAAAATCATCATAACCAACCTAATGAGTGCTATCAACATAAAAAGCATAAAGAAATTAGGGATAGAAATATATCCACCTGTGAGTGCAAGGTTCTTAAATAAAAACAACGTAATATAAAACTTCAGCCTGGAGAAGAGGAGGCTGTGTGGAGGCCTCATAGCAGCCTTCCAGTATTTGAAGGGGGCCTATAGGGATGCTGGGGAGGGACTGTAGTGACAGCACAGGGTGTAATGGGTTAAAACTTAAACAGGGGAAGTTTAGATATAAGGATATAAGGAGGAAATTCTTTCCTGTTAGGGCGGTGAAGCACTGGAATGGGTTTCCCAGGGAGGTTGTGAATGCTCCATCCCTGGCAGTGTTCAAGACCAGGTTGGGCGAAGCCTTGGGTGATATGGTTTAGTGTAAGGTGTCCCTGCCCATGGAGGGGGGGTTGGAACTTGATGATCTTAAGGTCCTTTCCAACTCTAACTATATTATGATTCTATGATTCCAAAATATTTATAATTTTCAGGTGTATTAACTGGAAGTCGTTATATCAAGTAGGAAAACCTATTTAAATATACATTCAGAAGTTACTATATATAAATAATGTGCATTTAAAAATTTAGATCTTAGGTATTAAACTGCATACTTCGGGACACACAAGGAAGTCTCAAAAATTTAGGTTTTATTGAGAATACATAGGTTTCTACTGCAAATGTATTGTGGAAAGCTCCACTGAAAGATTTCACTGTCACAGATAACATAACTATAATCTTTCTGCACCTCATCAACATTGTTTTTAAGTCATTCTCCAGAGGGAAAATTAGTTGGGCAAGAGGTCAATTCACTTTCAGTTCCCATTCAAGGCCAGTGCACTTGGTTGACTGTGACCAATTAAATAACATTTTCTGTGAAGAAAACATTTGCTCTATAGGAACTCCTTTCCAACTACTGAATCCTTACTAATTTAATGTACAGCCTTGAAAATCCATCAGAGAGCAAAATTCTGCTAATTTTGAACTGGAATGCCAAGGGCTTTGTTTCACAGAATAAGCATAAAAAACAAGTTTGGCTGACATTTATTACTATGATATCACCACCTCCTGACTGTATACAATAAATCTAGAAATCTCAGAAGTCACTATCTAAACCACTTAATCTCAGCTGGCTGTGTTGAAATCACTGTGGGACGGATTCACAGGCCTTGAAATATATCTTACAGTGAGATACTTGAAGATCAGAATCTGTTTAAACAGAACAGACTTAAGAACAGGATTAATCCTTGTCTGCAAGCAACTGTACAAGAAGATATCTGATATTAGAAGGTTCTTTGGTTAAACAGAGAAATCCTTTCTGAGAACCCAACCTAAAGAAAAAAGAATCAAAAGAGGAAAGAGACAGATTTATAAAAATGGGGGTAACTGCAACAGGAATGACTTCCCAGGAGGTGATGTTTCTCCTCCTAAAGAGGAGGGGCTACATCCCCAAAAGGTCATAAATCTCCCTGCAGAACCTGGGCAGGTGTGGCATGGATTCAAACCTCAACCTCAGAAATTCACGTTCACCTTCCACCCATTGGTGCACTTACCTGGCTGTCTCTCTGTCTGACTGGAAAGTTCCCTGGGCGCAGTGCCCAGAAATTGCCCCATCTGAGAAGGCCTGTGTGTGTGGCCGTGAGCTGACAGGACCCAACGAGCAGGAGCTGCTCTGTGCCATCAAGTGAGCATGCTGTAACTTTTCTGGGTCCCATGCAAAGTATGATGGCACATGCCCTCTTCTAAAAGAAGGGTAATGGCTGTATCGTCGCCTCCCTTTTCATTAATTCCCTACAGGAGCATTTAAGACTCAGTCAATATCCTCCATCTGAAAAAGTTAAGAGCCATGGCTTCCCTCTTCGAGGAGAGTGCATTAACCACAAGCCACACAGCTGGGAAAGGTGGGGGCTGCTGTTGTTGAAACCCTGTCTGTATAGGAAAGAATGCAATATATCCAAGGAAGATGTAACAGGGAGTGCAAGAGGGAACATGACTCTGTGGCCTAGTGCCTACAGCACTCATCTGGGAGTGGGCAGACCTAAATTCCACTCGTCGCTTCAAGAACAGCTTCTGTATTTTTATATTTAAGAGTTATTGGTTTTGGATACCCTGAGGCAGGGCTGATGAAGCTATTGAACCCAAATCTCCCACATTCCAGGTGAACACCAATGAGAGAAACAACAAGCTATTATACAAATGTTAACTGCCATCTCAGACCTTTTAAAAGAAAACAGTGGGTGACTTTTTGGTATAAGCACCAACCAACAGGCAGGAGCCTGAGTCCAGAGCCTGCGGCTGCTTCATCAGCCTATGCGACCAGGTGGCATGGTGTTATCATCCACAGGGACATACATATTACCTCAGACAGGGTGGCTGCATCCAAAATGCTTACTAGGAACTCTCCTCAGTGCATGGTGCCCCCCAGAATTGTGCATTGGGAAATATCTGGAAGAATATCAGCTGTCCTGGTCAAACTCATGCCAGGGCATGCTAGAAGTTGAACACTGTGGATGATGGCATGCCGGTGTTCAACCCCATGCTTTGGTCTGATTTAGTTTACCAGAGGAATTTTACTGGGAAAATGGTAGCTAGGGGTAGCACTGGAGCTGGGAAACCTAATGTGAATTCCTTGTGGGTTATGATTCAGGTGTAGGTTACATATCTTTATGACTAGTTTTACCAAATGCACTGGCAAAACAGTGGTTAACCATACCAAGTTACTTTAATTTTCAGTGTTTTCATGCTTAATAAAAATTTCTTTTAAACAAAAATGCTTTTTTTTTTTTTTGTCATTCCCATTCAAAATCTTAAAACCAGCTCCTTTTTAAAAGGTAATAAAACCACTCCAAGTGTATGCATAGTAACCCACAATTCTCAGGTGGCAAAATGCATTCAGGTTTTCATCTCACTCAAACAGCCTTTGCAATTATCTCCTGGTAATGGAGTGCTTGTTAGCTCTTACTGATCCTTTTTCTTACAATATACAGTTACTTTCATAAGAGCTTTTTTGTTGTTGTTGTTCAGAAAAGAAAAGATGGAATCAAATGTTCAAGCTTACTCTAAAAATGTGTGCAAATATTATGAAAAGTAAAGAAGTACTATTAAGGTAAAACTTAAAATTCTTTGCAGCACTAAAAGGACAATTTTCCCATTAGCACAGAACGCATTGTGAATTTCATGTCTGCAGCTTACTGAAGGAAACTTTGAAAGCATTTACTTTATTTCCATCTGCAAAGGGGAGGGTTATGAGGCAGTAGCTACCTGGCAAAGTATCTGTGAATATCAAGGGTGGAAGATTCTCAGTAATGCCTGAGAAAGCTTGCACATACAGTATACAGTATGTACCATGAACAAATTTAATGTGGAAACAAAATCTTGTAATTTACTCTTAGAATGGCTTGAAATGTCTGAGTTTCAGACTGTTTCTTTGGTATTTCAGAATTTTCTGTCAAGTTAATTAACTAAGTACCATGCAAAATACAGGCTAGGTGTTTGATTGGTGTCTCCTAAGGGCTGCTGAACACATGGATTGGAACAATGAAACAAGGTAGACACACTACTGAAAGAATGTTAGACATGAAAGAAAGTACCTAAAGAGGTTTCCAAAGAAAAAGAAAAAATCTAGTTCTTATTTTTATACATTGTGACACAATATATAATTCCATGCTTACATACTATTTTTCCCTCATAAGAACCTGTTCTCATTCAGACTGATTATAAATTATTTTCTGCTATTTTCTCCATCCCTTCACTTAATTTTAATGTAATTTACTTCTCAGAACAGGTGTGATGTTTTAACTGTTTAATTTCTACAGACCATTCTGAACAAAAGCATGGAGAATTCCAGGAATTTAAAGGAACTTTTTGGGAAATATTTCTTTTAAAAAAGGCAATATAAATTATAAACGTTAAAAATATAT
Organism: Neopsephotus bourkii; assembly: GCF_033783945.1. Lineage (NCBI taxonomy): Eukaryota > Metazoa > Chordata > Aves > Psittaciformes > Psittacidae > Neopsephotus > Neopsephotus bourkii. The sequence goes on along the minus strand of NW_026901092.1, from coordinate 2,052,427 downwards.
TAACCTTTTTTTTTTTTTTTTGTCTGTACTGGTATTACTGCTTTGTTATTAATAAGAAGTATTTAACACTTTTTTAGCCCTAGGGTTGTAAGTCACCATTGTTATAAAGTTGTTTTATCTGTTCCTAAATTCCAGGTATTTAAAAATGAGTTCTCCCTCTTTTCTCCTGAGATCATCTTTGTATTTTACAATCTTATTCACTATTCTCTGCTCATTATAATAAATGGAATTCATATAATAAAGTATATAATGGGATATAGCAAGTATTTTTCCTCAAGCTATTCAGAGTCTGAGTTCAGACAGTAACATACTCTTATGGCTAAAAAAAGTGTACAAAATAAAATATAAGAAATAAAACTTTTCTCTCTCACTCTTTTGTTGTTGGACTGCTTTTCTTTTGGGGGGGGTGGTGTTTTTTTCTTGGTTTGTTTTTTGTTAAATTTGTCCTTTTAGAACCTATTAATGCTTTTTGGCATTCCCAGGATCCTATAACAATGAGCTCCTTGAGAGGGGAATAGCTGGCATGATCCTTGTCAGCAACTATTTATTATTAACCTCAGAACTGAAAAGAATGGAGTAGGAAGATCCTACAAGCTGAGCCAGCATATGGAAATCAAGGAATGAGGAAGGATTAGCTGGAAACAGGTTATGACTCTTCCAGTAGCACTTTCACTTAGTGGAAAGACTCAAGAGGTGTAGATGGGAGTGAAGTTTCTTCTCCAGCTGGAGTCTAGACAGTGTTCCTGAGAGCCAGCAGGATTTTTTCCTGCCCAATCAAGAATGTTTCCTAAGGATACCATCCACACTTTCTCTCTTTAGCATTTGTGGGGACCATTCAATTCCAGCTTCAGCTGGATCACCAGCACAATTAATTGTTTCAACTTCCTTCTGATCGGTCTCTTCTCCAGTCTCATAAATCTTCTACAGTTCTATTATTCCCCTGTATATCAACCCAGCAATAAATACTCTTTGATTCATGCACATCTTGCTCCCTCCCTGCTAGCAGTCAGCCAACCTGCTTCAAGGCAATCCCTGCTAAAACAAACTATTAAGCAGCATGACTCATGGACATCCTGCCTACTTTTGAAGTTAATGACACCAAAATATTTAGTGATGTGAAAGGAATCATTGATATTACTAACAAGCAACACCAAGCCAGGCTAGCAGTTGAGAACCCACAACACATATAGCATATGAAAGGGTGTTCTTACCTCTGTTTCTGACTGCTATACACATACTCATGATTCTTCTGCAGTAAGATGGGAAACTAGACTGGGGAAGTAGATCAGTCCCATAAATAAAACTGTGCATCATTATGCCGAAGATGTAACCAGCAAAAGCATCTTTGCGATTGGTAGGCAAAATTTCACTATTATGGGCCACATTCAAACTGATGAACTAGAAGAATATGGGACTAATAGCAAAGGGAAGCAGGAATGATAACAGTAGGAAGCAGCTTCTGAAGCCTGAATGAACACATTACGATTCTTCAGTTTGGAAAGATATATCCATACCTATAAAAGACTGAAAAATAGATAAGGACTATCTCAGTGTAGAATCCACAGAACATTTAATAAAACTATCTTACAGCTAGTGACAAATATAAAAAATGATTTAATACATTCATTAAACTGTGAAACACATCTCAAATCACCTTAAGGTGAAAACGATCTCAAAGACTCAAATTCATAGATGACATTCTCCATGGCAGACTTGAACATCTGGATCACAGAATCATAGAATAGTTAGGGTTGGAAAGGACCTTAAGATCATCAAGTTCCAACCCCCCTGCCATGGGCAGGGACACCCCACACTAAACCATGCCACCCAAGGCGTTGTCCAATCTGGCCTTGAACACTGCCAGGGATGGAGCATTCACAACCTCCCTGGGAAACCTACTCCAGTGCCTCACCACCCTAACAGAAAATAATTTCCTCCTTATATCCTTATATCTAAACTTCCCCTGTTTAAGTTTGAACCCGTTACCACTTGTCCTATCACTACAGTCCCTAGTGAATAGTCCCTCCCCAGCATCCCTATAGGCCCCCTTCAAATACTGGAAGGCTGCTACAAGGCCTCCACACAGCCTTCTCTTCTCCAGGCTGAACAGCCCCAACTTTCTCCGCCGATCTTCATATGGGAGGTGCTCCAGTCCCCTGATCATCCTCGTGGCCCTCCTCTGGATTTGTTCCAACAGTTCCATGTCCTTTTTATGGTGAGGACACCAGAACTGCACACAATATTCCAGGTCAGGTCTCACTAGAGCAGAGTAGAGGGGCAGGATGACCTCCTTCGACCTGCTTGTCACACTTCTTTTGATGCAGCCCAGGATACAGTTTGCTTTCTGGGTTGATACGGTTGGCTTTCTGGGCTGCAAGCGCACACTGAAGCCGGCTCATGTTCATTTTCTCATCAACCAGCACCCCCAATTCCTTCTCCGCAGGGCTGCTCTGAATCTCTTCTCTGCCGAACCTGTAGCTGTGCCTGGGATTGCTCTGACCCAGGTGTAGGACCTTGCACTTTTCATGGTTAAACTTCATGAAGTTGGCATCAGCTCACCTCACAAGCGTGTCAAGGTCCCTCTGGATGGCATTCCTTCCCTCCAGCGTATCAACCGAACCACACAGCTTAGTGTCATCGGCAAACTTGCTGAGGGCGCACTCAATCCCACTGTCTGTGTCAGCGACAAAGATGTTAAACAAGACTACTTGTTTATTTTCAGCCTGGATTCATAGACCAATCACTTGTTATAGACCAGGAGGTCACTAGTACAGATTGTAGCTCCAATACAAACTATCCAGCAAACTTCTGAGCTGTAATAGCTTGAAGACAAGCCTGATCTTTTCAGTCAATATTTGAAGAGCTATGTGGTCCACAGTAGGCATATAAACATGAGATACAGAGAAGTAATGAAAAAGAAAATAAAGCCTTTAGCTCTAATTCTCCTTCTAAAAAGGAGGTTACACACACACTTACACCTCTCCTGTGATCATCTGAGCAATCCAATCTTAATTGTCTCTGCCTCGGGGAGGGACGTTTGGCAAAAGGACTTTCATATGGCCCTTCTAAAAATTTCTGTGATTCTGTTCCCCAAATCAAGAAGTGCGTACTCCCAGCACCCCACCGCCTGCTGCCTCCATTAGCACCAGATTCCCCAAATCATTTTTTACCCACCTATCTCTCAGTTTAGTCCTGTGTTTCGCAGTCAGCCCCGTTCCTATGCTACACAGGCACTCTAAAGCAAATCTCACCTGCTGCCATTTCTCCACCTAAAGGAGGAAATTAATTCATGGAGCAACAGACATCTGAGAAGACTGCATGGTCAAAAGGAGAAATAACATCCAGGAGCCATGACTTCCAAACAGAGCAAGAATTTCCTTTCTTATAGAAATTTTTCAGAGAACAGGTTAGAGAAGCCAGCACCTTCAGACATCTGTTTCCCTGTGTTACTTGGAGAATTAGCTCATTTGTGGTTAATGTGAAAGAAGCTGCTCAGAAACTGAGGGTCACATATTGTCACCATATTATCCCACAGAGAGAACACTAATCTCACTTGGTTTCCTGAAATACTTTATTGGCAGTGACAGCTGGAGGGTCACTCTACCTGCATACGAGCACAGAAACTCAGGGGAAGAGATAAAGCAAAGGAGAAATTTGAAGTAGTAAAAATGTACTTTTCCTTCAAGACGCAAAAAAATCTTTCTTACAAAAATGCAGTGAAAGCTTATATTTGTTACAAACTTATTCTAGAAGAGTTATAAAATGCAGTTATGCTACTTCAAGTAAGTACTAATCATGGTGCCTGCATAAAGCTGTTGCCTTTAAACACCATTTTATTCAACAAGCAGAGGTTCTGACAAGGAATACACATGCATATGCACACATGCATGCATATGTATATACACGCACATACTGTACTGCCATATGGTTTGATTTTATGAACTATTTACCCACAAAACGTCTTATAAATAACCCACTTACCTGCTTTGTATCTGAGAGTCAGGAGGACTATAAAACAAATGATAAGAGGGAGCTTTGCCTGACACACTTAAGTTCTCAGGAGAGGGAAGTGATTAGCTTAGTCCTGTAACAGCCATTTGAGTGCACCCTCTAATCCCTACCAAGCCTGGTAGTTCATGTTGCTTCATAGAAGTGACCCAAAGACCTGCAACGATAAAGAGTTTGTCTGGCTTCCCTGTCAAGCCATTGATTTCTGTTATGCCTTTCACCAATAGATTAAAGAGCTCATTTGTGCACCCTCCTTGTTTCTCTTCATGAATGATACATTGTAATCAAGCCACCTCTCAACCTTCTCTTTCATTAGCAATGAAATTATTTTTTCAACTCCTTTCTGAGCCTTCTCCAATTTCAACACTCTTCTAAAAATGGCCACTTAGGTACTGTACGTAGGATTTTATTAGGGAGTTTAATCAGCATCAGATGCAAACATTTTGCTATGCTGCTTGTTCAACCTCTGTTCACATAGCCTAGAACAGCATTAACCCTTTTTATCCCAGCAATACACAGGAATCTGTATTGAATAACCTCTACACTGTAAGTCCTAGCTGTACTTCAAGATCCTTGCTTTCCAGGATATAGTCCCACTTTTTCTAGGGAACATCAATAGGAACACAACAGTGAATGAAGATATTGGAATCTCTTCTGTTGAGAGAGACTGTACTATTCCAGCCCTCGTACTGCTTGTGTTTGTTAAATACAGAAATAATAAAGAAAAAAGGGGGGAAGGAAAAAGTTTCATTAATCTTATCAAAAAGTGCTAAAAATTTCCTAATTCAGCCCTGGGAATGAAAAGCTTTAAGGTGCCTCATTTTAGTGCAAAGAACTGCTCTTTCTTGGGTACATTTCAGATGCCTTTAGGTTATGGGAACCCCAGAGCGCCAAAGGAACATTCTTTCTCCTCCTTGGTTAGTGTTCTAGACCAAGCGAGGCTAAATTTAAAAAAAAATAAAAAGAAAAAACAAAAACAAGCAAACAAACAAAAAAAAAAAACAAAAAAACAACCCACCAACCCAAAGTGAATGCCTCATCTTCCTGTTCAGTGTAGACAACCTGAAGCAGTATGCCACAGTCCATTCCTCATCCAGCCAGCTGTGCTGGCAGCAGCAGGAGGCAGAACAGCTGTGAAACAAGAGAGTAGACACATTGTGCACAGTGCTGTTCTGTGGCCTTCAGGCTGTGAGTGAGGGAGAGGACTGGCACTGAGGTAGATGTGAGTTACAAAAAGCTATCCGCTTATGGCAAATCTATTCTATTATGGATTGGTTTGCTCCAATTAATTCTGTATATTTTTAAATGTGAGCATGAAATTAAGAGTTGGATTTAGGCATAGAGAAGAAGCTAAAGAATAAACTGATATATGTGTTATACTTTATTTCCTAAATAAATTTAGTGGACTTATTGCTTTTGATGAAAGTTTGGCTGTTTCTATCAATTAGTTGTTGTTACAAAACTGAATTGTTTGTAAAAGCACTGTAGTGCCTGTTAGAAGAATTGCATGTGCAAGTCATTGTCAGCACAAAATGGCAACACAAGATGTGGTGTTCAGCTATTCTTTAACCGGAGTGGGGAGCTGAAAAAACACAAGAAGACCTTCTGTGGCACTGATAAGGCTATTGATTATATTTCATAATTAAAAGCAGGTTTTCCATTTACTTTGATCTTGCCTGATCATACCACACTCGATTTCATGAAAAGGGTCAGGAAAGTGCATGTGAACAGAGGTTGTTACAGTTCTGGGCTATTTAACTGAATGTACAAGCAAAAGAAACAGTTCTAAAGAAGCTGCTGAAATTTTGTTAAGAGTAAACACATAAAGAAGAACAACGGTATAAAAGTTTGCTTCAGTTAGATGCCACATGGCTGTTTATTGCCTGTTTCAATGTAACAGAAAAAAAAAAAAAAAAAGAGTAGGAATATAGAGTTGGTAGGGTGGGATTTTTTACTTTTTTTTTCTCCCCCTTGCATAATCCAGTTACTATATGTAACAGCATGCAATGCATCAAGATGTGATTATCAAGACTCATAGTGTGTGCACATCAGGAAATATTTGTTAGCTTTCTAAATGCAACTGTGTTTTTCTATTTTTATGAAGTTTGTGGTTAAGTAGTGTTAAGCATAACAGGTTGACTATTTTATACAGTTTCAAATTCCAGATTCCAAACCACTCTTTTTCCAGGTTCCCCTCTCCCCAGATAATAAGAATAGCATTCATATGCTTAATATTTTATATTTACATCATTCAACGTGCCCTCACAAATGCCTCTGTGCTACCACATTTATTTTAGAGATATAGAAGAGATATAAAATATGCTCAGATGAGAAATGCTTAAAGAGAGTATTTTTGATCTTGAATGTCAGTTACATGTTTACATCACTCTCTGGTACTTAAGTATGTGATCTGCATTTTTTCAAAGGTTCTGACATCCATATTGATGATGAAGTCACTGGGATATGAGAATATCCAGAACTTTGGAAATCACACTGTTCATATAGGTAATAGATTTTTATGTCTAACTTTCAGCATTTTTGTGCATTATTTTGCCAAATGTCTTGCCTCAGAGAGCAAGGGAAATCAGCGGGTCAGGGCCATAAATTACTCTATTCATGCCCCTTGCTTTGAGCAGCAGCTTCGTAAATACTTGACTGTTTATCTTGACAGTCATGCCCAAGTGCCATGTCATTATTTTTTTTTTTCTTTTTACTATATTCATTTGAATTGTTGGCATGTTTTCTGGGGGGGTCGTGGTATTTTGCCATAGCTGAAGAATTTCACTTTTTATTTTAGAGGCAAAGCAGCTTTGAAATAATATACTGACATTAGGTCCATGCTTACAGAACTCCTGTTGTCATGTTGTCAAACAAATGAGTAGATGTAGAATAAAAGGAGTAGGTCTGATATCGCTTTCATTAATGAGAAATAATGGCATCAAATCAGAAATAACAAAAATAAATCTAAACTAGCATTCAACCCTCAGTCAAATATGCTTAACAAAGTATCATTAATTTATAATGATATTAACGTGTATGTGGCTTCAGCCTGGTTGGAAATAGAAAGAATACCAGCAAACTGCAAGTAAAGACTTTAGTTGGGTATTTCAAACTCCGCAATTCCAGGAAGTAATGGAAAACTCATGCCCTGGAAAGCCACTGATACCTGGGTCTGGGGTACACCCTGTGCCCTGCCTGCTGCCCTGCTCCTGGCTGGGGTGGCATAATGAGCTCTGCTCTGACAGACCTGGGGACCCCCTGGTCCCTCTCCCACAGGAAGCCCCCATCCTGCAGGGCATCCTGACAGGTATTTCTGAAGCAACCCTAAGCATCTTGAGTGTGCTGTCTGCTGTACTAAGGGATGAATCAATTAAAATGTTCACAGAACAACATGGAAGCAGGGCTATGAGATATTGCATCTGCCTTTCCATAGGCTAACAGCATAACAGGATAATGGTCAACCTTTTGTACTCTACCAGCCTAAGGAGACCTCCTAGCAGAAGGCTAAGCTGTTCATGTGGAACGGGAGAGAGTGGTTCTCTAAGGAGGTTCACAGATCATTATTATTGGAGGCATATTTCTATGATGTCTGGATAAGCTTTTCATAAATGTATCATGTAGCTCAATATTTTGTACTTACAAGTGCAAAAGCACAATGTATTTCAAAAATTAAGTTGTCTTATTGGGTTATGCAGACTGGATAGTTATTTCAGTCTTGGATCACTGACTCTTTAAAAAAAAGTGTTTTGTGGCACCATGTATATAATAACAAAAATATTTTGATTTTTTTTTATTTTTAATTTTTATTCTTAATTCCGCTCTGGTTTTGAATAAAATCAAGGAATACATACAAGAGATGTAAGAAAAACACTTTCCAATTAATCTTTGGTTTTTATGCTCATATCCAAACTATTTAATAATGTTGCTTATGAACAAGAGACAAAGTGCAGAATGATGGGTAAAATGTGCGTGTATATACCCATGCACTCTATATTGTAGATATCACCTGGAAATATATACACATACATATATGTGTATGTATATACATATTATCGATATCTATACACATACATATATAGATTTACAAAATATATATACTTTTATATATAATTTGCATTGCTTTTCATTATTGGTAACTGTTGAGCAGCTGAACCTGCATAACTGTTAAACATTCCGCAATGGGCATCAGAGAACACAACGCTGCTCTTACACACCAGTGCTGGGTTTATTTCTGGGTTTTGTTTCTTCCTCTTTTTTAATTCTACAAAGAATGCTGCCTTCAGTCAAAATCTTTAATCCTTGTGTCCTATAGCATTTATGGCAAGAAGTGAGGTCTATTTAGAGAGGCATTTCAATTCCCCCTCAGGCCAAAAGAAAAACATGTTATTTCTAATGCCAGCACTGTGGCCTCATATGCTAGGAAACTAGTGACATTTTGACACAGTCAGGGACAGTTCTGTATTACGTGGTGCTGGTGTTCATATCATAAACTGGAGCTTAAGCACTTAGAGAGCCTTCTCTCTATATCTGTAACCTTGTTTCTTTGCCACACAAGTTACTGTCTGCAGGGAATGCAGAAACACTGATGCAGTATTTGAGCCAGCCTTCAGAGTGTGTTTTGTGAGTTACCCCACTTAACTGTATGCCAGCAGTTGCCAGCTTGCATCACCTGAGCAATTCAAATGCAGCTCCCATGCTGGGGATACATCACATATTGGCACAAGGACCCAACCACCAACTGTAAGGGGTTCAAGCCATAAGTGGTCAGTAAGTCTGACAGGTTGCAAGGTGGCTGTCCTGGTCACCTTGCAATCCAGATACTATGCCTGGCTCCAGGGAGAACTTCTAGGTTTAACACTTTCCTGACAATAATATATAAAAGCATCTTTGAATTAATACAGCAATGTATTCATAAATTGCATTCCCCTTTTCTATTAGCAATATCTAGCACTACCAATATTCTGCTTCCTCTTTGAATATGCATCAGTTGTAGAGGGTTCTTTTAATTTTGGGTTTACAGTCTGACATTGATGTGATTTGCTGAACAAATGAATACTTTCTTTTTACAGTTCTTCTATTTGAAAATCTATATATGATTCTAGATCCTTAAACCTGTTATGACAGTTCCTTTAGCAAACATCAATACCTCCCAGTAAATTTCAATTATATTGACTTTACACAAATATTCCATCTGGGTACCTCCTGGTTCCCCTAAAGGACTTCATCAGGCTTTCATTTTCTAGGGAACTACTAATCCCTGCGTCATCTTGATTGTGGTCTAAAGCATGAACAGATTATGTAGTCTGTTGGACTGCAGTATTTCAAAATTTCCTAATCTTCAACCTAATCTCTTTATTTTATTAAAAACAAATGAAATTACAGCAAATCTAATAAACTTTACCCTAAGTCCACAGTAGATCCTGCAGACTCAGCAGTTCATTGAACACTTTTAAGGTCTGCAGGGCATTTTGTTTATGCAGCCACCAGGCAGATATATTTCTTTCGTATAGTAAATGAAACCTCATCTTGGAACAGGATAAATTTCTTCAAAATATGCAACAGTAAACACTAGTTTGTATACTAACATGTTGCAATTTTCAAGGCAGAGGCCAGGTTCTGGGTACCAACCTGCTCAGAGAAACCTAAGGAGGGGACGTCTACTAAGGACAAAGCGTATCGGGATACACTAGCTGTGGTTTCAAGCACCTAAGCATTGAAGTAAGGAAATAAGCTTTTGTCTATGGACAAGGCTCTTTGATTACTTGGTCTGACATGATAATTCTGGGGAGTAAACACCCTTGTGGCAGGAAGAAAAATTTTGTTTTGTTTTTTTTTTTTCTTTACCTACTTTCCTTGCTGTGTTTCTATGATAAGTATTAAAACTGCATAGCAATACAGTATGATAATCTATACTCTGAAGGAAATGGGTATGCACGAAAGAATAGGATTATAGGCAAAGGTAAGACAACCATCCTATTGTAAAGGTTTAAAAGGTGTACTTCTAAGGTATACATGGTTTATACAGGCAGATATAGTTTTGCTCTTTTCCTAACTTCGTTAATATTACCATATTCTTAAATATTTTTAAAGGAATTCTGAAATATATTTTACCTGATAGTTTGGGTTTCAGTCAGGTTAAATCACAGTGATTGTTTCAAGTCTACCACAGGACCATCAAATATTTGCTTTTAATTAAAATATTTCATTCACTGGCAGAAAATACTTGATATTATTGCACTTCCCATTGCTCTCTTCCTGATTTGGTGTCTCAGTCAAAAATTTTATTTGATATTTGATATATCATGAAGCTTTTTTCTCTTTTGGCATGTGGCTTCTTGTTATTAAAAGGAAGGAACATACATACTGATTCTATGATTCTGTGATTCCAATTTAGTAGATTTTTGCCCTGCGTACACAGGAGACAGATCTGCACTAAGTTTTCCTCATCAGCCACTGAAAAGGGAAAATTTTTAAATTTCGTAGGGTTCAACCACTTTAATTTTTAGTGTTGGAGTACCATGCTTCACATCTGTGTTTTCCTAGAACTGCCTACATTAGGTAATTTAATATTCTTCATTTTCAGACAAACTAATTTTAAAGATGTTCTTCAAACCTCACTTTCTGGGGAATTCAGCTTTAGCCGGTGTAATGATTTCTAGGAAGAGAAAATTAAGACTTTTTTTTTTTTTTTTAAACTAAGGTTTGAAAACTCTAAAGATGTGCAAAGATACAAAGTGACAAAAGCAGAAAATTTCACTGAAAAGTAACTGAATGAACTCCTAACAAAGTGCATCTTGATTCTAGAGGAGGTACATTAAATTGCTGGTATATAATTTTAAAATTTGTGGATACAACACTAATTACAAGCCTTTTAATTACTTGTTCATACCACAGAAAGAGTGGGTTTGTGCTTTCTTTAAACTCTAATTATCTTGTCTTCATTCCTGACAACATATTGTGTAATATGAGCACTCACTCTGGGAATATAAACATGAAACTTTCTGGCTTAGGACTTATACAAAAAACTAAGTGTGTTTTCCCCATTAAAGTAACAAGAATTTTAATCACATGTATTATAACCTAGGTTACATAGACTAGAAAAGAAATTATGTTATAGTGGATTTGTATTGCCAAGAAGAAAACTTAGACGACCCTTTGGTTTGAAAATGGAGTTTGTTTAACAGACTTTATCACATTATGTCTGTTTCCTTAACCATAAGAAAGTCAGAGATTAATTTTTCTTCCTTTTGTGGCATAATTATAAGGTTCGTCTAATTTTTCCACTTTTTGTGGCATAATTATAATTTACTTCATGGTGCTTCAAAACAAATGATAAGGGGTTTCTTGATTTCCAAATAGCAGAACTAATAAAGTAATCATTCTCATAAATTTACAACTAAAATGATTTCTCACACAACTTTTTTATTGTCAAGATACATACTTCACTTTCATTTTTATTTACTCATCAAAATCAGGTCTTTTATCAGTATATGATTTCACTGATAGACATGGCATTTCCAGAGATTTTTGTAGGGAAAAATCATAAGGAGTCACCATAAAGAATTGTATTCTAAAAAGGAATGAAGCACATATGTGAGATTAGTATGAAAACTGTAGTTTTAATAAAGGTCATGGTAATATTTACAAAACTGTCTTAAAAGGACAGAAGGGGAAATAAGTGTGATTTTTTTTCTACTGTTTTGACTGGAAAATCCTAGTTCAGGATAATGGTGACATTCTTAATGGTATTTGAGTGTGTTTATGTCTTAAACCCTGATATTTTCTTACTTTTGCAGGCAGCCAAGGAATTGCAGGATTGAAGAATGTAAAATTCAGAACTATTACTATTTCAGAAGACTGAAAACAAACCCATCCTCTCTCTTCCTTAAATTCTTACCTTAAAAAAAAAAAGTCAGCAGAAACAATGTTTTAAAATGCAAAGAGAGGAGCTCTTTACTAGCATTTGTTTTTCACTTTAGAACAAAGGCCCTCAAGAATAGGGAAGGGAGCGCAGGGTTATGAACTTCGCAGCTTTTGAGCTAAGGAAGAAACTGGAATGATTAAAAGAAGCCTTCATGTCAAGACAGAAAACTCACAGAGAAGAACTAAGAAATATGCAATGAATCTTTGTTGCTTTCAAGTCAATGAAGTAAGCTAACAGCTTTCAACAGTTATGTATTTTGCACAAAACAATAGATCCGAACACGTGGCCTTTTTCTAGGCCTAAACCTCAGTCTTACTGGCAGAGAAGGCTGTGTCAGCTGCTGGACCTCTTCTGTTGGATGAGGTTGCAAAATGGTTGCACAACTGTAAAACAGGGAACCAGAAAGGGTTAGCTTCTGACTGGATGTCAGTTACTGAATAATAAAATATTCTTTGCTATATATTGGGGTTTGCAGTGGGACTGCCACGGCTTATGTTTAATAGAAGTTTGCATACTTAGCAGACAAGGTTGATAGTGGAGAGAGGAGGCACCTGAAGGAGACAAGTGCATGTAATCAGCTGAATGATAACTACTGTAATAAAAGAAGTTCAATACAAGTCCTATCAAAGCTCAGCAAGGACCCTGCAATGAATAGAAAAGAAGTTGCAACCCTGAGTGTGCAATGAGAAGTAGATTATCAGATGGAGACCATCAGTAGAGTAATTGTTCAGGTAATTGTGGTAGCATTTGGTCAAGTCTTAGAATATTCTGTTAAATAAACGTCTACACTGGTAGATGGGCTGCAGCCTGGTCTTTTTCAAAGCTTTCATGAAAGGCTATGTTCTACATTCTCTTGGCCAGGTGAATTAATTATAATGGCTCTCATGCTTATGATTATCTCTGTCTCCAGTTCCAGTTATTCCAGCCATCAGTTATCCCATGCTCTCACAAAACCTATGCAAACCCAGCACAAAAGTAGCTATGAAATAGTGAGCTAATTTTAGGTCCTCAGCAAAGGACACCCCACTTAACAGTCAAATTAACAAGCATTTGCTCTGTAGCCACTCTTGCTAAAAATTTATCACTTTTGCTGATTGCAAAGGTCTAGGTAATGGTCAAGATGGTTTATGAATGGGAAAATAATCAATAGGATCATAATAAGCACAGAGAGAGAAATTTAACTCAGTGCAAATAGAGAGATCTGATTGCCATCCATTTGGTACATCACTCCTTGAATTAGTGGGCTTGCCATCACCTTGCCTGACATGGATCACCATACCTTAGAGCAAAAGAATCTATGTTTCAGAGTGGTATTTACAAATTCTCATGAAAACATACTTAGTACTACAATTCCATTCAGAGTAGTAATGTGTTGTAGCAAAAAATATTGGTTAGAATGTACTTCTTAAAAAAATGCAAGCATAGCATATTTAATGGAAAAATTCATCCAGCTATTAGTACCTAAAAGAAAAGCAATGGGAAAACTTGGCACATTGCACTTACTTGAAAGATGAAGTACATGCAAGTTACACTCATTCACGGAGTAGCCATGAGTTCTCTATTGGTGCCCACTCAATTAGCTGGACTGTAATTTAGGAAAAAGTCTCAAAATGGCGTTCATACAAGTAAATTCTCCTACGGTCCTTTGGTGTTCATAATGAGTGCATGCTGTGCTTGGCTGTCCAAACAGCAAATTTCCTTGAAAAAGACACACTTCATGGTCCAGCAGTACTGAACTCAGACTGAGCTGAAAAGATAAGAGCAAATGGAGAACCAGTTTAGTTATTTAAGTAAGAGCATGACATATAGTTAATATGACCTCAAAGGAAAAATATAAATGGGATGAAGAGATGAAAAGCAGGAAGGGGTGCAAATTGAAGGCCTATGCTAAATACTATAGGACTCAATAAGAAAAGATGTTCTCCTGTGAACAGTAGGAAATGGTTAATCTGTTGCAAACTTAGGACACTTCCAAAAACTCTTTACTCTACACTCCTATCTCATCAGGTAATATATCCCATGAGATGCGTCATACGAACAGAAGTATTTCAATGTGCCAAAAATGAGCTTGGTGTGGACTAGTTCCCCCACCCACATCCCCATGAAGCTTTAGAAAGAAGCACTCTTATGGAGCTGGTATGTGAACTGCCCTGATGAAGTATTTAAGATAATTTTACAAAGCAGTTGGAAGCATGCTCTGTCCTGAGGGCATCAGATCTTCTGTGGCAGCGCTCACATAATTATCCTAAGATGGATTGCCATATCACTCCTGGGCCTCTGAGTGGAATAAATCCTACATCCAGCTAGAGAAAGAAAAATGTGACTTGCCGGACTGGCATGAATCTTATTATATCTCAGAATTCTAAAGAGAGACCCAAACCTTTTCAATCTGTGATTTAAGTGTCACTCAAGTCTAGTCACTGCAGAAAATACTAGCAGTACCCATATTTGAAAAAAATAAAAAATGTAGCTGAGATATTACTTCTGAGCTGTGTTGTCCCCAGAAACTACATGTCCCATGTCTCTGTGGTGTTCCTTAAGTTAACTGGCTAGACTTAAACGAATGACATCATATGTCTGTAATTATATTTTCTTAATATGAAGTGTGGTTGCATTTTTGAGGCTGGATTTGCTGTATCTATACCTCACTCCACAAATATATTTTTCCAATTTACCAACAAATCTGTGTCATGATGGCAAAATGCATTGCATAGTTACTGAGCATGTTTTGATTCAAAGACATATATAGGTCTGGGTTACTTAGGAAAAAAAGTTTATCACATGCATAAGAGACAGGAAAACTTTTCACTTTGCAACTGAAAAGCTGTACTAATTTAAACTGCTTCTGTACAGCCACAGAATTCACATTAAAAATCACCATCACTCAGAATGTTTAAAGATGGGATGCACATGCCAACGCTCAGGTTGTAACTTGAGTTTGCTCTTCGGCATGTATGGGTACTGGCTGGTGTTCCAAGAAAAGAGGCCAAAGACTGAACAGGACTGAAAACAGAAGTATTCTTTCTTCCATGTAAATAGTTGGGGTGCAGGATACCGAAGCAGTTTAAGATTGTCTCTGCTGATGATAATCAACATCGTCATGCTCAAAGAATGAGAAAGTCACGTAATTCTTGAGATATGCCAGGCACCTTTGAAAGTTCCATTGAACACACTAGTGCTGTGAAGAGCAACTGCCCCAAATGCAGGCATATACTTCTGGATGGGTTTGTTGTCCCAGCTGTGAAGACAAAGTAAAAAACATTAATAAACTTGTCTTTCTTTTCATATTCTAGACTGTGAAAATTTAGATTTTAGATTATTTCAGAATTTCCTCCTTTATTTAAACTCCTTGCCTCCTGTTATTACTGAAGTCATTTGAAGGATTTCTAGTGGATTTGACTTCAGTTCTACTGTTCAAACATTAAAAAGTATAATATTACTGTTGTGCAGAACTTTTCCTGTTCCTTTGTACAATTTTGAAAGAACGGTAACTAAAGCTTCAGTTTTGCTCCCTAGGTCTTCTTGGAAACCGTAACACTGTCTATAGAGTGGTTTTAAGGTGAAAAATGAAACAGTACTGTCAAGAATACTGTCAAAAATACACTGAAATAATATTGTCAAGAAGGTAGGGTACAAAGACTATCACTTTCTAAAAATAGAATCCTTATAAACATATTATCTCTGTCCTCATCTTACTTTCTCTCCTTTGCATAATATATATCCCAATTACAACCAATATTCTAGCCCCATAAACACCTTTCAAATATAACTATTACATCTGTCATTATTGAATTAATAAAAATTGCCAGAAAAAGTGACTAGGAAAAGCCTTATTTCTCAGTTTGCATCAATTTGTTCTTATTTTGTTCTGACAAAACCACTATCTATCTTGTCTGTGCACATTTATTTGTTCCAATAACCCTTTCATAAGGAGGGTGGGTCTGACTCCTGCCTCTGTGATGCAGGTCCTGTGGTGTAGCGCTGTCTGGTGGGGAAGACTTTTAGAACCTGGCAATGTCATTGCTCCACTAGGCAGAGCTGCTGTGGTTTTGCTGAAGAGTGCAGCACCATGGAAGAATATTAATTCATATCCTTTTTAGGCAGTATTAATTGGTCTATGAGGAGTGCAACGCTGACCTGTCTCTGCTGCCTCCAGATCCCAAGCTAGTTCAGTCATTCAGAGTATTGCATGGCACTGAATCACACTGGATACCTTTTCTGCTTCAGCAAGAGCTTCTTTAACATGGCTGCATAAGACTTGAGGGCTTGAGCTGGACTTAACTGATATCAGATGGAAAATCAAGTTAGCTGATAACCTGCTGTCAGAGAGACTTCTTGTTATATGTTGTGGAAAACTACCATTGATGAAAACAGTCTGATATATTGTTCTTAAAAGTTTTCCATGCAGAGAAATTACTTGCACAATCCTGTGTATGTAGCTGTAGTACCAAAGAACAAACATTGTGGGCCAACAGCAGCTTTTCTTACACTCATCAGTAGATAAAGTATCTTGATACATCTGAATGAATCCTTTGGGTTTTTTAGTTAATCAAATGTAGTTAATAAAAATGCAATTCATCACAGAATTCTGGCACAACAGTCAAAGATTCATTGGCAGCGATGGTTTAAAACAATGAATAATTTGCTTTCCTCAGGTTTTTGCTGACAGTTTCCTCAAACATCTCTCCTCCACCTTTTCCACTTCACCACTGGGTTTCATATTTCTTAGCAAACAAATGGATCTGTGCTTTTTGCACATATTCCAAAATACAGATTATTCTTAGCCTCAGGGATTTTATGCCTTCCCTTCCTTGAACCAGTTCAAACATGGTGAAAGCATTCCTATTGTGGCCTTTTTCTGTCATTACTGATATGCACTTGGACCTTTCTGGCTATTTAGGCAGGGAGAATGCATCATGCATTTTAAAGCATAAAGTATCCAGGAGATAATCACAGAGAAAATATCAACTACTAGTCACAAATACTCCAACAATAATATGATGAAGCATATCAGAAAATGCTTTTATCAAATTAAAAATAATGAGCAAAACTAAGTAACCATATCAGAAAATGCTTTTATCAAATTAAAAAATAATGAGCAAAACTAAGTAAAACCAATAAAAATAAATAGTTACTTAAAAAGGGATTGTTAAGCGACTTTCAATTTAAAAATTTTGTCCACAAATATTGAATATTTAATCAGGAAATTTCTTTCTGCTGATATGAAAGAATTTATTATGAATTAGTATAATATGAATTTTTTATCATTTCAGTGTATTGAACAAACCAAACTGATTTTGTTTTTATATTAGCATAGTGATAGAATAACCGCATCTCACAAAAGTTTACTAGACCACTTAAGTTCCTTAAGCTCTTCTCCCTCAGAGGCAAAGCTTCTTGGTAGAAATGTATCTTCCACATTGGAAATGTCATGCTGTGCATAATGAGAAAAAGTCTGATGAGCAGAGAGCAGTGGGAACCTGTCAGCCCTGAACTACAGCCCAGAGAATTCCTTACAGCACCATGAAGTGCAGAAGAGATGTGAACATTTTTTTATCCAACAAATTGAAATGAAATATTCTGACTCATGTGTTTCAATGCTTTCTGTTAATAAAAAATAAGCAAATTATCTAGCTCAATATTTCTTAAATAAAATTAGGAATAGTTTCTCACTCCATATTTCTCAGTTTTGAGGTGGATGTTGAAATTCAATGACATAAATTCTGAATTGTTTTACTTTTCTTTGGCTTAATTAGTGATCAAGAAAAATAAATGCAACTTTATTTTTTCATGTCTATGTGAAAAATTGATTTTCCCCTCATCATATTTCTTCCTTATGTAATTCTTGAAATAAATACTTCCTTTAGAAAACTCCAAGGCTGATTTAGATTAAATGTCTTCCTCTACAGCTGTCTCACAAAATCCACTAGACATTGAACATGTGTCTTAAGGACGTGAGCTTCATCCAAAGTTGTATACATAAATCTGAAGCAGGGCATAGCTTATGTGGAGTATTTTCATAAATGCACTACGTAAGTGACAAGTAAAAAGCAAGGTCAATCTAAAGGTATAATAATAACAGAAATTATAAACAATTAGAATGCTTCTTCATAACAGCATATGATTTCTTGCTATGAACACAGTTCCCAATCATTTTTACGAAACTCTTGAGATAATTGTTTTCAAAAGCAAACATTGTTTCTCTATATTCTTATCCATCTCTAAATCATGTTTCTCTTCTGTTTAAAAAGTAGGACCAAGTGGTAATTAAATAATGAAAGCTTTCCTTTTTACATCATTAATGTTGTTATCTTTCTAAGTTGTGAGACATGTTTTGGCACAAAATAACAGAGTGAGACATTTAGCAGCAATTAATAGCTACACCCTTGCTTATTTGCAAAAGAATCTGTTATACTTTTAATTCACGTTAAGTTATTCTTTATATCAGTGGTGTGACCTTTGCCAAGAAAAAAAAAATGCTGAGTCCTATACAACTAGTAACTGATGAGAAAGTGGAATCTTTCGTTCTGTCAATTACAGACAGTAATTGCCATGTAATGAAGTTAATGTTTTGTAGAATTTACAACCTGATATTAATGGTGTTTCTTTTCTACCCTCTCTTATCCAACTTAATTTTCGCCCAGCTTTTTCACAACAAAAGAAACAGCACAATGTGTGAAGGCTCATTAATTCTATTTAGTTTTTATTTTTTTCATCCCTTCTTTTCTGCCCGCCTCCTGGAGGTGAAACAAGAGCCATGCCATCAGGCCTTTCCGTAAACTCTGGTTCATGTAAGGGTGAAAGTTACAGCCTCCACACAGCAGCTTGCACAGTATAAATGCTCCCCTTTCAATTTCAGCTCAGGCCATTTAATGGCCATGCCATTTTATTGCCTTCTTGATCACCAATTACACCACCAAGAACAATGAGCCCAACACTTAAACGAGCAGGCCTCAAATTTGCCTTCATTTGCCAATGTGTTTCATAGCAACACTCTCTTTGAAAGCACAGATCGCCTAATTACAAGGATGAAGATGGATCAGGGTTTGAAAAAGGCTCTCAGCCCTAGAACAATATGCTAACCTAACTGTACTCTCTGTACTCCTACTGTATTATTCTGACCCCAAGCTGCCCTTCTAACACTCTGCCTGACCTCCTGCCTCCAAAAGGAAACTGTGGCTGCCCTCCCTATCTCCAGTGTCACTGCAGAATTTGGGAGGGTGCTGCTGAGCCCGGTGACAATGGAATCTAGGAAAAATAAATCATAAGACAGGAACTAGACAAATTGAGGGACTGCAGGATACCAAAAGCATTTCCACGTTATTTTGTTTTGCCGCTAAGGGCTGAAACGAATAAATCAGGATGTGTTAACTCCAACGTGCTTCGCAGGGCAAATGATAAATACCTTTCATTCTTTGTTAGGAACTAATAGCAGGGCTGAGGTATTGTAGATGCTTGCTACTTTACGAGGATTTTGAAGTGAATGCTAACATATTGAAATTAATCACAATTGCACAATATAGTAAAAATGAAAAAGAAAAAAAAAACGAATAAAGTTATATACAAGTTCAAAGCCCAGAGCTATGGAAATTACAGATCTTTTCCCTGTTTAAGAATATATCTTCAAATGAAATTATGGTTACACATGTCCATTCACATAAATCAATCTCCTGGACATTTTTATTTGGTTCATTGCTACAAAGAGCCGTTGTAAAGAATATTATCCCAGAATTCAGCATCCACTGTGTCTGCTACACACACTTTCCCTGCAGTTCTGGTGTAACCACACTCTGAGATGCACAGCCAAAACTGATCCGCTGAAGTAAAAGTTAGATTACAGACATTCATCACTATGGAAAGGTTTATGAAATTAATTGTGGAACCATGCATTAGTATCAACACAGGACTGAGGTTGTCTAATGGTATATAAAACTGACATAAATTTTTTTTATCCATTTCTTTAGCTATCCAAATTCTCTTAACTGAAGTTAATTCATATCTAATCATATGAAGATTTATGTGGTTAACTTTAGATTTATGTAGCTAACTTTACATACTGTGTGTGGTCCTATGAAATATTTGGTAGCTAATAAGTATTTGCAGGATTGGAACCTTTGTTGAAAAGTGAAAAAATGCGTGGGATAATTGTTACAACACATTTATGCAGTAATAAACACAATTAAGCGTTTGCTGCAGGGAAAGAATCAAGATTTCATTTTCAAATTTAACTTTCATGTTCCTTATCTTCCAAGACTGTAAATGTATAAACTTAACATTGTAATAATGTAAGGCTTTGTGTCCTAATTTTCTGTATGAAATAGAAAAGTCAAAGCTTCTGGGCTTGGGTAGCTGACAGTTACTTCAATTTCTGTTGTGATCTCATTGCTACAAAGTGCAGGAATCTCACAAGACAAATGAGTTATTTTACTGAGGAATTTAACTGCGTACAATCATGAAGATTTCAGAAACAAAATACTCCTACTGTGAAATCTAGTTAGATATAATCTTTTCTGTGTCAGAAAGACCTTAGTTACAGTGCTAACTGAATGCATTTAAACAATATCAAAACTTCCAGTAACAGAGGTGCTTAGCAAAATTAAGCTTTAAACACTTAATATTTTATTATAGCTACTCTTTCTACTAAACATACAGATGTTATCTGTGATATGGACAAGTCAATCAAAGCTTTAAATATTAATGAGTTGGGTTTATATGAAAGCACATTAAAAAATTGTATTTTGTAACAAACGAAACATGCTTTCACCTGTCCTCACTAATAAATACTTGAATTGACTTTTCTACTACATTCTCAGAATTGACAAAATCTGTGGGGAGAAAAAAAAAATCAGACACAAAAGATAAGAAACGTGAACAATTAAAAAAAAGATGTGTAATAACAATATAAATTTTCCAAGCTGAAAGAAAATTATTTTAATAAATGGGATTATAACACAGAAATAATAGTATGGAAGGTAAGGGAAAGTAAAGGAGGAACGCATCTTTTAAAATTAAAAACACAGACAATTGTAAAACATTGCAGATTTACTGAATACAGGTTATTAGAAGCTAAAGACAGGGGAATCCAATGCTTTCAGTACCATGTAGGCTTTCAGAAAGTACTCTCACCAAACAGCCCAGCTCCCATCACACTTGCACAGAAGGCAACTGTACCAAGTTATTGTAAATGCAAAATCAAATGACATCTAAATGAGATTTAAATGTCAAATAACCACTCTTAAACCACCATGAATAGGTTTGGAGTGTTTTGACATATTTTGCTTTTATTTTCTGGTGTGCTCCAATAGCAGAGCAATTAGAGTGGGCAACAGTGCTCAGCAATGTCTTATTGTGATTCAGACAGACTTCATGTCATCACAGTAATTTCAAGGCACAGAGGTACCAAACATAGCAGTTATGTTTTACAGTGAGTTAATTACACTACACCCAGTTCTTAAATTAATCTGTGTGAAGTTACATTTGTCATTTCAGTGTAATCTGAAATGCACTTTAAATACATGCAATTATACATGCAATAAATAAATAAAAACATGTTTGAGACTTTAAAATCATTAAGGGTTAGACTGCACCTGCAAGGCCAGTTCTGAGAAAAACTCTCCTTACAGGGAGCAGTCTGGTAGGTGTTGCACTTTGAGAACTGTAGCAAGATGGCTGCCACAAGCTAAATGAGACTCCAAAATGGAGTTAAAAACATTATTGACAGACCCAGCTTTACTGCTTACTGGTAGGTTTAAGTGCTTCATCTTCTGAGCTTTTGGATCGCTTGGCTGATGAAAATGTGAGGATTTGCATTTCTAAGCCAGAGGTGCAAACCCTCCTCATGTTGTGCCTAGCTTCAGAAATCACTCTTTGTTGCAATATCAGACTTGCTTGCCAGATATTTTAATTTGTCTACAGCCATCCTTGCGGGCAGGGTGGGGCTGATGGAAGCATTCTGATGCAGAACTTTCGTTCCCAAGCCACGGCTGGCGGGTCGGCTCAGACATCTGTGAGCGTCTCTGCTCTGGAGTTTGAGGTTGAGCCAGAGAGGGAGGGAGGGAGAAAACAATATTGAAAAGACAACTGTTTAAAAATTATTTCACTTGTCTAGTATGTAATTTGGTTTTGACTTCTGAACATGTTGGGCTTTTCGAACTGTAGGAATTCATTAGAAGCAGTACTTTGAGAGGAAGTTTTTATTTTCCATCTTCCAGGCTGCACTGATATCCAATGGAACATGCAAATATTCAGCAACTTCCCCTCACTTTTATATCAGAGCAAAACATTTGCTTTTGTATGGTTATGATCTTGGCAGAGAGTGTAAGAGCTGTATGATGGCTGGCATAGACTTTTCTGTCTCCCCATTTGTTGTTTTTCCTGGGAAAGAGGGCTACCTCGAAGTGCTGACATTGGATTTCTTTTTGTTAAGCGTTACTCAACAAAACATTGTCATATGAGCTCACAGGAGATCTTTGCTTTGAAAAAGCATGCTTTTGGGGAGCATGTGACCACAATGCCAAAGTAAAAGAATTCTGAAGACAGGTGAGTTAAATATTGACTAGACTGCAGGGCTCAAAGGCCGATAATCAGTGGCTCATTATCTTACAAGGAAGCAGCGAGCAAAAAGCAATACTGGGGCTGACCCTATTCAGTTGCTTAAATGAAAACCTGCGTGATAAAACTGAAGGTAAACTTGCAGATGATACTAAACTGGAGATAAGGATGGGGATTAACTGTAGAGCAGTTGAGCTTCAGTCCAGAATGATTCTGAATTAATTAAAGGTTAGTTCAACAGACACCCTCAGGTTTAGTGAGCCAGTAGACAAGGCAAAAACCCAGAAAATCCTAAACTACTGGAGCAAGAAACACAATACTGAATAACTGAAACAAAAAGTGCCGTAGTAAATTTGATAAGGCTGCATTTGGGAAGAGTTAACCCTCACATTTTTGAAGTAAACAAAGTTAATAGTCCTGCCCATCACAAGGAAGTTTGAAGAGCATTTGCCACAGAAGTCTAATAGGCTGATTGGAAATCTTTTGGACTAAAGAAAAACTTAACTTTTTTAAGCTAATTAAAAAGTTGGAAGTGTGATCTAGAAGCATATAAAGAAGGCAAAGGGAAGAAAGTTACTTAAGTTAAAAGAGTGTCAAGATGAACTGGACTTTAAATGAAGATATGTCTATTTTTGTCTGAAATGACATTTATAGTTGTAAAAGAAATTAAGTTCTGGAACAACCTAGATGGTGATGAACGAAAAAAATAAACATCTTTTCCAGATGGAATTAAAAATGATTTGAACTTATTATCCTAGGTGGTATTTCACAGTACAGGAGACTGGACTTTATGATTCAGAAAGTACTTTAATTCCTCCTTTCCTTTATTCTTGTTTCATCATCATCTTTCTACACCACAACCCTTCAACAAAAATAAACAGAAGTTTTTGGGGGGTAATTCTTTGTAGGTTTTAGTGAAGCAAGGTAAAGTTTAGAGCACTGATTATAGCCAATAGCTTCACTAGAGGTGTTGGTTATATTTAGTGAATTAATAAAAACACACTACAAAAGACAATGCTGTTTTATTGTTTGCATATAATTCTTGATGAGGTACTATGTATGAAAAATATCAGTTACAGTGATGAACATAGTTTAACTTAATCCTTGCCTTTCAAGAATAGAGTAGTGATGGGTTCCATTCTGAAATAAGAGCTAATAACCCTCATATGTACTAAGACACATCTTAAGATTCTTGTTCACTCCACAAAAGAGTCTTACATTCCTTTAGTAATTAACTTATGCAGATTCCATGGTTACAAAAAACTCCTCCTTAGAACAGAAAAGAAAAAAAAATCACCTTGCAAATCTTTAGCAAGAAGATATGTTGGAATCAATACTGAGAGTTAATGGATGTAGTGCTTTTATGCAAGTTAAGGCTCTAACTTACTATGAATTTTTGTGATTTTTTTTCTGTGACAAGTTTCATGTGAGTACTAACATACCTAACAGTAAGTAAGGCAAGGACCTTTTTGACTTTTACTTTCTAGATAGATTTCCTACCACCATGTTAATTACGATGTCCTGATATATCATTTTGTGCATATGAACTATGTTTTCGAACAGACGTTTGTTCAAATCTGAGTATGTTCCACTGATCTGAGCTTTAGCAAGGAAGTAAATTCTTTCAAAGGACAGTGACCATGTTTACAAGTTAGGAATACCTAGTGAACATCCAGTGACAATTCCTGGAGGGTTTCAGAAAGTAATAAATGTTGTCTCAAGGATAAAGATAGTCAGTTCCACAACTCAATTGCTTTCAGAGGAACCTTCAGAGAATTCTTTACCTTGTGGCATTTTTGTACATTGCTGTTTACTTAGCGTTCCAGGATGTTCCTTTAATAAAAGGCCTGTTATTATGTGGAATGAATCCCAGTATGAAGTCATATTCCTTCCTAAATGGGTGATAGCAGGACTTCACAATAATTTTTTTGGCGTTATGAACTCAATATTAAAATAGAACAGGCACACAGAGTAAGTAAATGCTAGAGATCGTCTCCTAAAAGTTTGACATTATTGAAGTAGATTAGAAATTAAGATGTATACCACAAAATAAGAGAAAATTATGTCTTTTCTGCCAATGGTTCCTCACGATCATCACAAGGTAGGAAGTACACAATACTAACTTATTTATTGGACTACTAGAATTATGATTTATACAACTAAATTTACTGGCCATTTTTGCATTAAAAGGAGTTCTGAAGGAAATTACATATGGAGATTTGATTTTTTTAATTACTTGATCTTGCAGATGTTAAAACTTGTTTGTGCTGATTACTGAAATTCTAAGTTCAGACACAGCCATTTGATATAGCCCCTTCTGCGCAAACTATGGACTAAACATGTTCTTGGTAATCTTAAAATAACCTTAGGAAGCCAAAATAAATGTGATATTTGCATTTATAATTGTGGAATATACTTTATAAAGCAGGAGGCAATGATCAAATTCAACTGAACATCATTCAGCACACTGTGGAAAATCTATCACGGAGATTTAATCAGAACCTAAAAATGGATAATTCGATGTACACCCTGAAATTTTTTGAGTTGCCAATTAAGGCTCCCAACTTATTTCACAATAGGCACCTATCTACAAGATGAAACATCTAAAAGGAAATGCTATTGTTGTAGGTATGATGTGGACTAGCCTGACAAAATGTAAGAAAAGTAAGAATATTAATAATAGTTTGCACACGAAGTTTTGTTCCTGTTCCAGAACACCAAGAATGTACTTGTTTATATTGTGATGAATGCATCTAATAGGACTAATATCTAAGCCAGAATATTTTGGAGATTCAAATTCAAGAAGCTGCAGTGCACAGCATAAACACTAGCTATATTAACTATAGGCAAAAATGACAGCATTTCTGTTTCTTTGGACACAACTGGTGTACAATTCAAATCTTACTATATTATGCTTTTTTAATACTGATAGCTAGATAGTTTTTTTAATACTGATGGCTAGATACAAGAATTTGAATGTTTTCATCTCTTAGCTTTTACACAACATGTAAAAAATCTAGTGGGGTTTTTTTTCTTACTATTCTTTACTCTTCTGTTAGTTAATCATATAGATCGACTCTCTATAGCCAATACTACAAAGAAAATAAAGCAAAGCAGAAGAATGAGTGAACCAGTGATGCAGTATAGTTGATTCACAGGTTAGATGTGATATCAAGTCTCTTCTTTTTTCTATCAGACATGTTTCTTAATTCAGATTACATCTTGGTTCACAGGAAATGTAACTTACTTGTGGACCTTTATTATTACTGTCATAAACTTTAACTCAGATGATTATGCTGAGAAATCAGCAGATGATGCTTTAAGAACTCATCTGACAGGCAAGCCGTGTTAGGGAATACAAATAGTGACTGATACCCTAGATAAGCACAATATATCAACATCAGTATTCCCAGTGTCACCTTAAGGTAGCCTATCTGTTGGCTTTCCCAAAGACACTAACAGACAGGAAGGAAAGCTCAAAATCAGAAAGTGTGTCTTAGGCTGTTTTTACATACAGAACAAGAATATCTATGCTTCTAGTCTTTTCACTGAGCTTCCAGTTATAAGAATAAAGGCAACAAAATTTTGCACCTTAAACAAGTTAATTCTGCGCTAATTCTGTACTGAAGCTACATTTTTCAAGGAAATATTCAAACTAGAGAGATTACATAGTCAAACATAGGGGTACAATTAAGGAAAGCAACAATTATTTGGTGAATAATGTTAATTAGTCATGATTTTATTGAGACATGGTGCTGAAACTTTAATTTAGGCATAGATTGATAGCAAAGAAAGCGTAATTTGTACCAACAAATCGTTTCTGTTCATGTTACCTAAACTGTTAAGTAGGTTCATAATAAACTATGTAATACATTATATTTCACAACAGAATTAATTTTTTTCAGTTCAAAATACTTGTACTGAAGATGCAGGGTGTATCAGGATGCTACACAAATAAGAACTACCATCAAGATGAGGTATAATGATGTACATCCTGTATGAATAATTCTTTGAACGCAAGTCTTACTCTTTGCAAATAGTCTTTGAATTACCACCTAGAATTACAGTTCATCTCAAAAAAAAAAAAGAAAAGAACGTTGTATTTGTCTTGCTTACGTCACTTGATTTTATTACAGAAATGTATGATTTTCAGAAAAACTAAACATGAACAGTAGCTAATAACAGTTATCAATTTGGTAGATGCAGATCAACATTTATTATCTTAATGTACTTACCAGTATCAGTCAAAACTCTTTGGTAAAATTTCGATATGGTGCTTACAGTAAATCTTTTCAGAATGTTTGTAACAATCACTGCTCTAAATAAAATACTTTCATCATTAAAAAAGGGTGGTTCTAATGCAGACCATAAACTAGTCATGCTGCTTTATGGCAAAGGTCCCTAATGATTTCAACAATTTATCTTCGAATATACTTAGTTAATATATAAGCAACTGAATCCTATTAAAGTTGCAGACTCTCATGCTTGGAAAACAATAACCATGGTTAATAAGTATGTGGTCATTGAACTAGTGATACAGTACAGACTTTTGTGTTGTCTGCCTTATGACAGATTTAGTAACATCGTGATTTATGAAGGGCAAGCACTGACAATTTAGCAAGTGATAACTTTTATACCTGATGCTTACTTTCCAGTATACTTTATTTCAAAAACAATGTTGCAGGTAGATATGCTGGAAGATTATTTCTATTGCCTAGAGTTATGCTTCCTGAAAAGTCTGAACATTTATATGTTGATGCACACTAATTAACTGAACTGAATGCACATATCTTGCACAGCTTTGCCTTTTTTAATTGAAAATGTGAGGCTATTTAATTATTAAGTAATGTTTCATTCATTTCTGAAACAGAAAATTAGGCCACAAAATGCATTTATCAGTTTACAGAAATGAAATATATATATATATACACGCACTAGCACTGATTTGTCTTTCATTGCATAATATTAAGTGCTCCTTTTGCAACACATTGTTAGATGTGAAAAAAAGTCAGCATTTTTTTCCAACACCATCAACGAGTGTCAGGTTCTAATGAGCTTTCCTTGAAATATGATGTAATAAGGGTTTGTTCAACATTCTGTAATCTGAAGAGTCAGTGAGCTACGGAACAGGTGTAAGTATAATCTTTTCTGGCTTTTGAATTTTATCTCTTCTGTATCTTATGGGGTATCTTATTCTTCTTTTAGGGAAGAATACCATCAAAAAGATTAGACAAACATTGTGGGTCTTCTAACACAGGATCACAGTTTACATCACATATTCAAATATGTGCACAACAGTTCTCATTCTTAGCAAGACTGCTATTGGAATATTTTTATACAAAAATGACAATATGGAATTTGACAAGTGAATGTCAGATACTATGTCAGATATAAAATAAAACATATAAAACCTAGTTTTGCCCAAGTCTGGACTTAGCAATGCAAAGTTCATCTTAGGAATTGAGTTCTTTCCTCCCCGCAGAAAAATGCCATTTGTACTTCTGGGTGCAGAACTATGACCCTAGAATCATAGAATAGAATAATAGAATCAACTAGGTTGGAAAAGACCTTTAAGATCAACCATTACCCCAGGACTGCCAATACCACCACTAAACCATGTCACTGAGGGCCTCATCTACACGGTTTATGAACACTTCCAGGGATGGTGATTCCACCACTTTTCTGGGAAGAGTGTTTCAACACCTGATTATCTCTCTTCGAAGAAGTTTGCCTAATATCTAATCTAAACCTCCCCTGGCACAGCTTGAGGCAGTTGCCTCTTGTCCTATCACTTGTTACTTTTGAGAAGAGACTGACCTGCACTTCACTATAACCTCCTTTCAGGTAGTTGTAGAGAGCATGGAAGAGCCTTCTCCAGATTAAACAACCTTTTTACAAGGGCATGTAGTAACAGGACAAAGGTCACTGCCAGAGGGTAAATTTAGATTAGATATTAGGAGGAAATCTTTTACTGTGAGGGTGGTAAGAAGCAGGTTGCCCAGAAAAGCTGTGACAGCCCCATCCCTGGCAGTGTTCTAGGCTAGGCCAGATGGGGCTTTGAGCAAACTGGTCTAGTGGAAGGTGTCCCTGCCCATGGCAGTGGGGTTGGAACTAGATGATATTTAAGGTCCCTTCCAACCCAAGCCGTTCTGTGATTCTATGAAATAACATTAAATAACTCAACATTTGGAAGAGTTATTTTCAATTTTCTAAAGAGAAGTTTCTTGTATATTTTTATTTCAGAATTATTTATACATGTATACACACATACATTTGTAAATACATATGTATATATATTCAGGATAAAACTTATGTAAAAATACATATTTTACATATATGACTGTATCCACATAAATACTCACAAAATAATAATATTCCTTACAGGAAAAACATATGAAAGTTTTTAAGTGAATGATTTCTTTCTGGTTTTCCCATGAAAAGAAAACAACAGAATAACACTAAATTGCTTAACAGTTTCACTTTACATATTCAAGAAGTGTCAGTTGAAATGACAACTCTGATATCTCACTGGTGTTGTGTCATGACATGATTATTTTTCATAACAGACAGCATCACTTGCCCATCAGACCTCTCTTTAATAACCGTTCCAGCTGAGTCTACCTGATGATATAAACTAGCTACTTGCTAATCTCTGTGACTTGAATAAAGGAAATGGGAGATATTTTTATATATTTACATGGAAAATATTTGTCTTTCCTCCAGCACCATGTTAATAATGGCACGAGCTGAAAATGTAAATTGACCAGCTGCATAGTAATATGAGAAATTTCAACATTTAATTTGTTACACATGGAATAATTTAAACATTTTGGGAATGTAGGTCACTCTAGTAAAAGATGGTAGATTATGGTTGTGAAACACAAAATATTTTGTATGTCACAGAAGACAACATAGGCATGTTATTCTCCCTTTGTTTAATTTGTGAGATAGAGCATCCAACTTTATGGTCTAAAGAATAAATAAACTGGCTTGCCTGCCCCAAATATCTCTTGTGACTTCCAGGAAAGTTACTGAACTGTGCCAGCTATGGAGGACAGTAGAATTTTATGAAATGAATGGATGTGTAGTATTGAGAACTTTAGGCTGAGTTTCTATAATTTTAGAACAAGGAACAGAAAGCTGAATGCTAAATCTAGAGTCGCTGTCTTGGCACCTTTTCTATCTCTTTTGATTGGCTATAATGAAAGTTTAGATCAGATTAGACAGGCTAGACTTCTAACCTATTAACAGTTAAAGTTAGGTGAGATGAATCCTACTCCCGAGTATATTTTTTTATTCTATGATTTGATCATGCCATAACAAACCTTAGTAAGATTCACCAGTGAGTTCAGCTGTGAAGTAGGAGCAAATGACTCCATTGCTGGTTGCTGCAGCATTCGGTAGTGAAACTTCTGTCAGACTCTAGATTTTCCTATTCACCAGAAACCAGTCAACATATGTTTTTCTTTTTCATTTGGCCAAGATTTGTTGCCAAAGAAGTTCAGCAAAATTTATATAGTTACCTCTACTAAAATAAAATATGCATGGTGAATCATCTGAATACAAAGCTTATTGCATGCAGGTCTGGGGTTCCAAGCTGAAGATCCCAAACTAAAAAGTCAGAAATAGACAAAATAGTGAGCAATTAAACTGGAATTTTCTCATTAAGAATGTAAATTTTGGATATAAATTTGATTCAAATGCTAACAGGTACAGCAGGCAGCACACAATAGAATTAAAAAATTACTGATACAGTACACAAACAAATTAGCAAGAGCTGACCTAAATGATAAGGGTGTTATTGAACATTAAAGTCAGATGTCATTTCCCCTAATTTAAGGGTACTCCAATTAGAGTTAACCTGAAGGTTAGCTACTTTCATCTTTATCATCTTTGTTATAGTGTTAGTAGTGGTGTTGTGGTATCCTGGAAATTATATGCATCATAAAAGTGCAGCTAATTATCATTGAACTAGTCACTTCTTATGTAGAATTACTTTAGTATTTTCAAATGAATATTTCTGACCTATTAGTCTGATAACATTATCCATTGTTGACCTATGGCATGCCCTGTTGACCTGTCTTTTCTTAAGCCTAAAGTGTCAGTGGGACACTGTATTTTCTCAGTGGATAAAAAAATAGTTTCTGGATTGTTTTGTGTTGGTTGTTTGGTTTTTTTTTACATTTAATGACTAACATGTACAAATGGGTTTTTTTGAAAGCATTGAATTTGTATTCAAATTTTTCTTTGCATTTGAAATGCAAGGATTGCTAATGCATGAACAGGATATGAAGATTTGTGTTAATTAAACATCTAAAATGCATTATTGTGCTCATTCGTTATTAAAAAAAAATCAGGACTATTTTTCCAATAAGGAAATTATTACATAACATATTATAAAGTTGAAGATGGATTCTGGAGGATTACAGACTTCTTTGGCTCTTAAACTTCTAAAAATTCAATATATGAAAAAGAAAAGTTAAACTCAGAGAAGATTTGAAAGGTTATCCTCAGTATTTGAGTTTGGCTAAACTCAGCATTCTGTTGATTTTCAGGCTAAAGCAGGATAAAAGACAAAGACGTAACATCCTGAAATATTTCTCTATGTATTTTAAGAATTTTTTTTACAGCTGATTACTGTTCAGTGAATTTTGTCAATTTTCATTGAATAAATTATTCATTGACTTTTCCTCTGAGTATTTGACTAGGCCTATTATGGACATAATACAATTCTTTGATCATATTATTCTACAAAAATTATATTAAGTGTATAAACCACTCAATTAAATTTTTTTCGTAGAATTTTCTCACTTTTACCCCTTCTCTTTTTACAACAGGGCAAAAGAATTTATGATTTTCACATGTAACAACATACCTGTTAACTTTGGAAAATTGGTGAAGTAAAACTAGGATTTCCTTTTTGTCCTGATATTTTGTTATAATTGAAAAACAGAAGCGAACCTATTATAAATGCTGGAGCAATGTAGAGATATTCCAGCTGCCCCAGCCAAAGAGCAGGCTTCATTTGGAGCTTGGCTCAGATGCCTCTATACAAACACCCGTAACATGGGGAACAAACAAGAGGAATTAGAGATGTGTGCACATCTATGGGGGTATGATATAATAAGCATAACAGAAACGTGGTGGGATGGCTCCTATGACTGGAGTGTTGGAAAGGAAGGTTACAGGCTCTTTAGAAAAGACAGGCCTTGCAGACGCGGAGGGGGAGTTGCCCTTTATGTTAGGGATAGGCTGGAAAGTATGGAACTCTGGCTGGGGACAGGTGAACAGTCAACAGAGAGCTTGTGGGTAAGGGTTAAAGGGAAAACAGCAATGGGAGACATTACTGTGGGGATCTGTTACAGACCGCCTGATCAAGGTGCTCTTGGATGAGGTGCTCTACAGACAGATAAGAACAGTCTCATGCTCACAGGCCATTGTCCTTATGGGGAACTTCAACCACCCTGACATCTGTTGGAATGACAGTACGGCCTGGCACAAGCAATCCAGGAGGTTCCTCGATTGTGTGGAAGACAACTTCCTTCTGCAAATAATAGAGGAGCCAACAAGGAGAGGTGCCATGCTTGACCTTGTGCTCACCAACAGGGAAAGGCTCGTTGGAAATGTAACGGTTCAGGACAACCTTGGTTGCAGCGATCATGAGATGGTCGAGTTCAAGATCCTCAGGACAGCGAGAAGAGCGTGCAGCAAGCTCACTGCCCTGGACTTCAAGAGAGCAGACTTTGGCCTCTTCAGGAACCTGCTTAGTAAGATTCCATGGGATATAGCCCTAGAGGGCAGGGGGGCCCAAGGTTCTTGGCTGATATTCAAGGATCACCTACTGCAAGCCCAGGAGTGTTGCATCACAACTAGAAAAAAGTGCAGCAGGAGGGCCAGGAGACCTCCTTGGATGGAAAGGAGCTGCTAAGGAAATTTGAAGGAAAAAAGAGGCTTATAAAAGGTGGAAGCAAGGACAGGAAGCCTGTGAAGAATACAGGGATGTTGTCTTGGAAGCTAGGGAACAGGTTAGGACAACTAAGACCTAGTTAGAATTAAACTTGGCTAGGGATGTTAAGGATAACAGGAAGGGATTCTATAGGTACATAACAAATAAAAGACAGGCTAGGGACAACATATGCCCCCTCCTGAAGCTATTAGGATAACTGACTACCCTGGATTTGGAGAAGGCTGAGGTTCTGAATGACTTCTTTGCCTCAGTCTTCACTACAAATGCTCTGACCGCACCATCCAAGTCTTGGAAGGCAGATGCAGGGACCATGAGAATGATGACCCTAGGCCCACTGTAGGAGAGGATCTGGTTCGAGACCACCTTAAAAACCTGAACATACACAAATCCATGGGTCCTGATGAAATCCATCCTCAGGTCCTGAAGGAATTGGCAATTGTCTAAGCCAGTGTCCATCATATTTGAAAAATCATGGCAATCAGGTGAAGTTCCTGATGACTGGAAAAAAGGAAATATAACCCCCATTTTCAAGAAAGGGAAAACGGATCACACAGTGAACTGCAGACCAGTCAGTCTCACCTCTGTGCCTGGCAAAATCTTGGAGCAGATACTCCTGAAAGGCATGCTAAGGCACATGAAAAACAACAAGGTTCTTGGTGGCAGCCAGCATGGCTTCACTAAGGGGAAATCCTGCCTGACAGATTTGGTGGCCTTCTATGATGGGGCTACGGAACTGATGGACAAGGGTTAGAGCAGTTGATGTCATCTACCTGGTCTTGAGCAAAGTGTTTGACACTGTCCTGCATGACATCCTTGTCTATAAATTGGAGAGACATCAATTTGATAAGTGAACCATTCGGTGGATAAAGAATTGGCT
This sequence comes from Neopsephotus bourkii, assembly GCF_033783945.1. Taxonomy (NCBI): domain Eukaryota; kingdom Metazoa; phylum Chordata; class Aves; order Psittaciformes; family Psittacidae; genus Neopsephotus; species Neopsephotus bourkii. The sequence goes on along the minus strand of NW_026901092.1, from coordinate 2,019,100 downwards.
GGTTGGCCGCACGCAAAGAGTTGTGGTCAATGGCTCAATGTCCAGCTGGAGACCAGTAACAAGTGGTGTCCCTCAGGGATTGGTGTTAGGACCAGTCTTGTTTAACATCTTTGTTGCTGACATGGACAGTGGGATCGAGTGCACCCTCAGCAAGTTTGCTGATGACACCAAGCTGTGTGGGTCAGTTGATACGCTGGAGGGAAGGAATGCCATCCAGAGGGACCTCGACATGCTTGTGAGGTGGGCTGATGGCAACCTCATGAATTTTAACTGTGCCAAGTGCAAGGCCCTACACCTGGGTTGGAGCAATCCCAGGCACAGCTACAGGTTGGGCAGAGAAGAGATTCAGAGCAGCCCTGTGGAGCGGGACTTACGGGTGTTGATTGATGAGAAAATGAACATGAGCCAGCTTCAGTGTGCTCGCAGCCCAGAAAGCCAACCGTATCCTGGGCTGCATCAAAAGGGGCATGACCAGCAGGTCAAAGGAGGCTATCCTGCCCCTCTACTCTGCTCTTGTGAGACCTCACTTGGAGTATTGCATGCAGTTCTGGTGTCCTCACCATAAAAAGGACATGGAACTGTTGGAACAAGTCCAGAGGAGGGCCATGAGGATGATCAGAGGACTGGAGCAGCTCCCATATGAAGATAGGCTGAGAAAGTTGGGGCTGTTCAGCCTGGAGAAGAGAAGGCTGCGTGGAGACCTCATAGCAACCTTCCAGTATTTGAAGGGGGCCTATAAAGATGCTGGGGACAGACTCTTCCTTAGGGACTGTAGTGATAGGACAAGGGGTAAAGGGTTCAAACTTAAACAGGAGAAGTTTAAGTTGTATATAAGGAGGAAATTCTTTTCTGTTATGGTGGTGAGGCACTGGAATGGGTTGCCGAAGGAGGTTGTCAATGTTCCATCCCTGGCAGTGTTCAAGGCCAGGTTGTACAAAGTCTTGGGTGGCACGGTTTAGTGTGGGGTGTCCCTGCCCCTGTCCAACCCAGGGGGGGTTGGAACTAGATGATCTTAAGCTCCTTTCCAACCCTAACTATTCTATGATTCTATGATTTTCCCATTGTTGCCATCCAGTTCCGAGCAAAGCCATGTAAAACCTAACTGCTAGAAATTATAACAATCATAATAACAGTCTCACAATATAAAAAGGAAGTAAAGCTGAAAGGCTATATGAGCTATATATCGCAAACTGGAATTTTCACAGATCTATTGTCTTTTGTTCAGAAGGTAGTCTGTCAAAACAGATACAATTCACTCAGCTAGGAGTTAAAATTGTCCTTTGACTTTAATGTAGAATTTCTAGTTAATACTGCAAATAAAAAAATAATTGGAAAATTCACTGTATATGGAGGACCTTTTGCTAACAAATATTTCATTAGTATGAAATTGATTGGCTGACGCATTAGCACCTACTACTTTTACCTCAAGGAGTCAGTCTGTCTAGGTGGTCCTTAAGTGTTCTGTGAATTACCTAAAGGTTACTCATTACAGCTAAATTAATAAAAAAGCATGTTGATAAAAATATAATTGATAATGCATTCTGAAATATCCTTTACATACAATACTTCTCAACCAAGCACCATGTCCTTTTTCAGGAGACACTAAAGAGCTCTGCAACAAGAATTAGGAAGCCAGAAGCCCCCAAATAATGCTGCATTAATTCACTGGGTGTAATCTTCTGGAATTTCAGCTTCATTCTGTGCTGATAATCATGACAGCATATTTTTTACATCTTGCCCTGTCCAGATGGGTCCAAGGGCTATTGTATAAAGCATCTCCTGTTTAATATTAACAGCACTTGCAGAACTCACTTCTGGGAACACAGGATTGGAAAGCGATCTTTCTCTAATATAAGGCATGAGACTTTCATGTTCATTTATATCAGCTTTCAAACTTACAGTTAAGATGACTCCAATGTGGAGCTTGGGGTGAGTTGGTTTTTTTTCCTGATACCATTAAACAGGATGACTTAGAATCTCTCTTTCAATGGTTCTTCTTATAATTCCAACCTGAATTTTCTTAGGGTAATTTATTCCTGAACTAACACTGCTCATTGTTGAGCTTAAAAAGCTCTCTTCTATCCCTGATTTATTTCTGTCCTGATGAATAAACAAGGACAGCGAAAACATAGAGAGCAATATATTCTTTTTCAGCCTTTTTTTTGTCAAGAGAAACAAGTAACTTTTTTAATTTTTTCATGCTTTCCTTGTAGGAAATTTGTAATGTAATCAAAAGTAGCAAAATTGGTGTATGTATTTAATATGTAGCAGGTCTAGCCATGAATAAGGTATTCGTTTTCTGGCCATCAGATAGTATAAAGAACAAAAAGTTGGTGCCTGTCACAAGGCACTAAGATTCAGACCCAACAAAGGAACATAAACATCATACGTAGCTGTGGAGTGTGGTAGGTTTTTTCCTTTCTGGTAAGTGTAAGGGCACCTACATGTAAAATGTGTCTATTTGCAGCTACGCATCTGCAGCTGTAAGCTTTCAGGACTTATTTCTCAAGGCAGAAGCCAATTGCAAGGTAGCAGCTAATTCATGATGAAGACTTTATTTAGTCTTCTCTTCAACTGGACATCTAAGCTAACAGCAGTGTAAAACTGAGTGCCAAGCAAGCGCAGTTCTGAAGGTTGGTAGTGAAGATTTCCAACTGAGATATTCTGGGTCCACATCATTGACTGATGCTGTCATTTGCATATGGCAAGCACCTACTATGAATATTTTCCTGAATTTACTGGTTTGTATTGGTAAGCATGTAGATGCATTTCCAGATGTCACAGGATCTTGCCCTTGCAGTTAAATCTATTCAGAAACCTAAGCTAGGTGCCCATGTACTGCAGTCCCTACACTGCATGACTTGTAACCCATTAGATATCTCAAAATAACGTGCAAACAAGCCAACAGACTGCTCTGTTTGTTACTGGAAATCAATAAAGGAAGTTCTGATTACCTCGCATTCCGTATCTTGACCAAAAATACAAATCTCAGAGAATTTTTTGTCACAATTTTGAAGGTTATTTTTATAACCTTACTTAAAGAAATTGCAGCTGGGTTTCACTGCCACTCTAATACCACTGGGGGAGGCTGCAACTGGCTCTTCAAACTCACAGTTCAGAGCCTTAGTACAAAAGTTTATGTTAACAATGTACTTTATCATAATTAGATTCCACGGCTAAGCTTTTATACTTCATGCTTTCACAACTTTCTGTGATAAAGCTTTACCTTTATAGTCATATTTTTATCAAGCAGGTATTGGTTGAGAAAAACTGTTGTGTTAATTCCAGGTTCACCTAATCAGGGCCTTTGACAAAAGGCAGTAGCTCCATGATTAATAGATTACATTGATCTGTCTTCACCTTTCCAGCTAGGCCCCTGATTTGCTTTCATATAAATAAAAATATTTTGAAACTGGGTTTGAAGAAATATCCAATAACAGCTTTTTCATTATAACAAGTTTTTCTATTATTTCAGAAAAAAAGGCAACTATGCATCACAGAATGTTTGAGTGCAAACTCACATTGAAAACCTGGTTGAAATCAGTAAAACATTGCAGACACTACTAGCTGTTGGGTCACTATAATTAAAACTTCCTATGTGATATTATGTGTGTCAACTACATGACTTTTAAGCCTTTCCTGGAGATAACAAGCCTTTTTGGTGTCTGGATGATATACGAGATAAATATTGCAGCACTTTCCTCAATAACATCATAAGCCAGAAAAAAATACATACAAAAGAAATGTTGATATTTGTACAAAAATCACAAGCAGTGAGCCTTCTCTCTTTCATATTTAATAAAGATCTTTCCAGTCAGCTGCAGCTGACGATAAGTATAATATCTTTAAATGGTTAATCCAAGGATCATGGCTCAAGTGCTTTATGTGGTTAGGAGCAAGGAAAGCTGTTAGTAGCCTCAGTGTGCATTTCATAAATCCAAGGATTTTTTATTCTTTTTTTTTCTCTCTCTCTTTTTTTTCTTTTTGGTTTGGCTTTCTACTATATCTTAAATGCTTTATTTTTCAGAGGAGAGATAAGACTTGGTTCTTCACATAAAACTACAGCTTAGCCATTACTTAGTCTTTCTCTGTTACAGAAAAGGTCCTGTCTGTGCACAGATGTCTCAGATTAAATTGTATCTCACAGTCCTTACAGTGCTCAGTACTAGATGAACTGCCAAAAGGGCCGTAGGCAAGAACTAAATTGCTTTGGTTTCAGTACACAGTGAATTTGGCTCAGACAAGCTGAATCAGTACATTAAATGTGAATCCCTCACAGATTTGAAAGCAGCCTTTAGCACAATTATTGACTGTGAGTGATGATTATGTCTAATTGAAGGAGACTTTTGCTACCTGTAGCTCAGTTGGAGTCCATGAGAGCCACAGCAAGGCACTGCATCTTAATTCAATGTTCCAGCTTGAAAGAAGCAATTGAACCTAAATCCTGAAGTGTATACACATGGTCGATAAACTTTAATAAACTTTACAGGTTCAGTAACTAGACTGAGTGTATATAATTCAATTTTTTAATTCAAGAAAAGAAAATAGCTAACAAGTATGTTCGGCTACAATAATGTATTAGTTCATCTCATGCAGAGGCCCTTTCAGTAAAGGAAAAGATATAGTTTCATGCTTGTCTTTGGAACAAGTCATATATCTGCTGTTCTATATACTATATTAATGCTCTACAGGTGGAAGATTACTGGGTTATTTGGGTATGACCCAACTTCCAGTAAATTTGGGAGAAAAATGAAATAATTTGACAATTTTGCACCTATTGCTGTGGAAGTTATGCCAATAATAAAAAGAAATTAATGTTTTCCTTAACAGATTCTGCCTCTCTCCCCAAGAATTTTTGGCATGTTTTCATGGTACAGCCCTGCTGTACAAAAATTGATTATATTCTATGTCTTAATCCTTCAAAACAAATTATTTATTTTGTCAGTGAATGAAAATAGATACTCTATGGGGCTATACAGTCAGAATTGGGGTTTCTTATGTTCTATAAAAAAAATAAAAATCTGTCACTGTGTTCTCAGCAAACATTTCTTTCCTAAAACATTTGTTGTGACCTATTAGATCTTTCCTAGGCTTAAACTAGGTTCCCTTGGCATCATTATTATGATAACATTCACAAAAAACTCTATGCCAATATATTTTCATATTTTCCAGGAACGTGTAACTATGTCTATCAGGAAAATTGCTTCTTTATTAAATAATTGATATAAAGAGCATGCATAAGACATACAGATTTCTTGTTCCTTCATTCTAAAAGCTTGCTTACGTATTTTGTAGGTCTAAGCTTTTAGAAAAGAAAACTTAACTTTAACCTCTTCTTAGAAAAGTAATATACAGCATAGGCTGCATGAGCAATAGGGAATTCTGGATGAAAAGAGATATCCATGATAACACAGTCTGGCAAAATCTTTCTAGAATCAGTGATGCACAAAAAGTCTAGAAATTTGTTATGAAGTATCTGTGGTTGCTACATGCAGCCAAGCCCATACACCACTTTGATTTTGTGTCATCCCTAGACTAGGAAGTATCAGAACTAGGAGATCTCACTTTGACATTCCTTATGCATACTTTCGTAATTCATTAGATTTAAAGAAAGGAAAGGCCTTAGAGTGGTCCACTAATAGAAACGTTTAAGTCCCAAGAAGAGACTATGATTTCTTGATTAACAGATTAATTGATGGTGACACTTTGAAATTTTATAGGTGCATCAGCTTTCTGACCTACACTGTCTCTTTTATATGGTTTCCAGGTATGTAAGAACAAGGATGTTTTTCCAGAGTTTCAGGGAAACTAGAGATTAGTAGCTTTACCCATTCTTCTTCCCTGTACTTTGCTTTTCGGATTCATTTTTACTAAAGTAATTTTGGTTTTCAGATATTTCTTCCAAGCTTCAGATTTTCTTTCTAACTATATTTACCTGCAATCAGTTTTTGTTTTCTAAATGTTATCACCACCATTCAATACTTCATGCCTTCTTATGTCATTCACTTTAACCAAGCAATCATAACCTCTTCCCCCAAGCTATGCCTTGCATTTAATTTTTCTGTTTCTAATTCCAGTCTATCTATTCTATTCCCCATGTTTCCTGGGTCCAGCATATTTCTATTCTCAGTCTCATTCTTCCCCCAGTGTTGCCTCTTATTTCTCTGGAACATCAATTTGATAGGTGGACCACTCAGTAGATAAAGAACTGGCTGGTTGGCCATATGCAAAGAGTTGTAGTCAATGGTTCAGTGCCCAGCTGGAGACCAGTAACATGTGGTGTCCCTCAAGGATTGGTGTTAGGACCACTCTTGTTCAACATCTATGTTGCTGACATGGACAGTGGGATTCAGTGCGCCCTCAGCAGGTTTGCTGATGACACCAAGCTGTGTGGTTCAGTTGATACACTAGAGGGAAGGAATGCCATCCAGAGGAACCTTGATATGATTGTGAGGTGAATTGATGCCAACCTTATGAAGTTTAACTGTGCCAAGTGCAAGGTCCTACACCTGGGTTGGAGCAATCCCAGGCACAGCTACAGGTTGGGCAGAGAAGAGATGAGAAATTTAACATGAGCCGGCTTCAGTGTGCTCACAGTCCAGAAAGCCAAGCATATCCTGGGCTGCATCAAAAGAAGCATGACCAGCAGGTCAAAAGAGGTGATCCTGAACTTGTATTCTGCTCTCATGAGACCTAACCTGGAGTATTGTGTTCAGTTCTGGTGTCCTCACCATAAAAAGGACATGGAACTGTCGGAACAAATCCAGAGGAGGGCCACGAGGATGGTCGGGGGACTGGAGCACCTCCCATATGAAGATAGGCTGAGAGTTGGGGCTGTTCAACCTGGAGAAGAGAAGGCTACGTGGAGGCCTCACAGCAGCCGTCCAGTATTTGAAGGGGGGCTACAGGGATGCTGGAGAGAGACTCTTCACTAGGGACTGTAGTGATAAGACAAGGGGTAATGGGTTAAAACTTAAACAGGGGAAGTTTAAGTTGGATAGAAGAAGTTCTTTCCTTTTAGGGTGGTGAGGCACTGGAATGGGTTGCCCGAGGAAGTTGTGAATGCTCCATCCCTGGTGGTGAGCAAGGCCAGGTTGGACAGAGCCTTGGGTAATATGGTTTAGTGTGAGGTGTCCCTGCCCATGGCAGGGGGGTTGGAACTAGATGATCTTAAAGTCCTTTCCAACCCTAACTATTCTATGATTCTATCTCCTTTCCAACTCCAAATTTTGATTCTCTTCCCAGGTGTGCCATCTTCTTCTCAATCTCCCCTTTCTCATGCCTTATTAGTGTAAATCCTTAGCACAGACAGAACAGATGAGCAGGTTTCTGAGCTCAGTTCTGGTTTCCAAAATCCTATCACACCACAGACACTAGTAGCATAATTATAGGTCATTCTGTGGAAATATTTTATGCATAATGTGCTTAACACCCAAAGCTATGAGGAAGAATAATATTATTTGATAAAATGAAATGTTGTCAACATAAATAAGAATGTATTCAGCATATGGAAAACGCAATTTTTTCACAATTTAAAATATGATTATATTCATGAGAGCTTACCCAAATTCAGCTAATTAAGGCTAAATTTGCAGTCCAGCTTTTTTCTAAAACACAAAGCTTCTAAAATATTTGAAAGTAACAATCTCAGTAACTTTTAAACATGGCCAAAAATGCTGGCAAACTTAGTTGAAATAAAAAGAAATCAGGTAAAATCAGACACACAGTATGGGAAGCTTCAGAGCAAATAAGCTGTGTCAAAATTAAAGGAAAACCAAAGCTGTGGTTTAAAAAGGAATGTCATGCAACCAACCTTGCTTGCAAGATTGTTCATAATTCTGGCAAACACTTCTTTAAAGTAAGGTATCTGAAGGGCAGCACTGAGAATTAACTGATTTTTTTTTTTTCTTGATATGGGGTTGCTGGACTGACATTTTCCAAATCATCTCTGAAATTCAATGTTTTGATTCAGTATTCAGCTGGAAATTTTAAATAGTGACACCAAGATTAACATTACAATTTAACAGTTAAACAATAAAAAACAATCATCTCACAAATAAAACACACAGAACAGTAAGAAGTGGCTTAACGTAGGATATCAGCTTATCACAGGTAGAATTTTGAGCCAGGATTTTTAATAAGTGTTAGTAACAGCAGAGACTTAATTTTTTATGCAGAAGTTTACAAAATTTGTCTTCTCCCTTTCTTAGAATCATAGAATAGTTAGGGTTGGAAAGGAACTTAAGATCATCAAGCTCCAACCCCCTGCCATGGGCAGGGGCACCTTACACTAAACCATATCATCCAAGGCCTCATCCAACCTGGTCTTGAGCACTGCCAGGGATGGAGCATTCACAACTTCCTCGGGCAACCTATTCCAGTGCCTCACCACCCTTACAGGAAAGAATTTCCTCCTTATATCCAATCTAAACTTCCCCTGTTTAAGTTTTAACCCATTACCCCTTGTCCTATCACTACAGTCCCTAATGAAGAGTCCCTCCCCAGCATCCCTTTAGGCCCCCTTCAGATACAGGAAGGCTGCTGTGAGGTCTCCACGCAGCCATCTCTTCTCCAGGCTGAACAGCTCCAACTTTCTCAGCCTATCTTCATATGGGAGATGCTCCAGTCCCCTGATCATCCTCGTGGCCCTCCTCTGGACTTGTTCCAACAGTTCCATGTTCTTTTTATGTTGAGGACACCAGAACTGCACACAGTACTCCAGGTGAGGTCTCACGAGAGCAGAGTAGAGGTTCAGGATCACCTCCTTCAACCTGCTGGTCACACTCCTTTTGATGCAGGCCAGGATACGGTTGGCTTTCTGGGCTGCAAGGGCACACTGCCAGCTCATGTTCATTTTCTTCTTACTATTGATTTATTTATAAAGCCTTAATATATAAAATACTGCTTGTAGTGAACTTTCTTGTGGAAAAATAGATTAAAGACTGCTTCAGAAAACAAAATCCTAAAGAGAAAGAAAAGGCTGTTACAATTTAAAAAAAAAATGGTATAAAGTAATTGGGAAACAAAGGGAAAGGGAAATTTATATTAAGTTTATGAGTTCTGTATATGTTTGAGACCTATTTATCTTTACTTATCGGATCCATGCTGTCATGCAGAGATGGCAAGGAAGTCAGTAAAACTCCATAACACACTATTGCTTTAATTTTCTGATGTTATTGAATTTAAGCGTTATTATTTTTCCACTATGCTTATTTTACATTAGTTCAGTTTTCATAAAAAGGCTCAATAAAAACTTTATAACCATTGCTCAAAATGATTTCAATGACTTTTTCTTCTTTTTAATCTCTGCTTCTTTTATAGATTTAGAACCTTTAACCTAGAATGGCTGGGCTTGAAATAGACACTTGCCAGAGAAGTAGCTTTTACTCTCCTCAAAATTACCTACTTCTTGACATCACAAATGTATGTGTTCATTTGGTTTGTAGAAGTCTGTTGCCTAAGTCCCCATTCTTTGGATTTATGTTAGTTGTACCCTAAAAATGTCACCAAACATGCTCTATTTCTATACCTGGTCTACAACACAGAAGACTGACCTGCAGATCTGGGGAGTAACATTTGTTCCAGCAAAGGTATTGGAAGGGAAGCCAGCAGGCTACTCCCAGTTGTCAGTCTGTGTTTCTGTTGACTGATCACAGTTCACTGCCATTTGTAGTTTTGTTACTGGAAATACTGCAGTAGTCCTAATTTTGACATTTATCTGGCAGGAGCCAGGTGAGATTCAAATGTCCAGTTTATAAATATACGAGACTTTATAACATCTCTGGTCATATACCTGGGACTAGACTTCCAGTAGCAAACTTGGAAAATCTCAGATTCTGTCTTTCCAAATTGAGATGCAAACAAACCACAGCTCAGGTGCTATATTCACAATCAGATGGATGCTCTCTTGAGTACAATAGGGCAGGAAGCCATGGCTTTTTGAGAAAGGCAGCAGATCCCATCTCATGCTTATCACTGAATTCTGAAGTCAAAAGAGCCAGGAGCTGCCAGTCCTGTGCAGAAGCAGCATGTCGCCTACTCAATAACTGGTAAAAACTTCCCTCTCAGGCAGGAGTGCATGCTGAACTACATTCAATGTCCGCCAGTAAATTTAACCTGTTTAGAAAAAGACAGTGGAATATCACCCCTCAAAACTTAAAATTTATACACAAGCCTACATATTTACTGTTCAGAAAACAGTTATAAAACCCATTGAGAAAATTAATCTTTGAGGGTGGGTCACCCATAGAAAGTCACAGATTAATTAATGTATTAGTAATAATTATATAAATACACTATATATATGTGTATATATATATAGTATATATATAAATGTAAATTAATTAAAGAAATGACTTCTCTGCAAAGAACAGAACTCTATACTGAAGCTCAAAAGGTCCCAAGTTTCAAATAGAGCTGGTCAACATTATTCTTTCCTACAACATATATTTAAAAAAGCTTTATTGAACTAATGCAAGAAAAATGGCAAACTTTTCCCTTTTGAGATTTTAATGTAAATTTTAAACTCTAAAAGGCAAACTCTGTAACTCCTATTTACAAATTCATCAAAAGATTGTGTTTCATGGAAATATTTTTCTTCACAACACTTTGCATTAAAAAAAAAAGAAATTAAAACAGACTTTGAAATATGTTATTCTGAATGTGAAGTTTGCCATTTTAAAGTTATTTTCATTTCATTACCATTATTTCATGTCATATCATATTATTATAAAAATAAGTCTGAAATGAAGTATTTCAATCATTTTAAGAGAAATATTTAACTGTGTTTTAATTTCATTATAGAAAAAATAACTTTTTTTCTCTGAAATATAACGTCCAGTTCTTGTCAGCTAGATTATTTTCCCAGAGGTCTTAAGCATCCCTCTAAGTACAGATGTATTGAGAAGGACAACAACAAGGTTTTTCTTCACTTACAGCCTTGGATTGGGGTCTAACTGAGTTTAATTATTTCAGTGTATATAATTTATGGGGTCACATTTGCTCAACACTATCTATCTAGGGCTACTTCTCCCACTTAAAAAAATTTAATGGGATATCAAACTGATGTGTGGCAATTATACTACTGAAAGTAAGTTATTAGCAAATATCACTGTTATATATGCTAACAGGTAAGATAATAAAACAGCTATGGCTATGGAATTGTTATCAGTATAAATAGGATGAATTCTCAAAATGTTCAGAATTGCTTAGTGAGGTCCCAGGCAAAAGCTGTTCCTTTTAGTATGGTTAACAGTCTCATGTCTTATCCAGTATTTTTATGACATCTATGACTAAATTAAATTTTGGATTTAACAGAGAGATAAGGTTTTGAAATTATTTGATATAAAAACCCAAAGCACAAATCAGTAGTTTTCAGCAAAGCTCTCCTAACACTCTGGGAAGTAAAAGTCTGAAATTGGGTGTAAAATTTTGTCTGTGAAAGTATAGACTGAAGAGCCAGGCCAAACTTTGTGTTCACCAAAGTCAAGGAGAAGATTGTCTTCACAGAGAGTGGGAAGGCATCAGCGTTTCTGGACAATCTGCATCCACACATGCACTTCTGTGTCCCTATTCTGATCCTCTTCTGACCCCTTTCACCTGACCCTGCCTGCATATCTACCCAAGGAGCTGAAGACTCAGTATGTGTTTCACATAGCATTGAAAAAAGATAACATTTTTCACATTAAAATGATAACTTTCATTTTAGCTGTGTCATATTACATACTTGTTTTTCTCCAAATATTTGAAGCATAAAGTGTAAAATTAGAGATAATATCTTCAACTAGAAATTTTGACCAATGGGAATAGTGCAGTATGCTCTACTTTATAAACAGCCACCTCTAAAATGGTTACATGTAAGCTGCAGGCAAAAAGAGCTCATGACATACTTACACATACTTGCTGGTGGTGCTGCTGCTTTTCTGTTGCCAGGTTGTTCATTTAACACTGCGATAGTGGACGTTCACTCCACCAGTGATCTGACTTCTGTCTACCTCTTATTCCGTGGGATCAATTATACCCCAAAATCTAGAACACAGTAACAACACATTGCACTAAATCAGGTACCTGCCTTTTTGCCTGCCCAGTAGTAATGATTACCAGAAAGACACCAACACATGCAAGGGACCATAGCTGGTTCCTAGTGCAAAAGGCATTTTCTTGAAAATTCAGAAAACCAACATGCATCTAGGCCCTATTTCAAGAGTTAATCACATTTCACTCTACTTTCAAAATCACTTATGCAACTTATTATAAATGCACTACACAGTCTAGGAAGATCTCAGATATTTAAAATCTGACCACAGAAAGAAACTGTGTACTTAATGAACCAAAAAATATTATTCTGTGGTGAAATAGCACAAAAATCTTGCAACAGATGCAAGCTTGAACAATTACTTGTGGGATCACCATGACTTTCCTTGACCAGCTTCAGTAACAAGAGTCAGAGCACACATTAAAGAACTCCATGGACAAGACCAAAGAACCATTTCCGATTCTGCACAAAATGTGTTATACTGCACTAATACAATGGACATCAAATTTTGCACTGTGAGGCAGAAATAGAGTGCAGAACAGCCTCTTTGCAATCATCCTCTGTTTTGTTGTTTGTCTGCTTTTCAGATACAGGTTAAGACTGACTTGATATTTTGGAAATATTCACTAGGTGAGTACTATGCTAACTAATTTCATTAATGGGTTTATCACTTTTTACACCTGCTGCTCAGGTTCATTACTTAGCTTGCTGTAAACAGCAGCTGTTGTTCCCTTGTCAGGGAATCCCTCATCCTGCAGATAGTCTTATGTCAGTGGCCCTGAGAAGGCAGTGATGTTGGAATTTGTTTGGTAAAGTGTGATAAAAGTGTGACATTCCACTTAATAATTATATTTTTATTGAAGTAGAAAATTCCATGTTTCGCTAGTACCATATAATGATGTCTGGAAGTGGTTTTCTTTTTAACCAGGCCACTGGAGGCCTGAGCTGAGTAGAAACAATTGGTCATTTCACATTTTAGTAGGGACAATAATGAAAGGCTCTAATGTAAAGATGCTTCTGACCTAGAGCAACCAAAATTTTTCCAGTTTTACAAACAACATGGAAAAGTTTATTCTGCTGTATAAATCGCTCTCCCTCCTCTACACACATGCACAGAAAAGTGACATCATTCCTGGATTATGCCAGCCTGCTTCCACTATAGCTGAAAAAGGTTGAGAACCCACAGGCAGATTTTTATGTCTTTCTCCAGAAGTGCATGTAATTTCAGCAAACACATACAATTTGATAAAGGCTCCTTATAAGATTTATTATGAGCATTTTATTTTAGAGGAGGAAAAATGAATAACTGTTTTCCTTTTCTTTTGTGACATGCAAACTCCCTTATATTTACACATTATGCAAACTTCAAGGAGGAAGCAGTTAGCATGTCAGAGAACCAGCAATGATAACTCTTGAGTGGAGCAGTCTGTAGCAGTCTCTTTAGTTTTACCACAGGCACATTAGTCTGGTTGTTAGCTGCTTCTCCTTAATTGGATTGCTTGCATAAATTGCAATACAAGGTGGGCATGTGATAGCTTTCTTTTTCACCAATCAGTCATGTCAAGAGAATGTTATGTATTTTATATAGAAAGTAGAAAAAATGATAATGTGAAGAGATGAGAAGATGGTGCAGGGTAAAAGCTGATATTCTTCCTTTATAACAGATAGCCCCAAGTTGTAGAGGCCATTATTTCTTGCATTTTCAGAGCAAATGAACTTGACAGATGGCTGTGTCACCTAAACCCCTACCTACCAACTTGATTATGCAGAAAACAATACAATAGAAAAGAAATCATTACTGAAGGAACCTGGTTAGTCCACAGAGGGCTGAGCAGTGCAGAAGAACAAAATTACAGTTGTGGAATTGAACAGCAAGAATACATTTAACATAAAGTGGGTTACAGCAAGGCAATCAGTCATGGCTAAAGCTATTGTCTGGACTTGCTTGCATGGTATATGAAGTAATCTGTCATCTACCACTGAATTTATGCTTAGTTTATAGTAGAAAAATACAAAGGTTTTGCCAGGACATGTTCTGGTAGTCTTAAGTAGCTCAACTATGGATCTATGAAATTAAAATTATGGGAATTCAGGACACTTTTCTGCTTCCAATGTGTTTTGGAGGACATTAACATCAAAGTAGTTTCTTCCCCCTTCTCCCCTGTTACTCAAATATTAACCAAATCATGCCACTTAAAAACAAAACAGATTGGGCAAGACAAATATTCAGCACTAGTCCAGGTTATATACAGCACGATCATTACTCCATAAAAAGTTACACTGGATTTACTGGAAGTCTAGCTATGGAAGTTACAGAATGACATCCGGCAAGACAGGAACAGAACAGGGCATCACATAATCCTGGTGGTCCAGTCCCCGTTTCATTATTTATTATACATTCTTTGAAAAAGATAAAATCTCTTATCAGTATTATTGCTATTTATCATAGGTATTATTGTATGATCTCATACATCATTTGCAACAAAATGGGCTTCCAGTCTCTGTCTGTTCCTCTCAACAGTTTCAAGGTATACAATCTACTTCTATATGCTTGAGGGCTTACCACCTGGTAAGACCTCATGTTAACTAATTATTTCAATTAACTACTTCTGAAATAACCCAGATCTTCTAGTAAGTCATTAACACCATTGAATATATCAGTTTTAGCAGGCCATATAATCCACACAAACAGAAAGTTCAGCTGCTTTCATTTAGCAATTCCCTTTCAAACAGAAATTGGCATAAATTCACATCCTGAAGAGAAAATACTTGATTATTTTTTTCTTGGAGCAATAGTTGCACACTTTTTTCATAATGGCAAGGTAATTTTTTTTAATAGAGGTAACCAGATTTTGTTGGGGTTTTTCGGTTTACCTTACAATGAAGTTTAAATATTATAATTTCATTTTATTTTTTTTCATGAAACAATAATCACATCATGAACCACAAGAACAAACACAGTTAAGTTAGAGATGTCTTCATATAGGGGACTTATATTTGATAGCTGTTGCTTTTAGTACTCAAACCTTATTCTGTTAATTAGATAAAGCCTAGATTTTCTCATTGTACTTATACATTAAATAATGCAGTAGCTTTTGTAAAAGCTTCAGACAACTAAAAGCCTATTGGTGAAACAACCAGTAAAAAAGAAACTAATACCTGCATTATCTGTGAACCAATCCATGAATGTACAAAGAACCTCAAACTAGGTTTAAATAATAAGGTACATCTCAGTTACTGCACATAAGGGCTCACCTGGCTAATAAAACACAACCAAAGTGCATAGACTTGCAACACAATCAAATTACTTCCTTCTGTAGTGCTGCATTGGAAAGACATGTTTCTCAGCACAACTTGATTCCCAGTGTAAGGGAAACCACACCACTCCTTTCTCCTGCTTTTTGCAACATCTTTCTTTCAAACACAACATTATATGTCCTTGTTGTGGTTTAAACCCAGCCGTGCAGCTTGTTCACTCACTCCCCCCCTTCTTGCCCTCCCCCTACTCCTGGAGGGATGGAGAGGAGAATCAAAAGAATCCAACTCCCATGGGTTGGGATAAGAACAGTTTAGTAACTAAGGTATAACACAAATCACTACTGCTACCACCAATAATAGTAATGATAAGAGAAATAACAACGGAAGAGAATACAACACCTCAGCACCAGCCAACTGCTAACTCACCCCCTCCCCAGCCCAATGAAGCACAGACCGATACCTCCTCCAACCCCGCAGTCCCTGCACTTCCCGGGTAACTCCCAGTTACATCCTGGGAATGACGTGCTGTGGTATGGAATACCTCTTTGGTCAGTTTGAGTCAGGTGTCCCATCTCTGCTTCTTCTCAACTTCCCTTCCTCCCTGTCAGAGCATGAGCCTCACAAAGTCCTTGGTCAGGGTAAACATTACTTAGCAACAACTGGAAACATTGGTGTTATCAACACTGTTCCCAGGCTGAAAGTCAAAACACAGCGCTGCACCAGCTACCAAAAAGGAGAAAAATTGACTGCTAGTGCTAAACCCAGGACAGTGTTCAACATAAAAAGGGCATGGAACTGTTGGAACAAGTCCAGAGGAGGGCCACGAGGATGATCAGGGGACTGGAGCACCTCCCATATGAAGATAGGCTGAGAAAGTTGGGGCTGTTCAGCCTGGAGAAGAGATGGCTGCGTGGAGACCTCATAGCAGCCTTCCTGTATCTGAAGGGGGCCTATAGGGATGCTGGGGAGGGACTCTTCATTAGGGAGTGTAGTGATAGGACAAGGCGTAAGGGGTTCAAATTTAAACAGGGGAAGTTTAAGTTGGATATAAGGAGGAAATTCTTTCCTTTTAGGGTGGTGAGGCACTGGAATGGGTTGCCCGAGGAAGTTGTGAATGCTCCATCCCTGGCAGTGTTCAAGGCCAGGTTGGACAAGGCCGTGGGTGATATGGTTTAGT
The DNA here is from genome assembly GCF_033783945.1 of Neopsephotus bourkii. Classification (NCBI taxonomy): domain Eukaryota; kingdom Metazoa; phylum Chordata; class Aves; order Psittaciformes; family Psittacidae; genus Neopsephotus; species Neopsephotus bourkii. Next base: position 2,002,631 of record NW_026901092.1, on the reverse strand, counting down.
GCAAGGTGTCCCTGCCCATGGCAGGGGGGTTGGAACCTGATGATCTTAAGGTCCTTTCCAACCCTAACTATTCTATGATTCTACGATTCTATGATCCTATAAAGGTAAAGAAAAAGAAACCCCCAGATTAGCTAGGTTTTAAATACACATATTACCACACTGCACCTTTTCTTCTTCACCTCATTCCTTCTCTCACTCATGTGGAGTTTATGCTCAGAATTAATGCAAAGTGTGTTTGTTCACAGACGGGTGCCTTAAGAAGGTTTGATGCAGGTGGCAGAGAGCAAAGGCTACTGGGAAAAATTAAGGGAGTGGGGAAAAACCCTTTCCCTGCAGAACATTTAGTGGATTTTCCTTTACAGAAATAGCTCTTCTCGTTCCAGTGCCAAGCTTCTCTGCTATTCAGTACGTAAATGACTAGTTCCTGCTTTTTCCTTGTCCCTTTTGGGGACAGTCATACACTGACATCACTGGAAACCCACACCAGTGTCAGGTCACCAAGTGTTCAGGAACAAGAGTCTCACTCCCAGAACTCCTCAGCATCCTGAAGAAAAAAAACAAAACAAAACAAAAAACACAAACCTCCCCCCCCCCCAAAAAAAAGAATAAAGACAAGAAAGAGGATGTTGTGTTCAAAAAAAGAAGAATCTCCATCTTCATTTCTCTGCCACTTCCCAGCCTCTTGCTACCATACTAAAACCATTTTACTCAGCTAAAAAACCAAACACTCCTTGAGATATTTTTTAGCCTCAGCATGTGATTCAAACTCTGCAGATGAAGTCTTCAATATTTCCCCAGTACTGCAATCATTAGCAGCTCAAACAATTCCGTCACATCTACTTTGGAGCCTTGTGTCTCTTCTGTTGGACTTATGTCCAAACATCGAAAGTCTGGAATATATAGGGTTGCAGCTTAATTTAGGGAAGTAGTGAAGAGTTTACATCTTTCTATGAGGGCTTGAGGACAGATACATTAATATGATTTCGTTTTCTATCCCAGAACTGTTGCCTTCAATTTTTATGTATTGGTGCAGGATTTCCAGATCTCTACTACATTCAGCTAAATGAATGTTTTTGACACACAACCAGAAACTCTATGCTTGACTGCAGAATAACCCAAGAAAAATGGATATTTAATAGTGAAAACTTATGCATAAAGTCTAGATGTAAAACAGAGGCAAGATACGTGTTAACTATCTTGCAAACAGGAAGCATTGCCTCATAAAGTTTTCTGAGTCCAGAGAAATATATGAGCAAGGAAAGAAACAGGGCAGTTTAGATTGGAACTACTCATTTGGATGGGGATTTGTTATGGAGAATACTGGGGGAAAACGCCCAAAACAAAGCTGAAGCACTCTCACAGAAGGCATAAACCAAACCTAATCAAAATAACTCAGTGGGATAGGAAGGACATAATCCACTCTGGAGTTCAACTAACCCTTAAGCAAGTATGCAACTGACAAAAACCATACAATTTCTATTAAAAACAGAGAATATGAGCATGGCAAATGACTCAGCCACCTTCATACTCACTGACCCTAGCTACCACAGAACAGAAAGCCCTATTTTGGTATCTAATTCTACACAGAGAAGATTAAGAGCACAGATTTAGAACTCCTAAAACAAATTGCTAAGAACATCTTCAGTACTGAAAGTACTGCAAGTAAGCCGGACTTTTTCCCACTCTACTGAACAGCAAATCTTCTTCTCTAGACTCAACAAACATGATTTCTTTACCATATCCAGAATTTAGGCACACACCCCCAATATCGATGTCATTCTTATGCATGCATGTATCTATTTTTATACTATTATAAGTCCGAAATACTGTAATCTTTTTCAGTCATTGACTCATATTCAGCTCACCACTGCAAAATTATATTTCATCTTCCCATCATTGCTCCAATTCTGAGCTCTTCCGCCTTTCAAAGGAATGTTAGGAGGCTCCATGAGAAACTCAGAAGTTACAAACAGTTCAGGAAAGAATGCAGCTTCTCAGAAATGTCTCTGGTAATCATCGGAAGGCAATGTTTCAGCATCCAAAATGTGAAGGAAATTGCGGTGGATACATCTGACATTTAGGTAGGAACAGCAATTAAATTCTAGAGACCGTATTTATTAATTCATTGACGAATATCTGCACCAGCTCAAGTCCTGCATTCAGATTGGGATGGAGTCTGACAACTAGGTTCAAAACAAGTTCTTTTCTTTTCTTGCTTACTAAATATTAAAAGAGTGGACTAGTTCATTTCAATTAATTAAATTAGTTCAGAAGTAAGATTTTGTGAATATCGAGAATGTCATTCTATTTTACCTGAAAAACCCACAGCTTCACGTTCGCAGTTTAGCACAGTTTTGTCAAGACCTTCCTGATTTCAGATATTTTACTCCCCTCCTTTCATATGCATTCAGACTTTTGCCAGAGCAACCCACTTTTTTCTTGCTACTCAAATTCCCAATATCCGTCAGATTAATGCCAGGATAGGATGTAACAGGGATCCTCTTCTGCTGATGCACTCCACACTCTGAACAAAAAAAATCTCTCTCAGTTAAAACTAAACAGCAGATTGCAAGAATCACATTCTCCCTCCTCTAACCTCTGTCTGTGTTTTTACTTCACCCAGGGTAGATTTTGATCTCGCCTTGGTCATTTCCTGGTGTACTTTCAGCCCTGCACCTGAATCAAAGACACATGTTCCTACAAGCTAAAAATTGCTTTGAGGTACAACTTTCCTCACACTTCACACTTAGCATATCAGCTGCTTGCTCATCTCAATTTTGATATATTTTTCTGTAGGGTAAGTAATCCAAAACTGCTGCATGAAACAAACCTACATTAATTAATTGTTCTATTCACTATTCTTAACCTAATAGAGATATTTTATTTTATTTAGTGGGTTAATTGTTCATGCAATTGCAAAATCTTAAGTATCACATAATTCCTCTCCTTAGCAGGATACAGTTGTCCCCAGGTATATTTCAGATAATAGTTATTCATCTTGTTTTAAATAAATATTCTCACTTTGAAGTTTATGCCTTCTCTTTATCTCCCCAAGTACTGCTTTTAAAATGGTGTTTTGTTTTGTTTTTTTCTCTACATTGAATCTGCAAACATAATTAATGACATGGAATTAACCTGCTAAATTGCTGACATGTTTTGCAGCTGATGAATTGCACAGAGCTATCCCTTCAATAAGTAATATTCATTGGCCATGGCTACCTTGTTCATATGCTGCTGGACCTGGGAATTCTTCAAAACCAACACAATTCTCAGCTACCTCACTTCTCAGCTACCCCTGGGACTATCTTGGACTGGAGAGTTTTATAGACAACTCAAGCTACAAACCCCACTTGCCTTTTGTAGTCTTTTGTAGGTGACACTGGGACCATTTACAAAGACTCCTGGTACCCAAACTAAGGCAAATAGGATATGCGGAATACACCAGTCTGGGGCACCATTCCCTGTCATTGACATGGGAGCTACATGCAGGATGGGTCATTCTAATGGGTAAGATGTGAACCTCTTTTCTTCTTAAGCCCCTAGATACAATATGAAAATGTGAAACTGGCACAGCTCTGGTAATTACATGTCTGTTTTTCAGTGGTTATTTTCTTCCTGAAATCAGTTCTAGAAATGAGTAAGTATGTGAAATGGTCTATGAATTCAAATTCTTGTAGCACATACACATAACTATGTCTAATTATTGCTTTTGTAGTGGCTGGTGTGTAGCAACCTGTTCTCTTCACCAGCAGGCTTCAGAAGAGACAAAATCCCAAGACTTGATCATGTCAGTAACTATGCATGTGTTCTACTTGTAAAAAAAATTAATTGTATACCCAGATATTGGTTTTTAAAGATGAATCTCATCTTGCTCTTAGAGTCCAAAAGACTGCTAGAGTTTGCAACATAATTCTCCAAAACTTTTACTCATATTCTACAACATGCTGCAAGGCAGTTAACAATTCTTAGGTCTTCACAGCATTAATTTACTTTACTGATGACATCATCAGTTTTTGTCACTGTAGAGTTTAGCTGTCCTGTGTAAAGCTGACCATGGAAGTTTTGAACATTGATTTTTATTTTTTCCCCCCTCTTCTGTAGCATAAGGGAATGATTTATCTTCTTCTTCTGGGACATCAGCCAGAGGCAAGAAATAGCTCTAATAACATGCTCTAAAGTGACTTATACTGACTGTGGGTTTAAAAACCTGGTCAACAAATGTGCTGTACCTGGGCATAGGAATAGCAACCATCAGGAAAGACAGGAAAGCTTTTTAAACAAACACATGACACCTACCACACACCAAAATATGGAACCCAACTTTATTTCAAAAAAATCTTAGATGTTTCTTTCACTTGTATTTCAATGTACAGCATTTTGAACTTTATTATTTTAAAATGTCTGAATAAAAATATTGTGAAAAATGAATCTCAAAACCAGGAAAATGTAGACTAGAACATAAATTAATTTCTCAACTTTTTTTCTCAGTAGGATTTTAGATTTTTTCTAGCACTATTTGTATTAATATTTTCTTTGACACTGTATCACAATACCAACTTGAAGAAACAAACCTAAAGCAGCAGAAAATAGACAAACTGCAACAATTGCCCTACTTATAGAGTAAATGTGAAAGCAAGTATGAAAAATAATTTCACAGGATTCCTATCTCTCTGTTGCCTAAGTAGATTCATCCATGTGCATGCATGAAAGAGAAACAGATTGGGTGCAATCAGATGTTACATTTCCTAATATGACAAAGCTGGCTATTTTCTGATTTATATGGCAGTCCCATAGGTGGTCATATTGACATACTGATACACAAGAAGAAGGAAAAACTGTAGTACAAGGATGGGAACAAATGTAAAAATGCTCGGGGAAATAAGACCTCCTTATGCTGAAGAGAAAGGAAAAAAAAAAAAGATAGTTGGAGAAATGCATTTTACAGACAGAAATTAATTTTGGTTGAGAAAATTTAAAAACAGGTTTTTAAATTGGTCTCAGATTTACAACATTTCTTGCATGCAAAAAAGCCCAGAAATAAAGAGTGAGAAACATATATATTTTCATTTTGCATATATGCAGTGTAAGCAAAAAAGAGGTGCTTCAGGCATATGTGGGTAAGTAATGACAAACATTTACCCTAAGTGCATTTGGTCTCTTTCTTATTTGCTTTCCTGCATATTTATTTGATTAAATTCTTGGTCTCCTAAATGTTCATTTGAAAAGACTGGAGCCCAAAGCCGGCATGTTTATAAACATGTTACGAATTTTGGTTGCATGCGTAAATGAAATTTATTTTTTTGAGGACAATTGAAATCATTTTGGACAGGACAGGAACTGTTATGTAGGTAAAATCATTCAATAATTCATACAGTCATTCATACACATTACCACTAGGCAAGATTTTTAGCTGAGGTAAAATGTGTCACATGGGTTTATAGTCACATGATGTTTCACACTTCTATATTTTGATGTTCCTGCCTCATCTAGATAAATTAAGAATTGTATAGTTGTGCAGCTGTATAATTGTTCTGTGATATTAGGAATTTAAATGTTCAAAAGAATTAGTTTCTTTTCTCTCACACTTGAATACTAGCACATAACACTTCCTGAGTTTTATATTTATTTCTAATTACAGTACATTCAAGACTGTTGAACAGTCACAAATATATATTTTAAATTAACATTACTTTATTGTAGCAGTAAAGATGAGCAGAAATTCAGATGGAACACATTTCAGTTTATTAGGGTCCAGACTTATGGTAAATCTCATAAACACCAGATTATGTCAAATAAAATAAAAGTTTAAATACATTTTTAAACTGTTTCTACATGGCAAAAATTATCCTATAAAATAGAAATAAGTTAATGTTTCTGAAAGAGTGAAATCACTAATTATTTTTTAACAGAAATGCATCAGCTCAGTGTTTTGAGATTCACTGGTATTTCTCTTCTTCTCTTTCAAAATTTGCAAGTTTTAAAAAAAATGACTTCTGAAGCCTTATTTCTCTTTAGAAACAGTTTACCTCAACTCATATTCTTTTTTCTCAGCTATCTCTTCTATGGTTATGTCATTTCAAATGCAACAGAAGCACATAAATTAATGTGTTATTACTCCTTCAGGCGTTGGATCTTCTTAGTAAGTAAGTTCAGTGCCTCATCAGTTCATAAGTCCCTCTCAAGCTGTACTTACTCATTGTACAAGAATGGTGCTCAGTGAATATTCCCAAAAATCACTTTTCTATTTAGCTTATAGGGGTGATCAGGTTTCAATGACAGTTTTCAATATATTTGCACAACAATTTCTGATGAAGAAATTAGTTGTAAGCAAACGAGTCAGCCACTAATGAAAGAAACACTTTCCTTTCCTCTGCTTAGGAACCTAAGGAAAATTTCTGTCCCTCATCTGGAGGGATTCGCGTAGGTTGGGCAAGAGCAGGTTAGTGCCAGCTCTGCACTTGATGTGAGCACCATCTGGCATTTGCAGGGTAGGATGACTCTGGGCGAACACTGTCAAGACCACACTGCTGCTGCTCTAAAGAGGAGCAACATCAACATCTTTCTAGAATGTGCTGCTGGTTTTAGCATATGTGATAACAGGCTGAGACTGGACATGACCACTTCTGATAGGATCACATTTCCCTAGCTGATGACAGATCCATATCTGTCTTTACACTACAAGAAATCTGAGTTTGGGGTTTATTCTCCTTGAGCCACGCTTAAGCACACAAACCTGTGTCCTTCCAAATCCGCTGGAGTCCATGATATATGGCAAAAACTGTAAAGGTTTTCAGGTTACAGTATGTAAGATATACCAGCAACTTACAGTGCTGAATCCAAATGAACATTTATTTCCTGATGTGGAAGAGAAAACTCCTGAGGCAGATCAGTTTTAACATATAGGATGGTGCAGTAAACCACTTTCCAGGTGTTTCTTGGAAAAGGAGTTAAAGCAGAAAGCTACCTAAGAGGCAGCCTATATAAAGAATAACCACAGGAGCAGGTGTTTATATCCAAACTTGAAATCAAATACATATCTCAAGCTCAAAATTGTTTACTGCTTGCAGTCCTTGTCCCACCTGTTACATACTCATGATCCTTTATGTGTAGGTATTAGATATTGTTCCTGCAGATCGAGTGGTCTTACAAAGCAGTCTTCTGAAGGAAAAGACTACACTGATGTAGTCACTCCATCATAGAAACCCACTAGGTTTGTTGGGCAGGACTTGCCCTTGGTGAAGCCATGCTGGCTGTTTTGGATCACCTCCCCGTCTTCCATGTGCCTTAGTGTACCTCCTAGGAGCATCTGTTCCATGATATTCCCAGGCACAGAGGTGAGGATGACAGACTGGTAGTTCCCAGAGTCCTCCTTTCTACTCCTTTAAAAAATGGGTGAAAGGTTTCCCTTTTTCTAGTCATCAGGAACTTCACCTGACTGCCATGACTTTTCAAATATCATGGAGTGGTTTGGCAACTACACCAGCCAATTCACTCAGGACTCTGGGGTACATCTCATGAGGTCCTATGGACTTATGTATGCTCAGGTGCCTTAAATGATCACAAACCTGATCCTCTCTTCCAGTGGGAAGGACTGTGCTCCCCCCGTCACTGTCTTGTGGTACATCTACTCAAGAGATGTGGGAAGAGAGATTGCCGGTGAAGAGCGAGGCACAAATATTGTTGAGAACCTCAGCTTTCTCCTTGTCTGTTGTTATCAGCTTGCCAGTCATGTTCATAGAAAAGCTTTCTTTGACCTTTCTTTTCTGGCTGACATACTTGTAGAAGCCATTATTATTATTACTATTGTGATTATTAATAATAATCATCATCATTATCATCATCTTCTTACATCCCTTGCAAAGTTCATCTTCAACTGCACCTTGGCCTTCCTGACCCCACCCTTACAAAACTGGGAAGAGTCCCTATACTCTTCCCAGGATACTTGTCCCTACTTCCACTGCCTGTTCATTTCCTTCTTGACCAACAGGTCTCACGCAACCATGTTGGTCTCTTGCTCTTTACTGATTTCTTACACATGGTGATTAAGAGCTCTTGCACTCCATGGAAAGTCTTAAAGAACCGACAGCCCTCTTTTGATTCCTTGTCCCTTAGGGCAGTTTCTCAGGAGATGGCAGTTTACTTTCCTAAAATTCAGGATCCTCCTGACTTTACTCTTCACCTGACCCGTACCCCTCAGAACTGCAAACTCCACGAATGCATGATCACTGGAGCCCCGGCTGCCTCAAATCTTGGCATCTCTGGTGACCTCACATATGTGACCATGAGGTTCAGTATCATATTCCCTCTGCTAGGGCTACCGTTACCTGGTTTAAGAAGTTATTCTCAGTGCGTTCCAGGAGTGCCTCAGATTGCCTGCAGCTCCCTGTGCTACTTTTCCTGCAGATGTTAGGGTGGTTGAAGTCCCCTAGAAGGAGAAGAGCTTTCTAGCTGGAGTAAGATTTCATCAATAGGCTCCCCTTGATCAGGCAGCCTGTAGTAGACACCAGCCACAAGGTTCCCTTTGTTGCCTCAGTCTGATTCTTACCCATAAGCTTTCAACCTGCTTGTGGCTGTTCTTCAGAGAAACTCTTCACACTCTATCCACATCTTGTAGAAGACAACACCTCAGTCCCTCCATTCCTACCTGCCCCTTCTGAACATCCTGTAGCCATTGACAGCCACACTCCAGTCATAGGATTCATCCCACCAAGTTTCAGCAAAGGCAGTTAGGTTGTAGCTTACAGCAACACAATGGCTTCCAGCTTCTCCTGTTTGTTGCCCATTCTGCGTGCATTCGTGCAGAAGTACTTCAGCTAGGCTTTTGGCTGTCATCTTCTTAGAGGAACACCATTTAATTCCTTTAGGGAATTACTCGGGAATCCCTGGCTCACCTCCATGAGACTTCAAGAACACAGAAGTGTAGTCAACACATCTCAGAGCAACAGACTAAGGACCCTAGCTAGCACCCTGACCCTCTAACCTTGGTGTGTCATCCTACAGCTTGTCACAGGCAAACCTGATATTATTCCCCTCCCCTATCGACGTTTACATACTTTGTGGGTTTTAGAGCTGGACTCACAACAAAGTAAATAGCATTAATTAGAAGTTATCATGTAAGAGTAAACACCATCACATCATTGTGAACTTTTTATACATATTTAGTACTCACTATCAGAGGAGCAAGACAACCAGCAGTTAAGACCAGGCTACTGGAAACTTCACGCTTTTGTAAAATTCTGACCAAAATAAACCTGAGGAAGCCTGTAACAACTTTATTACTAAATAAACCCCATTTTACCTTCCACTGAGGAGCTCAGTCTTCCCAGCCTCAGTGAGAAAAATATCTTTAGAAGTTATAAGATTTCCAACATTTCAGGTCATGGCTCTGAGAAACAAATCCAATTTCTACTACTGAGATAACAGGGAACTTTTGGGAAGCAACAAAATGTGGGTTTGTTTTTTTTTTTTTTTCTAATTTCTTTTTTCATATCACACTAACATAAAAGTGGAATTACATTTTGACAAATGAGATTGTTTTCAAAGTGTTAGAGTGAATTTTAGAAGGACAGAGGAGTATAATTCTTTAAAAAACATTAAAGTTTCAACAAAAGAAAAATACTTGGTGGTGTGGCAGGTTTCTTTTAATTCTCTGATAAAATTATATAGGATTCTATTGTACAGAAATGATATTTAATTTTGAAAGTTACTATTCCTGGTGAAGAAAATAAAAACCCAACAGAGCTCCAGAACCACAGGACTGCCTTACACCACTTGCCACAAGAAGACCTTGTCCTCATTTTTACAAGCAAGTATCAGACCTGACCTGTTAGTCCATTTATGTAAATAATCAGCCCAATTCCCACAGCAAGCTCCTGCTAAAGCTGTGCCATTAGAGCCATCGTGTCCTTTAGGCAGTCAGTGGAGAATCAAAGACTGCCTGTGCTGCAGCAGCCCACTGCTATGTTTCTAAGAAAATGGGCTCTTAAAAAAGGAAATGTCACACCGCAGTGTGAGAGATAACAGAGGTATATCTTTAGAGCAGCAGGCAGGGACTGTAGAAACACTCTCTGTAAATGACTTTGATCCCCTAGTGTGATGAATCATGAAGTCGCAAATCCTTTTTAGCTAATTGCTATCAGCTTGTGAGATTTTTCCTTCCATGTTCAATATCAATTTTCAGGGCCATAGGAGATAGCACTTCTCCCCCGAGTCTGCTGGAGACTTACCGCTAAAACTGAACTAGCACCACTTAACAGTTTAAAGGGGGAAGTCATTTAATACAACACTGGTGCTAGTAACTAAAAGGGAAAAATATTAGGAGCAAATACATGGAATAGTAAACCTTTTTACTGTCAATGACCTTCCTTTGAAAACTGTCCTTTCCATATCTGCATAGTATCAGTGCAGTTATCTCAAAGCAAAAGACACTTTAATTATTCAGAAGTGATAAGCTAGGACTTGGGAAAAAGGAGAATGGAATTTGGTTATTCTTCAGTCCTAATAACTTCACCATTAAAAGCTGATAATATAACAATTTTTTTAAAGATTCTTTTAACCCTACTTTCAGCCTGAATGGGAAATTTAGAGTGGAAAAAGGAGAATGAAATTTGGTTATTCTTCAGTCCTAATAACTTCACCATTAAAAACTGATAATAAAACAAATTTTTTAAAGACTCTTTGAACCCTACTTTCAGCCTCAATGGGAAATTTAGAGTATCTCTTCTACCAGTTAATTTTGAACAAACAACACTTAAAGCACAAATTTCCTTCCAATTTTCACTTGGACAAACTAATGAAAATGCATTAGATTTCCAAGGAAATATGTAGATTTCTTCCTTGTTCAGTTCAATGGGATTTTTCTGTAAAAGTTTATCATCACTGCTTATCCATAAAGTTATGCAAACCAGAAGCTACTTCTTTGAATCATGACAACATAGGCATATAGGGGGACATAAATCCATGCAACGTACGAACACTGCCAGACTCTTAGAAGTTCTGAATTCATATTTGTCTCCTGGAATTCAGTAGGCATTGAATGCAGCCAGCATCTCTGTCAGTTAAAAACTTTCAGTAATTAAACTTGGATGCAGTATCACATTTCATAGCACCTAAAATCTAGAACTTACAGAAGAGCAAGAGAGCGAACTGTTAGGCTAGCTGCTGAGGTGGTTGCATAAAGCTGAAAAAATACAGTATCTCAAAATTTTAGAAAAGTTTTCTTGAAAATAAGCAAATTAACTTAGTTTTGCTGAATACTTTAAAGATTAATTAAGCTGAATTTTCACTGTTGTGCATATGATGTCTCTTGACAGTCATTCACTGGAATCAATATTCACAGAAACCACAATTTGCCATCCTAGATTAGGAATATTTATTGAATGTGCATATAAAAATCCCCATATAGTAATCCAGGGATTACACTCACCCATTTAAGGATAACTTATTTAATGCATTTGTCTAATCAAGCCTAATTTCAGCACAAAATTAGGTTTCATTTGTCACAGGCAGGACAAGTTTTAATCACCAAAATTATTCTCAGACAAATTTTAAACCATAAATAATCTTGTTGAAAAATAAATGAAAAGCTATTTTCAATTTATCCTTTCTTGTAAATTATTCTGTTAATCTTCTCATCAAGAAAAATATCTAACATTAAAGTAGAGATGTATTTATTTGAGGTGAGATAGTCTTCAAAGATGGATATGTGGCAAAGATCTTAGGATTTTAACATACAGATTAAAAATATAAAATGTAAGTTGAGACAATGTTTTAATTTTAGCCAAGCACCCAGACTCTGAGCTGGTATCCAAATTAATTTCCTTCCTGAGGACCAGGTAGGATTCTGACAACAAAGCTCAGGTTTCTGCATACTTTCCCAGTTTTGTATGCTTACCCAAGTTTTAAATGTTCCCTCCAATATGTTTCCTATAGAAACTTCTTAGCACATGGAGCTGCTGCATCTGCTGCTCTGCATGACATAAGGATAGGGTAGGACACTTCTCAGGTTTCATCTTGTGTCTGGGTTCCACATCACAGTCTTAATTTCACTTGTATGTATTTTTTTATATGCTTCACTAAATATCCAAATGAGAACAGTAAAATTTCTCATGGTTTTTGCCTTATCTAACTTTTCTTCTCTGAATTCTAACTTTAAAAGTTTAGCGTACCATCTGTGTGCCCAGATCACAGCATCATCAATGATAAATTCAAAGTACCTGTATTCTGAAATCATACTGCTGTGATACATTTGATAAGGTGTTGGCTCACAATTTGTTCATAAATAACAGAATTAGAACTATTACTTATTTCTAGCATATTTACAAAGCTGTTGCTGTAACTGAGCAAGGAGAGGAGCCTGAAGAATCAAATCTTTTCCTCAGAGAGAAAAATGTAGATGTCAAGCTGGATGTGAACTGGCTTGATAGCAGAGGTCAAAGTCTGAGGAAGTCAGGTAATTAATTTGACTCTAAGATGCTTTGATTTCCCAAAAAATATTGAACATTTAAGTTATGAGATGAGAGAAAAGAAAAAAAATGCTCCAAAAATTTTGGACAGTGCAATCACTTACAGAAAGGTCTTCAGAGAAGTTCCATATTTAAAATTTGTTTTTCATTTTTGAAGGAAATGAAGACGAAGACCTCACTCTAAAATGAAAATCATCAAGGCTGAGTAAATAAATTTAGACATTTCTTGATGATGAAAATTTCTATATTTACATACATGCTACAGCTGATATTGAAAACTAGGAAATTGTACATATACTGTGCTCAAGTAAAACTTCTTAATTTATACAAAGCTAAATTTGCTTTAAAGCTAAAAAATAATTTGTGACAAAAGGGACAGAAACATAGGTGACACAGACTTTAATGGGAAAATTTTGTCTGTTATCCTCTATGATTGTGATAAAAATTCTGATTTTAAAGACTATCGTTAGTTTCTTCAAAAACCAACGATATTAGTCCTAAGAAGTTAAACTCTTGAATTCTTTGAACTGATTCATGGATTTGGCCCAATTATTGCTGTTTTAAAAAAGAAGAAATTTGCGCATGAAACAAAGTCTATCTTAATATAAAAATACATGTATCTAAATGTGTATTTTGAAGAATTTGAAACAAGAGCATAGTTGTTTAGTCTTAAGTACAAAAAAACTATTTTTAATAAACAGAGGCACTGAGTTTTAATAATAATTGATCTTATGTATGTTATCTAAATTTTCCAATACGGTATAAACAATTTTCCACTGTTTATCTGCTGATAAGAAATGTAGTTATCAAAATAACATTTCAAATAGCAAAAAAAGGTGATATCCAACAGTCAGATTCCCTAGACTCTTAATTATATAAGCAAATTTAAATTTTTGGATCTGCTTTGAGTTTGCTGAGGAAGTTTGAGTTAAATATTTTAATTTCTTATCAGTGATTTTATTCAACAACTACTTGAGTTATAACTTTAAAGAAATAATGTATAATGATATAAAGCAAAAAAAAAGCATCTGAAGTTTGAAGTTGTAAATAAAATGCCGGCAATAGAGCAGAGGCTATTCTAGGATCCACAGGGATGACACAATACCTGCTAAAATGATGCATCTCAGTAAGAGTGACACTGTGCTGTCAATGAGATTCACTACTGGAGTTTAGAGGAAAGCTAACTTTGCCCATTTTCCATCTTTTTAAAATCTTGTGAAAGATAATCTCTGGCAGCTACTGTCAGCACTAACATCAGATTTGTGCTGTTCATCATCTGGGCAACTTCAGCACCAGAAAACTGAAAAAACCCCACTCTACCCTGGATCTTCACTGTATAATTCTCACTGATGCTGGTGGATGTCCTAGCTATACAGAGGGTAAAGGATAAGGTCACAGGATAATGAATTTAACTCTAGGTTTTTAAATGAGAGGGGTTGAGTCGTTGGGTTTCTGTCTTATCTTTTCTTTTTTTTTTTTTTTAAATGGCATCTTTTTCTTCCTTAGGGAGATCTGCAGGCTGTGGCTTTTTGCCTTTGAACATCCTCAAGTCAAGCATCAAGAAAAGGTGATGAGGGTTAGGGAGGCTCCCTTGACATTTGGTGCACTGGCATCAGCCTTTGCAATTATGGGCCACCTTTCTAGCAGACGGTAATTGAAAAGTGTGAACCACATGGGCTCTAGTCAATAATAGCGTCAGCATACAAATGACACTCTGAGCTTTCTGTGTTCACCATCCACTGTTTTCGCTTTTCACCTTTTATCCTTCTCAGCATCGTGACTTAATCCACTCTAATGAGGTGAGCTCTATTGCCAAAAATCAGCAGCAACACAGCTCTCTTCTGGCACCACTTGGGGTTTGTAAGGAGTCAAAAAAATTGTGAGTCTGTCAGCTTTCCAAAAGGGACAACAGTGCACCTTTTGAAATTTTCTCAGCTTTTCTGAACTCTCTTTTGAGTACCGGCTTCTTCCACACTTGCTGAGGAATGCATCCCACCTTCATAAAACTTGTTCATCAGCAACCCAAGGTGACCAGAGCAGAGCATTTGAGTTAGTTTAGTACATGCATCTCCTAGCTTGAAGGTCATTATTGGTGGCCACATGTCACTGTTTACAAACAGCGGGTGACTGCCAACAGTGGTGAGTGTGTGAATTTCCTTTGCTCTCTTTTCCATACCCATCTGTCCACGTTTCTGGAATTGTAAGTATCTGCTTGTAGCAAAAGCTTTAGAGGAGAATGCCAAGATATTGTAGATGGTAAGACATAGAAAGAAGATAACCAGCTACTTCTGAGTGACTAAAAGGAAAACAGTTAATTTGACAGACACATTTTTCTTCTCTTTTCTCACACTCAATTTTAACTTAAAGTCACAGAAAGGTACATTGTCTATGTACCACTTACAAAGAACACTTACAAAGACCTGGAATTAATGAGTTCTGCCTGGCTATGGGTTTTTCATCAGATTTTATAATGGACCCAGATGAGTCCTATACAGGTGTCAGTCATAAATAAATGCCATAAATAAATAAATGCTATATCAAACTGAGCTCAATGAAATACACATTAAAAGAAAAAAACAAACAGATTTAATTGTGTAAATATTGATCCTTAGAAATGGAGCAGTATTCTTATCAATAATTTTAACTTCAATGCCAATGAAGTGGTGGGGGTAAGGAGGAGAAGAAATACAATGGAAAGTGGGATTAGGCCACATGGCTTTAATACACATATACACAACTGAGGAAAGCAGAGAATTTTGCCTCTTACACTTCTCGGACCTCTCTCTCTTTTCTTCATCTCTAATCTGGTTTTTGCCAATTCCTTTTGATCTACTGGGGGCAGGCAAGTCAGGTCCATAAGTACAGATGGAGTAAATATGGAGATTAGCCTCTTCTCGTACTGCATTAGCTCCTAATACCTGATTAAGCCCAGAATCATGCAATTGTCTCCGTGTTGGCTATCAGAGTGGCAGAGCACAGAAGGGGGCAGGATGAAGGCTGATTTTGTAATGGATACTTACTTTATCCCAGTGCTCTAAGAAGATTAGGCCTGGGGGTGTCACATTAGCCATGATCTCTGGGCCTTTGGTAGGCTCTTGCAGTTTTCAAACACCTCTGCTTCAGCCGTAGAACAAACAGGCAGCTTGGACGCCGTGGCCCCATGTTGTGGCATGAATAATTGCACACTGCAAACTGTTTGAAGATCACAAAGTGCTGTGTAAATTACCCAGTTTGGGCTCAGTAGAAGTGATTTGTGGCGACTTACTGAATCTTTTCACAGTTCGACATTAAACTTTCCACATTTCTATCTGAGATGGAATGAAAGTTGAGTCATATCTTCCTTTATTCTTATCAGATCAATCTTTATAAAGCCAGTTTGTATAAACTGCTGTACTGTATGCAAACCCTGTGTGCAGCACTTTGTATTTGGTACAGGTTCAATTATATTTAGCTGAAACACCAAAGATGCCTATTCAGCACAAACCCTAAATCAGCTCATGTGATGAATGTAAGGACATGTTCAAAACCATCTGTATGATACATGCCAAAATAGTACATGTGAAAACCTGTACTTTTTTTTTTCTTTATGAAAGTTTCCAGCAAGCATTCCTTTTTGCTTAAAAATAAGTTTCAACTTAATCAATGAGCAAGCAAAGGAAAAAAAGCTAAAATTACTTTTCACAAACTTGGGAAAACTGAATTCTAGGCCAAAGTGAAACCAGGAATATAGGAATATACAATGTATAAAAAAAAAGAGTACTAATTGAAATAAATATTTGTAATTTTTGTTCCTGTTACCAAAAAATCACTTTTACAGTGGTGTGGATTTTTTTAAAGTATGTTTCATTAAAAAATTACTTTTCACTCAAGTTTATAAATTTAATTCTATTGAAATCAGCTAATAAATCAAATATTTTTCTCTTAAAAATGATATACAAAGCACTATATAAACACATGAAAGTATCAAGAACCAGTAAGAAACATCATATTTAATAAGCTAAACCTTGCAAAATAAAATTCTGTAGCACTATTTTATCAGCAATAGCTAAAGCATTAGGGTTTGGGGATTTTTTTTCCTCTAGTTGTGACTGATAAGAATCCCTCTTACTTTCTTTTTCCCAGGGGCCAGGGGAAAGGGGGAAATACAATCTAGCCTTCAGGTTTTTGTTTTGTAATGGCATTGTTGTGGGCACATATACCTTTATGCCCTACTTGAACTAATTATACTTCTTTGAAGCCAAGCAAATTGGCAGACAGAAACCTGGAATTTTACATCTAAGAACAAATTTTTAGAGTAATATAGAGATTATAATTTGTGTTCTCACGCTGTGGCCTATAATCAACATACTAATAATTTTTACCACAACAAAGTTTTAATAGTTAGGGGTATCACCAAACACAGGACTATTCTGTGCATATTCCTCGTAAGTGAGAGAAAAAAAAATAAAATCCAATGAAATGCATTTTTATCCTATTAATTACATCTGTTTCTTCAAGTACAGATTGTGCTTGAATTTTATTTCTATTTTTTTTATAAGGAGTAAGAGAACTAAAACAAACTGTCAAGGTGCATGTGCACTCAGATGAACATATACACATGCATACACAAAACAACTCAAGATTCATATACCGTGTTAAACACTAGCAGCAATATAAACCTCTAATAGTAGTTCCACTACCAAAACTGAATATTCACTGTTGTTAAAATTCTATATCATTTAAAACAAGTGATTACATAAGTATTTAGTATCAAGAATGTTGAAGTGGAATCTTTAGGAGATACAAGTATGTGCTAAGTGTGAGATGCTGTTCTTCCATACATAGTATATCTTGCATTAGGTAGATGTATTCTAAAAGAAAAAGGAGCTGCACTGAAAAAATTCAGAAAGTCTTAGTGTGCCTTCACACTTGTTCCGTTTGTCAAAGAAATGGCATTTCTCCCCACATCCACATGAAAAATATACACTTTTGATCTGAAAATTGTGGAAGAACTACATCTGATTAATAAAATCAGGGGCTTCAAGAAACATTACACCAAAAGAACAAAACCCAAAAAACTCTGACATACTGGTCTACCTGTCTTTGTTAGCTCTTCTAAGCTCTTCATGTCAAATTTATCAAGCACAACCCAAGCTTATCACAAATTCATAAGGCACATCTAGAAGAAACATTATGGTATTTCCTAACTTCTTCTGAATAATGAAAAATAGGTAAATATACCTTAAAATTACATTAACTTATAAATGAAAACATAGTAAGATGTTAACTTATTGTAGGCAGTGACATTCATAAATTTAGCTCACCAGGGAGCTGGAAGACTTCATTGCCTGGCGAAGCATCTTTGACGTTTTTCGTTTGGATAGAGATGGACACGAATGAGATATAAAACTGAATTACAAGCTTGAGAGTTTTTTAATCTTTTGGCCTGAATAGGTGAAGTGATTTTTCATATTTCTTACTTTTTAATTGACTGGAAAAAGCACCTTCTGGAACTTGACCAAGTAAAAGCATCCTTTGGATTTGATATTCAGTCATATTTAACTGAGTGAAGATACTTTCAGTGGGAACCTGAAGGAACCTAAAAGTGCTCAGAAACTATGGCAATGTTCCTGAAATATGCTATTTGTCTGTGAGGCCTAAAACAACAGACCACTAACTACCACAATTAGGAAGAGCCTTGTTTTTCTGATCCATGTTGGTGTCTGACTCTGACAGCTTCTGTCCACTAAGTCCATCCTGTTCAACCAAAATGAAGTTCCATTCCATGCAAGTCATTAAAGCAGTCAGAGTATATAACTTGTAATTTAATGTCATTTATGCTAACTGGAAGATAGATTATGATGGGTGTCAATCTTTTCTAATACTGACATTATTTGTACATTTTCTAGATAAGCATTTAAACTCAACAGCTGCCAAGGTAAAGATTAATAACAGCAATACATTTATGGCACAACAAGATTTAGTGTATCCTCATTTGGTTCTGTGGGCTCTTTCATGCTGAAAATACAACATGAATGTCTCAGAAGAGCAATTATTATAATCTGCTTAGGAAGAGCTACATTAATAATATATTTTTTAAAAAGAGAAACATTCTACAATGGTGTTTTTTAGTCTGGTGATTTCCATATAGCAGCTTTCCAGTATCTGAAGGGGGCCTATAGGGATGCTGAGGAGGGACTCTTCATTAGGGAGTGTAGTGATAGGACAAGGGGTAATGGGTTAAAACCTAAACAGGGGAAGTTTAGATTGGACATAAGGAGGAAATTCTTTACTGTGAGGTGGTGAGGCACTGGAATAGGTTGCCCAGGGAGGTTGTGAATGCTCCATCCCTGGCAGTGTTCAAGACCAGGTTGAACAGAGCCTTGGATGACATGGTTTAGTGTGAGGTGTCCCTGCCCATTGGGAGGGGGGTTGGAACTTGAAGATCCTAAGGTCCTTTCCAGCCCTAACTATTCTATGATTCTATGATTCTATATTAAAAGATAACTGCAATTTGTTCTCCTCATCTTTCTAAAAGCAGATTCATTCAAACCACCTTTGATTATGCAGCCAGGCAAACTCGTTGTTTTAATATTTTATCAATAAAGGTGAAGAAAAAAGAGAAAATTCTGTAGTTAATGGTGTCCTGGGTTCAGTAGTAGCAGTCATTTTTTCTCCTTCTTAGTAGCTGGTTCAACACTGAGTTTTAGACTTTCGGCCTGGGAATGGTGCTGATAACACCGATGTTTTTAGTTACTGCTCAAATGTTTGGTCTGGCCAAGGGCTTTCTAAGCCTCATGCACTGCCAGGGAGGAGGGGAAGCCGGGAGGAAGTAGAGACAGGACACCTGACCCAAACTGACCAAAGAGGTATTCCATACCACAGCACCTCATGCCCAGGATGTAACTGTAAGTTACCTGGAAGGGCTAGGGCCCTGCTGGGTTGGATGACGTATTGGTGGGCAAGTTATCAGTTGGCTGGTTGTGAGGTGTTGTATTCTCTACCCTTGTTATTTCCTTTATCATTATTATTATTGGTGGTAGCAGTAGTGATTTGTGTTATACCTTAGTTACTAAACTGTTCTTATCTCAACCCGTGGGAGTTGCATTCTTTTCGATTTTCCTCTCTGTCCCTCCAGGAGTAAGGGGAGGGCAAGAAGGGGGGCAGTGAGTGAACAAGTTGTGTGGCTGGGTTTAAACCATGAGAAATGGTTATCTTACTGAGGTTTGGGGAACTAATATATTGCACATATAAAACAGTGGGGTTTTTGAGACCAATAAGGATGAAAACAGCTATGCTGACTGCATGTTTTTCAATCTTAGGACTGTTACCCTTAGTTACTAAGCAAATCTGGTATGATGTTTCTCTTTATTCTTCTCCAAAAACCTCAGATACTCATGTCCCAGAAAACATGGACATCATGTCCCACGTATCAGCACCTCATTAGCTTCACCGCATGTCTTGGGTAGCTCAGTATTAATCCATGGATTCATATAATGTCATTTTCTTTCAAAATGTCTGGTTGCATGTACCTTGTTGATTCTTCTTGTTGACATCAGATAAAGGTAAGTCCTCTGGAGGACCATCTGTCCTTGCCTGGTACAATTCACAGATCTGCTAGCAGGTGGCGTTATGAGCAGGGAAAGCTGTAGGGACCAAACACAGACAGTGTAAATACTAGTTCTGTTTTTTATTTGAGTGTCAGCAGGACTGGACTTATGGCTTTTATGATTTTCCTGCTATGTCACTTGAGTCTGGAAGATATATTGCAAAGCCTAAACCCTACCTTTTTAGCTTGTACTGCATTTATGACAGATTATTCCAAGAAGGCTGCCTTATAGTTAGCTTACCCTTGCTTTCCTAACCCTTTCCTATAGAAAATCTATGGATCTTCTTTAAATTTTTTTCCAAATGTTGGAGTGTCACTGTCAATGTCATAGATGATCAGCTAACATTTAAAGGATTTCCATACTCCACTAGTTATTGTGGAGTGCAATGTTACACCACTAGCCTGTTTCAGTGGTTCCTATTTGTGAAAGTAGTACTCTAGTCTGCTGTTTAATACTTCAGTAGCCCCAGTCATTTAAGTGCTCTATTCAAATCAGGGTTACTGTTCAATTTCATAAAAACAATAATAGCACTTTAGATACTCCTTCATAACTAAAGCCATATATTGTGGATTTAAAGTTTTATAATAATACAATTTATATCTCTGTTACTTAGATGATAGTGTTTTCCTAATAGTCTGCCTGCGCAAATGTGAAATCTAAATAAATAAGAAAGTACTTCTAAGTTTTTTAGCTTTCTGCAAAATTAATATCTATATAATAGCTCAATATAGAATCATAGAATCATAGAATACTTAGGGTTGGAAAGGACCTTAAGATCACCAAGTTCCAACCCCCCTGCCATGGGCAGGGACACTTCATATTAAACCATATCACCCAAGGCCTCATCATAAACAATAATTATTAATTTTGCTGAATTTTGAGAAAATAAAGATTTTTATTGAATATATTGTAATTTTTCATACGACTTCATTTGGGTGTCTCCACATAATAGACGTTTTCATATAACAGAACAACTAACAAATACGTTCTGCAGTGAAGTCACTGACATTTTTGCACCTTCTTCCCTACAAATTTTTTAATTTGGGTGGATCAGTGAATGACTAGAAAGAAAGTTTATTAAGATTCAACATATGAAACTGAATCATTCTTCGCATCCACTTACTAGGAGAATCCTATTTTAGGTGGCAAATGTAGATTAGCTTGATTAATTTTGATGTATAAAGAGGAACATATTTAATGTCAAATTGGCTTAAAATATATAATTCTAGAAATATTAAAGAAGCAGTCTCATAAAAAATATTCATTTTATCTGTCCATCAAATCGATTAACCACAGATGATTAGGAGATAGCTACAAGACACCCTATAATCAGCATGTAGTACAAATATCAGTTAAACAAAAGACAGTTTAGAAATGCCATGCTTTAAATGGTAAAAGCACACATATTATTAATATTATGCATGAACAATTTAAAAAGTTTTAAATATTAGCATCAAATCCAAGTACTTGAAAGCTAAGAAAGACCAGGTCTAGAACTGCTGCCAGAGATGATAGCACAAACACATACCTCTTCCCTATTTTTGTATTACAGTCACCTTATAATTATTAGATTATCACCTTTTTTTTTCCTAAAACACTTTGTCTCATACAGTAGACAATGGAGAAAGCCTGAGAATATCAGACTTTTACAATGAACACAGTTGTTTCTGTGGGATTTGTGCCTTGTTTTTAGATGTTGGATTGTGTGTAGGAAATTTTGACAATGACTCTTTTGGCATACATATTTTTATTAATTAAATATTTTACTATGCTAATTTGTATGAACAAGAAACCCCAAGCAAATATCAGACAATTCCATTCCTGCACACACGCACTTCTGTTTTCCTGTGTCAAGTATATAGATGCATATGCTGATACCTACCTCCTACACCTCTACTTGAATCAGATAAGCTTTTGCACAGATATCTTTTTCAGTCTTATGCCAAAATCTTACGGTTCAGAAAAAAAGATGTTCTCTCAGTTTTTTCTGGCCATCTCACAAGCATACAGGGTCCTACTCACTTCCTCAGAATGGAGATAATTTTGTCTAGATTTAGAATAAGGTACTTTCCATTTGATTTTCTAGCAAGGATCTCCACAACACTTTTGTCAGCAGTATTAAACACTGTGAGAAATTGATTTAGGTAAGACTTTCTTCTGGATAAAGGAAGACTGCAGACAGATAATGAGTCTTATAGCTTAACTCACCCTCAACTGAGATAACGGGATCAAAATTCTTAGGCAAATTATGATGACACTAGCTCCTCACAACCTTATTAGCTGTAAACATAAATGTTACATTCCAGCTGATAAATAATAATGTTTATGTTAAAGTCAAGGGAAAGTTTCCCAGGTAACTTCCTTATGACTATTCATATCAAAGGAGTTGCTGTTTTTCATTAATTGGAGGTGGTTGATAATTTTATTTATTTTCACCATAAGTAAGCACTGCTGCATATGAATCAATTGAAAAAATAATAACCTAATATACTGGCAGCTACCTTGCTATGCATCTTCTCAGCAAAGTTGCTCATTTCACAGTGGATTGGATCCAGGACTCTATCCTCCCTGTTGTTTTAAGCAGTACATTTCAAAACTGCTTTTATTAACATCTGATCCTTCATGTCTTGAAGTGATGTTTAGACACAATGGTTTAGTTATTAAACGGAAATTATGAATACATTTTTGGAAGAATGAATACATTCTAGAAGACTCCTTGTTATTCCTTCCCATGCACACCTGCATGGGCAACCTAGGCTGAATTTTCTTGCAACCAGAGAACTCATTGCAGCTTTGCAAAATTGCTCATTAATGAAAGGAGATCAAAGTCAAAGGAAGGATCATGAACCACCAACTTGCCTTGTAGCCAATTTACATTCTTCCTTCCCTCTTCATTTATCTCCCTTCTTTTGCTTCCCAGCCTCCAGGCTTTATGTGAAAATTAAGGGAAAGCATGTGCTGCCTTCTTTATGTGTACAGCAAAAGATGCATAAATGCATTAACTGTGTTATAACTTCTAACTCCTCTCTACACTTTCAGTGCTTTGTCCAAAATATTCCATGACAATTCTACTTTTTTACTTTTCTCACCGAAGGTATTTTATTATCTGGCATTTACTTCTTTACCAACAAACAATAATAACAGTCCAGATGTATGGAAGCACACAGATTATTTGGATATTAGAAACCCACTAATAAACTGAACAGCCAAAACCTATTAATAGCCAAAATACTCCAGATTTTGCGAGTGCATAGGTGAATTTCCAGATTTCCCAAGAGAAACGAACAGTGAGGAATTCTGTTTTTAAAATAGCAGAATGTTATGAATGAAGGACTGCAACCTGTTACCATAATTCCGTTTTTCAGCCGTTTTTCTGAGTAAAGACAATAAAAGCTGAATAAGAAACTCAGAACTTGTCCCCTGAAACAGCATCAGGCCAGGGACTTGTTCCATGGTTACAAAGTCAGCAAAGTTAATAACGCTTCACAAGCAGCAACAGCTCTAAGTTCTGTTAGCAAAATACCCGCAAGTACATAAGGAAAGAAAGCATGTTCAGGAGCTAGTTACAGTTAAGAAGTGAAAAGAGATATTGTTAGGAATAGTACAGGAAACTCAGCTGTGTTGCTCTTTTCACCCATGTGTATAATTTTTCAGATCTGTTTTTGTTCCCAAACACTCAAAATGCCCTTTTCTCTAAAACAGACAACAGTGTGTTTCTTCTGCTAGGAGTCTTACACTTACACACAGCCCCTATACTCATAAAGCAGAATGCACATGTGATGAACTGATAAAAAAAACAGTTTCAGTTGTAACATACTGAGGACTGTTATAAACAATTTAATAATTACAAAAATTGTAATAAAATGCCTCTGCATAATGAAAAACCTCCACTCCAATCATCACTAATTAGCTGGTTAATATTGTCAGCTGAAAGGCCAAGGAAATGAAGAACAGAACTACCCTCTCTATCCAGGTGCTACCTCCAGGGCACGACAGAAACATGTTGGCAGAAGAGTGAGGAAACTTGTCCTAGTGCTCCTGGGATATGCCTAGGGATGTATTTTTTTCATGTGCAATAA
The DNA here is from genome assembly GCF_033783945.1 of Neopsephotus bourkii. Lineage (NCBI taxonomy): Eukaryota > Metazoa > Chordata > Aves > Psittaciformes > Psittacidae > Neopsephotus > Neopsephotus bourkii. Next base: position 1,978,499 of record NW_026901092.1, on the reverse strand, counting down.
ATTTACTAAAAATGGCATAAGAAGAAAAAATGATGAAACATCTTGACAGTTTCTTTTAAAGTTCGTCAAAGATTAATAAATTATTGGAAGAGCAGCAAGCCTGTCAAGGTGTAGATGGCTGTGTGCCTTAAAGCCCTTATATGCTGTCCATTACTGCAGCTAATCCAGCCCGAGGCTGGATTAATTTGTATGATGTTAAAAAGCCCTTCCAGCTACCCAAAGGTGTCAAAGTAAGCTAGCACAGATGGAATGCTTGGGAATACAGCCATCATCATTGCACTGAAGGAATACAACCAGGTGTCCACTCTTTTAATCCTATACAAGCTTTTCTACAATACCAAGACTAAATCATGACCTCCTGTGCAGACAAAAAGTCAAGTTAGAAAGAGCTAGAGTGATGGGGGAGGAAACTTCCCTAGATTTTGAGCAGAGCAAAGAGCACCCTGGGACTGGTACACCCATAACTGTTGACAGGTGAAGTAGAAAAGACTATCAATGCTAAACAGAGACATCTTGTTTAAGTAAAAAATAGGATAAGTTTATTAGTCACTATTACATTTAAGGTTATTGCTTCTTTTTCTCTTGAGATTCTAAGACACTTCATTACTGACTAATTATGTACCAGAGTTACATCCCATATTAAAATATTTGCATAAGGATCATAAAAGTGCCATAAGTGAGGAAATTAGGGAGGTTTAGGTTTTTAAATTATGTTTATAAGTCTAAGGAGGTGGACCATGCTCTTAAAGTATAGGAGAGAATGACACTTCATCAACAAATTTCACCTGTCAGATATGGATTCGCACTGGAAAGTTACTATAAAGATATCCATATCCTAGTATCATGTTAATTCAGAAAGTAGTCTTATGAAAATAAGACTTCCTAGTAAGTAGTATCCAGAAAATAAAGTATAACTTTTTTCATAAGTCTTCCAGTACTGTTAATAGCAAACACTTTCAAAACACCAGCCAAAAAAATAATTTTAAAATTGTAAGATTTTTGTATTACTTATTTGATAGATCACAGGGGTGCAATCACCTAACATTATGAATACATGTATATATTTTAAATAGGATAATGCAGGATTATGATACAATTTTTTCCTGACAGCACTTGCGACCATAAGGGAAAAATATCAAGTACTTTGAGACTCAGACTATTAATAATAAAAGAATTGGCAGAAAGTTTATATTTCTGGAAATAAAATTGGGTTGCTAAGCTACTTTTCTTATTCCTAATTACTGTAACACCTGCTGCTTTGTAGTAGGTCTTACCAGACCCATTTTTATAATGGAAATTAGTGGCAGAACTCCATATATTCCTTTTATTAGCTTCTACACCAGTGAATGACTTAGAAGTAGCTGAATTTGCAATTTTGCACTGCTAGAACTGATGGCAATTTAGAAGGATAACTAGCTTAGCCAACACTATATATTCTGAAAGTCTAAGATGCTCATTTAAGCATAACTCATTAGCTGAAAGTCATACTTTAGACACAAGACCATACTTTTCATGTTCTGGGTCTATGTTACATTTCAACTAGGAAAACATGAAATTATATTGATTCTAGGCTGAATCAAAAAAAGTGTGACCAGCAGGTCAAGTGAGGTGATTCTTCCCCTCTGCCTTCATGAGACCCCACCTAGTGTACCACATTCACCTCTGGAACCCCAACAGAACAAGGACTTGGTCCTGTTGGAGAGAGTCTAGCAGATACCACAAAAGTGATTGGATGGCCCGAGCACCTCTCATATGAAGACAGGGTGTGGGAGTCGGGGTTGTTCACCCTGGAGAACAAGGAGAGTTCTTGTTCTCTGCTTAGGGGAGACTTTATAAAAACCTTCCAGTATCTAAGGGGGCCTCTGGAGAGGGACTTTTTAACAAAGACATGTAGGAATAGTATAAAGGAACTTAAGCTAGAAAAAGGTAGACTTAGATTAGATATTAGGAAGAAATTCTTTAGTCTGAGGGTAGTGAGACACTGGCACAGGTTGCCCAGAGAAATTGTGGCTGCTCCATCCCTGGAAGTGTTCAAGGCCAGGCTGGATAGGTCTTTGAGCAACCAGATCCTAGTTGAAGGTGTCTCTACCCATGGCAGGGGGGTTGGAACTGGATGAACTTTAAGGTATCTTCCAACCCAAATCATTCTATGATTCTATGATTCTATAATTCTATGATATATTGGTGACAGTCCAACTTTACCCATATGGGTATGCAGTGGCTTGATCCTGGCCAGTAGCTAAGCGCCCACTAGCTACTCACCCGTTCACTCCAGCAAGATGGAAAAAAGAATCAGAAAGGTAAAAGCAAGAGAAACTCATGGGTTCTATACAGTTTAATGACTGAAGGAAAATCAAACCAGAACAAAGAAATTACACCTAGACAATTACTCAGCATCTTACAACCCCAGACCAATGACATGCCAGTCTCTGAGTAGCAGCTAATTTGAAAAGTTTACTCTCTCCCCTGTCCCCATTTTTATTGTTGACCACCATATCATGTGGTATGGGATATCTCTTTGGTCATTTGGGGTTAACTGTGCTGTCTGTGTCCCTTCCCAGGCTCTTGCCCACCCCCAGCCAATTCACTGGGAGGGCAGAGGTAGAAATAGAGGCCTTGACACTGTGGAAGTACCCTTTAGCAATAGCAATAACATCAGTGAGTTACCACCATTTCAGCCAGTTTTCAAACACAGCATCATGCAGGCTGTTCCTTCCCAGTAGACCCAGTACAGGGTACAGGCAAAAAGATTCCCCATTACAGACTCCTAAAATGCACACACTGCCTAGCTCAGAAGGAGGACTCCCAGTGCTAATTTAAGTGACAGAGGTACTCAGTAATAAATGGGGGATAGAGAAGTTCATAGACTGCAGCTCCTAACATGAGATGCTCAAACAAGATTGTGAAAGCTACCAGAGAAATAGTTATTTCTTGATGCTTATTTAGAACACAAAATCTTTTTCTTTTTCTTTTTTTTCCCAGTTCTCTGTAGTGTTTTAAAAACAGAGAGAGTGTGGATGTGATACCCATCTTTAGAGTCATATTCTGTGTATCACCATACAATAGAGGAATTATACTCTCCCTGGTTTAGGAATGGGAGGAAGAGAAGAACTGAATACTATTAAACAAATGCTTCTGAGTCAGTGGGGATGAGAAATACAAACAATGTAGAGAAAAGGCACCTGAATATATTAGCAGTTAAGGCTGATTTTACAAGTTGTTCTTCTGAAGTCAGGCACTTCAATTCCATCTTAACAGCACTTCAGAAGTTCTGGTCTAGAGGATTTTGGTGGCTCTGCCCTATGGCTGTATGAGGCTGGCCCATCCCTTCTGTGGAATAAAAAATATTTGCCTATAATGCTTATTTACATAATATAGTGTTACAGGGAAAACAAATTTGGGGTTTTGCAGCACTGAAAGGCTGTCAAGGTAAGTAAAAGATAAATCTGACACACACAAAAAAAAAGTAAGTTGTATTGTACATGGAAGGTCAATAAAGGAAGCTGAGAAAAGGAGAAAGGAACTGACAGTCAACAAGTTTTCAGAAACATAGTTAAATGCACAAAATAGACTGCCTAATTGCCATATGTCTATCTCAGTATAAACTTTGTGCTTCAGTTTCATTTACTATGTGCCCCCACAGGTCCATTGCTCCAGAAAACTGCAGATATTTTCTAACAGCATAAGCATCGTACAAATTGATTCTGAGTAATCAGACTTGCCAAGGCTTTTTCACTGTATGTGTGTACTACAACTCATTTACAGAACAAACATCACTGAAGATGGAAGAGCCTGAATATTACTGGGGGGGATAATCAATGTGACCCAAAACAAACAATGAAAACTGAAACTGATAGTGTATTATGTTAACTTTATAAAACTGGAAATAACCATAATCAAGATGAAAACAAAACTGCATATAAGCTCAATTATTTACCTTTTTGGGACTAGCCTTCTAACTGTGTGCTATGTAGTCATTATCCTATTTGAAGACAGGAGCACTATGGAGAAGTATTTTGGAAAGCTATTCTTCTTGATCCGTTGTCCAGTGCATTGGAGTTTAGTTTATTTAGTCTACCAAAAAAGACATGACACAATCACTGAATATAAAGAGCAAATAAATACTTGTAATAAATAAAGGAGGAAGAGGAACTGCTTATGCTAAAGAATAATAATGATGATGGCAGAAAAAAACAATTATAAACCATGAGAGAAGTACACTTCTTCAGGAAATTAGTGTATACAAGTAACCATTAGCAAAATCACAATTGAAGCACACCAATGAGATTTAAAGTGTACTATTTTTGACATGACATCAATAATTTCATGAGAACATATATATAATACAATGCCTGTAATCTTAGCAACAGAATTTGTTGACTAGTCTGCTGATACATTTCTGTTCAACTAATGCCTTAGTTTAAAATGTGCCAAATTTTCTAGCAGTTAATTTTTTTATTTTTCTTTTCCTTTATTTTCTTTGGTGTTCCTGCAAATAGCTTTTCTTGTACTTCTGATTACTAAAATATTTTCCAAGGCAATTTTACTCTAAACATAAACAAGTAAAAACCTCAACCCTTAAAAAGTCATTAAAAAAACACTGATTTTGTGTTACTTTTCCCAGGAAGTATCAAACTAGCCTATGACAGACTATTTCACTGGTATCCTAAGATTCAAAACTTATTCTATTTTCTGAATAATTCTACCTTTAATTCACTGTATAGTGTAGTAAATTAAAATTGGTCTGAAGAATTTTAACAAAGGACAGAGCTCACATTTCTGTCCGTTCCCAGTTCTGGTAATGCAGTATGTTCTGCTGTCTTCCACTCATATTACATCATAGGATCAAGCTTTTGGTCAAGATTACCAAGGAAAGACAGTGTATCTCAGGAAGGGTTCTGAAATAGTTCAGGCTTCAGCACTGGTTTCTGAAGAGACAAGTTGCAACTGATAGGGAGATCACAGCAAGCAAGGTTTAGTTACAGTCCTTCATGTCATATCTCTTCTCTAGACAGTGACCTCCTTGCCTCCTGTCATTTATTAGTCTTTTTGCTGCCCACTCATCTCTAGTTGCAAAAGGACTGTATATCCAGATTATCTGTCAGGCTTACATATATTTTGTTGCTTCACTTTGGCTCTTGATCTGTATGATTCTGATTTGCTGTTGAAATGCATTTGGCACTAAAGACAGTCTCTTGAGCTCTCAGCTCCATTTTGATCTCACTTGTCACCCCCCTGCAAGGTACTCAAGGCAGGACCACCATAACAGCCTTTGGTCATACTTGTAGCATGGAAACTATGCAAGTCTGGGACAATCATAAAGTCCATGTGGGCAGTAATGGTGTGCTTCTGGTTCTTCTTTAACTCTTGAAACCTGGTCTGCAAACTTTTCTGATTTGAAACAACAGAAACTCAGATGGAGATATACCTGTGATTTAAAAATAATGATGGGGAAATGCAGTAGCTGAATATTATTTCTTCTGATGCTTATGGACCGTATATGAGCATAAAAGTGGGGGATCTACTGAAGTTCACTTTGTTCTATGTGGATACCCCTAATTAATGATGTTTATCTTATTATGCAACACAAAAAAAAATGCAAACAGTACAGTACTGTATTTGCTTTCGTCTATCTAAGCCAATGACTGACTACATTACAGCAGTCTGCATAATCTTTGCTCACACCCATAATTCTAGTACAGAAAAGAGGAAGGAAAGAAGGGGAAAGGGGAATCTATATAAAAGGGGATAATCTCAACAATCAAAGCACAAGGGAATTGCCTTTACTGCAGCAACCAAAGAAAAGTGGAGAAACTGAATCCAAAAGCAATGTACTGTAGCCAGAGGTGTCAGAAGTAATATCATTTGACTCAAGCTTGACAATTTAGCACAGTGGTAACTCTCTTCTAAACTTACTGCCTTTGTACATTTCTCAGTGCAATCCTATTCTGTTCTATTACAGAAGCCGCAAGTGCATCAGTATATCTCTTTCTCTTTAGTTTATTTTATGGTTATGACTAGTGTGTAATGTATTTTTCTCAGCATTTCCCTGTAATGATCTCTGTCTCCCACCAAGTCCACAGTGTAAACAAGATGTGACATTACTGCAATGCAGCCATGTTTAAACTGAAATACCATAGGAAGGACAGCACACTTCAGCCTTCTGCTTTTACAGTACCAAAGAGTTATGTACGCAATAGTCATTGTTTACTACTTTCATATGAAAACAATAAATGGTTGAATGGGGAGGATATTTAATAAATGCTTTTACACCTGATAATCAGGTGACAAATCATAGTCATGGCCTTTGCAAAATAACTTAAAGCCACATTTTTCATAAAGCAGATAAACACATTTCTGTCTTGTTTAATAGGTAAATATGATACCTACAAGCTTTTTCTAGTTCTATCTTTCCATAGAGAGTAAAGGTTTATGTGAATTAAAACAAATAGTATAGAAAGAACCAAAGAGCAGCTACATGGTTGACCTTTCCCTATATCACAAAGGGGAAAGAAAAACTGGCTGCAGTAATATAAATAAGTATTCCATCAGTCTGTTAGGAGAAATTTCTGTTAGAACCACTCCATATTCCAGGTTGATGCAGATGGACCACAGTAAGGCTAGAAAACCAAGCATTAACATAGTATAAAAGCATGGAATGCTGCAGTGGAGTTTGTCTCACCCACAGCTCTTGCAAGGTGGAGAAGGAGGCCTGATTAATGTAAATAAAACAACATTAACATTAACAACATTAACAACAACATTGTAACAAAGTTACAAAATCAGTTCTAAAATAATTGTTTATCAAGTTACACTTAATAGTTCTCGGTGACCATAAGACCAGAAAGACTATAATTTCATTTTGGAGTAAAACAAATATTAAATGAACAAGCAACTCATACTAAGTCATACAAACCATAGTAAGAAATGTTTGAAATACTATAAACAGTTTTAATCAGTGTTAGAGAGTAGAAATACCTGGGTTCACCATGATTTTAACAAAAAAAATTAAAAATAGACTCCTCTCAGCATTTGGGGTTGGAATGCGTCTGTGGAACCCTGTAATACAATAACCAGAGCCTGAAACAATTATAGGTAAATCTTTCACAACAAATGTTGTCTAACCTGCTCTTTAAAATGATGCTGGAAGTGCTACAACATCCCGGACAGTCTATTCCAACACTTAGCCATCATCACCTTCTTTTGTTTCTCACTCAGTCTTCAATTTTGCTTTCTTTTATCACAATCTAATACCTTACGTCTCTTATGCTCAATGAAAATTAAGAGTAATTTCTTTCTTTTTATTTTGCTGTTATATTATTTTAATGTAACTGAAGATGGTTTCCTAAATTTCTCTTTTTTTCAGCCTGAAGAACAAGTTACTTCTGCCACCTCTTGAAAGGCATTATCCCTGAATTTTTCTTGATGTATCAGTCTCTTCCTAGTTATTCTCATGTCTCTTGGAGCTATGCATAAGACAGTTACACCTAAACTGCTAATCTATGCATAGCTGTAGAGAGTAAAGCATATATAAACCTTCAATCTCTTTTCAATTTACATTTCTGAAATACTAAACCGCAACTACAATGCAGAGTATATGACTCTCTTTAGATTTTGAGCAGTGTCTCCCATAGTACCAGTATCTCTGTCATTTAACACACTCAGAAATCAGACAGACGGAGTCTTTGTTATTGGTGTCATTCCAGCTTTTGGGTTAGTAATGGACTGATGAGCATAGAGACCTCTGTAACTGATCTCCAGAGGAGTGAGAATATTACAATAAACATATGGAAATAATCATTCCCTTGATTAAATTATATTGCTCTGTACAGGCTGTGAATGACAGCAGTCCTGACTTGGGGAGAACGGAGAAAAATAAGGTGCCATTTAGTCTAGAACAGCAATATGTACCAGCAAACAACCGTAAATCTAAGATAATTACCAGTTTGGTGTTTGGTATGAATTTATGTACTCTTCCTCCAGCTCCAGTTTTTAATATTCATCTTTGTATTCTTTTAATCTTGTTCCTTTAATTTTCTTACATATTTAAGTATTTTTTCATATGGCCGTGTGTTTTTCAAGTTGCTATTGACTTTTCATATCAAGTCTTTGAATCACCATGGAAAATCTCTCAAATAACGTCAGGAATATATGTCCAAGGTAGAAGTTTTGAAACAAGTTAATTTTGTGCCAACTTCTTATTAACATGGCTTTGAAAAAAAAAAGGTTGAGCAAGTCTATCTGCCTTTAAGTGCTTACAGTTTCAAGCATGAGAGTTTTATGTATCATATTAATTATGACTTCATTCATGATATCTGGATATTCTTATGCTTTTAACAGCAGTCTGCATTTGCACAGATAAGCTAAATCTTACTCTCTTTAGGTGCTGAAATGCTTACCTGACTCTGTTACATTTTACTTTGGCACCAGTTCTTACAGACTATAAGACCAGTTCTTACAGTTTGTACTTGTCATGTGGATGCTATTATATGGTAGATAAGGAAAGAGAACACGTAAGAGAAATAGATAATCAAGTTTAGTTACCACCTTCATTGACTTTTCTTGAATTCTGTAATTTCCTTTTTTTGAGTCTTAGGTGTACAACCATTCTGATTTCCTGAAATCTGCCATGACAGTAGACATTTGTAATTACCATTTTTTTAATTGGTGTTCTTTCTTTTTCAAGGTTACATGTTATTTACATGTTATTTACAGGCTTTATTTCATCAGGCAGAAGATTTATCAGTTAGACTTGATCTTAAAGGTCTTTTCTAACTTAAATGGTTCTACGATTCTAAGATTTCTAATTTTTATCCATTTTATAAACACACATATATATTTATATACAAAGACTTATTCAGGTATTTCAAAAGAAATTATTTTCTGTTTAAACAACAAGACCGCTTTGAGCAAAAATCAAACATAATTACATTCTTCACACTTTCTCAAAGAAAACTCCTGCACTTACATCCTTACTATCAATTCTGTTACTTCAAGTTGCTATGACAGAGACTACCAAGACAAAAAAAGTCTCAAAGACCTAAAAAACTGATTTTCCAGAGGCAGGAAACCCATCCCACAGCTGCTCCCAGGCAGAGTGAAATGCAGACCAAGAAGCTGCACACAGTGTTTGATTATGAAGGAGGGAGTTTGAATCCCTGAATACACAGATTTCTCATCCTGAATTTTCAGGCTGACTTGTGCAGTGCAAAGTTGAAGCAGAGTTTAGATTTAATCTCTTCTTGACTATTAAGGCCAGGCTGTTAAGAAGGGTTGTGGAGTTAATGAAACAGGCACTGGTCTCTTGTGGACTGGACCAAAAGGGCTGAGCATTGTCTTAAGTCATATGATAGTCCTTTTGACTAGACTTTTATTAGAACATGCAATTTACCTGTTGCTTTTGTTTGGAAAGTAGAACTACCAAATAAATTCATAGCACTATATTTTGATAACAAGTAAGGGTAACTGAGACCATGGTGTGATAAGTTAATAGTAAGTTAAACAATTCCCAGTGTAAATATTTAGTATAAAAGCTGATAAGAAATGCTATGGTATTATCATGTGCTCACTGACCTCTCTTTATTCAAGCTGCTGTTGAAAACTTATCTGACATAAAAGAACAAAATTGTTCTGTTAAAAAACAGAACAAAGAAGAAAAATTCTAATAAAATCAAGCTTTATCACCCAACTACCTGGCCAATGCAAGGCACACTTCTGAAGAACTATCAAACTATCAATTCCAACTCCAATATACACATAAGGATTCATGTAAGAGGAACCTGAATCCTTCTCTGAGTTGACAGAGGTCTTTAGGACTTTGCAAAAACAGGAGAGATCTGCTTAAGCAGATGGTCCTGTCGGATCACAGCTTAATTTTTAAACAGTAAGTGTACGGCCCAGTTCTATCACATCAGCTATTTCTAAAATTATTGCAATGACAAATGTGCATATTCAAAGAATGTCACCTATTTCACTTGTGACGCCTATTATAAGTTGTCTTATAAGGATATAGTGGAAAGTAAGAGTCTGCACAGACAAGACCCTATGTATGTGCTTCCTCAATAATCTCACTGACCCTGAGGGGTCTCAAAGCACAAAAAGCCTCTACATGAATAAACTTGCTGCATCATTGCTTGAATTTCTAACATAATATCACATATACTTTTACTGAAGCATGGCTTGCATCAGCCAGAACAATTACGTGATAAACTAAATTTTATAAAATTTCTTTGTTATTTCTTTCTCTTTGGCAACATTGTTGGTCTCTATGGAACCAACCCCAAATGTACATTTAACAGCATCCCAGAATACCTGTGACACTAGAGCTCTAGGGACCATTTTTTAATTTTATTATTTTTATTTTATTTTATTTTATTTTATTTTTTAATTATACTGTAATCTGACATCGATACACAAACCTTTTTCATTTCTTTATTGTTCAGTGAGAAATGTAATCAGATTTCTACAATCAATAGCATGAATGTTATTTTAATGACATCAGCATGTATTCATGGGTTTGATATCGTGACTACATACTCTAAGGTTTCCAAGTGAATGTGTTTAGAAAAGTGATTTTGTGAGGTTTCGCATTAACATACACAATTCCCTTTTTGCAGAATGTTGTGTTTCTTTTCCTGATGGCATAGAACAGCATATAAAAGCTGAGGCCAAACAATGAAACAGCAGTCTAAAAGGTTAAGGACCCTTTGATCAGGATATTAAAGGCTCTGTCCACAGATGAACTGTTGTGCTTCCAAAGTTTTATGTTAAAAATTAATATGCTTAAGATAATCAATCTCAGCTGCACTAGACCTTCAGTAATCAACAATCATCAAACAAGCCTTATGAGGTTGAGTACAGTGGTAGTTCATAACGAAGCACTTCATACAGAAGCAGCTGTCTCCTCACCTGTTTCCCAGCCCATCTAGAGGCCTGGAGAAATTCTTCAATTTAGCAAGCAAACTTAAGTCATTATTAGAAATGACAGGGAAACCTGATGAAATTGTACTTTCAATTGGAAAACAAAATTGCAATCAGACCAACATGATTTCCTCATGGTCTGACCATGCTAATGCCAAGTCGAGACATGGGCAAATGTATTTAAAAGTCATAATGGAGTATTACCATGCAATCTCTTTTTACTGGCCCTTATTAATATAAAACTTCAATTTGCATGTAAATGTGGTCAACTTTCATATCATCAAAATACATGAGGCCTGGGAAAGTAATGAATTGAAGTTTGATGCGGCAATTACTGACGTTTATAAAGAATTTTAAAGAGGTCATTCTAGCCTTGGCTGAGAAAATGAGGAAATCAACAGGGAATATTGTCAATATAGCAACAGTGGGAGTTGGAGTCAGTCCCAGGTGTTAGAAGGCCAGATGATGATTAATAGAGAGGGAGTATGAAGCCTTTCACCCAGAAGGACTGGGCTGGACCTGAGGCTCAATAACAGAGATCTCATGAAAAGGTTCTTGCCGGGTTCCCACTTTAGCTGTCTCGAAATGTGTTCCAGGGGGAATAAAGTAGCAAGTGTTTATGAGAGAGAGCAGTGCTGAAGGTTTAATTGGGCTCCACATCCTTTCAGGTCCCTTCAGTAGTTGATATGCAGTTTAACCTTTTTTTCCCCACCTCAGATACTCCAGTGCCACTGGGATTTTAATAAGGCACTAACTTGATAGCTTGGAAAAACAGTGAATTTGTTGCTAAATTGAGTTAAACTGCCTTATTGTGTCCTAATGACAATTTATAAATATCTTAGTTTATAAATAGAGCAAAAAAAAAATATAGAAAATATTTTCATCTTGAACATTTTTTAAAATCTAAAAAAATGGTAAGCTTTTTCTCCCCTTCTTTCACTTCTCATTGAAAGATTTCAGATGGAGGACAAATTTAAATGAGTGCAAAAATCAATGCGGAAGCAAAAACAGATCTATACAATTGTTGTTCTTCTTTAAAAGCAGATCCCAATTTTATAAGGCAAAAACATACCAAAGAGTTAATAGCCCTGTGTTATCTTGTGTGAGGGGGTCAGAACAAGGAGGAACTGGTTTTTGATAGATAATACACTAGCTATTGGAGTCTCATCACCACGTAACATTGTGCATTTTGGTGCAATTGTTCATACAAGTCTGAAATAAATGAAGCATGTCCAAAAGGCTGTTTCCAAACCAGCAGTTCCTAATGCACACCTAGCAAAGGTGTCAGCAATTACATGCAAAGCCCAAAACAGTGAAGGATCAGGCCCCAGGTTTCTCTTGCTGGCCCAGGCTGACACTTTATGTCAGGTAGTAGTGTGCTGTGGTTTAGTTTTCTCATCTATAAATAGAAATATATAATGTGTTTATCTTCACAGGACTGGGGATGAAGCTTAATTAATAAATGTTTTATTAAGTGCTTTGGGATCTTCAGGTGGAAATTAATAAATATATATTTTAATTACTTTGTATATTTTTTACTGTTCTCATCAAAAGCAAACCATATAGCTAGCAAACTTTTTCTTCTGCACAAATAAAATCAAGGTCACTAGTAAAGATCAAGGAATAGTAAATAATGGTATAAAAATCAATTCATCTATAGAACAATATTAATTTGAGTTTTCTTAATTCCTTCTACTCCTGTTTTCTCCTTTTGTTGTCAAAACCTAATTTTTCAGTTCCACTATTTCAAATAAATCTCTAAATTAGTTAAACATTTTAGGTTACATTAATTAAAGTAAGATTAAAAATTCCACTCCAGATGCCTTGAGAGACAACTCTTTTATAGAGAGAGAATAAGCTTCAATGAGTTTAACAAGTAAGCAAAGAACCTGACCAGCACTTTGAAATGTTATTATAAGAAGTATTTTTATTGTCACTTTCAATTTTCATAGGAATGCATTTTCAGGTCTGTAGTTCAAGTAAACGTTTGAAAATGTTCAATGACAAACTGAAATTCTCAGAGCAGAGCATCTCTTTCCCTATTACTTTTCCAGGCTTATAGACAGACTATTATCCCAGGGGATGGCATGGTAAATCAATGTTTATATTTCTATAACCCTTGAGACTCCTTGGCCTAAACATTTGTAACTCTCAGTAATCTGGATGGTGAGTGATAAAGGGACTGCCATTATGACAAAAGGAAAGTTCAAAACTTTAAAGAACAAACATTTATGGTCTGGTACACTGTTTTGGTTTCCTAGTCTCTTTCCTGATAAATTTACAGGATCTGATATGTATTTGGGGAAAGTTGTAATTTTTCATTAGAGAACAAGAATGAATACTGAAAAATGAAAATAGCAGGAGTATAGGGAAGGTATTTTAAGCTTTACATAAACGTTAGGAATGACCCTCTATTTTACTACTCTATGAATGTAGGGTACTTTTATGTAAAAGAATTGTCAATCATTATTAATGTGTTTGAGCCTACATTACCTGTTATTTTTTCAATGTTTGACACCATAAACAGTTAAGAACACTTAATCTTGGTAAACAAAGTAAGAAAAGTATTTTTTAATGGACAATAGTTTTACGATCCTACATTGTAACTCTTGAAAAGCAAGTAGAAAAGGTAAAACAAATCATGTATATCAAATCTAAAGTCTGAATCACCAACTTATCTTAGATGGATGAACTAGAATTGTGGACAAAACAAGTTCTGACAACTCTGGACATTTTTGGTTCTCTAGTCTGAAAAATATTTCTGCAACATAATACAAATTAGGGAAAAATATAAACAGTATTGTACATATAAACGTACTTTTGAGAATTAAGTAATAGCATAGGGAAAAATCAACAGATAGTAAAATGCTACATTTGGGGAAATTTCATGCAAAGTGGCTCATTGGTGGCAGACCACAGGTTCTACAGATAACAACAGTCCAAAAATTTGTATCTATGGAATTTGGGAAATACACCTGGGGACTTTGTGTATCAAGCACTGAAGAGAGCACTGAGAAAGTAGTGACATTTTAACACAAGTGTTGATTCCACTTCAGAAGAAAAATGACACTTAGTTCCATGGGACTAGACTAGCATAGACTCCCAAGCACTGTTTCACTCTACAAAGCTGCTTTTAATCATCGTCACCGAAGGCTAAACTGTGCACCATCAGAAGTACCTGGATTGTATATCCTTGAAAATGCTCCATGTTACAGTTCCTATTCCCCAACATGACACCATGACTGGTGACCCTGCCACCAGTTCTGGTAAAGCATATACCAATTTGTAGCTGTAAATGGGTCACTGAGCAGCAGCAACACAAGAGCCTTGGAGCCAGAAGGAAACCCAGTGGGAAAAAACCTAGTGGGAAGAAGCAGACAGAGACTTCTAGTCATTATTGATCACATTATTTATTCATTCATGTTATGCAGTCAATAGACTGGATCAGAACTAGATACAGCTAAGAGGGACCAGAAACGTCTATATGAGCTTACTCACTACCCTGAACTTTATAAATGATCTCAATATAATCTGCCTGATTAAAGCATTATATGGTTATGAATAATCTTCCTGGCTTATTAGGGAAGAACTGAGGAAACCCCATTCCTTCTCCATTCATCTTTAAATCGCAAGAGAGTTTAGGTACCTTAATATCTGCCTATCTATTCAGACTGCAGTGCATCTAAAAACACAAAGAAAATGCCTCCAGAACAAAAAAAGAACATAAAACCAATTTTGGCTCTGTTGTAGAATAGTCTTGGGACTTCTTGACTTAAGTGTCTTTGGGAATTACTCAGTGCTTCAAAAGCACCATGTTAACCCAGGTTGTTTGTATCTTCCCTGAGATTCAGATAGCTGTGATTTAGAAAACAGAGGTTGAAAACAGAAAAGAAAAAGAATTACTCTCTAGTATAGAGCTGACTGTTTATTTCAAATTCCAACAAACATACACAGGTAGATGGTATCCTGTAGTCCAGCAGCATAAAAACTAATAAATAGTCCAGACATTTAGGGGTGATGTATGTAATCATATCTCTGAACTCCTAGAGATGGGCATTTGCACACTGTGATGATACTTCTTTTCATCTCCACAGAATTCCCTTACAAAACAGCTAAACACACAAGCACATGAAATTTCCTTTATATTCTATTGCACTCTGGTATTCTGCTTCTCAAACCAATCATTCACTAAACTTATCAACTAAACTCACTGCAAGCAGTTCTTACCCAGGGTCCCTGGAATATCTTCCAAATCAGGCTGTTTTCCCAATCTACATTCTCTTCTTTCTCCACCAACCCTTCTCTCTGCCTGTTCCTCTCCATCTGTTTTACCTTACTTTTCTCCCACTTCTCTTTTACTGTCTTCAAAGTGCTCCAGTTCAGTTAGTGAATGATCTGACCTCAAGGATTGATTTTAGCACCCATGGAATATGCCACTTACTGTGTAGAAGCAGTCCTTGCAAGTTTATTCTTTTCCCAAAATACACATATACACTTGAAGATAGGTTAGATTTTAAAAATATGGCCATTGATACTATTCTATGTAGGGCAAAATAACAATGTTATTTAAGAGACAAAACTGCCAATGTCCTTACAAGAACCTAAATCCATATGGCATGATAAGCTGTCTTCAGCACTGGCGAACAGAAGATGCTTGGAGAAGAGTCAAAGAACAAAGCAAGGATAAAATAATACTTTATCTTCTATTATGGGGACTATCTCAGTATTGACTTCTTGTTGAATTCATTGGCTGAAGAAGTCTGCCTTAGCAGGTTTATAAGCTGACCTTTGACTGTATAGATTTCATATCTCTGTGGTGTTACAGAAGTCTTGTTTCAGGAACTAATAAGAGAAACTCAGATTTGTTCCCAGCTAAGTGGGAGAAACTATATTAAGACTTGGGAGATCAGGAAACTGCATCAGTGCACAGGTTCGGTGAGTTATCCATAACTGGGAACAGGCCTCCCAATGATGCAACAGCATTTTTTTGTTGTGCTTTTCACATGCCTGAAGGTCACGCTTTTCTCTAATCTTAACACCTTAATTAGTAAGCGAGCTGACCTTGGAGCTCTGTTTGGACAAGGTTCAGGTGCTGAAGCTTTTGATTACAGCATTCAGTTCAGTGATACTATGCAACCAACAGTAGTTCAGATGAGATTTGTTGCTCTTTACTCAGCTTTTTCATTGCTGATTCAGGGTTACAATGCATTTAGAGCTGTGGAGATTTCTATACGTTGAGCTGCACTAGTTACAATTCTCAGTGACTTTGTGAAATCTAATAGGTTCTGGAACAGCAGGGTTTTGATCTTCAGATCAGCCTAAATGACAATTTTTCAGTGTGACAAAAAGTTTTCCTGTCACTTTTGCTGGTGTATCATTAAAAATCTGTATCACCAGGCTCCAAGTGAGGTCTCATGAGAGCAGAGTAGAGGGGCAGGATCACCTCCTTTGACCTGCCGGTCATGCTCCTTTTGATGCAGCCCAGGATACGCTTGGCTTTCTGCGCTGCGAGCATGCACTGTCAGCTCATGTTCATTTTCTCATCAACCAACACCTCAAGTCCTTCTCTGCAGGGCTGCTCTGAATTTCTTCTTTGCCCAACCTGTAGCTGTGCCTGGGATTGCTCCAACCCAGGTGTAGGACCTTGCACATGCATGGTTAAACTTCATGAGGTTGGCATCAGCCCACCTCACAAGCGTGTCAAGGTCCCTCTGGATGGCATTCCTTCCCTCCAGCATATCAACTGACCCACACAGCTTGGTGTCATCAGCAAACTTGCTGAGGGCGCACTCAATCCCACTGTCCATGTCAGCAACGAAGATGTTAAACAAGACCGGCCCAACACCGATCCCTAAGGGACACCACTCATTACTGGTCTCCAGCTGGACATTGAGGCATTGACCACAACTCTTTGCGTGTGGCCATCCAGCCAGTTCTTTATCCACCGAGTGGTTCACCTATCAAATTGATGTTTCCCAATTTATAGGCAAGGATATCATGCAGGACAGTGTCGAATGCTTTGCACAAGTCCAGGTAGATGACATTAACTACTTTACCCCTGACCATCATCTCTGTAGCACCCATCATAGACGACCACCAAATTGGTCAGGCAGGATTTCCCCTTACTGAAGCCATGCTGGCTGTCACCAAGCACCTTGTTGTTTTTCATGTGCCTTAGCATGCCTTCCAGGAGAATCTGCTCCAAGATTTTGCCAGGCAGAGGTGAGACTGACTGGTCTGTAATTCCCTGGGTCATCCATTTTCCCCTTCTTGAAAAGGGGGTTATATTTCCCTTTTTCCAGTCATCGGGAACTTCCCCTGACTGCCATGATTTTTCAAATATGATGGACGCTGTCTTAGCAGCTTCACTTGCCAGCTCCTTCAGGACCCACGGATAGATTGATGTCGTCAGGTCCCATGGGCTTGTGTATGTTCAGGTTCTTAAGATTGTCTCAAACCAAATCCTCTCCTACAGTGGGCCCAAGGTCTTCATTCTCATAGTCCCTGCATCTGCCTTCCAAGACTTGGGTGGTGCAGTCAGAGCCTTTGCCAGTGAAGTCTGAGGCAAAGAAGTCATTCAGAACCTCAGCCTTCTCTAAATCCTGTGTAGCTAGTTCTCCAGATAGCTTCCTGAGGGGGCCTATGTTGTCCCTAGTCTGGTTTTTATTCACTACGTAGCTATAGAATCCCTTCATGTTATCCTTAATATCCCTAACCAAGCTTAATTCTAACTGGGCCTTAGTTTTCATAATATGGTCCCTAGCTTCCCAGACAACATCCCTGTATTCTTCACAGGCTTCCTGTCCTTGCTTCCACCTTTTATAAGCCTATTTTTTCATTTGAATTTTCCTTTTTTTTCATTCAAATTTTTCTGTCCCAAAGACCTTATGCAGTAAACAGAGTAAATAGAGAGCACCTCTCCTATTAAGACAGGCTGAGGGTGCTGGGTTTGTTCAGCCTGGAGAAAAGAAGTCTCCGGGAGAGCTTAGAGCAACTTCTAGTGCCTAAAGTGAGACTAAAAGAAATTTTTACATGAGCATGTAGTGACAGGACAAGGGGGAATGGCTTTAAGCTCAAAGAGGCTAGATTTAGATTAGAAGTTAAGAAGGAATTCTTTACTATGAGGGTAGTGAGGAACTGGAACAGGTTGCCCAGAGAAGCTGTAGCTGCCCCATTCCCGGCAGTCTACAAGGCCAGGCTAGATGGGGCTTTGAGTGACCTGGTTTAGTGTAAGGTGTCCCTGCCTGTGTCAGGGGGTTGGAACTAGATAATCTTTAAGGTCCCTTCCAACCAAAAGAACTATGTGATTATGCTGTTAAAATAGAAGAAAAAGACAATATT
The DNA here is from genome assembly GCF_033783945.1 of Neopsephotus bourkii. Taxonomy (NCBI): domain Eukaryota; kingdom Metazoa; phylum Chordata; class Aves; order Psittaciformes; family Psittacidae; genus Neopsephotus; species Neopsephotus bourkii. Next base: position 1,960,238 of record NW_026901092.1, on the reverse strand, counting down.
AAAAACCAAAGAGATTGAACACAAACCAGCATTAACTGTAACTAGGATCATGAAAAGCTCTAATTACTTCACCTCAGCTTTCTCAGCATTGAAATACAAAGGTACATAGGCAGCACAAGTAAACGTGTACATATGTACAGAAGTAGCACAAGCAAGGAGATACATGGATGACAATGATTTCTCTCCTTTTTTTCTCTCTCTGAAACATTAGTCTACCAAGATAAAGAAAGAATAAACACTCATTTTTTGAAACTATTGTAGCACCCCTCACTTATTCTATGATTATTTTTTCCCTAAGATCCTTCTATATGTAACTGTATGCTTATTTGTGGGATTTACTCTAACTACAGAAATATTCATGTGTTCTCTTTTCTCAGTCTTAACCAGCAGCTCTGTGTGTCTAGAAGCAGAATATAGATTTACTTCTAACTGGCACGATAATCTCATTGCTATTATTATGTCACAGTTTATTAAGTTAGTAATTTGTGAATTATCATCACTTACATTTTGAACCACTATGGAAATTTACATCTTTGCATTTCATTTTGGCTCAAAACTGGCCATTAACAGTTTAGTCTCTTTCCTTGACTGCCTCTGAATGAGGAAGATTGTGTTGTGTGTTTTTCACTGATTTCAAAAGGCATAATGAAACAGTCATCATCTGTGAAAGTTCAGGTATGACTTCAACATTAATGATATTTGGATTAATCTCCTGTAATTTATGTGGACAAGAAGTTAATCACAAAATGTTTGTATTCTTTAATTTTTTTCTAACTCCCTTTGCACAACATAACTCTTTAAAAGGCACACTGTCTTTTCTGCATTTATTGCTATTGGCCTAAAAGGATCCATATAATTAAATAAGACAAGTTCTTCTAATTGGTTGATTCATACTTTGGTAAATATCTAAATATACATTGTCCACCCACTGCAATGGAATTTCTTGATATCCAGTTTTCTGATTGCATGAGCAATCAATGACTTCGTTTGAAGGAATATGAATGTGCGGAACAGAGGAAGATAGTAAGAGGGAAACATGACTTTTTCCTCTGTCCTGTTTGATTTATGCTACATTAGGAATCCCAAACAAGGAGTGAGCTGGGAGTGTGAATCTGAGAGAAGTTTTGGGCAGTCAGGATGAGGACAGCAGAGACAAAGTAAGCAACAAACCTGAAGCACTTGAACTTGCTGGGGGACTCTGAAAGGAGCAGGATCCCTACTTGAAACAGAATCCAGACCCATACCCAATATGCAATGTGAGGGATGATGGAAGATTATCAGATTTTTCCTGCTGTACCATGAGGTACTGTGGGATCAGTGAGAGGCTGGGATTCCAATAACAGTTGCCAGAATGGAAATAAGAAGAACACCCAAGAGTGAACACCGTAGGTGAAGGAATATTTGCTTTCAACCATTTTGTTTACTCCCTTACCCCTAAATCATGAAATTATTTTATTACGATCTTGCATTCTGGCCAACGTGAAGCCAGCAGGAGTAGTTACACTATTAGATACTATTGTTTCAAAGAAGGCATTATAAAGATTACAAGTGTGAACCAAGTGTGTAGCCCTTCAGTGCAGTTTTCTTGTGTGGTATTTCTGGTTTTGCTGGTACAATTCACAGTCATACAGTGTCACTAGAATATTCTGTAACACAACAAAAATTGAAAACTTGATAACATTGACAAATCAAGCACATATTAGTTGATATTTGTATTGAACTCCATATAAAAATAAATAAGACAAGGAATTCTGTAATGATTGCATTATTCCTTTTCATATTTAATTCAACAAAACCACTCTGGTTTAGAATCCACTTCTTACAGATATGTCAATGTCTTCAAAATTCAGAACTACTTTGTAACATAAACCAGTGTGTTGCTATCAAATTGAGGTAGTGTGCTGCCAAGCAGCAATGCCTTTGTGGGTAAAATAGTTTTATTTTATTCTTTTGTGCCAGCAAAAAGACATCAAAATAATAAAAGAAACTTTACTATAATATTAATGAATTCTATTGAATTCTACATTTTGATTACAATTTTCTAAGGATGAAATCTACTTTTTAGTTCTGCAAATATTTTTCATGTCGTGTATGTTTGTCACAACCATATCATCTCCAACATCCGAAAAAGAACCTGTATATCTTTATGCAAGATTTTGCTTCTTATTCATCTGTCAGTATCAGTTGCACTAATTTCCCCCTTTTTAGTTTTCTCAAGGTTCACTGAATCTTAGGTTCACTGTATTATTTTCTTTTTCTATCCCCTTTTTTTTTCTACAACCCTTTTTTAATCTTTCCTCCTTTCTTCTGCTAATTCCTGTATTTCCTAATCTTGTCCCACTTCCTCACCCTTTTGAATAAGGGGAAAAGGTTTGTTAGCAAGTCCAGTTCTCTGTGGAAACTACAGATAAGGGAAATAACAAAGGGTATTTATGCAAAAGGCTCTTCTTTACATGATGTTTAACCCTTCAAAGATCAGTGTGGCTGATGTCCGTGTAGTTAACAGGGAAAAAACCTTGATAGTCCAGAAACTTGACCCGCTCAGAGAAAGATATGGAAAAGAACACAAGACAATCGATAACTTTAGTTATAAACATTTATAAGAATATTTTTACACTGAGACCCTGACACTATATGATATATTTTTACATTAAGAATCATGCCTATTTCACCTGTTTCTACTGGCATGACACATTTAGGTTGTAGGTATTTTCTATAATGTAAAGAAAATATTTGTAGAGGCACCAGTTAAATCAAGAGAAGGCAAAATGCTAAAGAAAAAAGTTTCCATCTAAATTTTCTGTGAGTTAATTAGACTCTGTATTGCTAAAGTTTAGTTACTATTACTATATATAAAACTATCATTTTGATTAACATTACCTGTAATGATTTGCAATGTCATTCTGCCTAGAGACAAACATATATGAGTTTATAAACAGGTAATCCTGTTTTGTTATGATTTAGTTTTTGTAAGAAGCTCACCTTCTTGCATCACTGATGACATCAAGAGGAATTACTGTAGAATTCAAAAGCACCGAGTTTGTGTTGACAGTTTCAGCAGTGTGTATCACTGAATTTTTAATCTGATGAGCTGTATGGGTGGCTAACGTAGTTTGCATTTAAAGTCCTTGGTACTCATTTATTGTACTGAAAATTTGAAATCAAGCTTAGGTTTCAAACCAGAAAAATAAAGGTTAAGCAGAGAATTTATAGTCAATCAAATCCAAGTTGGAAACATTATAGACAAGTTGATGTTATTTTCAACCTTCTGCTGTAATAAATATGACTAGTTGACACCAAACCAAGAGTGATGAGAATAAGTAAGTCTAGTCTCTCTTCTAACAATGGAGTCTAAGTTATAACCATATTAATTTTACATGAGTATAATAATGTATTTGTAGCTCAAAATAATACATATTATCAGGCCTCAAAATATGAATTTTATGAATGATTTTCAAAGATTAATATGAACACAAACTCCAACCTACATTCACAAATACTGTGCTGCTCACAAAGTTTGGAAAAACATCAATGGCCTTTCCATTCTGAGGCCAGCTATGGAACTTTCAAGGAAACATTCAAGGAAACACAGAAAATTCCCAGGTTTGGGATGGTTCCAGTAATATGTGAGAAAGACTGCCTGCAAATGAGAGATTTTTTTAAGATTTCTGAGATGAAAATTAGATGAGATCAAATATTCAGCACATCAGAGGATCAAAACGTCCTTTAGTGTGAAGACTAGAGGATCAAAACGTCCTCTAGTGTGAAGACTTCTGTTTCTATTGTGTTTTACAAACTAGCCGACTTTATACAATGCCAGTAATTCAACACACCATAAATAATATACAAGGCCACAATATCCCACTTAAGGCTAATTCCACCATTTTTATTAATGTTTCTTCTTTTCTTACATCCTTTAGTGTGAAGACTTCTGTTTCTGTTGTGTTTTACAAACTAGCCAACTTTATACAATGTCAGTAATTTAACACACCATAAATAATATACAATGCCACAACATCCCACTTAAGGCTAATTCCACCATTTCTATTAATGTTTCTTCTTCTCCTCTAGTTGAAACAGAGCGGAGACAACACACATTGGTCACATTTCTTTGTTTCGTTTCTGTACATAAGTTTATGTTATTATGTGGATGGCAATGTGTTCAGGGCACCAAATCAACAGTCAAGGTGTAACAGACTTCATCCAGAGCAAAAGCCAAATTCTCTGACTATCATCTACAATAAAACACCTTTGTGGTCCTCATTCACTTTGACTGCTGAGATTTAATTAAAAAAAAAAAAAAATCTAATCACAAACAGCTATTTTGAAGCCAGCACAGACACTGACAGAGAAACTTCTCATTCCCTGGCCACACTGAAAGACTGATTTTGGCAGTTATAGGAGAAGCAGGGCTCAGATATGATGGTCCAGCAGCAAAAAGTATGTGAAAATATATTGAAGAGCAGTTCATTCAGTAGTCACCCACCAAAAGAAGCACAAGGTTTACCCAAAGCTATAGTACCATCACTTTATCTGACAATGTTCAAATCACTGTGTTGGCTATTCTGACTCACAACATCATGCTTCCACTTAATAATGAAAACTTTCTGAGGAGACGAATGTACATGCCCCGCAAAAATCAGCAACAGGCACAGAACTCTGAAGAAGCCTGTGTATGGTGGAGTTAGTTTTAAGATTTTGTTCTACGCTGATGTTCTTGCCTGGAAGCAAGTCTTTTAGCTCAGCATAGTTTTGAAACTTTCAGGGATGGGCTTTGTAGATGTTATAAAGACCTTAGAATGAACAGTTGTATCCGTTCTCCCTGGATATTTCCTAATTATTTCCCAACAACCATAATTCTTGAATCTTTTTTTGAACAGCAAAAGAATGTATCAACTTTTTTACTGTTCTAAGCAGTAATATTTAAAAGCCTTTCTTATTTTTTTAATTTTACATTACGGGTGGCAAAGGAGAGAAACCTACTTGGTTAAATGTAAGACTTATGCTTAGGCTCAAGTTGATGCTTGGCTTGGTGAAAAATTTGGTGCCATTTGCTAAAAAGCTGACAGAATGGCACTCCTTATCAAGGCAAGTATAAGACAACAGTAAGGCAGTGCCTTTCTGTTGCTGAGATCCAAGCTTTCTTGAATTTTTCCTTTCATTTTTGTTCTGGATGTTTGGCTTTATGAGAGCTGTGTGTCTCAAGTAAGTTATGCAGAGCATTATGCAAAATATAGCTGCTCTAAAAGCTTGCTTAAACCTGGAGTAGGTTAGTTTTTTCAGATCAGAAATCTTTCATATTTTATGATGAAGCAGCTAAGCCTAATACTATGCTTTGCTAGTCCTGAAAAGCTGTTGCTGTCAGCATTTTGAGGCAAGCAGACAAAAAATATCTTTTGAAGTACATGAACAGCTTAAGCTTTTGACAATATCATGCTTTCATAAAGTGATCATTGTTGCCTTGCATGGACTAAAGAGATTATTGTTGAAAAAAATTTATTAGATCTCAGACCACTAATTAGCTATTGAGAACTGCCAGCTATAATAGTGTGTAGCACATACTTGCAATTTCTTGGTTTGGTTTCCTGTTTGCGTTACTCCTAAGTCTGACCTAAGAGAGAGCCACGCTCAAATGTACTGGTGTGTTTGTGGTAGCCACTCTTTTTTATTTCCCTAGTCAGAAAGTAAAGTGTTTGGACCAGATGTACGGCGTAAGATGAGCAACTCATCCAATCAACCCCTAGGCACATCTAAACAAAGGAATCTGCTTGTACTTTCAGTTAAGTGGGGTTTCTGATTTTTTGGAGATCAATTTACCTGGATAAAGAGTTTTAAGGCAGAACTACCATTAGAAGTATAATTCTTAAAAGCAAAAATTTTGAAAGTTCTCAATAGCTAAGGAGATAAGACACATTCTGAAGATGTGCAGTGTGAAACTAGTGACAGCTGGAATTTTAGGTTTAGCTTTAGCCTCAAAAATAGCTCAGATCAACACTCTGAACTTCTAATATTTTACTTTTTCTTGCTATTATTTTTACTTTTTATGTAAAAAATATATAACATCCAGTGGCACATACAAAAGTGGGTGTCTACATTCTTCCATTGAGCTAAAGAATTATTTTCCTAAGTGTTCCCTGAGTCATATTCCATAAAGGCACTATGATACTTTTGGATCCAAAAATCAAAACAAAATTTAATGAAATTAGACTTTTTTTTAAGTTTTGGGGAATTGAAGAGGCATTCTGTGTGACTAAAAATAACAGTTGAGTTCTATAGTTGAAGAATAAAAATGTCTGTTTTCTGGAAAACATAGTGGTACAGAGGCAAAAAGATAATAAAAATATATATTGTCATTATGATTACCTAAACTCTCCACATCATCTAAATAGCACAGGAAAGCAACAGGTGGGGGGGGGAATAAAAAGCAAAACAAAAAGAACCACACAGGTCTTTAATTTAGCAGTTCTTCTTAGAGTCTTTACAAAGTAGGCAAATATTGGAGAAAATGTATCTTATTCACCCACCTACAGAACTTCAAAACCTAAAGAGTTCAAAATGCATGAGAGAGAGAAAAACATTTTTCAATTTAGCTAAAACACAGGAAATAAAAATCAGTTTTCACCCACTGTAACTTGCTATGCAAGTTTTGTCTCAGGTAAGAATCTTCTTCCAAGGCAATTGTTTTCCAAACATATGTTCATGGATGATTTAAAGTAGAGAATAAGGATTTTGGTTATCGCCCAAGATAATATGATTGGATCAATAGGATTTACTAGTATATGATATTGTATCTGAGAAAGATGTATATAATCTAAAATATTTTTTGTCTATCTCATAGGATTCATGCCATGGTAGTTAAGTGTGCCACTAGATCTGGAAAATATATGATGTCTTTTTCTTGGGAAATTATAGTCCCTTAAAGAGAAAATAAATTTTACCCTCCACAGTACTGTGGTTACTGTTTAGCCAATTAAGTAAAGTGTTAATATAACTCCCGTGAATTTTCAAATTTCACCAGTGATATTCCTGTTACCCCATGAGTCCTCAAAGGTAACCAGAGGGAAAATATTCTTAATTTGAGAATAGAAAAAAAAGTCTTGTCTAATGAAGTTTTTAAACTTCATATTTTATTCACGTTTACTTTGTAATCATAAATTATTTTGATGTAGAATGTACTGAAATACTTCATTAATTAATTCCCTTGTCTGGGATACATTTCATAATACATAATATCACGTGAACAATAAATTCTTAGAATTGTAAATCAGCAAAGCCAATACACAGTGCAGTACAGTAAACAACAGTTAAAAGAAAATGAAAAAAAAGAATCCTAAACCCTGCATTCTGGTGATTGATACTGCAATTTTTTCAATAGAGACCTCGGGCACTTTCAATTACACCCCACTCCCCCAGCTTTTCAGCTCCTATATGTCAAGAATACAAAAAGGTGAGAAGCAAAATTTTCCCATCTCAGGTGGGACAGCTAAGTGAACTATTTCATATGTTCTGTATTCTCAGAAAATCTCTGAAGTACTGGCAAAGTTCCACAGTCAGAAAGTGGTAATACTGTCTCCTCAGACTCATATGTGAAGGACAAGAGGACCATAAGAGAGTGATTTTGATCTCTGTCCTGCATTTGAGGCTTTATGTGGGTAATGTCCTTTCCCCTGTGCTACAGACTCTATTGCCAACAGCAGCTTGTGTGAAGGTCATTGTTTGCCTAAAGAATTTTTTTTTTACTTTTCCTCAATACCCCCAAGAGCCAACCCTTCCAAGAACAGACTGCTGTGTAAAGAAACACCTGCTGATATGCACAAAGAAAATCCTCTCACCCCCCAAGAATGACATGTGTAGCACTCTGCCGCATATGGTCCTCTAAGAAGAGCACAGTGAAAACACCTAACCTCAAAATACCCACTAAACAGGGGAGAGGACCTAGGAGCAAAAATATCATGCCAGAAATCTCTGTGGAATGGTGATCATGTTCTCTTTCATTAAAAGCACTTACTATCTCTCTTTACCATTAGTCCTTGACCACTTCGGTGAAATGTTCTATTAAGTTAAAAAATGAATCTGAGAGTAAAATAAGACAAATCAATTTATTTCCTTAACATCATGACAGAAATTTTGTAAACTCCACATATAAATACATTTGAAGTCCCAACAACAATTTCTTATTTCAAATGCTGAAGTTGTCCTGTTAGCAGCAAACTTCCCATGATTAACATCCATTAACAAATTGGGAAAAAAAAACCAAGCTCTGAATTTTTTAGAAGTCAAAGATATAGGCAATTAAAGATGCCAGAAACCTTCACTTTTTTTTTTTTTTTTTTGGAAGAGGGGTATGGTGTCCATAACAAAACGAGATATTCTTGATCTTTTATGTATATACACAAAAATATGGCATCCTATTCAATACAGGAAATTTGAGTGTAGATATATTAACAAAATATTTCTGGCCCTTAATAATTACAGCCATTCACTCTGAAAAACTAGATTGTTAATAGGGATTTTTGCCTTCCTCCTCTTTTGATAAGACAACAAATATCCTTATTTCATTTCATTTCACTTCATCACACTTAACGGTAAGCTACTGTCATTTGTCATACTGTCATACAGAAAACCATGCAGCCGTTCACTCACTCCCCACCTACTAATTCCCCCACACACACCTCCAAGAGGGATAGGGAGGAAAATCGAAAGAAAACAACTCCCACAAGTTGAGATAAGAACAGTCCGGTAACTAAGGTATAACACAAAACCACTTCTGCTACCACCAACAATAATGATGATAAGGGAAATAACAAGGGAAGAGAATACAACCGCTCACCACCCACCGACTCATACCCAGCCCGACCCCAGCAGTGATCTAGCCCTTCCGGGTAACTGTCCCCAGTTTACATCCTGGGCATGACGTGCTGTGGTATGGAATACCTCTTTGGTCAATTTGGGTCAGGTGTCCTGCCTCTGCTTCTTCCCGGCTTCCCCTCCTCCCTGTCAGAGCATGAGATTCAGAAAGTCCTTGGTCAGATTAAACATTACTGAGCAGCAACTAAAAACATCGGTGTTATCAGCGCTGTTCCCAGGCTGAAAGTCAAAAACACATCACTGCACCAGCTACTAAGGAGAAAAATGACTGCTACTGCTGAGCCCAGACAGCTACATTCCCCACTAACGTATTTTTATTGAATTCGTCTTCATTACATTGGAGAAGTAGTTGAAGCACTCTGTCATTTCATTGGTGTATCTGAAGTTATTTTAGAAGTGTCAAACAAAAGCAGGCCCAGCCATTTATGTTCTTCCTAATCTTTCCCATGGCTGTTCTAGAAATATTGCATACATGCTGAATCCTTGTCTCCTCCGCTGGCTGATAGAAAACCAGTTGCTGTAGTGTATTGCTGCTCACACTCTTCTCTCTTGCTGCTGACAGAATCTTGCAATGAGTTCAATGAAATTGCTGAGTTCCCACATCTGAAAACCTAGAGCTGGTCATGTCAGATGGTGTCAAAATTTTTGAGAAGCTGAACACATGATCAATGTAGGATTGCACTGCCCTACTTTTATCAGTGATGTTACAGATGGTTTTGTTTAGGTCATATGCGCCTTTCTTCTCCCTGAATCTGCCCTTTAACTTTATGTGGTCCTTCATCATACGGACAAGATCTTTGTTCTTAGGCAGAATCTGGAAGATGTTATGATTGTAATAACACTTTGTTATGCTGTCTTTTCTTCACTGAGGGCAAAAAGATTACCTTTGTCCCTTATTTTTCTGGCTATCCTGACAACCGTACAAATTTGTCACATGAGATCAGCTCTGATCACCATTTGCTTTTATCGGTTCTCATAACACATTAGCTACTGCTGTTCCTTTCCTTAAGAATAAGCACATACTTGGGTCTTCTTGCTCAACTAATAGTTCTACTAGTTTTTTCTCTGTTCTCTTTTTGTCATCACCTTATGTGATGAATACCTATGATGAAGCATGGGGACTGATGCATTCAACAAGACATTTATTATTAGTAACTTTAAACTCTGAGATGATCCTAAAGGCCTACAGCCTGTCACAGCTTTGCAGATTAGCTGGCTCACCATACCCACACAATGAGAAGCTATAAACTAATATTATCTTAACATGTAGATATTATCTGTGAAAGCAAAAAATGAAAAAGCAGTTGTATGAAAATTGATAGGTAAATATAATTATCAGAAAAGCACATTCTTTACTTCATTAAACTACTCTACTGGATTCTGAAATCACCCTACTTGTTGGTAGGTCATAGTGTTCTCACTTCAATAGGCAGGAGAAAAAGCCCTTCAAAGTGGTGAAATGAGAGAAAACTGGATGTTGATATTCTTTTTCAAAAAAATTGCATTTGGCTGAAGTTTCCCTTTCTAAATTACAAGGAGCTGAGCATTGTTACAGTCTTCTGGTATGATTATATTACCTTATATTACCCATAATTTGGGTAGCAGAATTATCCTGATTATTGATTCAGTTAATCAGGTAATTGGTTTGAAGATGTATGCATGATATATCTGGTGGCATGTCACACCTAACGACCAATAAATTCTTCAGGTTTTGTCTAAACTGTGTCCTCCAACAAACCAGCTTGGTTTGTGTAATTAACAAAGCTCTTCCTTATGTAACTGTCCTAGACAATAACCTGTGTAGTAAAGACAGAATCTGATGCTCCAGTCTTACCACAGCAATTTCTCATTGCCAGCTTTAATACAGTCAGATTCAATCATTAAAGACCGAGCCAATCTGACATTTATGGCTAATGAGAGTGGTTCTGGGTAGAAGCAAATGTTGCTGAAGCCTGGGAATAGCAGGATTTAGGGCTGTTGATAGCAGCATAGATATAACTATGCTCACAGATCACACAAACACACACTATGTGTGCTTTGTCACTTCCTACCACCCCATTATACCTTTCTGGCATTCTCTATTTGCTGATAACTCCTTTGTGGGGGTACTTTCTATTTTTATACTGTACCTAGCATACATAACTGAGTAATTACAATAATGGGAACTACACTACTCCTAGCAGGAGCCTTAGTTTGTGAATTGTCAACATTTACTTGGAGTGGTGTCAGTAGCGATGCAGAAAACAAACAAATGATCAATAAATTTTATTTTGTACTTGGAAGCAACTAGGGCATTGTACTTGCACTCTTTATGGTGACAAACTACTTTCTAATCCATTAGTAAAGGAAAAGATATATCTACCAGGAATAAATATCTTAAATAATCAAGCCTAAATAACAAGAATACAAGAGGTGTTTGGGTTTTCTTTAAAGATATCTTATTGGACTCATAGACCAATCAAATTAATTTGTAATTAATCTTGTAATACCAGGAAAATTTTACAGGTCTGGAAGAGCCTTACACTGATTTATTTAAAAAAGAAAATAAATTATGAGTTGAATTCAGAAATAATTTAAATGAGAACTTTGGCAGAAATGTTTAATACTGAGGTTAATTAATTGTAAAGTGATATAGTAGAACTAGAATGGCTTTGGTGGGAGGAATAAAACAGGATCCACAGCAGACAGCCACTGTTGTTGTTCTTGCTTTCCCTCTCTTCCCTCTCCCTCACAGCTGGCTACCTTCACTTCAAATTCCAGGTTTCCTCCTGGCTTGTACCAGCACAAGCAGTGAACGATCCACCCAACACGTATCTTCAGGTCTGTCTTGTAGGTATGTTCTTGTTAAGCATGATAGTTTGCATTCATTACAGGTGTAGCTGAAAAAAATTCAAAAGGATGTGATATATAAGAAGTCATATTAAATGATTTAATAGTTTCTTTGGGGCTTTAAACTCAATGCTGTGAGACTATTATTTTCTTATGACACATGTGGAAAGAATTTAACCTATTTCTACAAACTGCAAGTATCTCCTAGTCATACCACTTTCCACTGGAGCATGCAAGGCCATTGAAGTCTTGTATTTTGTTGCTAGAAGATACTTCTGTTCTTAATTTATATGCATACTACAGACAAACAAATGCACCTGCAGAAGAACTTGATAAAAATAAATTAAGCATAACCAAGAGTTATTAACACATCTGTGTAAAACTTCAGCAAAGTCCTTTAGAATAATGCTACATATGTCATTGTAAATACACTAATTTCAGATATTTCAACTCTTATTTAGAGTTGAATTCATTTTCTTTTAAGCCTTAGAAAATGAAAAGACATATTAGTCTCCCTGATAAAAGTAAAAAATCCTAGTTTACAAACTAATAAAAAGTAATTTTTTTATATATTTGCTTTCTGTCTTTTTTATTTTCATCAGAATATTTACAGTTGTGATTTATGGAAGTGGAGAGGTTTTCCCTCATTTATGATATCTAGATTTGATTTATAACATTACAACATAGTTGTTTAACTGAGTTAAGAGAATTCATCAGCTTTCAATTCTTTGTACACACATCTAATGTTTCAGTCCCAGGAAGATGTATTATGATGTGCTTGCAATTGTGTTCAAACATCAGACAATAAGAGGGTGAACAAATAGGTCTCCCTCCCAGACAAGAGCTAGAGGAGCCACATACTTGTGTGGCCTTGTTCTCTTAACTAACCAGGGCTTTTACATGGAAGAGGTCAAATGTTCTACAGCCACATGTGACTTTCTTCCCAGTGTAAGGCTCAGACTACATTACACTCTGAGAAAATCCCTCAACAATGTGGAAAGACCAGCTGACTGGGAACTACATCTGGTGAATTTGGGAGGAGGCAGGAGTTTCTGAGATCCCTCAGCTGTCCCTTTAGTGGTTGCCTTACTGAAAAAACAGAATAAGCAAAGAGGACAATCTGGAAAATTCTGGAGGGGACTGCATGGATTACTCACACATCCTGCCTGACTGTTCATGTGAACTTTTGCATAGTGAATTGTGACAGAATAAACTATTGCACAGAAAGCAAATCTCTACAGCTGATTCTAGTTAGCCGCTAATCCTTCCAGAGATTGCTTAGAGTAGGAGAAGCTGGACGAGAGGGTAGGGAATGCTTCTTCAGGATCCAGCTTTCCAGCTTCAAGATCTAAGAGGAAGAGAAGCATTGGGAAAAAAAAAAAAAGAACTAAAAAAAAAGGAGACTGTATATTAGTGAAGGTCCAAGAAGAAATATAATTGTTAAAATAAGACTCCAGAAAAAGCTCAGTTTGGGGATGTATTTCTAGGAGCCTTTGTTGCTTAAGGAGTAAGAGAACCTATGAGAAAAACTCAAAAGCTGCAAACTACATATAGACTTTCTTCTTTTTAAAAGGTCTGGCAATTTTTGTCAATTCAGATGTAACAAGCTTGGGAAATAGGGAAATATTGCAGTTAAATCTAAAAGTAGAAAAAAAATACTAACCTGAGAGGATGTTTTTTATCTATTTCATAACACAGCTTAGTATTGTTATGAATCAGGAAAGGATTAGCAGATTATTTATTTTTTTATTTGTGGCAGTTTGTGATAAACCTGTTTACAATGTTCTGCCCATATTTCCTTATTCTACTTAAGTTTTAAAACATACCAATTTGTCACTAAATCATTCTTTATATACAATACCTTCTTGAAATGTTGGTTTCTGGTTTAGAGCATACTGTATTATATATGACATGAACAATTCATGACATAGTTTTCAATACTTCTCCAAGAGCTTCTGAAAATATATCGCTCTTGATTCACTTTTGCAGCTGCTCAGAAGACATCCCAGGCAAAACTATGAATAAATGTGTTATGAACTAAAGTGAATAATGACTCTTTCCTTAACATAAATACCTCCATAAGTAAGAAGAAATGAAAAAGTATAAACTAATTTGTACTATTCCCACAAAATATTTCTTTAATATTCTGGTAGTATAATTGATTAGAACCATTATTTAAAAGCCTTTCTAAGTATTCTGAATTTAACGAGTATGATTTACAGCTACTCCTGCCTGTAGAACCAATCTTATATGAAGCTGAACTACTTCACTTAATAAAAGACAACAACTATTGCTCATGTCAAGCAAAAGAAAGCACGAAAGTGTTTAAAGGTTTTAATGGATTTCTTCAAAGTAGTAGTATATCAAACACTAGAAATTCTGAATATATTTGGAAACAGCAGAGATTTGTTAAAAACACATCACATTTTTCACTCTAGAACAACTGGTAATATTAGAAATTTTATTAATCTTTTACAAAATGTTCAGAATTACTTCCTGACCAGCTTTGCATGTTTTAAACATTTAGCAAATACTATTATTTTTACATATCCATTTAAGAAAACTTATGACTATGTTGCATTCAATTAATTAAATTTTTGTGCACTTAAGTACACTAAATCATTACTTTCACTTCCAGGTTTGCAAGACAGTTGAACTTTCATTACATCCTTAGATTCTCAGGTTTTCCTGTCTCTGACTATTTTATCCAGATTGGATATAAGGAAGAAGTTCTTTGCTGTAAGGGTGGTGTGGCATTAGAATGGGTTGCCCAAGGAAGTTGTGAATGCTCCATCCATGGCGGTGTTCAAGGCCAGGTTGGACAGAGCCTTGGGTGGCATGGTTTAGTGTTAGGTGTTCCTGCCCATGGCAGGTGGGTTGAAACTAGATGATCTTAAAGTCCTTTCCAGCCCTAACTATTCTATGATTCTACTTTATCATTGCCTGTGCAATGTCATACAATTGTCATACAATTTAGTTCCAGTGCTTTGGAAAATTGCTTCCTAACTTTCAGTTCTTACATTGGTATTATGTCATTTTTTTGAATATAGATAAAACTTTGTGCTTAATGTTTTCTACTTAATTTTTTCTGTCTGGCTCATTACAAATTATACATTTCCTGTCTCTTTGCAAGCACATAAGTCACATATGATGCCATTATCAATTTATTTCATATTGCAACAGTAAATCTCTTGAAAATTTTACTTATTCATTGCATTTTGGTTTTCTAAGAATCTATCCAAATAATACAAAACCATCTTTTGCCATATTTAGGAAAAATTAATTCCATAGTTGTGTAATTTTCTCAAATTTACTACTTAGTGATGTTTGTACAAGTATTGGCAATCATCCCCTAAATTGCTTCCTCATATTGTCTGGAATATTTTTAGAGATGGTCACAGCTAACCACAAGTTGGCTTTGGGTGGGGTTTTTTTTAATTTTTGGGTTTTATTCAAACTTATTATTTGTTCATTGATTAAATTGATTTCTACTTGCCAGACTCACTTTTCCAAAATGTAAATCCATCATCCAGTGATTATTTTTTTTCTTTTCATTCCCCTATTTCTCTTTAAAATAAATAATTTGAAGCTGATATTCATATGTAGACAACATGTGGTAGTATGTGGTACTAAGTTTTTACTAAGATGCATTTGGGATAACTATGCTATTAATGAATAGAAGTGTCATGCAGGAGCTATATTAAGACAACTCAATTCAGTGGCAGAAATGTTCTTCGTGATGCTACTGTTTTTCCCAGGATATGAGGATGTCTGTTGTTCATTGGCTCGCTTTCATGGGAGATATGTGGGACAGTATCACAACTAACTGAACAGGAGCAAAAGACAGGAATTACAAAGCGGCTTGTTTTAACTAATTTGAACTCCCTGCAGTAAGCAGAGGCTTGTGACATTTCTCTGCTTCATTCTACCAGAAGCCACAACCCAAAACCCAAGCCACTAAGCTTCAATCACTCTTTAGTTCAGGGAGAGAAATACCAAGTGATACCTTTCAACTTTTTTTTGGTAATGTTGCAAGACAAATAAGACTGAGTTGACACTGAACGATTCCTTCAATTCTTTGTGTATTTTAAATGTTCTCACTGTTCTAGTAGTCAATGAAACTGCTTTCTTCAATTATACATCCTGACAGATTTCTTATTAACAAGGAAAAAATCTTTTAAACAGTTTACAGTTTCCACTGCCATTTTTCCCCAACTCTTAAAATGTTTCTCAGGAAAGCTTCTGTCATTTACTATCTATCCATTTCATCATCCCGAATATATATAATAAACCAATGGCATACTCTATTTGCGTACATGCTTATGTATTAAATATATTATAAAATAGATCATGACACAGGTCTTATATGAACACACACACACCTTGTTGAATATAGTTGGTTTTTTAATAGTTTAAAATTTGTCTTTTTTATTTTATGTGAATGAGAGTGAAAGCTCTGCAATATTATAGGAGACTTCACCATGAAAGATGTATGCTAACTTTTTTCTTGTTCCTTTCTTACTTATTCTGCACTGCTGCTTACAGAGCATTCGTAAGCTTCCAAGACAATCTGCTCCTGAGTTATTAACAGTTCAGAAATCTGTTGATATTTTTTTAAAGAAAGAGGATCATGTTTTTCTCCTTTCTAGTTCTTCTAGCTCTTCTTTTCTTGAGGAAAGGAGCAAGGAATTTAAGCAAGGGGGAATCTGCATCCTGTTATATCAGTCTATGCTATTAGCTGCCCTGCTGCATGCCACACAAAATCCAGAAATTATGTAAAACTACATTACATAGGAGTATTATTTGCTAGAATGATCATGTGTTTTATTAGGCGAGACACACATTTTCATTTCCATCTTTAGGTTTCAGTGTTAAGATAATCAGGAGCAATTGACAACCACAGAGATCAGAGACAACTTTTTAAAATAAGATCCTTCTTTATGGTGCATATTTACATGACAGCTTAAGTCAGAAAATGTGCAGTCATCCTGTGCAGCTGGCCCATCATACTGTGCTTCAGAAGCTGAAGTTTACAACAAGCATAATGAGCCTCTCCATACTTTTTGCAGGAAAAAAATAATGTGTGGTTTCTAATTAGGTTGTGCTTCTTAAAGGGTTGTGGTTTTGTTGTTGTTTTTTTCTTAATGCCTGCTAAAAAAATAGAGGGTTTGATTGTCTCTATATTTAATGTTATGCAGATCAGAAAGTAGTATAAATTCAGGGGTACAACAATGGGCAGTGGTTTTCCTAATCAAGCCTCTGCTTGGGTACTGCATCTCAATATTTATGTCCCTGGAGATGTTACTATTGCACAGTATGGAGTGAACAATCATTCTAATGCTTCAAATTTTATTTTCAGTTTAAGTGCCTGAGTTTATTTACCTCTCATTTGCCACTCCACACAGGTACTCCTGGGTTTTGGACCTGGAAATGAAATTTGTCTTTCAGTGAATGATAAAGACCTCAAAGTTGCACAAAATAAGTTGTATCTCATTAAATGTTGCAGAAGGTTTTCAGAACCTACAGTGGAGCATTGTTGATGCTGGTTTTATCCCTAAAATAAAACATATTTATTCAACAACAGCTACCTGTGCATTGTCGAATTTCAAAGACAGAAACCTTTGTCCTTTAAAATTAGCATGTTTTCCAAGTCAAAAATAAGACAGATAGACCAAAATTCAGCCTCTGCCCAGGATATGTTCAGTTTTCTCTCTCTCTCTGTGCAGCCTTTTACTTGTCCTCCAGGGATATCTTAGATTCAGCATAAAGTATTGATATTTCACAAAAGAGAAGTAAAAAGGCATAATCCTTAATTTTTCTATCAATCAAAGATGTAGTGGAGACAGAGTTAGGATGTTTGTCTTAAATAGAGATTGCAAAAAAACAAATCACCAACTTTTCAAAAATAATTAAAAAAAAAGACATACCTGTCTCTCAAAAAAAAAAAAAGGAAAAAAATCAGTAGTATTTTGGCAAGATACTCTTTAAATAGACTGCTTAACTTCGCTTTATTTGGATAAGGTAGTGTTAAAACTATCTATTCAGACTTCCTGTAATAGTTGATTTCAACTATTTAAGTTGAAATACCTGTACTGCTTGCTTGGCATAATGATGGAGGATGTCAAAGGGCATTTCTAAAGCTCAAACAAGCATTAATAGCGCCTTCAGTATTCTTGCACACAGATTTAAAATCTTCATTTGAAATCTTTGCAGAAGGCAGAAAACTTGGTCTTAGAACCGTTCTTGCTCAGACCCTGGAGGGTGAAAAGAAGATCATTACACATACTCCTACTCTGCTGACTTAAGTGGAATGAAATTATGTAGTCTTTAAAGTAATAGAAATGCCATTTACAGTCAGGGGCCTGCAGTAGTATGACCCTTCTTTCTCAAAACTGTAGCTATTGGCAACGCCTGTATGAGACCCACGGCTTAGACTCCACCTTCTCTCCTCATTACAAATGACCCTCTTTGTAGTCCTGGACCTTCCATGTTTTTGACAGAGATGCCACAGAGCCAACTGCACAATGAAAGAAATAAAATACCACATTTGCAGAAGGTGTATTTAAAACTCATTCCTGTATGTCAGGAGACTAAAGCAGTCATTTCCTCCTCTGTGCCTAACTCATATACAACACAATGAACAACTTCCCACAAAGACTTACAGTTTAAATTAGGAAATGATTAAAAATACAGACTTGAGACTAGCAATTTATTTTCTTTCAGGTTATAAAAAGCTTGTTTCTGTGAAAACACTCTCTTTAGCTGTTGTTCATTCATCAGGGTCTCTGTTGTGAAGATATGGGTGAAGATCTTTCATCTTTTGAGTTAAAGTTCAAGTGTGTAAACAAGGCAGTGAAAGACCTCTGTCTTTTCCAAAGACTGGCTACAATATTGTCCTACAGGAACATTAGTCTTGTACCTGTCACACATAGAAAAATCAGATAATCCACCTACCTCTACAAAAAAACCTGATCTTAGAGATTCAATGATCACTTTCATATAATCAAAATTCACCCATAATAGCTTGGTGGCGCTTGCTAAATCCAAAGTCAGGCTTTGACTTTTTTTGATTAATGTAGGCTGGCAATTTTATTCTTGGTAGTGGTTTCAATGTCTTTCTTTTTGTTCATCAGCCAAAGACACCCTGACCAAGCTGTTTACAGTGCCAAATACTACCTGACATTAATGAGAAACGTAGACCTTCTGGACTTTCAAATTCAAACTTACATTGGATATTTTCAAATTTAAAAAATGTGACAACATTTTGAAAAATTTTGTTTCTATTTCCAAAAATGTGGCTGTGAAAACGAGCTTTGAAAAATGTAATTGGCACTATACTGAGGATTTTACAGCCAGATAGATACAATAGGTCTTTAGAAATAACTTCTTTTAGGTTAAAATCTCTGAGTCTAATTATGAACTCTTACACAAAACTTGCTTATAAACTAAACAGAAAGCAACCAGCTAAAAGGACCTTCTAAGTCTTCTGGAACCACACCACAGACTTGAAGCAAGTACAATGTGAGTTAGTGGGAGGTTACATTACTGAGTGATTTTCAAGGTTCTCTACTCATGCGGGGTATGCTTAGGGTTTAGAAACTTTGGAAGGGGATTCCTATCACCCAATTTCATTTTATACACAGTTTCTATCTATGGTTTCATTTCTAGCTATACTCAAACAAGAAAAATAGGCTGCACCATAACATCTTTTCCCAAAAATGTTAAGTTCTCACCAGTTTACTCACACCTTGTAGCTTCACAAATTGTCTTCTGAGAAAAAAAATACACAAACCCTTTCTTCCCAATTCTGACCTCTCAAAAAAAACCCTAGAAAATTTACTTTTCTATATCATATTTTCTATATTTTCTAATTTCTTATGTCCCAAAGAATGGAGGCATAGAACTGTACTCTAGTATTATCAAAGGAGAGCTGTATGAGACACATTCAGTCGAGCAAATCCAGTTTCCATCAGCTGAATATCCGCACTAAGATACTATGTTTCCAACGACATCTGTCCTTGACCATATGCTATAAAAAAATCACAATCATAAATACTTGCATCCATTCATATACTCCTCCCACCACTTCTAGTCTACAAGATATTTGCTAAATCCAGAGAAGTCTACTTTCCTACTTTCTGTTCACTATCTGATTAAGATACACACCAGAAAACAACCACCATATCCAATGCTGTTTTGTAGTTGCAGTGGGGAATTCATTTTATCTTTCTTTAATGGAAAGGGCTTTGTATGGAAAATAAGCTTTCAATTACCATGTGCTTCAAGCTGTAAAAAGTGCTTGAGAACTGTTTTGTTATCATGGTACACTGGCACAAACTCAGTCTTTCAGAACAGGATAGAAAAGTAAACAAACCATGTAAGAGGTGTAGCCTAAGTATAATAGACCTATTTCCATACTTAAGAGACTTTGTTGCCACTCAATTCAAGAATATAACTGCGAAATTCCCTTTAATTCTAGTTTGAAACTATTGAGTGTCTTGCTGTATAGTTCCAAAGTTAAATCTCCAAGTGCTGTGCCCCAACATCCATATCTTCTGATTGTATTGAACATTTCTCTGCAATTAAATTATTTCCCTTAAGAAAGCCTAAAGCCTTTAAAGCAAGAGATGCTTTTATAAGATGCGTAGAGGATGAGGGAACCTCAAATATTTAATGTTAGAAAGAGGATCTCATTAGAGCCAGAGCGTGGTCTGAGTCTTATGCCTTGGAAAAAGATTCTGAAATTTTCTCATGTTTTTAACAGTGCTCAAACTTGCAAGAGAAGGTTAAGAAATCTAAATACCTTAACCATGAAATGTTATATGTAGAAGATGAGCCTGAAGTAATAGAAGAACTGACTGTAGAAAATAGTGTTATGTTTCATTTTCTGAAATCTCCTGATATCCAGTTGATGGGGGTGGGGCAAAGAGTGCTACTATAGCAATAGTGCAAAAGGAAAGAGATGTGTTTGCTAAGCTGATCAATATCATAATTAACTTAGCCAAGCAAAAGACTGATCAATTTTATTATTGATCAGCTTGGTAAACATATTAGTGTGCCGGTATAGTATGGCTACATTGTGTCTATTAGTATTTCATTAAGATATACATGACTTGAGTTATTTAAATGAACTTGCAACAGATGCATAGTGTTTGTCCAGGTCCAAAGCAGAGATAAATGGAACACTCTTGCACAGAAAAAAATTACATTAGAATTATATGTTAGCAAAAGTATAATATTTAAATATAGAATGAAAAATAAATCTTCCCTTTTTTTTTTTTTTTACTGAGTCTCTATTACAGATGGCTGTATTTCTTAAAGCAATTCCATTACTATTTTGACTTTTTTGGAAAACCTAATATCTTAGTTCAACAGAGACATACAAAACAGTTACCCTGTAATGCTCCCTGAACTCTGAAACAGAACAGATTTTTTTTTTCCAATAGCAATATAGCCTTAAAAGCCATAATTTTGAAACTTCTGTAGCCTATGGATAAAAAAAAAAAAAAAAAAATTGAACTGGGGTTCTATAAGTGAGTTGATATTATCCAGATGGATCCAGATATAATCAATCAATTCCTGTTCAAGATTAGATGTCTGTGAATTCATTTTTAAAAGCAACTTAAGCATTTGGTTTTTTGCTGCTAAAAAAGGACTCCAAAGTTTTGTGTTTCAGAGGTTAAATTTTAAATTCATTGTAGAATCATTTATATGCATTTCCATAAATGAAAGGATTTATAGCTTTAGACATGCTATTGACTCTGATATTATCAGTCTTCTTCAGTTATCTATCTCTGTCTTTCAATTTGTCTCCTTCTATATAAATTCAGTCTATGTGGAACACCTCTGGATTCAGTAAAATTAAATAAAGAATGAATTTTTCTTTCAGTTGGTAGCAGTGCTTAGACACCCATGCAGTGTCTGAAAATCTGAAGTAACTTTATTGATACTAGTCCAGAATGAATATTGATTTCCACATATAAATCCCAGAGTAAAGAGTCCTAGCAACAGGATGACCATGAAGTAAGAGTGCAATACCCAGGATGTCACAAGAACTTATAACCAAATTGCAGACAAAAATGAGAGATGATGGTGACCAGAACATATATTCAGCCTAGGTAGCAGACACAGCAGTCCAGATGTTTACTAGAATTAAGTTAAACTGTAATATGTCCCTTTTCTCAGTGTTTTTTCTGAAGGACTGTATGAGGTATTATAATCACCCTTATGGAGGACAGAAAAGGGGAAAGGCCTAATGCCTTTTGAGGTACGCCTTTCTTGCTCCTACAAGATTGTGCCATTGTGTATAAAAAGCTAGTTTATTGTTTTCGAAGAGGTAACTTTTCATTTTTACTGCCTGAGTCTTGCCTTTAAGTTTCTGCATCAGAGATCAAATCCTGTATATCTCTGAAGGTTTCTATTATGGATTTATGCTAACTCCCTTTACATGATTGAAATACTTTTTTTTTTTTTTTTTTAATAATGATTTGTATTGGTCTATATCCTAGAATTCCAATACCTTATTTGGGGAATGTGGAAACATATTTTAAAGTCTTAATTTTCAATTGCACTGTCACTCATATGTGTTATTTATATTTACATGTGTATTGAACAGCCCATCCACTTTTCCATTATTTCTTTCCAGCTGGTACTTTATTTCAACTTCTTTAAAGTCAAAGTGTGGCAGACTTGCCATCCATCATTGTCTAAGAGCTCTTAATTTGGCTACGGAGAGTGAAAGAAGGTTGAATGCTGTGCTAAGTCACAAATATAGGATCAGACAAGCCTTTGCTAAGTCTCTCAGTAATTATTAGAGCTCTCTGAAACCTGCTAACTTCAGTTTGAATGAGTTCAGGTGAAAATTACTGGTGCTCATTTTGTACATTTTCAAGACCTCTAGCTTTCACATTGCATTCTGAATTAACATGAAACCAAAAGTTCAGGTGGGATGTTTTGAATGCCTGAAAGCATTTCCATATTGTTCCACAATACTCCCTTGTATCTCTCAGCCTCAGAATATGAAAAAGCCATTGACACAACAGAAATTAGGAAAAATTAGCATTTTCCTTATTTCATAATCTGAAAGGGCAGAAACAGGGAAACCACCTGGACATCAAGATGTACCTTACCTAAACAGGATCAGAGGAAGATTCTTACCCATCCTGTACCAAAGTGGTACTGGAGGTTCAGCCACACAACAACACTGTCCCTAATACTTTAGCAGAGAATATTGTAAAAGTCTATCCACTTCCTGAAGTAGATGTTTCCTCATGCAAATTTGCTAACATCCACTGAAAGTCTCACTGTGATCCTTTCTGCTAGGAGAAGAAAAATAGAGGTTTTTGACTATAAGAAGCATAGGTTAAAAGAAATCCAATTCAGATTTGAATGCCTTAAGTCTGTTGTAATTGAAACCTATCCTATTCCTCTCCCAGGTGCTGACCTTTTGCTTGCTACAAATGCCTTTGGTACTGCAAAGCTAAAGACCATTTCCCAAGTGGGTGAGAGTAATAATAACCTAGGGAACATTTCTCTGGGATTTTTTTGATGTTTTTTTTTTTTTGTTTGTTTGTTTGTTGTGTTTTGGTTTTTTTTCCTGGTGTGGCCTCTGCCCTGTTGATTTTATTTTACCTTGAACAAAATATAACATTTTTGTCATATTCATGTACCATTTAAAACGTGATTCTATGATGTTACTAGAAGACACATTGACTTCTAAAAAACACTGACTTCTTAATTCAGACCATTCAAGCAGTGACATTTTCCTCATCATGTGACAGACACAAAGTCTTCAAATTCTTGGAAGTTTTCAGCAGACATGTTTGCATGGATGGGTGAAAACAGAGACAGCACCAATTTGTCCATTTTCAGCCCAGCCAGACAAGTCAGCTCTGGTACAGAACAGAGGCATAGGCACAGAGTAATTGAAGCTGCATGCCTCATCTTTCAGCAGAGGTTATTAGCTCAGATCCAGTGACTCATGAAAGCATCTGCAGGTCATACTAAATTCAATTCAGATTATTATCTTCCATTAGAACAGTAAAGAATTTGACCCAGATTTAACTGTTCCATTTTCTGTAATTTTTACAGCTTCTCTCCTTTTCTCAAGGTTGGTTTTTGTTTGTGGGTTGGGTTTTTTGGTTTGGTTTTTCTGTTTTGGTTTTTTCTTTTCCTTAGAGGTTCATTCTGCCATTGACATGATCTGGCAGTAGACAACAGAACAGCAAGAGCTGGCACTAAGATGCATTGTTAAGCATCTTTACTGAGTGAGTAGAAAATGGGTGTCAAATGCTCAAACCAACACAAACAGCAGTTGAGATCAATACTAAATTTCATACTGAGTTTTATTTGTTCTCACCTGATTTTTTTTTTAGAAGCACTAAAAATGATGTTGAAGAAGGTATTTTACAGGAACACCTTAATATGAGTCAAGCCTCAGTACCAGCATTTAACAATTACGATCTCCAGATGCTTTTCTGACTTTTTCTGAAAGTTTTTCCAAGTAACCACAAGTATTAGATAGTTGAATTACACAGCATCACTAAGGTTATCACGATTCTCTTCCTTAGCTCCTTCAGTCTTTGTCAGTCTACTTTACACCTAATGTTTAAAGCCATGTAGTGGACTTCATATACAAAGAAATCTTAACCTTAATACTCAGTATTACTGAAATTCAGAAAGGCTTTTGCTTCTACCCTTTCTTAAAATGCTTGTGTAATTTTCTTTTTGATTTCCATGAGCTAGAACTCTTCCTGGTTTTGTTTTCAATGCTCTGTCTGATACTGTAGTCTGTAGCACTTTTATTTCCTGAAACAGAAACAGGCTTATCACTCTCTTTTCTTAGTATTCAGGGTGTAATGAACTAAAGCTCTAGTCACCCTCACAGTAGTGATAAAACTCTATATGATCATGCTCAAAACCAACCAAATATTTTCAATCATATTAGCAGTTGTTTCTCATAGTTGTTACCCCAACCTCTTGCCACAGAGAGCTTTTCTATTTTTATGTTCTACACATACCTTTCTCTTCCTTTTAAATAGAGCACTGGGCTTTATAATGACCCCTCATTCATCAGCTTCATAGACACCATTCCATATCATATACTTGATTCTAACTCAAGTGACTATGGCTTCACCCCATCTGAAGTGGTTCTAACACTACGTATCTCCTCCACTATCATTCCTGTTATGGCCTGGATTATCGCTTTGGTTCAAGTACAAATATGACATACCAGCATAAGGAATTCTCATTAGGTATAGATAAGCTGTAACATATTCTGAACCAATTGAATAAAATGAACCTTGACAATCAAACCTGGATTTTCTCTTACTTCTCTGTAGCATTTTTATTTTGTCTATCTAACTTTTGTTAACATAACTTCTTGTTACAAGTTAATGATATTTGAGTATATTTGATAGCTGGAAGCAACTTCCTGAAGTTCACCCCGAGAGGACAAGGATTTAACTCATACACAAATGTGAATACAAATCACATTACACAGGTTAACTCCTAAGTTACTTAAATATGCTTAAGTAATCTCAGAATACAGAGCATGAAACAGGCTGGCACAATGATATTTACAAGAATTTACAGCAAGCTTGCACTTGGTATAGTTTACCTCAGTGCACAATGCCAAAGCAAACTCCCAAAATTCAGTATTCACAATATGACAACTTGTTGCTTGTGCTGTCTTTATACCAGTCAAAAACTATCATGTAGAGAGTGTACAGTATCATTTTTTGTCTCTAAACATTATTTCTTTGCCTTTTTTGATCAGTCATCAATAAAACACTTTTTTTGCTGTTTTTCTGATGCTCCACTTTATTCTAAGTGCATTGCTTTTTCTGTAAATAATCGTTTCTGCTGTATTTTGTTGAAGTATATGGCTTCTGAGTACACAATCAGCCAAACCAGCCAACTTCCCCTCAGCCAATTTTTTGCTTCCATGTTGAATACTAAAAGAAACTAAAATTATGAAGACAAAAATAAGATTCATTGTAATTGCTTCACACACTTCTCCACTCTTTACTATCTTAAAAAGTTGCCAGACACTATTTATTCACATAATAAGCAACAGTCTCTGACTAAATATATACAATGTTAACAGATAGAGAAAAAGAGTAAACTGTCTCCAGTGTGCTCCTTAAAAAGGCACAGATACTAAACCTCTTAGCCAAGGTTCTTCAGAATATCACTGGCAGTGCCAAGAATAGAACCAAATTTTCTAACCACCTATTTTTATTTGTACAGAAAATTATCCAGGGGGTGAGATGGATAGATAACTAAATAAATAAATAGCTTTTTTGGCATGCCTCAGTCCTAATGTGATATTCTGGGTAAAACAATCTGACTGACACATCTGTGTTGAAAAACCCTTTTGGAAATGCTATGGAACTTGTCCCTGTGATGTGATTATTCAGGTTTTCTCCTCTACAATTTGAGATTGGCAGATTAGTCCATTAGAAAAAAAGTTGATCAGAACAAATATAGATTTCTTTCTTCTTTTTTTTTCCCAAAGTGGCGAATTTTGCGGAAGGAAAACGTCAGTTGTTAGTCACTGAGTATAAGAGATGGTGAGAAAAAGCATGCTATACCGTGTCGCTTGTATGTTCAACTGAACTTTGAACTAGATGTAGAAATCTACAAATCTAGCAACCAATTTTATGATAGCTGAATTGTCATAATAACATAAGTATAGCCATTTCTACCAGCTGTGGTAACGAATTCTTCAATAGGATGTCTGGAGGGAATCATGAGTAGCAGCTAAGCGTAGTATTTAGGAGCTTTGCTTGATTGTTTTCAAAGAGTTTTGGATGATGCAATACTTGATAAGATATATATTCTATAAAGTTTAAAAGAAATTCATAAGCATACTTTCTCATGTAGCTGAATTCTGAAAACACACAGGATTTTAACAGATGACCATCAGGATGTGTAAAAGCGCAATTTGTCACCTGATTCACAGATCTTTTTTTCTCTGTAACTTTTTTGTATTTTTTCTGCACTTAATAAAACTTTCTGAATGTCTTAACTCAGGTAATGTAACAGGAAATGCCATGTTTTGGATCCTAAAGACAAACCCCCCAAAAAGCAGAAAAGCTAGTATCACTGAGATCAAAACTCACAGCAAGTGACTACTTTTCATCAGGCTGGCCACACTAGGCAGATGCGAGCCTTTACATCTTTCCAACTTTTTATTGCTCTTTCATTATGCACCTAACTGAATGAGTAATGAAGGAAGCCATCTTGGAATGATACTATGTTGCTTTAGACCTGAGGCCTTCTCATGAAGAATAATGTGTCCATCCGTGTCCACCCCCCCCCCCCAAAAAAAAAAAAAAAACAAAAAAAACTCAGTTAAACTGAACCTGTTGCATTCAGTGTCTCCATATGATAGCATAAAGCTCAATTTATTGGTTAGCTCTTATGTACAAACTGATCATATAGGGCTTACTTTCTTTAAACACAGCCTACATTACCAACTTGCATGCTGATTGTTTCTCTCCCTCACTGTTGTTTTCCTCTCATCCCACCACTGAACATTAGGGTTGCCAACAAGTTACTGACATCAACTACTAAATGGTTTTAAAATGCTACCAACCACAGACACATTAAGCCATACATAAACAGTGTATAAGTGGTGAACCCACCTTATAATTTGACAAATACTTACATAATAACACATGTGTTTGTGGGTGCATGCATCCATATGTATAAGCATTCACAAAAATAAGTGCACATGTATGTTTAGATGCACACACACAATCATACACAGGCAGAAGCTGTCAGAAATGACAAGACAAGGATACATAAATTTAACTTGAAGTTACTCCTTTCTTTACTGGGAGGCTAAGGAATGTTTACATTGATCACAAAGGGCCATGACCTAAAGTTATCATCTGGCTTTCAATAATAGTATATGTTGTATTCAGCTTGACAGGGCAGCTAAACACAGTGGCGAGGATCTCTGCTCAGTTGTGCACATACTAGCTCTATGACTACAAGTTACCTGAGGATTATTAATCACAATAAAGATAGCTAATGGGTATTTGGAAAGGGACTGCTTGTGTCTCTGTGGATGGAATCACAACTGAGTTTTCAGGAGATCCATAGTATAAGAATAAGTGCAGAGTTATTTCAGGCAAATAGTCCTTATCACTGCTTTAAACTGTTTATGAAAGTCATTGCACATAACAGAGAATGAAGTGCTTAAGCAGTGGCACCAGAAACTTCAGGGATTTGCTTAAAATTCAGTGCGCATATTCCTAACAATTCAGTACATGTCTTTAAAATTTCAGTGCACATCTGTGGGTGAATGCATGTTTTTTAAAGCTCTGCTTCACATTGTCCTAAGGTTCTCCACAAATGGTATTAATGTTAATGAGATCTCTATAGTCCTACAAAAGAGGTCATTGAGCATTACGCTTCATGCAACCATATCACTGGGTTTCAGGTTGTGTAGTGGTAAGCCCTAAGAGACTGCCATTGTAGAAAAAGTATTGACTGTATACAAAAGATCTGGAATTTGGTTGAAATCAAATTTCAGACAGTTCAGATGATTACCTGATGCTCTGACAAGTTAATTTTCTGGGACAATTTTTTTATCCTTCCCCCTTTGAGATTTTACAGTTCTCCAGATCTCTGTGAAACTGCTGTGGTCCAGGGCATCTCTCATGTCTCCATATTATGGAGCTCATTTCACTGTGTGCTAGTAATGAAAGACAGCTGAAGACAACTCTTCTTTTCTGAGAACAGGAATTCAAGAAAAATTAGGAGCTTCCCCAGATGTTTCTCAAATCAGCATCTGGGTGTAAGCAAAAAAAATAAGGGCCGTTTTCTTGGTGTGGATAAAGTCAGCAATGTACAAAGGCACTGAAAATAGTTGTGCTAATATAGCTGTGGGGAAGGCAAAAACAAACAAACAAACAAACAAAAACAAAAAACAACCAAACTTTGTTTTCTTTTTTAACAATCGATCTGAAATGTTGTCATGGTTTAAGTGCAGTCACTAACCCACACAGCCCGCTCACCCTCCCCCCCCGTCCCCAGAGTGATGGGGGGAGAAGAATCAAAAGAATGTAACTCCCGTGGGATAAGAACAGTACAGTGACTAAGGTATAACACAAATCACTACCGCTACCACCAATAATGTCCATGTCCATGGCTTGACTTTGCGAACGAGGATTTGGGAAGGGCTTTTACCCACGCTTACTACAAGCACGCTGATGACTAAGAAGGCCAATGTGGGATAGGCAAATCCAGCTACAAAAAGCACAGCAGAAGGTCTCCTTGGGTGAAACAGGTGGGGCGCGATTCTTCCTGCGTTGTCTTTTCTCCTTGAGACTAGTTCTTCGTGAACGCTCAAAGGAGCCAGCGGCATTATGTATGGTGTGCCTCCAAGTCTCCCGATTGGAGGCCAAGGTGGACCACTGATGGTAGTCAGTATGGCCAAGGCTAAGGTATTGTTTCAGGGAGTCCTTATATCTCTTCTTTGGGGCACCTCTCTTGCGGCTACCGGTGGCAAGTTCACCATAAAACACAATCTTGGGGAGGCGGTGATCCTTCATTCTAGAGACATGCCCTGCCCAGCGCAGCTGCAATTTCAGCAATATGGCCTCGATGCTGGTGACCCCTGCCTGTTCGAGGACAGTGACATTAGGCACATAGTCAGTCCAATGGATGTTTAGAATTGTACGGAGGCAGCGCTGATGAAAACGTTCCAGGAGTCGCAGGTGATGACGGTAGATGACCCATGATTCAGACCCATATAAAAGAGTAGACAACACAATGGCTCTGTAGACACTGATCTTTGTACTTTTCTTCAGGTGTTTATTACACCAGACTCTTTTATGGAGTTTTCCAAGGGCCCTATATGCCTTTGCTATTCTGTTGTCTATCTCTTTGTCGATCGTGGCATCCGAGGAAATGACGCTTCCCAGATAGCTGAACTGCTGAACTGTCTTAAGGTCTGACTTGCCGATGGTAATATGGGGATGGCGATAATCTTCTTGCGGTGCAGGTTGGTAGAGGACTACTGTCTTCTTCAAGCTGACTTCCAGCCCAAAAACCTCAGCCGCCTCCGCAAAGCAAGATGTTAAACGCTGCAGAGCTGCTTCTGTGTGGGCAACAAGGGCGGCATCATCAGCAAAGAGCAGTTCACGAACAAGATGGTTTAGACCGCTACCACCAATAATAATGATAAGGGAAATAACAAGGGAAGAGAATACAACCACTCACTACTCACCATCCGCTGACTGATACCCAGCCCGACCTGAGCAGTGAACTAGCCCTTCTGGGTAACTCTCAGTTACATCCTGGGTATAACATGCTGTGGTACGGAATATCTCTTTCGCTATTTTGGGTCAGGTGACCTGTTTCTGCTTCCTCCCGGCTTCCCCTCCTCCCTGGCAGAGAATGAGACTCAGAAAGTCCTTGGTCAGGCTAAACATTTGAGCAGCGACCAAGAACATCAGTGTTATCAGCACTGTTCCCAGGCCAAAAGTCAAAAACACAAAACTGCACCATCTACTAAGAAGGAGAAAAATGACTGCTACTGCTGAGCCCATGACAAATGTCTACTACCTCAGAGTAGACTAAAACACACATCAGTAGAGATATCCACTGGGAATTATCAGATGAGCTTCAGGCAAGATGCATTATGGAGAAAGCAGTGGGAAATGGGAAAATGAGTCAAGGCTTCATTTAGAAGCATATCAGTTAAAAAGGTGAAACTAAATTGTAAGAATAAAATATGCTCAAAATTCAAATTCTAAACTAAATTTTGGGTTGAGGAAGGAAATTATAAGTATCGTTTGTCTAATGGTAATAGTAAATAATGTCCTATGTCCTCCTTACGCTGCCAGAACACCTGCTGGCGCAACCTTCTGCATTTTAGAAATGTCTACTGGTTAGTTTAGCAAACCTAAATAACAGGTTCACCTCAGCACTAAGTTCCTGAGTTGTTGCATTTTATTTTGTTTGTATTAAAAAACAGCCTTTCAGGGTCTGACCTCAGTTTTTACTCTCTAAAACTTCCTTTTCTTTTTTCTTGCTTTTTCTTTCTTTCACTTTGGAATCTTTTTTTCTCCTCAGTCTTTTGCACACAAGCTGTACACCGCCTTCAGCAGCTGATATTAGTAGTGCAAGACATTCAGAGATTTATTATTGTGATATGAAGTGCAGTTCCTAAAACTGTTTTGCTTTTGAGCATATGCAAGCTATTTTGTTTTTCTGCCTGCTATTTTCCCCAAATCCTTCCCTCTCCCTTTGCCTGCCCAGGAATCGTGATGTTTTGGCAGGGTGGAAAAGAAAAGCTATGATAATGCCTGAGCAGCTGAAATCCTCACATGAATAAAGCACTTAAGAAGAAGACTGTATAATTAAGTGAAGACTTGCACTCAAGCCTCCCCTTGCAGCAAGGTGGTTATTAAGAGGAGGGAAACCCACGATCATTACCCAGCAAAGAGTACGATGACTGGCTGCTCAGTGTCAGGCCTCCGGTGGCCGGCTTTGTCACCGGCGCGGAAAGGAGAGTTCACTTTCTGTCAAAACTGGCTTTGCCAAATGTTATCATTTTAAATGCCGTGAAAGAGAGGGAGCTGGGCCTAGGGGTATACACAGCCCCATATGCTGGTGACAGTGATACAAGTGTAATTCTAGACTATTAGAGTGACACATAAGATCATTTCTGCCCCAGAACATGAGACAGCTGAGGGGATTATTCAGGACAGGCTGTCACGCAATAAAATTTTCAGAAATCTGTTAACCCCAGCTCAGACCCAGTGAATATTTTATTGCTTAACACTGAGAAAAAGTATATTTATTAACTATAGAAAGATATAGCCAGGAGGCTGGGCAGATGAAAGGTTACAGGAAAATGAACTCGCTTGATATCCTACCGTAAAAAGTAGTGGCGTGATCGTGGAGCTAAGAGGAAGGAAAAATACCCTCACTGATCCACATTTGCATCTGAGATATAAATCATAGATAAAGGGTACAACAGTGATATTAAAAAGAATTCTATATGCTCGCACAGTAGACAATGGTCGGGGAGAATTTCATATGCAAACTGATGCTCAAAATTTCTCGAAGCCGATTAAGCTGAGGGACACCTAGGCAAGATAGCTTTCCAAATGAAATGTGCATAAATTGGGGGCTTAAAGCATATTGCTTTCTGTTAGCTCAACTATATTCTTTGAGAAGAAAACACTGACTTTTTTCCAAAAATATAATAATATTTTGTTATACTGAAATAACAGTATTTTCTGTCTTGCAAGGAGTACATATTAACCAACCCCTGATTAAAATTCATAGAAAGCAACACAAAGAGTAGACAAGGAGCCTGACTATGAGGTTATTATTCAGCCACTATATAATGTTTGTATTACCTTTTTGCTAGCTATACAAAGGTATATACATACATGGGCATAATTAAATCTACTTTTTAAAGCTCCTTATTTCATTTGGTATGTAAGTTTCACTGAAACTGAAGTTGTGTTCATAACCTAAGTTTTCTATTCATCATTTAAATGCTCCTTGCTAAAAGGTAAGTAGCAAAAGCAAGCATTAAGAAACTTTTATCCCGTTGAGTAAAAAATTATATAGCAAATAAGGATCATGATGAAGTATTGGTATGTCAGCTGGTTCATCATGAATGAAAAAGTAAGACTAGGCTTCGATAAAAGATTTCAGAAATCATTTAAGAAAAGCCATAGCTACATGCATTATTAATATTCATATTAAAAACATTCTAAAGTTAGTCTTCACAGTTTAATGTAGGTGTCTATGATTACAGGAGACAGCATTTGCCCAACAATGTCACAAAGGTCAATAAAAAAAAAAAAACATGATATGTTTTTTGAAAACTCCCAACATCTGAATAGTGTGTCCAGGGTGTAAGAGGAGCCCATGGGGGTGTACATGGAGAACAAAAGCAACCCTTCTGCTAATTGACTGAAAAATTAGCCAGGTCCCCCTGTGGGAAGTACACAAGACAGCAGCAGATGGAGACAGCTCGGACACTCTGGCAAAAAAAGCTCCTCAAAACCTGCTGTGAATCTGCCTGCAATTATGGGTCACAACACTTTTCTTGTTTAACAGAATACAAGCAAGACAAATGGGATGTGAAAGCTGGAAAGGTTATAAACTGACTGTAAATCTATTATTTTAGATGAGAAACAAGTTCCTTAAACTGTTTTAAGTTATGTGTTACTTGATGAGGTAAGTTTAAATAGCTCCTTGTCAGTGGTGCTGTGAAAGGCTGTGTTTTGAGTAATCTGAAATAATTTGTTTAGTCTCCAACTTACCTTTTCTCCTTGTTTTGTGTTTTTATAGCGCACATTTTTCCATCCCCAGAATTATGGTTACTATACTGGTGATTCTGGCTTAATAGGTGCATAGCTGGTTGAAAGACAGACTGCCAATTCAGCATTATAAAGGGCCATTTTTCAGTTTGTAAGAAACAGATTTATAAATGTTTACTTTTGATACCTGAGCCCTTTATCACTGTCATTTCAATTTTACTTTTATCATTGTTTCTTTTAATTATAAAATTATCTAATTATATTTTTTTCTGATTAAACTCTTGATACGAATATCACAAATATAAAAATTAAGAATCCATTTTATCACTCTCACATACAAAATTGATGAAACTAATGTTTTGGCCTGCGATATAAAAAATTTATTCTTACTAGAAATACAGAGAATGTTTTCCAAAGTACTTAAATTGTTTACATTTATTTATAAAGTTTCATTTAAAGTTATATTATTTTCTTGATGCATTCTAAAGATCAAATCCTCTACGTGTTTCTTATTTCACATAGGTATCATCATTATGCTCCAAAAAAAAAAAATTATGGATAATAGAGGTTTGTAGGGAATTAGCCATTCATAAAATCTAAACAGGAAGAAATTCATAGTCAATTATCATGAATAATCGATGCAAAATAAATACAATAATGAATATGATAATGATGTAAACATCTGGCTTAAAGTGCATAAGTAAAATTCTTCATTTTATTCCACATTATTTTCCCTCTATTCCCTTATATGATGCTTTCATCCAAAATAATATGCAATTTCATTGCCAATATCTATTTTTTTCTAATCCTATAACCTTCCATCATAGACTTGAGATAATAGATATGTACCATAAAAGTGAACCCTTATGTCTTTGTATAGCTTCATTCCAGGTATTGCTTCATTCGTGTACAGGCCCCCATTCCTTTATGTCAACCTCCAGGTCAAAGCCTGAGAACCTGATGATATAGCTGCACAAAGGTGGTTCCACTTTACTCAGAAGTTATTGTTGCTGGTTACTTGTGTGGATAACACAGGAACACACGAAAATATGGGGGCAGAACTTCACAGGGCTTAGAAAAGTAGCTTTTATTGGCAAGTAGCTTCCTTTTCTGGTTTTATACATGGGTTAACTCTCTAAGGCATTGGAACATATATTGGTTTATCTACAAGTACATAATAAGAGTTATTTTTCATTTCCCATGACCCAAAAATGGATCAACTCTTCAAAAGCACAGTATGCTTATTTACACTTTTTTGCTAGAGCTTTTCATTCTCCACTGCTGAAATTGATGGCCTCCTTCCAGGGAACCCAAGTGTGTGGCACTGACGTTGGCAAGCACAGTGAAGTGGAATCATTCTGACCAAAACAGATTTTGTCAGAATCATAGTCATACATTTGCTTATACTAAAACTATTTTTTTCAGTTTTCAACATATCCTATGTGCAGGTGGTTTATTTTGTACTTATTAAATAGCAAAATTTTTTAATGAGTTGCCTACTGATCCTAGAAAGAGAAAAAGTACATACCCTCTGGTCTATGTTCTGTACCTGACTAGATGATGAACAGATTTTTTTTGTCCCACAAACTTTGAAATTATAATACTTATTAAAATGCTGCACTAATAATGCTAGAAATTATGTTCTTTATTAAGATGAAAATAAGAACAGCTTGTGAGATAATTAGAAAGTTGTCCTACTTTGAGGAGGTCTCTTCCTGTAATGCAAAGCTTTTCCAGTTTATAGACACTCTGCCAAAAACTTCATGGATATTCTTTTAAACATCTGTACAGTAGAAATTGTATTACCTACTTCATCTCATACAGTATGTCTCTATGAGATAAGACACTGCAACTTTCGTATTTTTACTCCTTTGTGGGCAAGTCCTAGAAGAAAACATGAACCCACATCACAGGATCCCATTTGGAAGAAAAGGTTTTACTATGAAAGTAATTCAATGTACTCTTGTTCTTATTGCATACCGATACAAAGTGGTTTAGAACTCTTGAAATTAAAGCACCAATTTGAGAATCTGTCTATTCCCCATCTCTCATTCAGACCTCCAGTGGCAAGTACCTTAGCTGTTTGTTGCATTAAATTCTCCAGCTATAAAATGGGGACAAGATACACTGCTGTTTATGAGGGCTACAAGAATAAAAATAAGCAGTGTTTTTGTGCTATATTGAATTGATACACCTACTACAATCAACAGAAAAAAGAATGCAAGTTGTACATGGTCCTTTTACATGTGAAATGCATAACATAATGTTCAACACAAACATTGGTAGCTTTCTCTTTAGTGTTGTTATGATGCTCAAGGTGACCCTAAGTACTGTGCAGGTGTTGAGGAGTCAGGCTGTATCCTGCCTGTTGACTGGTATTTGTCTGATGGTGGTGGATATAAAAGGAAAACTGCAAATGTGCAGTTATACATCTCTGAGTCATGAGTTACTCATGGAAATCTCAGATGGCAAATCCAAAGTAATTCAATTCTGAGTTTTGTTGGTTTTTCCCCCTGAAAGCTCAGTTGGCACATAAAATAATATTCACCTCTGTACAGTGATTAAATAGAGATTTTACTTGTAGTATTGGTAGATAGTAAGGTTAATACAGAAGCAGTTTGCTTGATTTATGATGTTACTAAAGTGCATATTGTTTTCCTATTATGCACCTAACCTAAACTGGTGATAATCTAGTTAATAGTCCAAACTTCAACTTTTCTTGTCTACTTTCAAGTCTGTCAGTGTGCTAATTCAGGGATACTGAGGCTTTCAATGAAATTGCAGATAAATGCAACCAACTTTCTGTTAGCCTTAAAGTGCAAAAAATGCAAGAGAAAAATACTGTAGAATCCACAGCAAAAGTAGAACAACCCGTAAGTAAAACTTCTGAATACTGTGCCACAGGTCCTCCAATCACAGCTTTGGGTAGGGAAAAAGAAAAAAAAAATCAATAAAAGGAAAAGCCATTTCTGTTCTTCTTTTGTAAATGGGACATGGCACTGCTATTTTACAGACCAAGTGATGAGGTTGTGAAATGAATATGGAATCACTCTTCAGTGTGCTAACTACAGACTTCTCTATATAAACAAGAACATTTCCTTTTTTTTTTTTCTATCTATAAAGGATGTGTATTAGCTAAGTGGACTCAGTAAAGCAAGTTGTAAATGAGAAAATGCCTGAAAGAGAAATAATGATCAGTGTTCAAAAAGCAAAGCAAACCAAAAAGAAAAGAATTAGTGCAGTGCAATGTCTACACTGCCATGAAGGGCAGTGACTGCTATGTTGTGCTGCATTACACAGCCATTGCTGCATTATGTCAAGAAAAAAATAAAATAGCAGCACTGGATAGCCAAATCATCAATACAAGCATCAAACCATGTCATGCAGTTGCTGTGATTCTGTCATTTTCATGCTGGTCTGCACAACTGCAGCTGTCCGGGCTTTACCATCCAAGCCTTATTGTAGAAGGAGTAGTCGCCAAGTTCTCAATGCAGTCATTCTTGTCTTATGCAGTGCGTATACCTTGTGTTCTTGTGCTATGCCATGCTGCTTTCTGAGATCTGACTTCAAGGACTGTTCTTTCTCAGAACTTTTTGTTCTGATACTTTTATTCTCTTGAAATATAAAAAGAAGTTTTATGTATTCTCTAAATCCTTCTGATACATCAGTTTCATCTTATCTCTTCCTGGCCTTACCAAGAGCAGAGAAAAGTCAACTAGGATCTTCTGTAGAAGAGTAATGGTTGATACCAATGCAGGCAGCAAGAGTGAAATCATGCTAGGGATGGTGTTTATGATGCAGAGTGTTTTACCCTTTGCTCAGGGGTTGTCTTCTATGTGCTTACTGAGTGCTCTTAGGCTTCTAGTTGAATAGAAGTGTTCAACCTCGATGAAAAAACAAGCTTACCATCAAAACAGCAAGAAGCTTACGAATTAACATTCTCAAGACTTTCAAGGTCTGCTCTTTGAGATGAAAAACATGTCAGAGGTGGAAAACTCCTGTCCATTTCTGAGGATTTATAATGTCTGTGTGAATCAGGAGGGATCACACCACTATGCCACCTTCTTAGAAGTGTGCAAGTCTTCCCTCTTGTCTTACCATTCCCCTTCCCAATCAGCTTCTTGGCTTTTGACCCTGTCAGCAAGTTCTGATTGTGTCATTACAGCATTTACTATATTTGCAACCAGTTTGCTATAACAGCATCACCTAGCACAGACTGATTAGAAGACGTAGTCTGATTCAGTGGCACACCAAAACACCTGTGTTAATTGTTCACTCACCACTAAAATAATAAATGTCTCTCAGGGCTTGTGTGAAATATAAAGGAAATTCATAGCAGCTCTTTATGAATATTCTGTCTGAAAGCATCTTCAGACTTTCTTGACTACTACCTATTAAAGCAGCCACTTGGGAATAAATAAAATGTATTTTAACTTTTGTTATGAAAGACATTTCTCCAGACTGCCTCTCTTCTCTGAATCATATAAAAAAAAAAAAAAAAGACCCACACAAAACCAACTATGAATTAATAACTGACATGTGAAGACAGATTATTTGCAATTGGACTGATATATGATATAAGGATTTAAGTATGTCTCCAGGGCAACTGCTCTTTGCCTGTAGATTCTTACTGTGGTTTCATAAGGGCAGCACCACAGTCTTTTTAGAAGCCTTATTTTCATCATTATTAGCAGAAGTTCAGTGGCTAAATGCTCATGTAGATTTGTGCTGTCTTGCTTATATACAAAGACTCATAATAATGTGTGTTCAGAGCTACTGCAGATTTGAATTTTAGCAGTCCCAGAGTTCACAAAGAGTTAGATCCTCCTATTTCAGATACACAGGCACCATTTGCTGTTTCTGAAAAAAACACAACCATACCAATAATCTTCACAATGGAGCTTAGTAACATGTTTATACACAGAATAATGTAGGAGTCAGTCACTGGGTCCCAATAAAATTGGCAATTCAGAGAATTTTGTTGTACTAATGACTAACAGATTATAGGAGACTCCATGAATTAGAGAAAAAGTTCTTTGTTCCAAATTAACAAAAAAGCCCAAAGAACAAAAATACCAAAAGCAACACCACAAAAAAAATGAGAAAACATCTAACTGTGAAAACACCATTGAAACCAAAATTTGAAAACTCAGTTAGTGCAATGACATCACAATTTTTCAAGCTGGACAACCATTTTCAAAGATTTTAGGTTAAAATATTTGAATATAGTCAAAGTTGATTTGCATATTCTAGTAGGACATACTTTATTATTTTACAGGTCTTAATTGCTAGCATAAATATGTGACAAATTGTGTGACTGTATATATGCATATGCTTGTCACTATTTGGGTCTCTAGTCCCAACCAAAATCAGGCATTTAGAGGTCTGCCCATTTCTAATCCACAAAATAATGGAAATATGTAGTTAAGACTGCCATTCTTATCTTTCTCCATTGCCCTTATTGTTCCACTGGTGGCATGTAACACCAATCTCAAAATTCTGTAATGTCAAAATAAAAGAGTATGATCTAAGCCAGAAGTGAAAGCATTAGCTGATGCTCTTACTTTGGATTATTTTCCTTACTTTAAATCCTGTGCATAAATATCAATATTATTATTGCAGTATCAAGCAAATAAACAAAACGCACAAAAGCCAAAGTTATTGGAACAATTTTAATATGACTATCTTGTGTATTTCTGGTACAGCCTAACCTTGCATTTCTGGCTGTCTAGTAGCTTCCCTCACTGTTTTGTATTGGTCATCTATTGATACAGCTATGAAAAAGGCATATTTTGATGTTCTGAGCACTAAATCCTCCGGTAACTAATCTGAAAGGCAACCTTATCATTTTGGAGCACCTTCAAGACTTCAAAATTCAAGTTATTTCACTAGGCTACAGCACTGCATCTTTATATGTATTTGTTGAAAAGTTAGCATAAGCTTGACCACTCTCTCAGAATCAGACCTGCTACTCATAAGAATTTCCCAGGCTCTGGTGCTCACTGTAGGCAGAAAACCCAAGCCCATTCAGAGTCTTAGCACATGTCATAGAATTGTAGAAACACAGAATAGTTAGGGTTGGACAGGACCTTAAGATCATCTAGTTCCACCCCCCCCTCATGGGCAGGGACACCTCACAATAAACCATGTCACCCAAGGCTTTGTCCAACCTGGCCTTGAACACCGCCAGGGATGGAGCACTCACAACTTCCTTGGCCAACCCATTCCAGTGCCTCACCACCCTCACAGTAAAGAACTTCTTCCTTATACCTAATCTAAACTTCCAAGCTCAGTAACTTAGGCTGTGATGACTAAAAGCAATTCCAAAAAAGTCATGCTTGGCATATCACCAGTCCACTGCAACAGAAGACATTTCTGAAAATTTAGTGATCATTACTGAGTTGTGTGTGATCTTTAAAGGAACCATTAGCATACTTCAGTGGTGCCCAGTGGCACGCAGACGAGCAGTGGCTATAAACTAAAACACAAAAATTTTCACCTCAACATGGTGAAGAGCTGCTTTATTTTGAGGGTGGCAGAGTACTGAACAGGCTGCCCAGGGGGACCACGAACTCTCCCTCTCTGGAGACATTCAAAACTTGCCTGAACATGTTCCTGTGTAACCCGCTATAGGCAGCCCTGCCTTGGCAGGGGGGTTGGACAAGGTAATGTTCAGAGGTCCCTTCCAACCCTAATGATTCTCTGGTTCTAGGATGCCTATGCCCAAGCTTAGGTTTTCCTAAGCATAGTATGAATAATCTAAAATCAAGATACCAGCAAGTCAGGAGTACCAACAGTATTCTGACCTAGTGATCTACCAAGAAGCACAAAAAAATTGAAGGAGTTTACTGTGCTTGTTTTCTTCAGGAGTTTTCAGAGATCAGGATGGAAAAAAAGTCTTTCAAGGACCTAGGACACAATAAATAATCAAATGAAGATGAGTTCGCAGTATCAGATTTGTAGATAGGGCCAGTTAGGGTGACTCCAGGTTGTAGATACCAGGGAGCACTGAGCACAAGCAGAGGGGACTTTTTTACTTTTTTTTCTATTATATATTGTAAAATGAGATATCACAAACAGATCTACTGCTAGTATCTATAATGGGACTTGATAGTTGCCCTAGTGACAGAAAAAGAGACATTGGGCACAAACTCAAACACAAAACGTTATGTCTGAGCTTACAGAAGAGCTTATTTACTGTGAGGGTTATCGAGCACTCACCTGAGTTGCCTGGAGTAG